>NC_055996.1:109517728-110117728 GCF_018446385.1 Zingiber officinale
GCATCCGCTTCGCGCTTCTTGATTTGGCCCTCTAGCCGAGCCACCTCTGTAGCCAGGTCGGCGGACTTCTTCTGTTCGGCCTCAAGGGTTTGTTTCTCCCGCTCGGCCGATGGACCCCCTGACACTTGGAGTTTCTCCAGGAGATCCTCCAGCTCGGCTAGCCGATGGCTAGTGGCGATTTGCTCAGCCCAGCGCTGTAAGGGAAATAATAAAATGAGGAACCGGACAGTAGCATAGCACAGAAAGAAAAATGAATTTACCTGAGTGGCCTGCTGCATGTTGTTATCGCCGAGCTGCTTGGGCGTCATGAGGGCCACTTGAATCTGGGCGTCCTCGAAGAGCTTGGCGAGCGGGCCCGTCAGGGTTATTTCATGAACGGGGCTTGATGGCCGATCAGCAGACAATAAATATTCCTCCGATGGAAATCGAAGGGTAGTCTTGACGGTCGGGTGGCCGGCCGGCGCTTCCTCAGCCGCAGTCGCCTGGCCTGAGGACTCCCCTAGGGTAGAGGTTTCGCCCAACCGTCGTAAGCGACGACGAGTTTGGGGAGGAGAGCCAGAGGGCTGTGCGGTGGGCGAAGCCACGGGGGTCCCGATCTGCGGCGGTGTGCGGTCCGGCGAATCTACCCCGATCGGCGCTTGTGGTTCGCCTTCTTGGGTCGGCGGAAGGCTGG
Organism: Zingiber officinale; assembly: GCF_018446385.1. Classification (NCBI taxonomy): domain Eukaryota; kingdom Viridiplantae; phylum Streptophyta; class Magnoliopsida; order Zingiberales; family Zingiberaceae; genus Zingiber; species Zingiber officinale. Next base: position 109,518,402 of record NC_055996.1, read on the forward strand.
GGTCTCTTCGACGTTTCCGCCGAACTTCCAGTGGGGGATCCCCGACCTGGGGGACTCCCAGCTCTGCTAGAGCAGAGGAAACAAGATCCGCCTCAACCTCCGTTGAAGCGGCTGAGGTAACTTCTGTTTCAGGGGCAGACTGCGTCCCCCCCTCTCCTGTAGCTGCCGGGCGGCTGGGGATAAGACCCCGCTCGGCGAGTTCTTTTTTAGTCGCCGCTTCAATTTCCACGGACTTCAACTTCAGATGATCGGTGGCCTTGGAGCGCCACATGACTTCAGCTGTAATGGAAGAAATTAAAATCAGTTAGACAAAAAAGGCGAGGAGAGTAAAAAGTCCTTACTCATGCGGTAGGGGAGATTGGCCCGAACGGGAGATAATCCGAAAATATACAACACCCTCTTGAGAAGCAACTGGTCGATCTTGTACCGCTGACCGGACAACCAGTTCGCCGCATGAAGGTAGGCTGGCCGAGCTCCGGCTGGGTCGGCACAGCGGTCTGCCATTTGGTTCTGAATGCTGGCCGCTCGGGAAGTCATATGTAGAAGAAGAACTCCTTCTAGTGCTTGTTAGAGGTCGGCATATTATCAAAAAATTTAAAGCCTATTCTACTTTGGAAAATGAAAGTGCCCGGCTCAGATTGTTTGGGATAGAAGAAGAAGTGGAATATTTTGGGGTCAAGTGGGATACTGTGCAGCTTAAAGAGGACAACCACCCCGCTCAGCAACCTAAAGGAGTTCGGCACAAGTTGGCCGAGCGGGATGCGGAAATAATTACAAACCTCAAAAATAAAGGGATGGGTAGGAAATCTAAGGCCGCCCTGAAATTGGTCTAGAAAAAAGCAAATGGTGCCGATTGGCGGGTTATGGGGCCGATCGGACGGGTCGGCTATAATTATTTCATGGTTATCAGGGATCCCATACGTCCGAACAAGACGCCGAGCGCCCTCTTCATCAAACCGACTCTCCATGGTCATATACCAAGGGCCATGAACACCAAAAGCGGGCTCAGAGGAGCTTGCCATCTCGGAGAAGCAATAAGATGGAAAGAAACCAGAGGAACGGGAACGAAAGAAGCAAAACGACTTGGGAGGACCTTGTAAACGAAGGGAGAAGACTCACTGAGAAGGAAACGGGCGGAAAAGATCACCGGTGGGATGGTAGCCGCCGAAAAACAGGAACCGGATCGTTGGAGGTCGCAGCAGAAGAAGAGGCGGAAGGACAACGCACAAGCAAGTATGCGGCGAAGGAAGTAGACGGAGGCTTTATACGGCCGAGGCTGGTCGGCCTCCACCGTCGGATGCAGGTCACGAGAGACGAGGTCATCATCTAACCGTCCATTTCAAAGTAATCGGCGTCCCATCGTACGGATCATCACCGCCACGCAAGAAGAGCCACGTGGCGCTGTCACCAGGCGCAATTAAGGCGCCCATACCACGCATGCTTCGGTTTAATGAAGAGGATTTGCGTGATTTTCGAGAAGATTTAGACAAGCAAACATCCACGTTGAGCGACAAGACCACCAAAACGAAGAGCCGAGCGGCTGAATTTGGCAGAAGGGCCGAACGGCCCCAGGGATATTATAAGCGACGGAAAGGCGGCGACCGCCCGCTCGGACACATAGTCCAGTCAGTCGGACTCACTGCCTCCTTCGACTAGACTTGAAGGGAAGGCAAGTGATCCGGCGGTAAGAATGGGGGATCCACTTCCTGAAGGGTCTCAGCTTGAGGACAGATGGAGGGCTAAGCGGTTAATGGCCGCGCCGAGCAGCTGAGTAGGTCCGAGCGGAACCAAAGATAACCCAGTCATGGGCTGGGGTTTCCGACGCCAAGGCGGGAGAACCGAATGGCCGAGCGGGGCGTATGCTCGGCTGGGACCGAAGGGCCGAGCGGGTGGTCCGTTCGGCCAGGACAAGGGCGAGGGTACGAAGGTTAGCCGAGCGGCCTATCCGTTCGGCTCAGAATATGGTATGTCAGCAAAGGCATGTCTAATGATTATGCCGTACACAAGAGTGCACGATGGAGGATCTCGCCGTCACATCACGGAGAGGTTGATACAGTAGCGGTATGGCCTTATGGACGTCTTTCTGACAGACCCATATCTGGGCATAGTCCCTCTGACAAGCCCATACTGGGTATGGGTTGAGGACACGTGTGTGTGCCTCGGTATATGTACATTAGTCTCCTCAGAAGTCTATATAAGGCCTCCACTTCTTCAACCGGAGGTACACGAGTCTTCTGCTTCTAAGCCACTTCATCTATTTCCTCGCCTGACTTGAGCGTCGGAGGGCCGTCGCCGGGACACCCCTCCCGGCTCGGTTTTGTTGCAGGTTCGCCGGAGCACCTGAGGATCTAGTAGGGAGCGCCACATTCCCAGCGTTCGTTGACCCCTGGTTCGGACAGGATCAGAACCGTACTCATATAATATGTAGACGGGATCCTCTGGTCCGCAAATTACAGACCAGAGGATGGTCCATTACTTGTGATTGATAGATTATGATGAACTCCATCTATTTAAGTGATTGGGTCCATTGAAATGGACCAATATATAAAATGGACCATCCTCTTGTCTAATAATAATAATAATAATAATATTCTAAAAATAAAATAATCTTTTTATTTTAATATTATTGCAACGGGAATCCTAGCTAACTACTCTAATAAATATTACAACTTTAATAAAAAATGAAAAATGTAACGACCCGACCCTTGGGCGATTTAACTGACGACCCCTTATGTGCTCACTTGGCTATCAAGATTCATAAATTCTAGTACTTAGTCTGGAGGTCTAGAGTTCGAATCTTGGGGAAGGTAAAAATCCACTGGCCAGGGTGGGAATACCTAGTGAGTAACAGCACGGCCAAGGGTCATCGATCGACAACATAAGGGGTCGCCAGTTGGGCCGCCCAAGGGGCCGAGTCGTTAGTCATTACAAAAAAAGGGTGAACATATCCTCTAAATCGTAAATTACGGACTAGAGAATCCATGCTCATATAATATGCAAGTGAGATCTTCTGGTTCACAAATTATAGACTAGAAGATGATCTATTACTTGTGATTGGTGGACTATGATGGACTCCATCTATTTAAGTGATGAGGTCTATTGAAATGGACCAATTCACAAAGTGGACCATCCTCTGGTCCGCAAATTACGGACCAAGGATCTGTACTCATATAATATGCAGGCGGGATCCTCTGGTCCGTAATTTACGGACCAGAGGATGGTCCATTACTTGTGATTGGTAGATTATGATGGACTCCATCTATTTAAGTGATGAGATCCATAGAAATGAACCAATCTACAAAGTGGATCATTCTCTTGATCTGCAAATTACGGGATCCTCTAATCCGCAAATTCCATTACTTATGATTGGTAGACTATGATGGACCTCATCTATTTAAGTGATGGGGTCTATTGAAATAGACCAATCTACAAAATGGATCATCTTCTGGTTCATAAATTATGGGCCAGAAAATTCACGCTCTTATATATGATTTATCCCATGGACCGTAAATTGCGATTCAAGAAATCCTTGATGGAAAAAAAATTTATTCTTAAAGACATATGTCTGTCCAAAATTAACCTCTCTCATTATAAAAAAAAAAAATCTATTATCTGTAATTAACTGGACACTTCAGTAAAAAATTATCTCTAATACCAATATTATGTTATAAAATCACTTGGATTCGGATTATATTACATTGTAATAATTTCTGTTGATGTAATACGGATTTTTTTTATCTCTGATAATAATAATCAATAACGATGAACACATATAATATCATATTATAGCAGTAATAGTTATGACTATAATAATATTAAAAAATTAAAAAGTAAAATATAGGAAGGCCGGATGAAAAACATCCTTTTATAATAAATAAAGATTGACTTTTCCCTTACGACTTTATAGGAGAGAACACATCTAAAATAGAAGAAGAAAGAAAAGGAATACTTTTATAATGACGAAAAAGAAATTGAAGCTAAACCTGAGGGGCACACTGAAAATTTCCCACAATTATATTTGTTGCATTCCAGAGCCGTTGAAACGAGCGACGTTAGTTACGTGGAGTCGTGAGAATTCGTGGGAGCACACGGCTCCTGACAACGACGTCGGAAGAGAAAAATTCCAAGGGGAAAAGTCTCGCGCATAGCCAAACCACTCCACAGCTGTTTTTTTTTAATATATAAATTAAGTAATCAAGATATCAAATTTTTCGGATAGATTAATTTTAAAAATGATGGATTCGACCTGTAAAACTTTTTCTATGACTAAATTCTAATCAAAATAAATTAAAAAAATACTTAATATTCTTAGATTTATCAGTCTATTGAAGAAAACTCTTTTACATGGCGCTGCAGTTGAGATTTAAATTTTAAATATGTAATTGGTCTTAGTGTCTAACCATTGCACCGCAAGTGTTCTTGATTAAAAATGTGTCTGAAATTGGTAGCTTCATTAAATTATCAACACTAAGCTTTATCTCGATTATTATGCTTAGCTTCCTTTCCACATTAGCTGATACAAAGAATAATAAGTGCGATTCTCTGGGGTGGATGCAATAAATTGACCGATAATATCGTCGGTGGTGTCAAAACATATTTTTAAAATGGATATGGAAAATAAAACTATTTTAATTTACACACACATGCATTCTAAGGTCATTAGCTACATAATTGAGTCTCAATTCTAAGTTTTGTAAAAGAAAAGGGCTAAAAGGGAGAGGAGTGGATTGCATGATCCTCTATTATTTTTTTAAAACTTTATTTATTTGTTTTTCTTCTGAGATATCAGACAAATAAAATAAAAGGACATGATTGAGTTTTATTTGGCCTCTTCTTCATGATTGGTATTATTTGAGAAGAAGTAATCTTAAAAATTGAGCCGCTCACAAGATTATATACTTTAATACTTTAATAATAATATTATTATTTCTGAAGTGTGTGTATATTTAAAAAGAGAAGGTGAAGTTTGGCGAGGATGTTTGCATTTTATTATTATTAGTATTATTTATGTTTTAACTTTTAAATTAATTGATGATGATATTTGTGTTGGAATGTTTCGGGAATATGTAAACGAGTTTAGTTAGTGCCTGAACAGCTGCACAACTATTTGGGAGTTGGAACCCGGTAAATGAGAGAGGGTGGCCACCATCAACAGTGATTCTCTACGACAAAAGAATCCGGCTAGAGATTTTTTTTTCTCTAAATTGGGCATGCCGTAAATTTTTTTAGATTTATTCTAACGATTCATAGAAAATTTCTGTAAAATTAGATGGTCGTCTCAATTGGATGTTAACTAGTTTAATATTTTTTTTCTACAACCAAGGAATCACTTTTTCTAGCATTTTCTAAATCAAGTGCAGAGCAGAATTTGATCGATTATCCTTTTTATTAAATTCGAGCTTATATAGGCTTAAGTAGAGAAATCATTGTAGTTATAAAATATTTTTAAAAAGAAAATAATAATGTGAATTTAAATTTTAAAAATGAATTCAAACCCATATTATTCAGAGTATTGCATTTCATAAGTTTTATTCATAAACGTCAACAATTCATTAATTCTCAAACCTGTTTATTTGAATTATATTTACATATTAAATGAACATATGAGCAAGTATTTCACATTAAGCTGAACCAAATTATTTTTATTTTTACAGATCCTACATATATTACTATAAGTAGGTTGCCGTACGACAGATTGCTATAAGTCAAGACACAACCTTAGAAAATATAGAAAATGTCTTAGAATTTGTGTCGGTTTGAGCATATCCTGAAATTAAGATATATTTTTAAAAAATAAAATTTGAAAGACTTGATGAACATATCAAACACTGATCGATAAATATATATTTTTTTGCTCAATCAGTAGCAAAATAGACTGATTCACGCATAACTAGAAGAACAATTAGGGCTCCTTCATCTACTGAGCAATAGTAGGTCAAGAGACAATGTCAGTCGTGTTCAGATAAATAATTATGATTAGATCAAGGGAGACATCAAAAAGGCTAAGGCTAACAAGACTGTGCAACCAATGTCCCTATAGACCTTAGCAATTAAACAACTATGTACATAGGGAAGAGTTGGGGTCATAAGAAAGGTGGGAGATCAATTCGTGTTGACCATAGAACACAACAAATCGACAAATATCCATATGGCTTATGCCAATGTTTTTACAGAGTAATAAACAATAAGGTCTTTCTCTTGTATGTAAAAGAATAGTTATCACAAGAATTCCAATTGTTGGATCATATTCGAATATAATTCTATGCGAGTTTGATCCATTTGGTCCTGCATTTCCAATTTTTTTTCACGACTCCCGACGTTTAACCTACAAGGCCTCTTCATCCAGTGCCAAGAAAGATTAGAGGCTCCATGTAAGGAAATATACGCACTCTCAAACAAGAATATGTAGATAGCTACTCACCATATAAATGTGCAAAAGAAAAAAAAAATGGATAGGAGTGCAAAGAATATCACTGGCACAGGAGAATTCAGCTAAAGAAGAGGTGGAATTATGCAACAAAAAACAGAAAGATCATAAGGAAAAACATAAGAACAAAGAATATCTTGATCATCAGCCACCTATTAGAGGATATGCTGTTGAGGTACTTAAGCAGTTGACCTTGTGCTCCTTCCACATTGGCTAATGTGTCATCCATGTTCTCATCAATCCTGCCATAAGCAATGCATTTGTTTTCAAACAGAAAATGATATTTGATAGACTACCAACTATGTGAAAACTAGGGATGACTTCCTTTGCCCCTGCTTGCTTCCCCATGTCAAAGATGCTATTAATGATAGCTAAGGTAGTTCAAGATTAACTATGATAAATAAAAAAATGATTTTGAAACGTATAAAAAACAGAAAAGTTAACAAGAAACTAAATGTCGCAGAAAAAGCAACTTCAGGCAAAAAGAAAATTATCCAAGTCGTGAAAAGAAAAAAAACAAGAATGGGAATTCAATTTCTTCATTTATGGCAACAATAGATAGAGAGAAATCAAGAGTTGTGAAAAGAATAACAGGTCGCCAAATTCCCATTTCATTTTTGCCTGATATAGATAGAAAAAAAACCCAGGAAATTAGAACATAATACCCTCCCTCAATTCCTTCGAAGTAAACAAGGCATTTAATTCAGTTCTCTTTTTCTCTGCTGTATGTAACAAAGGAGGATTGTTGAGTTTTTCCAGTGAACACGGGTATCCAATCAAAGTAAGACCATACACTAGCTGATCAAGGGGTAGTTTTGTTTTAATTGGAGCAAACGATAATTTAGAAACCAAGGGAGGAAAAAGATAATAGAAAAGGAAATGAATGCTATCCCATCATAAAAAAATTTAAAATGTGTTCAGTTCTTTTGCATATTTTACAGCAATAAAAGTTAATTTTCTATCTCATATTTGGAAGGACATCTCCCATGAAAGAAATAAGACTGATGTGCAATGGTCGAAGGAACACAATTTTTCATTTCATTTACATTATTCTGAACTTATTCTATGTTATCTGTGTTAGGCTTCCAATTAAAATGAACTCTATATTGCTACTATTAAAACAAAATATGCATAAGTTTGAGTTATTTACCCTGGATAATCATGGGAATTAAAAATTGAAGATAAATAAAAATGATAAATGATAAATGATAAATGAAAAAGAAGATAATTTGGGGTTGTTCAAGAGACTCACTATTGATAATGTTGAGGAATTAGAGAAGAAAGGTACACCGTCAACAAGGAATAGAGATTTGTCATAATAAGGAGATGAAGTCTCTTCATTGTAATATATATAAATATATGCTTCTGTTTTTAAAATCTTTTTGCCCCACTATGTCAGGATTTTGTTAAAAAATGAACAGGATCTTATTATAAAATGACTAACAAAAATCCTTTCCAACACTATGGATAATTTATGATGCTCAGACCATTTCCCCTTCACGCACTTGCATTGATGCAAAATGAGCATGGGAACAAAATATGTGTAACGAGCCACTCACCTATTTCTGAAGGAAATCCAGTAAAGGAAGAAACAGAGGAGCAGGAGGGGAAGAAAAGGAGAAGTGGAGAAGGAAGAAAAGAGGAAGGAGAAGTGAAAGAAAAGAGGAAGGAGAATTTCCTCTGTTGCCATATCTCCAAGGAAGAAGGTAAAAGAAGAGCTGCACTGAAGAGGAAGATGAAGGTTTGATGGTTTGCAAGTGATGAGATGAATATCAAACAAGAAAAGATGATGCATTGCATCTTGAAGGTGGAAGGAAGACCTCACAGAAGCAATCCGCCACTATTGTGTCTCAACAAGGAAAAAAACAACAGTGCTTCTGTTTTCCAAAAAGGAAGAAGCAATGACATGCCTCAGAGGAAGACGAGATACACCTGCCCTACTGTCATTTCCAACATGGTTGCACATGTTGCTCCATCTTCTTGCACCTACCATTCTCCAACCACTTCCAAATTCTTGTTGTGTCCATGTACAAAATTGAGCCCCTTTTCCTTCTGCCAAGTACTAGTGTCGTCACTTAGAAAATATAACATGCCCCACTTCTAGATCCATATTCGTGTCAGATACTTGAATCTAAGCCCAAGTAGCAAAGTCGGTAAATATATGTAAGCTTTTAGGAAGAGCACCTTCACCTTTCCAGCTGAGGCTATTTTCATGAAGGGGAAATTTTATGTTGTCAATGCAAGTTCTAGTAAATACATTTGAAACGTGTTTTTTATTCTCAATTGTTCAAAGAAGAATGTTTTTACATGAATCATGACGGCAGAAGCTTGAAAGTCAAATCATATTCCTCAATATGATATGTTAGGTGTAGAATCTTCAATGGACAAAGAAAGCATTAGCAAAATAATGCTAATAAAAAACAAATACCTGATTGCTAGCTCTCCCTGCTGTGAAACCATAGTAGCTAGTTGTGTAAAGATATTGCTCAATTCATGAATTGTAGACTCGACACTTTGAAGAGCTTCTGCTCTACTCTGCATGTAACTGTCCTGCAATGGAACCATTTCTTGCTGCTGTTGCTGCTGCTGCTGCTGCGGTATCAAAGGCTGAGTAGACGATGGGTCCCCATTTGATTTCCTCCTGTCAACCAAGAAGAATCAATATTAGATGGAAGCAAATCAACACATGGGTAAAATTTTGTAGACCGCAACAAGGATTCCTGAGACTATTTTTACAGCATAAAGTATATTCCCCTAAACTAACTATTTTCATAGGCAAAGTACATACTAAACTGAAGTTTACAACTTAGAACAAGAAAGAGTAAGAGGAAATACTTCATTCCTGAAAATGGTAGAAAGTTTTTAGCCAGACTTCACTGGTAATGACTAATCTAAGGTACAATCACAGAATGACACATATTACCAAGTAAATCGACAACAAACACAGTAAAACAAGGGATTAGATTGGCAACTAAGTCCAGCAAACTCTGAGACTTTCAGATGTTACCTTGGAAACAAAGGAGATGAAGATGTTGAGCCATTTTCCCATGGTGCTGGGGGAGCAGAAGACTCATTACTTCCTTTAGAAACAAGTGGTCGTTGTCTAAGGAAAGGATTAGCTGCTTCCTTTGATGCTGATGAAGAAAATAACTGCCTTCTACTCTCATGAACTTTCAGGTTCTGTAAAGAACAGAAAATAATATTTTTAAAGATATTGTGGGTAAGGATTTCTGGTAATGCATAAAAATCCAGTGCATCACCATGAGGTCATATATATAAGGTATGGATTAGTCTACCTCAGTTCTCATGGTTAAAACTTCTTTGAACTCCTTTGTAGTGCTCATCAAGCGATTCTTCAAGTTATCAACAACAGTAGTAGAGTGATTGGTAGTATCCCTAGACAAATTTCCACTTTCATTCTGCAAACTACAGAGGAGTTGCAGGTCTACTACTGCACTATTTAAAGCAGTAATATCCTTCTTGATAACTGACGTTAATTCTTGAATCTCTATAGTAGGGTCATCAAAAACTGATGTCCTTTTTGCCACTGAAAGCAAAGAAACAGTTTTAGGCTATGATGGGCAAATTTAACTAGGGAAAAGACTAGCCATCTAACCTTGATTATGCTAATGTATAAAATTCACAGAGGTCAGTTATGGTGAGTCAATGTTGCCATCCCATAAGTTTAATAAACAATACTAATGCGAGCAATTGCTAATGCCTGTTAAAATGAATGTAGTCTGTTGATCAACTACAGAACTAGGTTCAACATCATCATCATCATCAAAACACATTACAAGAGGTTTAGATAAGGTGTGTCGATGAAACATTTACTAATGCCTACTAGGCATCTGCGAGCCGACCCCACCTAGTGGGATAAGCATTGGTTGTTGTTGAATTAGGCATCTGTATTTGATTTCCAATCATATAGCTTCTAGTTCAACCACAGATATGAGTTTTGCATATTAGAAAAAGGTGAAGACTCTTTTGATATGTGATTAAAGCAAATGTATGATTTACATAATCCGATTAAAATTAAGGTCTAACTTTTTATCTTCATAAAATCAGTACAGCAAGATTTTGTGGCATGGACAAGTTTAACTCTTTTGAGTTTAACTCTTTTGAGTTTCTAAATCATGAACAAGATAAAGTACAAAGCACAAACTATTTACAGACAACTGCATGAAACTTTCCCTGTCACCAGCATTTCAGAACCTATAAGCTCAGATCCAAACACAAGCTATTAAACAAACTCAGTAGACTATAATTGATAATTTGATACAATTACACCATCCAACGAAAATATAGTAAAACCCTATGCATAAGACTGTAAATGAACCGAACGTTCGTGAGCAAACTTGGTATTCGACTTGGTAAGAGCTTGTTTATGTTTGTTCAATACGTATAAAAAAAAACAGTCCGGTGCACGAAACTCCCGCCATGCGGGGTCCCGGGGAAGAATCCGGTTTGTTCAATACACATAAGATCAATTAAATAAATAAGCTTGAATAGCCCATTAAACTAAACAAACAAGCTTAAACACATATGTATGTGTTAAGCTCGTTAATGTTCGTGAACATTGTTCATGAACCACATTCGTTAATAAAACTATTATCAACATGAATGAATAAACAAGTTTGAATTATCAAACTCAATAATCAATCAAACAAGCAAAAGTTTCAAACAATCTTGAATTTAGAGTTCGATAAAATCTAAACGAACCAAGCTCAAGCTCATAAAAAATAAACCATGTCAAGCTTAAACAATCATTTACTTGGTTCATTTTAGGCTCAACTTGGCTCGGTTACCTTATCAACCAAGTTTGAATGCCTCAAAGCTTGGCTCGACTTAGTTTGTTTGCAACCCTGGCTAGCTATGCATGAGCTTTAAGCTCATAGATTCCATTTAATATTTTAATGAATATTTAATGGCATTATAATTCTCTATACTATAAAAAAAATATTGGCATGATTGATACAAACTGGAATAGGAGCTAAGAAGGATGTGCATGTCCATGCAAGTCAAGCATATTTGTTAGATAGGAAAAATAGAAAACACTCTTTAGATACAAATAAATACATAATTATCATCTCCTTTGAAAGGCAGCACTAACAACACAACAACACAAAGCAACGTATCATCTACAAGAATTACCATGACTAATTTGTTCAAGGTTTTTAAGATACTTGGTTGGCTAGTTTAAATTACATCTGTTATCAAGAAACAACTTTCTTGTAATTTGTACAATAGTTTAAATTATTAGGAAAACAACTTTCCAGATTTAGAGTTTAGATTCCGTTCATTGAAACAAGATGAACAATAACACATTGAATTGAGAAACAACTTTTTAACACAGCCATTGAATATAAAATATTATCTTGGACAGTATCACTGGATAGTAGATATATACTGTTTGATTTGACCATATGAAGCTAGTGAGAGGTGATGGTATGACAAATAAAATCAGGTAGGGATTATAAATTCTGATTCTGGAAATTCCATAATAAAGAATTAAGAATGTTAACAAATAAAAGAAAACACGAACATTATAAGATAGGGGTCAATCAGACATTTATTTTGTCAATTTCCAAACATCTATATCATTTTATTTAACTTGGATAAATTTGGATTTTAACAAAGATCAGACAAGTGCAACATTGCCTTTTTAGTTCAAGGTGGGTAATAAAGATTACTACAACATTCTTCGAATTGATTATCAAAACAATTAAAATGTATTATTTTATGTGTAGTTCACAACACAAACACAAGACATGGGAATATAAAAAAAGAGATATGGTTAAAAGTGAACTGATATCTAAAGGAGACGTTAATATATGATATGTAGAAATGAACTAATCAAGGATCTTATGTTAGCAACGAACTATCATATCAGAACCCATGGGACGACGACTTTCAAATTTAACTTGAAAAAACAAAAGTAACAAAAAATGAGATGCAATTATAACTAGTTACTCATTTACTGGAAAAATAAAGTGAGAAATGAGATGCAATTGTAACCAGTGTCTTACATTTTGCAAGCTTAGAGAGTTTCTGTGAAGTCTGATGAATGCCAAGTCCAATTTGCGAAGCCCTCCTGCTAAACTCCGACTGAATGGAAGCCGCTGATTTAGGTCCTTCCAAGTAAGGCGCAGTGCTGCTGCTCGGTCCATCTACAGTCGACGAGGACTTCTTGCAATTCTCAACTACCTTAAGGAACTCCTGCGTCCGATCACGGTATGACGCTTGCCCCGCCCTAGTACTCATCTCCAGGTCACCTTACCGAGGCAAAGAAGCACCGGACCGAGCAAGTACTTGAGGAATCAACGCCACCAAACTGCACGTTAGGGTTTCATTATATACGACTCTAATTGGCTGACCAGATCTGAAACATCGAAAAGGAAAAAAGGAGAGGATATATTGTCGCCCAAATCAACAATAAAACATGATGAATCCACGATTGCAAGAGCGAAGGGCCCTAGATCCGGACTCATGGTCCCGTAAACAGAGAATGGGCATGGGGGTTTCTATTCCACCGATTTTTAAGATCCAAAAGAGATCGAACGAGGTGAAGACATCGCGATGAATCAAATATCGGCGGAAGATTTCGAAAAAGAAGAAGCACTTCGGGAGGATCTCGATCGCAGAGGAAGAAGAAATCGTACCTTGCGAATGAGCTGCAAAGAAATTATTCACAGCTGGAGCGAAACGGAGCCTTGTCGCGGTGTTGGTTAGAAATAATAAATGCCCCAAAATACAATGATTTAATTTAGCCCCATTCTTAAACTTAATTATGTGGTTAAACAATATCGATCTTTGATCTTTGACTAATGCAGACAGACTTGACACAACACAGTTGGCTCACCCATTCACTCAAATTGCCTCCTATATTTGCTTCAAAGTGTACATTTAAATAATTTTAGTGGAAAAATGTTTTTTTTTTTCTAAAAACAATAAATAAAAAAGGATTGAAAATGGAATAATGAGGTGAGATGAGGATTTGGATTTCATTGTGTACATTTAATTCTTCTAGCTGAGAAATAATTTATAGGATTTCGATCGACTCGTTGATTAGTTTCCGGTGGGGGTTTGTTCACTTCGTTTGAGTTATGCTGCTTCTTCAGCTGCTTTAAGCCCTTCGTGCTGCTTGTCAGATGATCATACTATTTACAAATTTTCAGTTACATGGAAAGGTAATTTATGTTAGCTTAGAGTTGACTAAAGTTTATCTTCCACAAAAGTTTACTTATAGGACAAAATTATTATTTTCCATATGCATTAATAAGCAAATGTAATTAACATTGAAAAGATAAGACCAAAATTGATATCACCCACAAAAGTATAGATAAATTTTAGAGAGAGTGAAATCTAACAAACCTGAATACGTGTTATGTTATGCAATAGAGATCGAACTTAGATCGCTACGGATATTTAGATCGAGTAAAACTGTAAAGTTAAGCTGCACATTCAAGGATATCATTAAACTTAGTGTTAAATATGTACTTATATCCTTGAACTTAGTGTTAAATATGTACCTTATATCGATTACACGTGTTATAATCGGAGGAAATTGATATTATATTGCCTACATAGTGGTGACTATTTAAGGCTTATCAAAGCTTTGCCGTCCTCAAGTAGCGTTTATGGATCAATTCAAGGCCTGGGCCTACCAATAAGTTTACGATTGGGCTATGAGCAGAGCAAGAAGGATTGCTACGCTGTCAGTAACAGGGTAGTTACGGTGGAGTTTTGCATAGCACGTAGGTTGTGCAGTAGATCTTTTCAAAACCAAACAAGATTACAGTGCAATGACAAAATTTTACGTTTCAAGAATCCCCGAAGCATTAATCTGAAAGCAAAATTGATTTTCATGGCAAGGTATATCACAAAATCTGGTTTTGAACACAAGTCACTATTTAGTTAAGAGTACAGAACTTGCTATTTAGTAACAAATACAGAGAAAACACAATTAAACTAATCAATCTTCAGTGTCACAGTTTACAGACAACCCAAATCAGAAAGGACGGGCAAAAATGTCCCAACTGTGTTGGATATGTCATACCTTCTCAATAGCATAAACTGATCCATCTCTTGCATTGGCATCCTTACCCACATCGACTTCAGAGGTTGCAGCATCAACAAGTGACTGCAATAACTAGGGTTATGTACACCAAAAGTTGGGGAAAACATTCTTGTAGCCAGAAATTTGAAAATGCAATGATGCAAAAAAAAATAAAAAAAATTTGAAAACTTGAATAATAATGAGATTGTGTTATTGTTGTCTGCATAGTGACGTGGAAATTTCAAATTGTTATTTGGTATATAAGCGTGAGGAGGCATATCAAAGTCCGTTCGGCACTATAGGCAAATGGGCTGGCACTTTGCTGGCTTGTCGTCAGTGCTTCTGAGCTTAATCCATACAATAATTTGCCCAAAATTGTGCAACAAAAAAAATAAAAGTTGTGCCAACTAGACCTCCTGAAAGGAGTGAATCTAATTGAAATGCTAAGGGCAGTGTAGGAGCTGGACATCAATTGGTAAAGGCAGAATTGAAGTCAATGAAGGAATCATTCTTGGCAACCAAAGGTTATTGGTTCATCAGGAGACACAAGCTAGGGCAGTCCTCTCCGTGTCCAAGTGACACCTACCCATTTGTTCCAAGACCTATCTTTGCTTTCCAAGAGGTATGCACTCCTGAAGCTATACTAGTCAACTATAAGAAGTTTAACCCTCTATTGAGATCTCCACAAGGCAATGCCACCTAATAAAAAATAAAATTAATTATTTTTTAAAAATTAGATTAACTAATGTTTTCTTAGATCTCTCTTTACCCCCTAAAACTTCATCTCTAATAGATTTGACCATTCTAAGTTCTATCTATTGATTTTCTCATATCATCTCAACCTATTTTCCTTCAATTTATTGTCTACTAGAGAGGGTAAGAAAGTCACTTTCTTCCAAATTTAAACAATAAAGGTTGAGGAAGAAAGCTGCGTGTTGTTACTTTCTCATTTGATCTCTAAGTAAATTACCTTCTCCAAGTAAACAGGGGGTAATGAATAGCAGAAAATCTAGAAATTGAAACATATCGATGGTGTGGAAAGAACATGGCATTGTCATCTAGCATGTGCAAGTTTGCATAACTATAACAGGCTTTATCCATCTGTAACAACTAACCACATGAGGTGCCCAAGCTGTCCTTTTATCTGTTCTTTCAATAATTTCTACACCCAATATTTTTTCTACTAATTTCTCATTTCTTCTTATATATCATAAGACTAGTCCACGAGGAAAATTCTGTTCTTGAAATAAAAACAACTTTAAAAAGATAGTAAACCAAGGAAAACTAGCCTGGAGTTCTTGCTCAGAGCTCTTGAGTCTGTCAGCTAAGTCTTGAGATTGAAGATAACAACTATGCAGCTGAATGAGGAAGTAAAAGAGGGTTCTCCCGTTTGTTTATTCAGAGAAATAACTGGAGAAGAAATTTCAAATATGTGCAATAAGAATATAACTTGCACCTTCATTAGCATTGACTGCTGCTGAGAAGTGACCTTCTTAGCATTTGCCAAAGAATCCTCTAGTTCCTGTTCTTGGGAAGAGTATCGATCAGGAAATAAATTGATTAGGCAAAATATTTTAAAGGTAGATTTGACCATGTAAATAAAAAAAGGGAACAGCTTTATGACATTACTAAGTTGTCAGAACTAAAGCACCTGAGATTTCTTTTGTAGATCTGAAATAAGAAGCTTTTTAGCTTCAATTTTGTCTCCAATGATTGTAATCTGATTAATCAGAATAAGGTTCAGTCATTTTCCAAGGAGTAGGAACTAGTGGTCTCAAAAGTAATCAACTGTAACCGGAAACATCAAGTAGCATAATTCAATTAGAGAAAACCAAGAATAGAAGCAAGCATCTACCACCTTGTCCTCAATGAAGATGCATGCTTGTCATATCAACTACAGAACTCAGTTTAAACTTCAGCATGAACATCAAAACCGCATCTTACATTAGAAGAGAGGGTAGCATTCTTGGTCAAACTTGAAATAACAGTAGAAGACCACTATATATATATGCCTTGAATTAATGATATTAGTGTAACATGCTCGTTTCGTGTATATGCTTATTGTTTATGTTAATACTCTCATTAATACTCGATGAGAGTATCTTCTTTAAATAGATGATGCATGTTTATTGTAGTAATAATGATGGGTTTTTAAAGATATCTATTACTATGTGGCATTAGATTCAACATGCCATATGAGGATTGTTGCCCTATCAAATATAGTGTTTAACCCTTCTATAAAGATATCAATAAGTTGCCTTGAACATGGAGACATGTATGATGTACAATTCTGCAATCTTATAGTGATGGAAACTTTTAGCTTTGACTTCTTATGAGGCTCTCCTATAGCCTTAATGGCACCCTATACTTATAATCGCCTCCAAATCAACTACATCAACCTATGGCGAGTGGTAGGAATGTTGAATCAAATTGTTAAATGTACTATGATATTTGTTGCTCTAGGAGATTTTTGTTCCTACAGTTGGAAGTTACTCTGTGCTATTTGTGAAGTTTTTTCTCATCATTCATTATTATTTATTCTTTGCACTTTTATCGAATATGAGAATTCCTGCACTTTATCTTATGACTTATAGACTACGTATAGTTGGATGAAGTTTTAGATGTTTCCTTTCAGAATAATTATTCTTATTTTGGTTATTACTAATGTGATGTTTTTGTATCCTTTGAGAGCTAAGTACAAATGTGTTATGAATGTTGTTTGATGTCTCTATGACACAATTCTTGACCGGATAAGGAACATGCCAATAGAATTATCATATCATTATTCCTAGCCAAGAGAAGAGAAATAACTTGAGGGCTGACAGAACAAGCACTGAAAGGGCAAGAGAAAGTAATTTCATATCTTACATACCTAAAGATTATCTTTTATTATCAATTCAAAATCCAGTTAGAATGTCATGCTCTAGTCAAGACTGAAATGAATCAAGTATTTTAAAAATGTATTTGAAGTCTTAAAGCATTGTACACCTCATTTTCAAGCTCCTCTCGCCTATGAATTGAAAGCTCCAACTGTTCTTTCATCTAGTCACACATAATAAAATGGTTTGGAAAGAATCGAGCAGTTAATAGCAGATTGACAAAGATCAAGATGCTCTTTTTGATAAGTGCTCTGAACAAACAATAATAACTTACTTCTTTTCGCACTTGGCTTCGATAATCATCACTAGAATTGGAGGATATGTCTCTGGATTGATGATCAGCGGTTCCAGTACTGCTAAGATCAAACAAAAAAGTTTATCAATTGTTTCAGCATTCTCTTGACATATTCAGACGTGAACCACTTAGAGAAATTACATAGATTTGGAAATAGATAATGAAAATTTAAAGAAGATACAACAATGAGAAACAAGATGACGCAAACTATCATAAGCTGTATCCAATTATAAGTCACAATTGGGATAAATCTAGGACGGTAGGACCTGCTTAGTGTCTCTGAACTGTCCAAAAATACACCTGAAAGTTAGTGTGCACTGATTGATCCCATTCAAAGCTCATACATGGCATCAGTTCAACTTTTCCCTTCAGACTAGGTACCAGGTCCAAATTTGCCATTACTAAATCCTAATTCATAAATCACTATCACCAAGTAGTAGCTTTTACCAAATTTGTACAAGGACCACTCACCTTAGAAGGATTAGAAAAGAAGAAACTAACCGAAGACAATAAGATAATCCTTTCGGCCAACTACCAAGGATTAAGGTATCCTTCGATGCCATATGGAACAGCTTCGAGACAACACCTAGAGTTTAACTCCGTGCAACCATGGCAACACCTTCATGCAAAAGCGCTGCCCTAGGGCTAAATTAATGAGCTTGATACGAGATCCATGAGACGATGTGGGATTTTGTGAGGTCCTAAGACAATGACAGGCTTTGATCACGGTTCTCTATGAGAATAGAATTGAGCAAAGGCACAAGATTCAAAAGACGACTACAGTTTGTTCATGATCTTGAGACTGTGTATGGTTTCACTCATGGATGGTGATGGCAAAGGCTTTACTCATGGCCTAGGACGGCTGCAAAGGCTTTGCTCATGGTCCATAATAACCATGACAGCTTTGGTTGTGTCTGTGATGCTTTTGTGAGGTTGGCGATCACCATACTCTTCTTCCTTATCTACTCTTTCCCTCTTCTCCTCTTCCACCCGCTTGACACGCAAACTGGAAGCAGCAGCACTCTGCATGCTTGACATGTCTGGAGTCGGCCAGAGACCAAAACCCTAGCTCAACGCAAGATCTCAAATCTTGCTTTCAACTTATACCAAACATGTCTAAAGCAACAGACCACAAAAAAAAGGCTCCATTTGCTTCACCAAGAAATATTTTCAAGAAAATAATTCTACATTATCGATTGTCTAGTAGACAGAAGATTCTGATCAAAGCAAAATATTTTAATCAAAACTGAAAAGATAGCTTAAAATTTCAAAAGTTATACTGGGAAACCATTCTCATGAAAACAATTTTAAAATGTAATAACAAACATCTCAATTTATATCATACCATCTCAGTAAGAGTATGTCTAATGATTTATTACTAGAAGCCTTTACTACTGAATCCACATCATATATTGGATAGGAGCATAGGTTCATGCAACATTTGAGCATGCTAAACAACATAATCTTCATAACTTGGATTAAACATGCTCCCAAACATAGTATTTGAATTATTTAATCCAAATGCCTATTAATAAAAACATCGCTGTTGGCAACTAGACGTTGAACTAGCATAACGGGAACCTAAATTACCATCTGATATACTAATCATTTTACGAAGTGTTGTAACCATAGTAAGTGGAGCCTTCAATTATTTTGTTGAGATTAACTCTCATGAATGTATAAATTACTTCATGGAATATTTATGCGTAGCTACAAATTACATTACATACTTATATTAAATAGCTATTGTCATATCTAAGCCTTCAATAAATCTAAATTCTATGTCTAACTAGTAATTATTCGAAATTGAATCTAAACTAGTTTAATTCACATTCAAATAATACTATAGGATTTAAATTTGTCTCACTTGATACGAGCTGAAACCAAGGTTTATATTTGCCTGCAAGAGCTATACATGTGGGAGACATAGTTGGGCATGTATGAGTTAAGTGAAACATAATTTTTATCCATGCTGGAGAGCATGCATAGTCATACACATTGCTTACGCCAACTGACACAAAATGAAATTTTAAACTATACTTAGATCATAAATTATGTTTGTCTCCCTCTATCCTTTACACATTAACTCTAATCAATCCAACTAGTATAACTACATAATCTATTAATTATCTTGAAACATGTCCATAGTATCTTAATTTATTTATTTATCACTTTACTAAACAGGAACAGTCTCGTTAGGGTAAGGTTGCATATAATAAATCCTTCCCTGAGATCCCACATTAATGAGAGCTTCGTGCAGTAGGCTGCCCTTTACTATCTACTAGAGATATACCTAAGTGCTCCCAACCACTTGTATTTTTTATTTTCATTTTTACTCCCATTGATCGATCGTAGCATTCTCATTTCTACTATATTGATGCTTTGTGCATTCTATTTCTCAAGAGTGCTAAATTTGGTCCATTTATATTAGTGAGTCAATGACACATCATAGCACAATCATATAAAAATATTGAATGAATGAAGTTTCTTCATTCATACTAGACCACGCAAGCATAAAGGTCAAAATAATAAATGAAATGGACTATGAAGTTTGTAAAATATTTAAATTAAAAATAATGCATATACATATGAAAGTAAAATATATAAATATTCAATGCATATATGTCAATGGAAAGATGTAGGTTGTGGCACAAAATAATACTATCATCATTAGAAAAAACAATTATTGTAAAATTCATGCTAGTAAGGTGTGAACATTAGACAAAAAAAAACATTTTGATCTTACACCAACAACAAAATTGCTAATAGTAGATACCAAGTAACTAGTGACCGAATGTAAGATGATATCTTAAACAATTAACATGAATAAAATAGTATCATAGATTACCCATGTTGTTGTCTTGATTGTTGCTCCTTATCCATTGACTTGCTTCCATCACGATCTTTAGGTTTGTCTAATTCTCTATCATGGCTCCAATCCATATCATGATCCCTTTCCCAGTCTTTATCATGGTCTCCTTGACGATCATGATCCTCATCCTCTAGATCTAGCACTTGCTCAACAGGATGCTCTCTTGCTTGAATGAAGTCACGGTCATGCTCAAAATCCGGTTCTCTTTCTCTGTTATTATCTTGAGACCGCTCAGAATTTCTATCAAGGTAATGATCTCTGTCACGTAAATGATCCCTTTCTCTTTCCTTTTCCCTTACCCTTTCCCTGTCTCTATCCCAATAATCCTCTTCATCCCGGTGAAAATTTTCCCGATGAAAATTTGGCCTTCCACCTCTTGTGTGAACCTCATTTACTCTTACAACTCTTCCTCCAATTTTCTGGTTAGATTTTTAACATCAAACAGCAATTACTTCCAAGTGCATGGAAATCAGCTAAAGATAATGTGAAAAAAAATAGTAATTATATTAATCAGTAATCTGAAAAGAAAAAGATACATACCCTGCCATTCATGTCCGTAATAGCATCAACAGCTGACCTAGGGTTTCTAAATGTGACAAACCCATAACATTTTCCACCAACATGTCGATCATTGACTATCTGCAGTTGTATAATCACATAAAACAAAACATGTCCATAAGATGCATTCAAATAGTTGATTGATTCTTAAATGTTGCACTAAAGGACTTTGGAGCAAAAGGTTATGACAAATTTGAAGACTTTTAACATACAAGAGTGTGTGCTTTTGTACTCAGAAATAAACATCCTTGAAGCAATCTCAGGTTTTGGGTACATAGAATATTATAAGAAAAATGTCGTTAGAGATGACTATTAGTAGATTCAGTAAAGAACCTGAAGGTTGAAATCTCAGTTTCTAACCAATATTTTCAACAAGAATACTCTAGAATCTATAATTAGTTTTCGTTGAAGAAACTGGCACAAGATTTTCTAATAGTTGATTTTACTTATCCGGATTTTCATCGCAGCAAGATACCCACTTCCGGAAGTAAGATTCATTTTCGAATCGATCTTCAGTAAAATCACACATCACCCTGATGACAAGATATTCAGATTCCTCACTTCACTCACCAAACAAGCTCTCACTCGAACGGGTGATTCCGGACGCCAATTCCATGGGTAACTCAGAGGTTCAAGAATGACTTCGAAATCTTACATTTGATTCAAACCCTAACATAGAGAGACGGTCAACTACCTCCCACATCGAATCTACTAAATAAGATAGATCAAAAGAAAAAAGGAAGAGGCAAGAAGACGTACTTTGACATCCATGATGGCGCCGTAAAGGTCGAAGGCACGATGGAGGTCCTCCTGGGTACACTCGTAAGGGAGCCCCCCAACGTATATCGACTTCTCGTCGTCGATGGTCATGGCACCGAGCCTGAACCCTGCTTCGCTTCGTTTGTTCTCGCTTCTCTCGGGGAGTCACAGCGACAACTAGGCAACCAGGGTTCCAATTTCCAGGGAAGGAACATTAAATAGAACAGAATGGGTTACTGAGCCGTCTTTGTAGGTAGACCGGCCGGTAGTCAGCCCAAATCCCCTTCATTTCCTTTTCAGGGAGTAATTTCCTTGATATTTTTTTTTAAAAAAATAAAGATGCGCTTTATTTTCAAAATCTCTCTCTCTCTCTCTCTTTTCCATTTGCCATTTACTGAGATTTCTATTAATTTCGTGCTAGTAACACAATACTTGTTTCATTCATTGGTATATAAAAAAAAAAAACTAAGACAATGCAGTCCTTTCAACAAAAAAGAATCCAACAAATTGACACACGTCCTCAATAACTAAATTCGGCAACAAGTAACTCACCGAATGTTCAGGTCTCATTCCTACCAAAAAGAACAAGAAGCAATGCCCAGAAGGCTTATTCCTATAATTCTTAAATCATGTAGAAACTCATTCACCAACTTTCTGAAGTTACCCGATAAGATAACTAACTGCATTTACTATGCTTAGAGAAGAGAATTCTGCATTTTTGCCTCAGAGAGGTGACTCATTTGATACTTTGTCGGCTGCTTCAGATTCATGAGCAGATCCATTCGTGCTAAGCGTTACCTCGGCGAGCAAATCCTGGGTTTCTTCCTTCGATGCAGCCGCCGCAACACTAGACTTTTGTTTCTGTAACTTCTCCTTCTCCAGCTGCTCCTTGGCCAAGGGGGAGAATTGGGAGTCCAGGGATCTCGCAGCACCTAGCCATGCGATAACAATCACCAGAAGGATTCCCCCCAGGTACGGAGTCGAGTTAGCTAGAGACCCAAATGTCAGAATCATGAATTGCTGGATCAGGGCGCCTCCCGACTTTCCTAAGGGATTGCAGACCACATCAATTGCAGCCTTCCCTTTAACCTGTGGATTGTTAAAAGATATGCAGTAGTAGCTGTATCAGTAAAGTGAATATGGAAGCGTGAAGGTAGAAGGATAGAACACTGACCTTCATCTCTTCGTCCAAAGGAATGTAAGCCATTTCCTTGCAAGGATCGAACAAGCTGTATTTTGCACTCTTGCTGAAAATATTCTGTAATGCACCCACATAAACAGCAGCAAGCAGAGGAGTCACTCCAAAGCTTCCCAGTAGGGGAGCCAAAGGCTCGCCGAACAAGATTAGGGAGAAAAATCCAACTCCCGTTAGAAGCAAAACTGTAGGAGTGATCATGGCTGCCACTCCCCAGCCAAATTTTCTGAGAATCCACCTTCCTAGCAACATCATTGTAAAAGTTGCAATTCCAGTCATGGTTGAAAAATCACCCATGAAAGATGAATATTCATTTGGACTAGGAAACTGTCAAAAATATATACACAGAAGTGAGTGAAATTAAAGGCAAAACATTAAACTGTTAATCCCCAAAAATACCTGTGCCTTGAGCTTTGATTTCCATGTGACTTCCACCAGGTTGATGCTGATCCCATAAGCAACCACCAACGTGGCTAGATCCCTTACATATCTGGACGACAGCAAAACCTTGAGGCTCTCATTCATGCCTAGCTTTGGCTTCTTCACCTATGCAAACAAATATTTGATATTGATAAATGACAGAATACATATCCAAAATGTAAACGTAATGTCTGCATTGATCCAGAAACAAACCTTCTTCTTGCGGTTTGATCTTGGAAGAGATGGGTCGTTCACCACAAATTTATTTACACCCCAATAGATTGCAGATATTACAAACCCAAGAAGCACAACGATGCTCATCATTCCTTTCAGTGAAATTGCCCAACCATCAACCCCTGGTCCCAGATTCTTACGTAGATTAGAGAAATACTTTACTGTTCGTCCCGAGAAGATGAGGGCAATATTAGCCCCAAGTCCAAACAATGGATAGAATTCTTTAGCTTCCTCAACAGTGGTAATCTGCAAAGGAAAAGTATCCTCAACAGTCGAAAAACAAACATTTCTTCATAAAGTTATCTCAAATACAGCCAAATTGTAGAAAGTATGAGAAAAACAAGACAGACACCATGAAGGTATAAACCAGTAAAACCATTAAGTAGTTACCTAGAACCAGCAACAATGTATAAAGGGAAAAAAAGATCTCATCAATGAAAGCATAGAGAGACTGTTTATACCACAAGCAACAAGTGGTAACCATATTTTGTAGCACAAAATCCTTCTCGATGAAGAAAATACTACAGAAATTGCATAGCTGATACATTATTTTTCAGCTATAAAAGGTTTTAGTATATGATTTCTAACTTTATAGATATAAATAAAATCAGGAAAAGTCCTGTAGATCACCTGCTTAAACTCAGCTAATGGGCTACAAATACAATTCTGAACGCTTAAGATTTGGGAATTCTTCACAAGGTATAGCCAAAATCATGCAAATGAAATCCCCCGGCTGATTCTAACTATTCGACTGTAAATTACTGTTGCTTTTCACCTATCTTGCAATTCTTCTGTTACAATGATAGATGATATGCTTAACGTGTGGTATCTCACAACTTAAGCTTGGAATACCGATCAAAAATCACCAAATTACAGTTTGTCATTGTTCACATTCTCACAGTTAAAATACACTAATTGGTATAATAATGGATTGCAGTTTACTGCGTATAAGAGATCAGATGGCATACCAAATAAAATAATCTACCGTTTAAAAAGAAAGATTTAAGATAATAATTTTAAAATAAAAAATACAAAAAGATCAGAAAGCATATATCACCTGATTGGCAAACCCCCAAAAGAGGACCGAGATCACCACGCTTCCCCAAAGCTCTGCCATGACATAGAAAAGGCAGAAGCTCCAAATCCTCAAAATCGCAACCGGGCCAAGGAAGCTCGGACCAAGCGCTGCTAGAAGCTTATCTGCAAGCGCCGTAGGATGGATGGCATCTCGCAGGGGATAGAGCAAAAAGCCAAAGGCACCAAAAAAGGCTATGAAAGGGAAAATCACGGTGTAAAAGAGAGCCTCCTTGGACAGAACATTCGACAGCTTGGTGTACAAAAGCATGAACCCAATCGCCATCGGCAAGTTTACCCAAGTCTTCAAGAAAGGTATAATCTCGGCGCTGCTCCCCTTGGCCGTCACCACCAGCACGTCCTTGGTATCTCTGAGAATGGTATAATTGAAAAGAATACAGAAGAACATGATCCCCAGCGGAATTATCTTCTTGAGTGTCGTAATCTCGACCCCCAATAACTTGGGCTTCTCCGCCTCGCCCTCCACAAAACCGATCCCTCCAGCGGGAACCGCCGCGGAGGCGGTAAAGGTCGGAGCTTTCCTCTGTTTCCCATAAAGCCCAGTGGAAAGGAGCGATCTTTGGGACTCACCAGCAACTCCCCGGTCCTTCGAGATGAAGTCATGGACGGGGTGGTTCGTGACCTTGGCGGAAAGGACCGGGGAGGGGAACCGAGCGGCGGCGAAAGGAAAACGGCGGCGGAGGGGATGGAAAGTGCGAGCTTGCAGCGTGGAAGGGAGGGAAAGGATGCCCTGTGCTGAGATAACCCTCTCCATCGGAAGGCAGTCGATGCTATCTCAGAAGATATGGAGCGGCGATATCTGAGACGAGGGAGAGGGAGAGGACGACCGCAGGATTCGTGAAAAACAAAAGGCAAAGGAGATCAAATTTATAGTCCGCGAGATCGAGGGACTTTACCTAGGAATCAGATCGGAGTAGTAATCGATATTACTGGATCTCAAGGGAAAAGCAAAGGGAATCGACGCCGCAAAATGGAGAAGTGAAAGAGTCTCAAGAACGCGGCTCCGTCCGATTCGCCCGTCTCTATCTCTTTAAGGAATATTTCAAGTTTATTTAATTCATAAAAAATAGATATCTTTCTTAAATTGGAAAACTCATGATCGCCGTTCAGTAGTTAGCCTTTGGAGAACATTTCAAATAATAATAATAATATAATTCTAAAAAAAGATAAAATTGTGCATATTTTTCCGAAGGAAAATCCAAATTTCCAGTGGTGGGTAGATCTATAACGACAAGGACCGGATCACCGCTAACTTGATGACACGTGGTGGACACCGACAACAGACTTAGTGGTAAGTACGCTTTTAGGGTGAATATTTCAAATCCAAAATTTATAATTTAAATCAAATAAAAAAGGTTCACCGTCTATTTTTAATTTAATTTCAATTTTTAATAATTAATATAATTAACATCTTAAGCCATATCTACAGATAATTAATATTCCAAATCCTTTTCAGTTGGAAAAGCAAAATATGATAAGAATGATTCCTTTATAAGGATTAAGCGGAAGAGTAAAAAAAACTAATTGGGTTAATTACGTATAGATTATATATTGTTAAAAATTTTAAGTTCATATTATTTTTTCTTGATCAATTTTTTTTATAACATAGGTACAATTCTTACTATCCAACTAATTTTGAAGACTATCGATCCAGCTCATAAGAGTTTTGCACATATTCCAAAGGTAAATCACAGAAGCACAACATCAAGTCATCAACAGTCAACTCCTGTGATCTTTGTCATCCTTATAAGATCATCCAATGCCGAATCGATACTCTACTCGTGAAGACAAACTCATGAATCTTTTTACCTATGAGTACTTTGATACACGATCATCCCATCTAAATTTTTCCACTAAAGTCAATGTCAAATATATCCTAACATAGGATTGTACCACATCACTTTAAAAATTCCTGTTATATCTTAACCGCTGCACCATATCTATGGAAACTCATCAAAATTTCTCTTGTATGATCATCTAAATGCACGCCTATTTTCTATAAGCTTTTTGTTGAGTTATTTGTGATTGACTTTTAGTGATATTACACAGTCGATCTTCAACAAATATTATAAGAGTTTATTAGAGTTGATGCCCAAGATTAATTATAATCAAATAATTTTTGGCCAATTCTAAACTTATTTGTCAGATGATTGTAAAATAAAAATTTTGGTTAAAAGACATGTCAATTATTTTGTCTATTTATTTAGGTGAAGTGTTAGTCCCCTAATTTGGTGGCATAGCTAGGTATAAGGTTTGAGGTGATGCTCCTTTGATCCAACCTATTGGGCATGTACATAGAACATGCCACATGCTATGCGGTGGACAATGGTGACAACACGCGGGGGCTGACCAAGTCCAAGTCATGTAAGAAGCAGATTTTGTTGGAGCAATCCCAATGGTCCGCGGGACCATGTGTGTTTGGTGTTTGGGCAAAGGTTTAAGTTAGGTTCACCCTTGTATTTGATATGTGTACTTGAGTTATGCAGGGCTGCAGGATACACATGTGACTCAGGTTAATGGCTTCGGGTCCGGTGAAGGATGGAGCATCCGAGGGACCGTGGACAAGGCAGCGAGGACAAGGGCCGAGGGAAGCGACTTTGAGGCATACGCGAAGGATGACATTGGGAACGAGCTGCGAGCTTATATGCATCCGAAGGACGAGAGCTAAAGGAAGTAGGCTTGAAGGCAAGAGGTCAAGGCTGCAAAAAAGCGTCAAGTAAGTCATAAGGGTGAGGGTACGAGAGATTGTACTCGGAGTAAAATCCTAGTTCCAGGGGTTTACTGTAGCGTCACTGTAGCAGTACTATAGCAATACTGTAGTGTTACTGTAGCAGTCGACTGCATGTTTTAGCAGTCGACTGTGCAGTCGACTGAGAACGAACAGAATGTTCTGTTTGTTCGGTCAGTGTAGAGCAGTCGACTGCTAGTTTTAGCAGTCGACTGGTATCGAGTTGTTGGGATGTAATAGTCAAATTTCCACAGAGGACAGTCGACTACATGTTTTAGCAGTCGACTGGTAGGCGGGGTTTTCAACCCGCGACTTATATAACCAAGGCTTGGAAGCTTGGTTATCCCTGACGAAATTAGTGGTGGTAAACCCTAATTAGTAGTCTACTTGTTCTCAAGTGTTTGTGAGTGTTGTGGTGAGGTTTCTCCACCCACAAGGAGCTACTTGAGATAGCCGGAGTTTGCCGGGGGCTAATCCATCGACGGATCAGGATCGTCCACCTCAAGGACACACCGTGGAGTAGGAGTCCTAATCTCCGAATCGCGTTAAATGAACGTGTTAGCGGTTTTCTTGTTTTTCTTTCCTTTAGTGTTTAGCTTTCTTATTCGTATTTTGTATTGTATTATTCCGCTTGCGCACTAACGAATACATAGGAAGCGAGTATTTGGGGGTGTCGTCTATCCAACCCCCTTCTAGCCGGCCACCGATCCCTTACAAGTGGTATCAGAGCGAAGGTCGCACTTCACCGGACTAACCGCCGAGAAGAGCAACTACAAGAAGATGACCGGCTTGATAGAACCGCCAAAGTTCGAAGGCGGAGGCTTATGGGACATCACATATTGGATGATGAAGATGGAGGTCTTCTTCAATACGGATTGGGACACCATGATGGTGATCAAGGAGCCGTTCGAAGTCCCAAAAGACAAGAAAGGGAAAAAGCTTCGACCACGACATTGGATGGAGGAGCAAACCACACGGGCAAAGACAAACTCAAAGGTAATGTCTATTTTGATTGATATTTTGCCTAATCATGTGATGACTCGTGTAGGTGAGTACGAGAATGCTCATGATTTGTGGAGCAAGATAAAGAAGTTTCAATGTGAAAAAACCTATGCCTACACTAGAAGAAGAAGAAAAAGAAAAATCCGAAGAAACGGATGTAGTAGCTTAAGAAGAGGAGGTGGAGCAACCGGAAGTTGAGCCATGCTCAACATCCGAGGAGGAGAAGGAGGAAAAGGAAGATGAAGCATCATCTACATCCTTAAAGGTTGAAGATGAATCCAAGACAAGTGAAGAGGATGAGGAAGAGATCTTGGAAGAAGTCAACCTAGTGAGCATCTCCGCCGAAATGAAATCAAAAGATCACATTGTGTGCTTTAGGTGCAATGAAAAAGGACACTATAAGAGTAGATGTCCTATGGGTAAGAAAGAGATATCTCCTAAACTCAATTCAATTCATTTAGAATCTAATTTGAGTTGTAGGAAAAAGAAGGAGAAGAAGCACATTAGATGCTTCACGTGTGGAGACATGGGACACTACCACACCAAATGTCCAAAGAAGAAAGAGCTCAAGAAGTTGGCGCATTTGAAGATGTGGGAAAAGAAGTGGAGGAAGAATGGAGGCTCATGTCAAGGAGGAGCTCCAAAGGTAAAGGGTAAGGTAAACCCTAATTTAAATTTAAAGTCAAATTTAAATTCCTCCATGCATGCTAGGAAAAATTATGATAATCATAGTATGCCCATGTAAAATTTTGGATTTAGATATCATGATAGGAATAGGGTTAATGTAGATCAAAACCCTAGGAGACCAATACATGATAAACCTAGAAATGGTAGACCTAAAGAGAACCAAGATATTAATCCCAAGAAGGGGAGACACATGCCTAGGAAGGGTAGGTCTAGGAATGTCCAATATGGACAAATTAACTCTAGGGTTAGGAACCTAGAAAAGGAGAATCAAGCTTTAAGGAAAAAGCTTGATAAGTTAGAACAATTCCTTAAGAGATTCAATGTTGGATCTAAGGAATTAAAGATGATGTTGGGTAGTCAAAGACCCAACAATGATAGATCAGGCTTGGGATACCGATCTAGTCCCTCCAAGGCCAATGAGAGTTCATATGCTAGGGTGACAAATGATCATAGCAAGGGAGAGGTCTCCAAGGCTAAGGGAAAGTTGTATGTTAGGATGACATATGACTATGGCAAGGAGAAACCAATAAATGGCAAGGAAAATTCATTTAAAGGTAATGAAAAATTAACCAAGGACAAAGTGTCTAAGGTTAAGAAAGTTAGGTTTGTAAGCCAAGTGTCACCACAGGTGCACCGATGTGGCCCAGCCATTGTGGATGAGTCACCTAGGGAGGTGGATAAGGTTAGGAGCTCTAGGGGGAGCTCTAAGAGTCAAGACCCATGGAAAATGGATCTCAAGTGGGTACTACTTGAGAGTCTAGACTGGGTCATGAAATGTGTCAAGTGATTTAGAGACAGACTTGAGTCTTAAACCTAGGATTTTGGCACAATTGAGTTGTGTTTCATGCTTGAAAATATGACATTGGGGTCATATAGCATGATAATTAGTTTTGGATGTATAGATGTCATATAAACTAATGCTAGGGATGCATTGTGGGTTAGTATGGGCAAATACATCAAGAGGAAGCCAAAACTAGGACTTTAGGTCAAGGTTCAATTGAACTTTTTAGCTAGTTTTGTGTTTTGTGTCAATTTTGGGATTTGTGATAAATATATTTTTATATATATTTTTCCCAAGTAGACATTGATAAAATAGACCTCTACACAAAATTTGAGAATTTTTGGAAGTCTGTGGAATTTCTGGTGCATTTCTGAAGTTAGCTCAGAAAGGTTGATTTTTGCATGAATAGTGTACCAGTCAGTCGACTACAGTTAGCAGTCGACTGGTAACAGTGTTTTTGAGCATAGAATGTCTCTGTAAGCTCGTTTTCATGGGGGTAGTTGACTGGTACTTATTGCAGTCGATTGATACCAACATGAAAGTGTTTTAAGCACTGGATTTTGACCGGGTCAGCTCGTATAGATGTATGGGATCCATGGGGGATACATACATGAGTTTAGGGTCAGTTGGATGATAAGTTTTCAACAATTAAGATATTGTTGGAAAGCTTTTTGGATGTTAGGCAAAGGGAGAGAAGTAAGGTTTAGTTGGGAAAACCTGAAAATGCCTTTGGGTAGGGGGAGCCTTGTGATAGGTTCTTAAAAAGCCTTGTGGGAAAATCCTAGCTCAATGGGGAGCATAGGTATAGGGGGAGCCTTGGGATAGATTCAAATGCATGTTGCATTGTTTTCCATTTGGCGTTGTAAGTCAAAGTGTGTAGCCTTGGCATCGTAAGTCCATTCGGCATTGTAAGACCAAGTGTGTAGCCTTGGCATCGTAAGTCCATTCGGCGAAGTAAGTCCAAGTGTATAGCCTTGGCATCGTAAGTCCATTGTTTTTAGCATATTGTTTTGCTATTATATTTTCCCTAACTTAAACGTATTGCTAAATATCAAAAAAAGGGAGATTGTTTGAGCAATCCTAATGGTCCACGGGACCATGTATTTTGGTGTTTGGGCAAAGGGTTTAAGTTAGATTTACCCTTGTATTTGATATGTGTACTTGAGTTGTGCAGGACTGCAGGATACACATGTGACTCAGGTTGATGGCTTCGGGTCCGGTGAAGGATGGAGCATCCGAGGGACCGTTGACAAGGCAGCGAGGACAAGGGCCGAGGGAAGCGACTTCGAGGCATACTCGAAGGATGACATTGGGGATGAGCCGCGGGCTTATATGCATCCGAGGGACGAGAGCCAAAGGAAGTAGGCTTGAAGGCAAGAGGTCAAGGCTGCAAAGAAGCGTCAAGTGAGTCATAAGGGTGAGGGTACGAGTGCACGAGAGATTGTACTCGGAGTAAAATCCTAGTTTTAGGATTTTACTGTAGCGTCAATGTAGCAGTACTGTAGCGTTACTGTAGCAGTCGACTGTACAGTTGACTAGGAACGAACAGAATTTTTCTGTTCGTTCGGTCAGTGTGGAGCAGCCGACTGCTAGTTTTAGCAGTCGACTGGTATCGAGCTGTTGGGATGTAACGGTCGAATTTCCACAGAGGACAGTCGACTGCATGTTTTAGCAGTCGACTGGTAGACGGGGTTTTCAACCCGTGGCCTATATAACCAAGGCTTGGAAGTTTGGTTATCCTTGACGAAATTAGTGGTGGTAAACCCTAATTAGTAGTCTACTTGTTCTCAAGTGTTTGTGAGTGTTGTGGTGAGGTTTCTCCACCCACAAGGAGCTACTTGAGATAGTCGGAGTTTGCTGGGGGCTAATCCACCGACGGATCGGGATCGTCCACCTCAAGGACACGCCGTGGAGTAGGAGCGCTAATCTCCAAACCACGCTAAACGAACGTGTTAGAGGTTTGTTTGTTTTTCTTTCCTTTAGTGTTTAGCTTTCTTATTCGTATTTTGTATTGTATTATTCCGCTTGCTCACTAACGAATACATAGGAAACGAGTATTTGGGGGTGTCGTCTATCCAACCCCCCTTCAAGTTGGCCACCGATCCCTTACAGACTTGATAATCATACATGCATAGCATGTGCGCAAAACATGCTAAGCAACATAGAATTGTGACAATGCGTAGGGGTTGTCTAAGTCCAAGTCATGCATGAGACTTGACACTCATCTAGACGGGGTTGTCTAACTACAAGTCATGTAAGAGGAAGACTTGGTGATTATGCAGTGCATGCGTGCAAGGCATGCCAAGCAACAAAAGATATGACAGTGGACAAGAGTATCTAACCACAAGTCATGCAGGAGGCAGACTTGGATTGTGGCAAACATGTGCGAGGATTGGACATGCTAGGTCTGAGCATTTAGCCAAGTAGGCTTGCAAGAAATGCAAGTGATGGCATGTGGTGGGTGCATGTAAGGTAGCACAACAAATGGAGCAGCAAGGAATGTTTCACCTAAGTTCACAGTGACGGGCTTGGGCCATGCACAAGGCATGTAGGCTAGCATTTGGCATGGTGCCAAAGCAACATAATGACATGGTCATGCACAAGGTATGCAAGCTAATACTTGGCATGGTGCCAAAACAGTAGAATGATGGTGCAAAGCACAAGACGTGCAAGCTAAGACTTGGCGTGGTGCCAAAGTAGCAAAATGATAGGGTAAAGTACAAGGTATGCAGGTTGACACTAGGCATGGGGTCAATACAACAAGGACATGTGGACAAATAATTTTGTACAAGTTGAGGCTATTTGATACATATGGGAAAGGTAGTGGGTATAACTACCATGTAACCATCACCTATGTATTCTAAATATGCAAGGTTGGGTATTGGCAAGAAGGGAAGCAAATCATAAGGGAATTGTGAGTGAATTTGTGATGTTCCACTTATATTCTTTTATTACTATTGTGACTAATAAAGGTTGGAAAGTTTCCTATACATTGTGTGTTGCTTGCTTGTCACTATTGTTAGTCAAATTCTGGAAAGACATTCTCTTGTGCCTTCGTGGTGTATTTGAGGGTTGAATCAAGTGCGGGACTTGGTAGCCGCATAAGAAATTTTCTAAGGCAGAAATTGACTCTATAACAATTGATATCAGAGCATAGAAAGATAGCTATAGGAAATCATGAAATCGGAGAATGGATTGGTATTCTTGAAGTTGTAATTGGTTCTGTCCCTTAGGGAGATGTTGATTACAATTTGATGGCAAAGATTATCAACTTTGAGGCTACAATTGATTAGATTCAGTGGTCCTTGATGGTGGAATTTGCTCAGATTCATAAATACAATGATGATTTGTGCTCTGAAATGATTATTTTGCGAAGAATGGTGGCTTCTAATACAAAAAGAACGGTAGATCGTCTCATGGTAAGAGTTCAAGAATCGAAATCTTTTGGAGACACATGGAGTGCCAAGGATCTTAAAAAAATACTCGTGGGATATGGAGCAGTACTTTTCAGCTGTTAGAGTGTCTGAAACTGAAAAGTGATAATTTTTAGGATGTGCTTTATTGGTGATGCGAAGTTATGGTGGAGAACACTAGGGATGTAAACGAGCCGAACCGAGCCGAACAGTATTAGGCTCGAGCTCGGCTCGTTTAAGTTATATTCGGACTCGAGCTCGGCTCGAGCTCGAATTGAGCTTTTATCACAAGGCTCGAGCTCGGCTCGTTTTAGAATTATCAAGCTCGCGAACAGTTCGAGCTCGGCTCGTTATTAACTCGATTATCAAAGTTAACGAGCCTAACTCGTTAAGTGAGCTCGGGCTCGTTTTCGGGCCCGTTTAGAGCTCGTTTTTGGCTCGTTTTAGAACTTATTTTTGGCTCATTTTAAAGCTCATTTTAAGACTCATTTTAGAGCTCATTTTTTGGTTCGGTTTAAGTCTTGTTTTAAGGCTCATTTTTTTAGCTCGCAAGCCTATAAACGAACATGTTCGCGAGCTCACGAGCCGAATATATTTAAGCTCGAGCTCGGCTTGATAAAACTGTCGAGCTCGGCTTGATAAAACTGTCGAGCTCGGCTTGATAAAACTGTCGAGCTCGGCTCGATAAGATAAACGAACGAACTCGAACGAGCTTTTTTATCGAATCGAGCTCTGAATAGCTCGCGAACCGTTTGGTTCATTTACATCCCTAGAGAACGCACATAGTGGAGGA
Source organism: Zingiber officinale (assembly GCF_018446385.1). NCBI lineage: Eukaryota > Viridiplantae > Streptophyta > Magnoliopsida > Zingiberales > Zingiberaceae > Zingiber > Zingiber officinale. The sequence continues at coordinate 109,552,599 of NC_055996.1, forward strand.
TGCCAATGTTGGTCGGGAAAATATTGACACTTGGGTTTGTTTGAAGAAGGAAATGAATGATCAATTTCTTCTAAGCAATGTCCCGTTGATTGCACAAGATGGGTTAAAACATCTCAAAAGAAAGGTTCTGTGAGGGACTATGTCAAAGAATTTAGTTCTTTGATATTGTATATTCAAAATATATCCAAGGATGATAAATTGTAACTTTCTGTATGGTTTGCAGCCTTGGACATAAATTAAACTTCAAGGGCACAATGTGAAAGATTTTCCTAGTGTTGTTGCTGTTATTGATGCCTTGGCCGATTTTCATACAAACAAAAGATAGTTTGGATGCTTCTCTGCCTTCCACATTCATAAAGAATCAAAAGGTTTAAAAAGTGGAATGAAAGAATTGTTAGGACCAAAAGTAGCTAGAGGGGGGAGGGGGGGTGAATAGCTCGTCGCGTGCCCGTTGTTCGGCGTTGCTTGTTTCTTCGAAGATGTGCAGCGGAAAATACAGAAACAACTCACACAACGCTAACACGGTTGGTTTACTTGATATCCACCTCACAAGAGGTGACTAGTCCAAGGATCCACACCAACACACACACCCTCCACTAATGAAACTCTCCTTTATGGTAACTACCAAGGGCGGAGAAGCCCTACAAGACTCAATACAAGAAGAAGAAAGGGTAGTAAAGAAATACAAACTTACAAGCTTACAATGAGTGCACAAACCCTAACCCTAGTTTCTCCTTCTTGCTTTGATCCGCCTCTTGACTTGGAAGAGCCTCCAAGAACCTTCAAGAACTGGCGATCTCGAGCTTGAGAAGAGCTGTGGAGGAGCTGGTGAAGATCTGAGATGAATCGGTGAAGAAGTGCCGAAGACAACGCTCGCCTGCGGCTCAAATACGACTCAACGGTCGGATCCCGATCGATTCGATTTTTCCCAATCGATCGGGGAGGCTTTGGATCGATCCACGGATCGATCCAGAGCGCCTCTGTGCTCTGGAAAAGCACCTGGATCGATCAGCCGATCGATCCAGCGCTTATCGCGCGAAGCAGCAGCGTCCCAATCGATCCACTGATCGATTGAGACCTCTGGATCGATCCACTGATCGATCCAGAAGCTTTCTGTTTGCTGGGAAAGGTCTGGATCAATCCACTGATCGATCCAGAGCTTGGATCGATCCACTGATCGATCCAGCACTTGGTTTTTGCCCAAAACCAAGTCCCAAACCTCCCAAACCAACATCCGGTCAATCTTAACCTGTTGGTACGTCATGCCTAGCATCTAGTCACTCCCTTGACCTGCTAGGACTCCCTCACCAAGTGTCCGGTCAATCCCTTTGACCCACTTGGACTTTTCTTTCATGCCAAGCATCCGGTCACTCTCTTGACCTACTTGGACTTTTACCTAGCTTCACTCACTAGGGTTTTCAATTTGCCTAGCTTCACTCACTAGGACTTTCACCTGGCTTCACTCACCAGGATTTCCATCCGCCTGGCTTCACTCACCAGGATTTCCATCTGCCTAGCTTCACTCACTAGGACTTTCACCTGGCTTCACTCACCAGGATTTCCATACTGCCTAGCTTCACTCACTAGGACTTTCACCTGCATTGTCCATGTGTCTACATGTATTGTCAAACATCGAAACTATGACCAAGACTCAAGCTTGGTCAAAACAGTCAACCTTGACCTAAGGGATATTGCACCAACAATCTCCCCCTTTTTGATGTTTGACAATACCTTTAAGTTTGGACCATTCTGAGTTAAGCTAATCTCATAGCCTTAACTCCATTCATGCCAAAGTATGAATGTTGGTAAACCCTAAACCCTAGACCTCCCCCATAGGTAATGAAGGCCTAACTTAAACCACACATTCTCCCCCTATTGGCACACATCAACCCATCTTTGAGCACACATAAACCCGTGCCTCAATTTTGGACACACTTCAACAAACGCCCCATTGTTGAAAACTCTCCCCCTGAAGAGTTGCTCATCGTTGTTCACAACGTCACTCGTTGTGACCAACACGATAATGAAGGTCACATACCCTTCATTTATCCTTAACCCTACATTCTTCCTCAATGTAGGCAAATGCTCATCCTTGAGCATTATCCACTTAATGGAAGGTTAACCACCTTCCAAGGTTCATAAAAAATAATTTTCATGCCTTTAAAGAGTCCCTCCCCCTAAAGACATGGTGGTAACTTCTGTCATTGCACTAACAATGACTTGGAATCCCTAAACCTTTAGGAAACCCAAATTTAGAAGCTTTGAGGTTCAAATATTCAAAAATTTGAAACAAACCTCACCCTAGACTTCAATATAGTCTTCCTTAACCAATCCATCCTTGTTTTCAACACGAAAACACCCTTTTTATGTATACAAATGTATTTTGAGGGGTTTGGAATGGTTACCTAGACTAAAATAGGTTTAAAGATGCCGAAATCAGGCTTTCCCAGCCAAAATCAGCAACTTGGATCGATTGGAGTTGGGTTCCTATCGATTGAACCTTTTTGAATCGATCCACTGATCGATTCAGACTTCCTGGATCGATCGGCTGATCGATCCAGCGAGCTTCTGCTTGTGGGAGACTTGCCTTCTGAATCGATCCACGGATCGATTCAGGCACTCCAATCGATCCATGGATCGATCGGAGCTCTAATAGTTGCTGAATTTCAACATCAGCCAACTTCAGAAATCCCTAGAAAATTCTACAAAAATCCAAAAATCATGAAATTTCGTGTAGGCATTATTTAGGGCATATACTATCAAGGAAAAATAGCTTTCTATGAAAATACTTCATATTTTCAAAGATTGACACAAACTTGAAAACTTGCAAAAACTTTAGTGTTTTCTTCAAGTTTGTGTTTAACTATTCAATGGTGATTACTAACAAAAGATAGACTTCACCAAGGTTTTCCAAAATCATTTTGAAAACATTTTCAAACCAATATCCCACCATGTTCCTTGGGCTTAATGCACATGACTTGTACATTATCTTTCCCAATGATGGGAAAACACATAACTATGTGTTTTGATGAACTTAAAACTCAAAAGAATGCACTAAATCAACATATTGAGTTTTGTTCATCATCCTAACATCTCACTTGTATCTAATGTGCACTAAAACACATACAAGTCATCTTATAGGTCTTGTGAGATGTGAGATTTTGGTTTTGCCCTATTCTAGGGATCATGCATATCTATCTAGACATTTTAGAGATATTAAACATCCACCTAGGATGTCACTTGTTAATAAGTGTTGTTAAATGTCATTTGTCCTTAATTACAAGGAATTAAATTTAATGCATGATAATGTTATGGCATACATCAAAAGGAAATAATTTTTCAAAAGAAAATATCCTATAACTACATGATGTATGAATGTCATGACATGGTATTTTTGGATTTTTCATAATAAGTCATGAATGCACAAATAAAACATGATGTCATGGCATATAATGGGCAACCAAACATGGAAAGATTTAGCATAATTAAAATATACCTAGATTATCTATCTAAGTATCCTTAACCCTTAGCTAATCCTTAAGCATATACCCAAGATCGTCCAATTTCCTTAAGAAAATGTCAAAACCCAACTTGACATTTCTTTAATCTCTTGAATTAATTATGCCAATTAAGAATTTAAAACATTCCTCAAATGTTGGCATATTTCATTTTCCCATAAGAGTAATCACTTTAACTAAGGCTTAGATTTGCCTTAAATTCCTAAGAACATATCAAAATCCCAACTTGGTATTTCTCTAGGTTTTCTCAATTTATGCCATTTAAGATAAAATCAATTTTTCCACCATTAGGCACATTTTACTCTTTCAAAGAGTAAATAATAATTCCATTTCATTTTCAAAGGTTAACAAAAACCTTGAAAATGCTCCTTGAGTGTCAATTTCCTCAAAGTTGGGTTAACTACCCTTCTAATCGGAGTTGACACTCTCTAACCCATCTATGGGGTAGAGAAGATGCTCCTAGGAACCCAACACCTATTGGTGCTCCTTGGATGCTCTAGGTACTCACTAGGAATTACTTCCCTAGATACCTTCCTAGTGACCTTGTTGGGCTTCTTAGAAGCTTTGGTCACATTTTCTAGGTCAACTCTAGGGATAGCCTCCCTTGTGGCCTTGTTAGTGACTTTCTTAGACTTCTTAGAAGTCTTAGTCACATTTATCACAAAAATACTCTTAGGGATGACTTCCCTAGTATTCTTGGCTTGACCACTGGGCCTAGGGTTTGTTCCATAACTATATGGAACTCTATGGTACGAGGGCACATCCTTCTTAGCCTTTGATTTGTATCCCAAACCCCTATGGCCATTAGATGACCTTTGTGCTCCTAGACCTAGGCTCTGCTCATTTTGCCCTTTTAGGATATTTTCCATCATTTTTAGGGTCTTCTCCATTTTATCAAGTCTTGACCTCAAGACTTGATTTTTCTATCATTAAATCCTTAGGTTTTGGTCCATGAGCATTTTTGTTCTTGGGCATGTATCTATTATCCTTAGTGTTCCCGCCCAAGTGTCTATCTACCTTCCTAGCCTTAGGTTGGGTAGTTTTGGCATGTAGGGCCACATGCTTTTCCTTAAAGCCCTCATGCTTTCTATTCTTATGGTAAATTGCATTAAAATGATAAAAATTAGAACTATCATGCTTTTTACCATAATGTAAAGGGGTAGGCTCAATAAAAGTTACCTTCCTTTTTACCTTAGAGGCTCCCCCTTGACTTGAACTTCCTTGAGCCTTGACCCTCTTCTTCCCCTTAGGGCATTGACTCCGGTAATGCCCCTTTTGATTGCAAGAGAAACACACAATGTGATCTTTGCTCTTCTTTGTTCCGGGGATGGTCTCCTTTGGCTTCTCCTTGCCCTTAGGTGCCACTTGGCCCTTTTTCTTGGCCAATTTGGGGCACTTGCTCTTGTAGTGCCCATGTTCCCTACATTCAAAGCATATAATATGATTTTTATTATTAATTGAAGTATTTATACATTTGCTTGTAGGGGTGACATCTTTTCCTTTGGATCCGGAGGTAGAAGCTTCCTCTTGATCCAAACTTGATACTCCTCCAATTGATTTTGCTTGACTTGTGGAGGTGGACGCTTCTTCATCCTCTTCTTCTCTTGACCCGGATGTGGAGGATTCTCCTTCTTCTTGATCCGGTGTCAATGAAGATTGCTCCCCCTCAATCTTAGAGGTGGAGGCTTCTCCTTCTTCTTCATCCTCTTGTACATGAAACAAGGAATATACTACTTCCTTGCTCTTTTGATTGCACTCCTTTGAGGATGAAGCTTCCTCTTGGACTTCTTCTTCGGAAGTTGAGCATCTCTCAACTTCGGAGTCCTCCTCTTGATCTTGATCCATTGAGTCGCCCTCTTTGGATTCCTCTTGATTCGGTACAGTGGAGGGGATCTCATGGATTAATGCCAACTTGCTCCAAAGCTCCTTGGCATCCTTGAATTCTCCAACTTGAGCCAAAATATTGCTTGGCAATAAGTTGACCAAAAGCTTGGTCACTTTATCGTTTGCCTTGCTCCTTTGAACTTACTCTTGGCTCCATTTGCTTTTCTTGAGAGGCTTGCCCTTGGAGTTTGTTGGAGCTTCAAATCCTTCCATGAGAGCAAACCATTGCTCTATCTCCATCATCAAAAAATTTTCGATTCTTGATCTCCAAGAATCGAAGCTTGTGGATGTGTATGGTGGAGCCACCCTTGTGTCAAATCCAAGTCCATCTTGGAATTGCATCTTGAAGTTGAGCCTTTTGATTTCTTTGACTTTGATGAATTTGCTCCAACTTCTTCGCCCTCTAGCTTTTCTTGTTATGCTTGACCCTTCCGGCGATGATTCCGGTGAAGAGCGACCTCGCTCTGATACCACTTGTTAGGACCAAAAGTAGCTAGAGGGGGGGGGGGTGAATAGCTCGTCGCGTGCCCGTTGTTCGGCGTTGCTTGTTTCTTCGAAGATGTGCAGCGAAAAATACAGAAACAACTCACACAACGCTAACACAGTTGGTTTACTTGGTATCCACCTCACAAGAGGTGACTAGTCCAAGGATCCACACCAACACACACACCCTCCACTAATGAAACTCTCCTTTATGGTAACTACCAAGGGCGGAGAAGCCCTACAAGACTCAATACAAGAAGAAGAAAGGGTAGTAAAGAAATACAAGCTTACAAGCTTACAATGAGTGCACAAACCCTAACCATAGTTTCTCCTTCTTGCTTTGATCCGCCTCTTGACTTGGAAGAGCCTCCAAGAACCTTCAAGAACTGGCGATCTCGAGCTTGAGAAGAGCTGTGGAGGAGCTGGTGAAGATCTGAGATGAATCGGTGAAGAAGTGCCGAAGACAACGCTCGCCTACGGCTCAAATACGACTCAACGGTCGGATCCCGATCGATTCGATTTTTCCCAATCGATCGGGGAGGCTTTGGATCGATCCACGGATCGATCCAGAGCGCCTCTATGCTCTGGAAAAGCGCCTAGATCGATCAGCCGATCGATCCAGCGCTTATCGCGCGAAGCAGCAGCGTCCCTATCGATCCACTGATCGATTGAGACCTCTGGATCGATCCACTGATCGATCCAGAAGCTTTCTGTTCGCTGGGAAAGGTCTGGATCGATACACTGATCGATCCAGAGCTTGGATCGATCCACTGATCGATCCAGCACTTGGTTTTTGCCCAAAACCAAGTCCCAAACCTCCCAAACCAACATCCGGTCAACCTTAACCTGTTGGTACGTCATGCCTAGCATCTAGTCACTCCCTTGACCTGCTAGGACTCCCTCACCAAGTGTCCGGTCAATCCCTTTGACCCACTTGGACTTTTCTTTCATGCCAAGCATCCGGTCATTCTCTTGACCTACTTGGACTTTTACCTAGCTTCACTCACTAGGGTTTTCAATCTACCTAGCTTCACTCACTAGGACTTTCACCTGGCTTCACTCACCAGGATTTCCATCCGCCTGGCTTCACTCACCAGGACTTCCATACTGCCTAGCTTCACTCACTAGGACTTTCACCTGGCTTCACTCACCAGGATTTCCATCTGCCTAGCTTCACTCACTAGGACTTTCACCTGACTTCACTCACCAGGATTTCCATACTGCCTAGCTTCACTCACTAGGACTTTCACCTGCATTGTCCATGTGTCTACATGTATTGTCAAACATCGAAACTATGACCAAGACTCAAGCTTGGTCAAAACAGTCAACCTTGACCTAAGGGATATTGCACCAACAAGAATAAAATGACTAACAATCAACGAAATGATAGGAATGATCATGTTGCTACCTAAGAAAAGAACAACTTAAAGAATCAAAGTTGTTTCTTATGCAATGGGCCATACTTGGCAAGGGTGTGTCCCAATCAAGAGAAATTAAATGCTCTTTTGGCAGAAGAGAGCATTGAATGCTTAGAATAGGAAATTGTTTCTCTTGTTAATTATTTACATTTGTTGAATTTAATTGTTGATATTGATTCCAAAGGAAATTAAGGGAATGTGGAGATTAACATAGAAACTTCTAGTAAGGTGGGGATTACGCTGGATTAGGAGGCCTACATATGGAATTGTTTGACGAGAGTGTTGAATTATTCAAGTGGGGGTGGTTTGTTAGCCCCCTAACTTGGTGGCACGATTGGACATAAGGATTGAGGTGTTGCTCCTTCAATCTAGCCTATTGGCATCTATGTAGGGCATGCCACATGCTAAGTAGCAGACAATGGTGATAGTACATGAGGGTTGTCCAAGCCCAAGCCATGCAAGATACAGACTTGACAATCATACAAGTATGGCATGCCAAGTAGCGGAGAATTGTGACAACGCGCGGGTATGACAATGCACGGGGGTTGTCCAAACCCAAGTCATATAGGAGGCAGACTTGACAATCACCCAGACAGGTTGTCTAGCTATGAGTCATGCAGGAGATAGACTTGGTGATCATGTGAGTAGAGCACGTGTACAGGACATGCCAAGCAACAAAATATGTGACAACATGCAAGACTGTCTAATCACAAGTTATATAGGAGGCAAACTTGGATTGTGGCATTTAGGTGCGAGGATTGGATGTGTTGGCATTTAGCCAAGCAAGCTTGTAGGAAATGTGATGCAAGATTAATCCAACATAACTCAAACTTTAAACGGTCATAACTTTTGACTTGAAACTTAAAATCAGGATCTGTTAGTGGTCACACGTGTAAAATTTGAAAATCTATAGTTGTTATAAGGTATCCATAATTGTCTACTTCCAAGCCTAAATTTTACTATTTTGACCCTCATTCGAGTCTATGAAAATTTTATTACTATTTTTAATCATTTTTGTGTTTATGCTATTTTTAGAATTCCTGGTAATTATAGGTCATAGTTAGTCTATAAAAGCGTCCTATTTTATTAATTTTAATTTCTATTAAGAGATTTTATTTTCTTGAAAGATCTCTTTTTTTTTTACAAGATTGAATTGAGGTTCATATATTGAGATCCCCCTTTTTTGTGGGTCTAACGTCTATATAAACACCTATCTAGTTGTATAAGCATTCATCTCTCAATAATTAACAATTTTTTTTTAGAAAACAATGAATTTTCTCATTTTTTTATTCTCTTCTTGGCTTCTCTTCAATTTCCCTTTCTCGTCAACCTGCAGGATAATTACTATCCTACCCGACATAAGTTGGTATTAGAGCAAGGTGCAGATCCAGTGGAAGATCGTCGTGCTAGTGGTCACGATAGGTAGATTGTGATGGAGGAAGTCGAACAATGTTATCATAGCATTCATGACATAATAACGAAAAAGGATTTATAGAGGCAAGTTAAATATTTGACCCAACGTCTAGCTAAGGAGACGCGAAACCATGAGGATCATGAGGTCTCAAATCGTGAGGTCTCAAATTGTGAGATCTCAAATCGTGGAATCTTAGATTGTGGATTTGAGTTTTCCTTCAAGAACTCATATCACCAGCGGAGAATACACTAGGAACACCGTGGACAGGAGGAGCCCAGGGAGACCTCAATTTTCTGGTTGAACTACTTGAATATTTGGGTACGCTGCAAGCAAAGGACTTCATCAATTGGATCAATGAAGTGGAGAAGATCTTTGACTATAAATAATTTCTAGATTGGATGAATGTGAAGTTAATTGTCTTCGGACTTAAAGGGCGAGTATCGGAGTGGTGGGACAGATACGATGCTCACAAGACAGACAGGGAAAATCCCAAATTACTAACTAGAAGAAATGAGGGAAAACTTCGTTCCTTTCGGCTATACTCAAACGTTGTTCCAGCGACTTCACTCGTTGAAATAGGACGCGAGATCAGTTGACGAATATACAGAAGATTTATTTCAGTTGGTTGCCTAAAACGACTTGTCCGAGACGGAGGAGCAGAAAGTGACAAGATACTTAGGGGGTTGCGCTTGGCATTTTAAGATGCACTCAGCCTTCATTCATTCTTGACGGTTTTAGAGGCCTACCAACATGCAATGGAGGCTAAAAAGTAACAAAATCGAAAACTAATAGAAAAAATTGACCAAAATAATTAATCGGTTTGCCCTTAGAATTTTTTTTTGGTGCAGGAAGCATCCGATGATCGAACCTGAGTTTTGATAATGACAAATGATTCAAAATTAAGATGTGTGGTGATCTAACAAAGTTCATGGAGCTTGCAGGAAAGTCCTAAGTGATACTTAGGCAAAAGTCCTAGCTGCGGCTAGGCAAGTAAAAACCTAGGAGGTGGTAACCCTAGGTCCTAGGAGGAGGTAACCCTAGGTGGAGGAAAACCCTAAGGGGCGGCAACCTTAGGTCCTAGGGGGTGGTAACCCTAGGTGGAGAAAAACCCTAGGGGGCGGTAACCCTAGGTCCTAGGGGGTGGTAACCCTAGGAGGAAATTCTAGTCGGTCTGGAGGACCAGACTGGCATCAGGTAAATCTCCTGAGTGGAGTAGGTGAGGACGCGTTCCCCGTAGAGGGAACAGCAGGCGTCGGGTCGACCTAGGGTTTTCGGTCGGAAACCCGAAGTCAGACCCGGACAGTCCAATGACTGTCAAATTAATTTCTATATATTATCTTTTGTGTTCTAACTCTATTTTGCAGGAAACTAATCTTTTTGTGCATGGTTAGAACTGACCAGGATCGGTCGACCAAACCTTAGATTCGATCGACCAAACCTCCAAGATAACAGATCAGGTCTCCAGAAGTTGGACCAGGCTCGACCAGGGATCGGTCGACCGAACCTCGGGATCGATCGACTGAACCTGGGATAGGTGTCGATTGGATCAAGCCGAGGTGTGCGGGTCAGAGCAGACTGATCGGTCGATCGGACCCTGGGATCGGTCGGCCGAACCTCAGATAGAGTTTGACCAGCGGAGCGAGAGGATCGGGCGGATCGGATGGGAGAAGATCGCCTGATCGGTCGACCGAACATTGGGATCGGTCGACCGATCCGCGTCGAGTCAAACTTGATCCCGAAGCTTGGGGATCTGGATCAGATTTTACAAAGCTATAAAAGGAGGCCTCGAGGTGCAGCTCAGATCATCGATTTCTGAACAGAAGTTCTATGCTCTTGTGTGCTTCGTACGCTTCAACAACGCCCTGCTGCTACAACGAACTGAAACTCCAAAGCTCTTCTATTTTCTTGTTCGTTGGTATAACTTTCTTACTTGTACTTAACTGTAATTGCTTCTAGCTTGTAATAATTCCGGATTTATAGCTGTTGCCCACGTAAAGCGATCAAGGATCGCGGGCCTTCGAGTAGGAGTCGAGCTAGACTCCGAACGAAGTAAATTGACCGTGTCCTCTGTGTTTGCATTTACTTTCCGTTGCGTTTCTACTCTGTGTTTTAAATCGATAAAATAGCCACGAGCGCTATTCACCCCCCCCTTTAGCGCTTTCGATCCATCAATTGGTATCAGAGCGGGGTCGTTTTGAATCGGTGCAACCACCATTCAAAATAATTTTTCGTGGTATTTTTAGATTTTTCGGAGTCAATTAGAACTTGGCTGTATAGCTATATTCTAATTCTTTTCTCGAATCGGTTTTCTGCTCGAGGTTGGTGCAACACCACCCGAGTTCGTGTTCTATTTTTTCTCCTTCCGCACTACTAAGCCAGGACCAAGTCCTGGATTTTTTTGTTGTTTATTTTCTTTCATAGTTAATCTAAAATGGCCCTTCAAGAAGGCTACAGTACAGCCCGCCCCCCGCTATTCACCGGAGATGACTTCGGATACTGGAAGGGTCGGATGGAGGCATATCTCCAGACTCATTTTGAAGTTTGGATGATCGTCAAAATCGGACTCCAACTACCAACTGATAACGCCGGCAAACCACTACCATACGAGGACTGGAACGCATCTCTGATTAAGAAGGTGGAAGCTAATGCCAAGGCGACCTGCACCCTCCAGTGTGGCCTATCAAAAGAAGAACTCAACCGCGTCGGCCCCTTCAACAGTGCCAAGGAGCTGTGGGAGAAGCTCATTGAACTTCATGAAAGAACGTCCGACACCAAAGTAAGTAAAAGAGACTTAATTTTCAATAAATTATTTAATATCAAACTGCAGGAAGATGAGACAGCTGCCCAACTCCATGCCCGGATTCAAGATCTGCTCAACGGTCTTCATGCAATTGGACAGAAGGTAGATAACCGGGACATTATAAGGTACTCTTTAAACGCCTTTCCGAGGAACACCTTGTGGACATCCATGGTAGATGCCTACAAGGTTTCTAAGGATTTATCTACTATTAAGTTAGATGAACTTTTTGAAGAATTCGAACTTCATGAACAGACTAATGCATGCCGGACCGAGAAAGGGTTGGCTTTGGTTGCAGGAACAGGGAGAATGCGCGAATCAAAGATAAAACGCAGAACCGAACCTGAGTCAGAAGAAGAACCAGATTCTGAAGACGACGACGAGCTTACAATCGAAATAGTCAACCTGGTAAAGAAACTCTGCAAAAAGAAGGGCTTCAGCAAAAAGGATGTCAGAAAGGTCATTCAGTCCAAAGAAACCCAACCAAGCTCAAAGGTCAAATTCGAAGTGACCTGCTACAGGTGCAATCAGAAGGGGCACATCAAGGCAAACTGTCCGAACCAAAAGGATCCAAAGAAACCAAAGAGAAAGAAGGCATTGAAGGCAACATGGGACGAGTCTTCTTCCGAGTAATCCGACAATGAAGAACTCGAGCAGACGAATTTTCTCGCGTTGACAGCCCGGGACTACACCAATGAATCCGGAAGCGAGGACGAATCGGAAGCTGAGTCCGAAAGAAGCCACGGATCCGCATCCGTTTCCGAAGGGCCAAACTCCTCTGTAAGTAAAAATCGTTTATATGACTTAATTAATTATTTAATGCATAAGGTAGCTAAGTCCAAAATTCGAGTCAAGTCGCTTCTGAAGGAGGTAACACTCCTTAAAGAAACGACCAATAACGAATCTTTGACTGATCCAATTCAGGCTGGAACCTCAACTCAAGTTCAAAAACTTGAAGAAGAGAATTCGAACCTGAAAAGTCAAGTCAAGGATTTGAAGACAACCTTAGAACGATTTTCCTTGAGATCCAAGAATCTTGACTTGATTCTTGGAACACAAAGGGCAATCTACAATAGAACTGGACTAGGATATAAATCGAAAAAGAAGTATAAGTCATATTTATCTCTCATACAAAGAACAAATAGAAAAATGGTCCAAGCATGGGTTGTCAAGTCCAACCTGATCAATCAAGTTGGACTCAGACAATATTGGGTTCCTAAGGATCAAATACATTACCTCGATAGACTATATCGAGGCTATGATCCAGGGGGAGCTAGAAGAAAAACGATTAAAATAAAACTAAATTCAAAATTCAATTAAAAATTTTGAAATTAAATTTAAAATTCAAAATTCAATTAAAAATTTGAAATTAAATTTAAAATTCAAAATTCAATTAAAAAATTCGAAATTAAATTTAAAATTCAAAATTCAATTAAAAAAAATTGAAATTAAATTTAAAATTCAAAATTCAATCAAAATTCGAAATTAAATTTAAAATTCAAAATTCAATCAAAATTCGAAATTAAACTTAACATTCTAAATTCAATTGAAAATAGAAGGAGGATCCAGAATAGCTGGCACCCGTAACTAAACTACCCGACTGGGTAACCAAACTTAATCTACCCGAAATGGGTAAACAAGAGTAGACTACCCGGCAGGGTAATTAAGATTAGATAAAATGGGCTAGGTTTAACTTGACCCACAGTACTGGTGAAGTTTTTGGATGATAGTACGTTAGGGAAGCTTGGGCATCGCATGTCTAGGAAGATATGGCTTCGACCTGGTACATTTGGCCAAGTGGAACTGACTGAAGCTACCCTTAAATGGATCCTAACTAGTTAGATCAAGGTTTAGTATTAAGTTCAATGGGTAGGACTATTTGGAAAATCTCGAAGGCATGGTTACTTTAATGAGTTCCTTGTGACTCACCATAGCCCAGAAGTTTATCCAAAGAATGCTTACTTGTTGAACCCAAAACTAAACCTGAATCTAACACAAAGTTAAACATAATCCTAAAATTGAACCTCAATTCATCTCACAAAAATTATAGGAATCCCTGATTGAAAATTTAGATCGGGTGAGATGACTAAGGAATTGAAATTCAAAATTAAATTAGTAATTACAATTAATTGAAATTCAAAATTAAATTCATATTATATTTTCAAATTAAATTAACTCAAAATATTTTTTTCAAACCCCTTAAGATTAATGTTTTAATTATTCAAACCATCTAACAAAACCCCATAGGATTAACTGATAATTAACCTAGGGTGGGTAAAATTAAAAAATTAGGGAGTTTACTTCAATTAAGCTGTCTTTTGATCAAAGAGGAAGAATTTAATTCGACTACTTTATGTGTAGGAATTAAATCAATGGATACTGGACAGTGGTTGCTCCAGACATATGACTGGAGATAAATTGAAATTTACTAAGATCAAACTAAAGAACTTAGGATCGGTTGCGCTCGGCAACGACAGTAAACTTAAGGTAATCGGAAAAGGTAATATCGAACTTAACTCCAATTTTATTATTCAAAAAGTTTTATTAGTTGAAAATCTCAATTCTAATTTATTAAGTATAAGTCAATTATGCGATACTGGTTATTCAGTTAATTTCACCAAGTCTGAATGTATAGTTAAACATATTGAAAATCCAAAAATCATACTTAAGGGCACTAGGAAAGATAACGTCTACACCATTTATCTACCAACATCCTCAATAAAGTGTTTTCTAACACAACAAGAGGAAACTGAGTTGTAGCACAGAAGATTAGTTCACACTCACAATAGACTCATTTCAAAAATGAGTCAAAATGGACTAGTTAGAGGGTTGTCCAAACTAAAAGTTATTGAAAACTCAATCTGTAATGCATGTCAACAAGGAAAATAAACCAAGTCAACCCACAAGTCAACCAATTTAGTTAGAACCACTTGCCTACTTGAGTTCCTTCACCTAGACCTATTTGATTCACATGGAGCCAAGTCACTAAGCAAGAACCAGTATTGCTTAGTTATAATCGATGACTACTCCAGGTTCACCTGGGTAAAATTTCTAAAGACAAAAGATGAAACCTTTGAAGTCTTTTGTAATTTTTGTAAACTAATAGAAAATGAAAAAGACACCCAAATAAAAAGAATCAGAAGCGACCATGGAGGAGAATTTGAGAATCACAAATTTATTGAATTTTGTGAAATAAATGGGTACAAACATGAATACTCCTGCCCTAGAACCCCTCAACAAAATGGTTTAGTAGAACGTAAAAACAGAACCCTACAAGAAGCTGCTAGGACCATGTTGAACGAATATAGACTATCTAATCAATTTTGGGCTGAAGCAGTTAATACGGCCTGTTACGTTCAAAATAGGATTTTAATTAACAAATTTCAAAATAAGACACCTTATGAAATTTATTATAATAAAATTCCTAACTTAAACTATTTAAAAGTGTTTGGGTGTAAAGTCTTCATTTTAAACACTAAAGACTACTTAGGGAAATTTACATCAAAAATAACCCCGGGAATATTTTTAGGGTATTCAACAACCAGTAGAGCATATAGAGTGTATAACAAAAATACCCTAAAAGTAGAAGAAACAATAAATATAATATTTGATGAAAAAAATAAATTACCCAACACAATAAATGAAAATGAAAATACAGAAAATGCTAACCCAATAAACATAGAAGATGATGAAATTCAACCTGAACCTATTGAATCTGAAGAACAAATCACCAACTCAAATGGTATACGACCAACAAGAACAAGCTCAAATCACTCATCTGACCAAATTTTGGGTGACCCAACTTTAGGAGTTAGAACTAGGTCATCCTATAGAAACTAGAGTCAAATAGCCCTGATTTCAAAAATCAAACCCAAAACCATAGAAGAAGCCCTACCAGACCCAGATTGGACTCTAGCAATGCAAGAAGAATTGGCCCAATTTGAAAGAAATGAGGTCTAGGAATTAGTGCCAAAACCCATTAATAAATCAGTAATTGACACCAAATGAGTTTTCAGAAACAAATTAAATAATCAAGGTGAAATAGTTAGAAATAAAGCTAGGTTAGTAGCTAAAGGATTCAGTCAAATAGAAGGGTTAGACTATGATGAGACCTATGCTCCTGTAGCAAGACTTGAATCCATTAGGATGTTGCTGGCCTATACGGCACACAAAGGATTCAAGCTATTTCAAATGGATGTAAAATCCGCATTTTTAAACGGATTTATTAAAGAAGAAGTATACCTAGGTCAACCCCCAGGATTTGAGGACTTAGAATAACCAAATTATGTCTTTAGATTAAAAAAGGCCCTATACGGACTAAAACAAGCACCTAGGGCTTGGTATGAACGTCTGTCTAATTACTTAATATCAAAAGGATTTAACCAAGGTCAAATAGACCCAACCCTTTTCGTAAAAATCTTAGAAAACGATATTTTTATAGCCCAAATTTACGTTGACGATATTATTTTTGGTTCCACAAATTCTAAATTTCTAAAAGAATTCACCAAACTAATGGAAAATGAATTCGAAATGAGTCTGGTAGGAGAACTTAATTTCTTCTTAGGTTTATAGATTAAGCAAACTAAAGATGGAATTTATATTTATCAAACTAAATATGCTAAGGAATTAGTTAGAAAATTTGGCATGAAGAACTCAAAAATAATTAATACACCAATGGCTACAAATGCTAAAATTGACTCAGACTTAGAAGATAAATCAGTAGATTTGAAATACTATCGAAGTGCGATAGGAAGTCTACTGTACCTAACTGCGAGTCGACCAGACATTTTTTTCGTAGTAGGTATGTGTGCACGATACCAATCCTGTGCAAAAGAGTCTCACTTGACCATTGTCAAAAGAATCCTTAGGTATGTTAAGGGAACCCTAAATGTAGGACTATGGTACCCTAGATCTAGCACCCTTAACCTAACCGGCTACTTTGACTCAGACTATGCCGGATGTAAGCTAGACAGAAAAAGCACAAGTGGTAGCTGTCAATTTCTAGGACAATGCCTAGTAAGTTGGTCAAGTAGAAAGCAACACTGTGTCGCTTTATCTACCACTGAAGCTGAATATATAGCCTTAGGTGAATGCACATCTCAGTTGCTATGGATGATGTATACCCTTAAAGACTATCAACTGGAGTATCATAAAACAAAAATCTCAATTGATAATATAAGCTCAATAAATTTAACAAAAAATCCAATCCATCACTCAAGGACTAAACATATAGAAGTAAAACACCATTTTGTAAGGGATCGCGTAGCTAAGGGTGATATTGAACTCAACTATGTTGAGTCAAAATCAAACCTAGCTGACATCTTCACAAAACCCTTACCTGAACTTGAGTTCAGCTCACTTAGAAGACAAATAGGAATGTGTTGGGTAGAGTAGGTATTGAGTTTCAAATCTGTTCTACTTGTTTGTAAAATAAGGTTTTAAAAACTTCTAGGAAAATATTGTTTTTAAAATTCCAATTTTACTAGATTTTCAAAATATGGAATTAGCTTAGGCTCTACCCTAGAAATCCTGTTCCCCTAGACTTAAGCCAGAGCATCTCACAAACACCTAGGTATAGCTTGCTTGTGCTTGAAAAACATAGAATGGTGTGAGATGCATAGGGTACAGTCTGGACTCAAGAATGCTTATTACTGTGCATCAATATAAGTCTGGGCGTTAAATACCTTATTAACAGTAATCAAGTCAAGTCTTCCAGCCTTAGTCAAATCTAATTGGACTAAATGACTTAACTTGACTAACCAAGCGAAAGCTGCTGTCCTCTAGGCAATCAGCAAGTAGCTAAAGGTTAGACAGTTCGTGAAGGAAATGAGAAGCTTGCTTGTACTTTAGGGCTCTGATACCCGATCAAAACAAATTGATTGCTATTTAACTGGACTCATGCTTGGACTTAGGGACCAACAAAAAAAATTTTTTTTTTTACTCCTAAGTTTAAACAACTTCTTACTCCTAAGTTTTCAAAAATAAGTATTATTTTATTCAAAATTAAGCTAGGCTGTATTTTCAAAAAGTTTCAAATTTTTTGAAACCTTGAAACCTGACTTTATAAACTCTTACTAAGATATTTTCCTAAGTTAACCTTCAGATTCATTCTTCACTTCGCTAAAAGTATTAAAAATTATAGTTTTGCAAAATTTTTATTTCAAAATTTTAGGAGTCAACTTAGCACCTATCACGTTTTTCAAAGCCTAAATCAGTTTTTTTTCTAAAACTTATAACTTGCTTTCAAATGACTTTTTTTTTTTTTGATAAATGGCAAAGGGGGAGAGTAGGAAATTCACAAGTAAAAAGTAAAAATTTCAAAGTGAAAGTTCAAAAAGGAAGCCCTGTAAAAAGTAGGAAATTCACAAGTAAAAAGTAAAAATTTCAAAGTGAAAGTTCAAAAAGGAAGCCCTGTATTAAGAGGGAGCTTAAGTGTTAGCTTAATTTATGCTTGTATTTGATTTTATATACTTAAGCTTGCTCACTTACACTTTTTTAAGTATCTTATGCACTTGTTTTACTTAACTTTGAATTTCGGCTGCCATAATAAAAAAGGGGGAGATTGTTGGTGCAGGAAGCATCCGACGATCGAACCTGAGTTTTGATAATGACAAAGGATTCAAAGTTAAGATGTGTGGTGATCTAACAAAGTTCATGGAGCTTGCAGGAAAGTCCTAAGTGATACTTAGGCAAAAGTCCTAGCTGCGGCTAGGCAGGTGAAAACCTAGGAGGTGGTAACCCTAGGTCCTAGGGGGAGGTAACCCTAGGTGGAGGAAAACCCTAAGGGGCGGCAACCTTAGGTCCTAGGGGGTGGTAACCCTAGGTGGAGAAAAACCCTAGGGGGCGGTAACCCTAGGTCCTAGGGGGTGGTAACCCTAGGCGGAAAGTCCAGTCGGTCTGGAGGACCAGACTGACATCAGGTAAATCTCCTGAGTGGAGTAGGTGAGGACGCGTTCCCCGTAGAGGGAACAGTAGGCGTCGGGTCGACCTAGGGTTTTCGGTCGGAAACTCGAAGTCAGACCCGGACAGTCCGATGACTGTCAAATTAATTTCTATATATTATCTTTTGTGTTCTAATTCTGTTTTGCAGGAAACTAATCTTTTTGTGCAGGGTTAGAACTGACCAGGATCGGTCGACCGAACCTTAGATTCGATCGACCGAACCTCCAAGATAACAAATCAGGTCTCCAGAAGTTGGACCAGGCTCGACCAGGGATCGGTCGACCGAACCTCGGGATCGGTCGACCGAACTTGGGATAGGTGTCGACTGGATCAAGCCGAGGTGTGAGGGTCAGAGGAGACTGACCGGTCGATCGGACCCTGGGATCGGTCGATCGAACCTCAGATAGAGTTTGACCAGCGGAGCGAGAGGATCGGGCGGATCGGATGGGAGAAGATCGCCTGATCGGTCAATCGAACATTGGGATCGGTCGACCGATCCGCGTCGAGTCAAACTTGATCCCGAAGCTTGGGGATCTGGATCAGATTTTACAAAGCTATAAAAGGAGGCCTCGAGGTGCAGCTCAGATCATCGATTTCCGAACAGAAGTTCTGTGCTCTTGTGTGCTCCGTACGCTTCAACAACGCCCTGCTGCTACAACGAACTGAAACTCCAAAGTTCTTCTATTTTCTTGTTCGTTGGTATAACTTTCTTACTTGTACTTAACTGTAATCACTTCTAGCTTGTAATAATTCTGGATTTATAGTTGTTACCCACGTAAAGCAATCAAGGATCGCGGACCTTCGAATAGAAGTCGAGCTAGACTCTGAACGAAGTAAATTGACTGTGTCCTCTGTGTTTGCATTTACTTTCCGCTGCGTTTCTACTCTGTGTTTTAAATCGATAAAATAGTCACGAGCGCTATTCACCCTCCCCCCCCCCCCTCTAGCGCTTTCGATCCATCATTTTTGTCCTTCATAACAACAGCCACAACAGCAGCCATGACAACAACCAATACATGTTTACGGTGATAACCATGAGTGAACCAATGTAGGAAACCTACTTCTACTTATCCAAAGGGTAAAAATTTATCAATCAAGGAAAACATGATAGAAATGCAACAACAATTGGCGAGCAATTGTATGAAGTTGACAATATGCAATACGGTGATAACCATGAGACTTTGGTCGTGTGCGAGAATCTACTGAATCTCAAAGGCGAATCAAGAGATAAATGGTTGAGAACCAATATTTTTCATACAAATCGTACTATCGCGGATGAAGTCTGTAAGATAATCATCGACAACAATAGTTGTGGGAATGTAGGATCCGAGAAGGTTGTCCAAAAATTACAACCGAAGATGAACCATCACCCCAAGCCATATAAATTGTCTTAGCTGAATAAAGACATAGCGAGGTAACAATAGATAGGCGATATCTCATATCTTTTTTAATTGGTAGTAAATATTATGATAGTACTTGGTGTAATGTAATAGTCATGGGCGTATGTCGTGTCCTATTGGGGTGACCTTCATAGTAAGATTGTAATGTCACCCACAATGAATAGAAGAATATCTATACTCTTTCTATCAAGGGACAAAAGATTGTGTCGGCGCTACAACGAGAAGAAACCACTCTAATTTCGACAACCAAAACTACCAGTCTACTTTCTATGTCCAGGTTTTTAGATGAGATGAAGCATGACGATATTGTCTATGCTTTGCTACCATATCAGAGCGATGTCCAAGCCACAGACATAGAGTTACAAGTCGAAGTGCAACAACTGCTAGTGAATTTTGATGAGTTAATACCATAGGACCTTTCTTCTGGGTTATCGCCGCCGATGTTAGATATCCAACATTAGATTAATCTTGTTTAGGGTCGAGTTTGCCTAATCGATTAGCGTATCACTGTAATCCTAAGGAAGTTGAGGAATTACAACACCAGGTTGTGGAGTTGCTAGAAAAGAGTCACATCTGTGAGAGCATGAGCCCCTGAGCTATTCTTGCCCTACTAATACCGAAGCAGGATGACTCATGGTATATGTGTGTTGACAGCTAAGCTATCAATAAGATTATAGTGAAGTATAGATTTTTAATTCCTCACTTAGATGACATGTTGGATCAACTATCCGGTTCTAGGGTTTTTTTAAAAATTAACTTTAAAAGCGGATACCACCATATCAGAATAAGGTTGAGAGATGAATGGAAGATAGCATTCAAGACGCAACATGACCTTTATGAGTGGATGATCGTGCCTTTTGAATTGTCCAATGCCCCCATCACATTCATGAGGTTTATGCATTAGATCCTGCAACCTTTCATGGGAACATTTATAATGGTTTACTTTGATGACATTCTCATCTTTAGTGCGACATGTGTAAGTACCCCGTGTTGGTTTTGATATAGTCAACCAAGTCAAGTTAGGTTCTGTGTATTTGATCCTTGTGTCTAAGTGTGCAGGAGCTTAAGGACACAGGAAATCAAGTGAAAGATATAGCTAGTGACAAGGATAGCACGAGAAGGGCGTCAACATGCTCGGTGCGTCTAAGGGACGAAGTACTGTGGAAGAGTATGCCGATGAACAAGAAAAAAACGCAAAACATTTCTGAGATAAGAGAAGTCAGAGCGGAAGACTGCTTGAGGAGAGAAGATCAAAGCTGGATTCAGGTGAGCTCAACTCTGGAAGGACAGAGGATCACCCAGGCGATTGGAGAAGAAGGCAGTGATCGAAGAAGGCATCGGATGGTCAACACTAAGTTGACTGATCTAGGAGCCTGGACCATCCAGGCACCCGCACAAGATGGTCTAGGCGCTCAGACCACCAAGGTGCCCAAAGGGGCGCCTCATCTCAGCGGATCGCTCTTCAGGTCCACGTCAGCAACGGTCCGAGTGCCTAGGAATATTCCAGTCGCCCGAATATAAAAAAACTCTATTTATTAGCTGTTGCTGGGAGATATAGTTTGTCCCACTAGAGGCACCCAGAGAGGGTTTGGGTGCCCAAATCGTGTCACGTCAGCAAAGGATAAAATTCACCAGAGCATTATAAATAAAACCCTTGTTCAATCAGTTAAGCACAACGCTTTCTGTATTCGAGTTACTTCACTCTATTCTTCAAAGTCTGTGCTTTCAAAGTTCAGTACGAGGCTTCTCTGCCTCTGACTGGTGTTGAAAAAGGCGTTAGTTAGCTGAGTTACACTTGCCTTGAATTAGCAACCTCCCCGGTTACAAACCAAGTAAATTTTTTTGTCACATACTTATTTTATGAATTTTAGTTTCTCTTATTAAAGTGTTTGTGTTAATCAATGTCGAAAGTTTTGAAAAGGGTATTTTTTTTGTCTTTTTAGGGCAATTTACCCCCTCTTGCCAGCTGCACGGGACCAACAACATGGGCACCACACTTCAATCAACTCCGTGCTATTTTTAAAAAATTGAAAACAAAATGCTTATTTGTCAACAAGAAGAAGTGTTACTTCTTTACTACTTCAGTAACCTTCCTTGGCTTTATTGTGTCTACTAATGGTGTGCACATAGGTCAAGTGAAGATAAACACAGTCGTGGATTGGCCTCAGTCAAGGACCTTGCACGACGTCAGAAGTTTCCATGGCTTGACTTCTTTCTACTGCTGGTTCATCAAAAAATTTAACACTTTGATTGCTCTCATCACCGAGTGTCTTAAGGAACATTATTTCAAGTGGTTTGAAGAATCATAGATTAGTTTTCAACTAGTCAAGCAAAATATAACAGAAGCACCGATTCTGGCACTTCTTGATTTTGACCAAGTATTCAAAGTCAACTATAATGCATCTGACATCAGTATAGGAGGTGTTATGTGTTAGTCAAGGTGTCTAGTTGCTTTTTTCAATGAGAAGTTATCCAGATTCAAGAAGAATTATTCTACCTATGACTTAAAATTCTATGTCATTGTTCAGTTCTTAAAATATTAGCATCACTACCTAGTACAAAAGGAATTCATTTTGTTTATTGATCATAAAACATTAAAATACATCAATGGTCAACATAAGTCAAGCAGACGGTATGCCATGTGAGTGCCTTACTTACAAGGGTTCATCTTTACATTAAAACACCAAATTGAAAGTCTGAATCGTGTCATAGATGCATTGAGTCATCGTTCTTCATTATTCACCACCATGAGTACTAGTGTTGTATACTTTAAGATTTTTCCAAATATGTACGTAGCTGATGAAGAATCGAAAAGAACGAGAGAGGGGGGTGAATCTCATTTTTTAACTTTTTTTTTGTTTTGAAAACATGAGTATGCAGCGGAAATAATAAAAAATAATTACAAGAAAAAGAATGAGAGTATGCAAGTTGATTTTATTTTGTTCACAACCTTTGACGACTCCTACTCCAAGGCTCATGATCCCTTGGATTATAACGATTGGGCAATCCACTAAATCTTGAATCTTGGTTACAAATAAAGAAAGTAGGATACACTTTCTTATACAATAATAATAGAAAATTAACTTAATTATAAAACCGTGATTTTACATAAGGGTTTTGAAAAATTATTTTTCATAAGATTTTTGAAAAATTATTTAAACTATTTTGTCAAAAGTTTGAAAAATAAATTTCAGGATATTTCCAAAATATTTTTTAATGATTACATTTGTCTTTCAAATTAGTCTCCCCCTTAACCTGACACCTCCCCCTTTACCTGATACTACCTTAGAAAATATTTGTTAACCATAAGGATTATATACCTATGTGTATAGGGATCTAGAATTTTATGGTTGACTTAAAGAATCTTGCCACTAAGTGTTAGTTAACAATCACTTTCAAGAATGTATATTTTTGAAAGGTATACAAATAATTTACACTTAAGCAATCATGAATTAAACTAAAAAATTTACTTTTTCTAGCATATCAACTGTTTTAGATTTTCAAACATGATAACTTTATGCGTTTATAGAGATGTTAATATAATTTATCTAACATAGAAATAATTTTCTGATTAATAAAATTGCTTAAATAAATTATTAATTAATTATTGCTGTATTTTGAATCAATATTGATCTCAAGTTATATTTAAGTTAAGTTTGAGATTATTTTCGTATTAAATAATTTAGTTAAATTAATTTTAAATTAAGTGAATTGATTAGTTATTAATGTATTAAGTTAAGATTGAGTTAACTATTAAATTTTAGATTAATTAACTTATTAATTAGAATTAACTGAACTTTAATTTAATTTAAATTTAAATCAATTTTAATTTTTAATTGAAACATAATTAAAATTTAATTTGGGTTTTAATTAAAGTTTTAATTTAAGATTTAAGTGAAGTTTAATTAAACTTTCTAATTAAAGTTTTATATTAAAGTCTTAATTTGTGATTTAATTAGGGTTTAAATTAGGTTTTAAATTAGGTTTTAATTAATTTAATTAGGTTTAACTTAAGTTTTAAATTAAATTTAAATTAGGTGTTTAAATTAATTTTAACTTAAGTTTTAAATTAAGTTTTAATTAATTTTAATTAGGTTTAAATTAAGTGTTAAATTAGATTTTAATTAATTTAACTACGTTTAACTTAAGTTTTAAATTAAGTTTCAATTAATGTTATTTAAGTTTAAATTAAGTGTTAAATTAGGTTTTAATTAATTTAATTAAGTCTAACTTAAGTTTTAAATTAAGTTTAAGTAAGTTTAATTGATTTTAAATGATTTAATTACTTAATTTAATAGTTAAAAAGATTTAGTTAATGTTAACTAAGTTAATTAATTAATCTTAAAGTTTAATTCATTTTAAATGGTTTAATTAAAGAATGTTTAATTATTTTAAAATGTTTGTAAACAGTTTTAATAAATTTTAAATTGTTTAGTTAATATTAAAATTTTTAATTAAATTTAAAATGTTTTAATTAGTTTTAAAAGTTTTAATTAATTTTAAAACATTCATTGAAACAGTTTAATTAATTAGTATTTGAAGTTTAATTAAATTAATATTCAATTAATATTAAGTTTTAATTAATTTAATTTGAAGATTTAATTATATCCTTATTCATATTACTCGATATATGTTTTCAACAAAGGGTATCACATAATTTTGTGAGATGATTTATATTTTTATTTTAAAAGATTGTTTGACTTTGTGTTAGATTCATATTTAACCGTCAATTAATGAAATGCACATTTCCAAAATTAGCTTCTAGGTTGTAATGAGGTATAGAGGCATTCTTGTGTATCGGAACAACGACTATTTCTAAATAAAGCTTTTTTAAGAAATTATTTAGCGGATTTATCCTTTTTTTTAAAGAAATTATTTATTTAATCAACTTACTGAGAAACCTTTGTCTATCTAGTCTACGATGTGGCGAAGCAGCTTCGATTAGTTCCACTTAGGTAAATAAACTAAATAGGGGTACACCTTACCTTACTTGACTTCCTAGACCAAACTTTACTAACGTATTATCATCTCTCCCCACCCGGGTACTATTTGGACAAGAGCCAACTTTTTTTTTTTTTTAGTCTAGTTCTAATTACTCAAACAGGTAGGTTATGTTTTTGAAGTGTCAACTAATTTGATGTCTCGTCCTAAACAATAGAATCTCTATTTTGAATTTTAAGTTTTTGATTTAGTTTAGATTTGTTATTATTTTAATTGATTAGTTTCATAATTAAAAGATAATTGATTATAACTTGATTTGTGAAATTTAAGTTTTAAATTTCACTTAGACTTATAACCCAGTCTAGATTTTATATGTTGATAAAATTATTAATAATTTTTTTCTAGTTTGTCAATTTTATCTTTCAAAAGCTTATTTTATTTTTCAAAATTTCTAAAATATGAAGATGAATTTTTAATCTTTAAAAAATTATTAAATGATTTTGAATTATTCTTATTTGGATTTGAATTAACTTGATTAATTAAATTATTTGAGTTAATTGATTTGTTTGAGTGAGCATGCATTTCTAATTTTTTAGGAGTCTAAACTTGAGCAATAGTGGTTATCTAAGTTACTATCATATAGAGAAAAAAAATAGGATTTCCATGTACTGTAAATTTACTAACCTTGATTGTTCCTCCTAGATCTTTGGGTCTTCTTTCCGGGTATTGATGTTTGTAGTGATCCATTTGTCTGCACTTGAAACATTTGATGTACTCCTTCCCTTTCTAGACTTTTGGTATCGACTTCTCCTTTGCCTCTGATTGTGTGGATCGACTCTTACAAGTGGGACACTTGCTTTTGCAATGTTCTCTTTCACTGTATTTGAAATATATTATATGATCTTTAAATTTTGAATTTACAAGTTTACCTTTGAATTCTTGTTAGGATTCTCTTCTTTGTCCATCATCATCTCAGATTCGGACTCTAACTTAGATTCAAATCCTTCTACCTCCTTAGCCATTAATGCCATGAAGTTGGTTTGATTTGATTCTCCTAAGTCTGATTTTGAGGATGATTCTAGGGATTTAGAATCAGATTCGATCTCCAGTTCGACTTGTTCTTCCAGTTGTGATAGATCCTTGTGAAGTTTATTTAGTCAGATCCAAAAGTCGTAGGCATATTTAAACTCTCCAATTCTGCATATAATTTTGTTAGGTAATAATCTTAAAATTAAATTTATTACCTTTATGTTCGCTTCTTCGTCTTGAGTGGATTGCCTTAGTGCTATGCCGCAGTCAAAGTCGTCCATCCTAATGAAGCACTCTATTTGACGCTTTTATATTATGAAGTAATCCATTTTGTATGGTGGAGGCTCATGAATACTCCGTTCTTTGCTTTGAGCCATTTATATGAGAAAATCTTGCAAGAAAGATAGAAGCAAACAGACAAGTCCTAAGACTAGATCTTGACTTAGTAGTGTGGGAGGAAAATGAATAAAGCAAAAAATAGTTTCAATGGAGTTGCACCAATTTTAAGGAAAAAATAATGATAAATTTGTCAGAAAATGTGATTGTACCAATTTTAACTAATGGTAAAAAAATAAAAATAGAAAATCATAAAAAAGGTGTAAGAATATTTTTTACTCAAAAATAATATATATATTTTTTTATTAAAAAAGAAACCTCTGCTCGATTGGTGATTGTATTAATTCAGAGTTGCTTGACTCTGATACCAATTGAGGACACATGAGAGGAGGTGGGTGGGGGGTGAATCACGTATATTTTAAAAACTTATCTTTTTTGTCTTTTTAAAAACAAAGTGCGCAGCGGAATAAAATTAACTAAGCAAGAAACCAACACACGCTCTTTTTTACTTGGTTCAGAGCCTTCGACGACTCTTACTCCAAGACTCAAGTCCTTCAGACCTTTCTGATGGGTAATTCAATAATCAATCGTTTCTTCACAAAGTATGAATTGGTAACAAAACTACCAACTTTATAATAAGAGGTGCAGTAAAGAAAGCAAGAGTAATAGTAAGCAACAACTATACGTTACCAAATTCTAGGCTCGTTTGAGCACGTAGGACGTCGCATCATTCTTACGTCAATCAGGCTTGAAATGTAGTAGCATAGTGAAGTCGGAGTAGCGAAATAGTTATAGGAGCGCGTATTAGGGATGTGTTTGCTGCATTGTTCGGCAGCTTCTTTTATAGATGATCCGAGATGCTTTCTTCCCTTGGAGGCACCTCCAGTTAATCTGATTTTCATCGAAGACAGTGACCCTTATCCGCACAAAGGTGCACCCTCCCATTGGAGGCACCTTTGTTCGACGAGGCTCTATGCTTAGCGACCGCAATCCTTTTCCGCGTGGGGAGGCGCCTTCTTCATCTTGAGGTGCCTCCGCGCCTCCAGCACTGAGGCACCTCCTTACCATTGAGGCACCTTCGCACCTTTAGTGCAAAGGCTTCAGCCAACTACTTTAGGGCACCCCTAAACCAATCTGAGGTGCCTTGGGTGAATACTATCCGAGACTTCTTTTGCTTCTAACTCCTGCAGAGACATAATAGTGCACAGAGAAATAATAGAATCTATAAAATAGAGTTAGCACAATTATATGCATTATTAATTAGATCTTGTCCTCTAAATTAGGACCTAGTCTCGTCTTAACTTAGACTTCCAAAATGGATTTAAGCTGGACCAGTGTCTAAAGTCCCTATCGGGACTCGTCCTCACTAGATCTCTCTTCCAATTTCTTACCTGACCTTACCTGCCAAATATTTGATCCTCCAGACCTATTTAGACTTTCTCTGGTTACCTTCCTACGATACCAAATTAGCAAAATAGATATAAAATATTAAGATAAAATAGTGTTAGTAGTATTAAGAATTCACTAGTTCGATCAACCACGTACGATCGACCGAAAACCAGTCGGTCACACATGCCTGGAGTTTACTCCTCCAAGACTTCTCATTACCTAGGGTTACCTTCCCCTAGGATTGCCTAGCTTCACTCACTAGGACTTTCACCACCTAGCTTCACTCACTAAGGTCTAGCTTCATTCACTAGGACTTCCACCACCTAGCTTCACTCACTAGGGCTCGACTTCACTCACCAGGACTTCCACCACCTAACTTCACTCATTAGGACTTGACTTCATTTACCAGGACTTCCCCTTACTTAACATCTAGTAAGGACTAGTCACTTAGTAGACTTTTCATCTGTCTATTTTTCAGTTTATGACTTACCATTGATAGTCATCGTCTAGTCCTAACTAAACGCCTCTCTTCCAAACATCAAGTAACTATTTGGATTAACTCTTAGTCAATTTGACCATACATTGGTATATTATTAAACATCAAAACTCTAAAGGTCGATTGCACCAACACCTCACTCAGGGCACCTCCAATCAGCTAAGGCAACTCGAGCACTGTTCATTCGAACTCAATTTTGCTTTAAACTTCTGCAAAAATGTGTTAGTCCAAATAATAACATTACCTAAAAAATAAAGTTAGCACAGATATATAAATTAATTATGAATTAGATCCTATTTTACTATGTACAGGATCTAGTCTTGGTCTCAACTCAGATTTCTAAATTGGATCTAAGTTGGACTAGCACCTACAGTCCCACTGGGACTCATCCTTACTAGATCTCTCCTCTAGTGACTTACTCTACTTACCATTCATAGACTCACTTGACTTGTCGTCTGACCCATCAGGTCTTCCTACATGATGTCCCGTCTGAACTTCAACTAATTGTCAGGTCTTACAGACCCATTTGGACTTCCTGTCAGATATCATATCTTCTCTTGACTTATTTGGGCTTCCTATCAGTTGTGAGGTCCTCTTGACTTAATTGGACTTCAGTCTGGTGTCATGTCCTCTAGATCTATCAAGTCCTTTACTCTGCAAGCATGGTAAATACTTTAGATCACACATATTCTAACTTTAACAATTTGTTATGTATCAAAACCTAAGTTTGATTATTAGTGTTGACTGCACTAACAGCTGACCCATCATTTGGTAGGATATTTCAGGAGGTACATGATAGACACTGACATGGTTTTGTTTTACATAATGACTATTTATTTCATGGATTGCAGTTGTGCTTTCCAAATTCTCTCTTAAGCAGTAGATCATAAGAGAACTTTATAATGAGGGGTACTTCAGATGTGATAAGATATTAACCCTTATCTCTGTTGATTTTTATTGGCCCAAGTCACCACGATGTGATCCACTTTGTGGACCGATGTGTTGTATGCCAGCAATCTAAAGGGGTGCTCACCAATGTAGACTTGTCCACTCCCTTACTTGTTCCTGAAGCTTCTTGGTTTGATGTCATCATGAATTTTGTATTAGGATTACTTGTACACAATGAACCTCAAATTCAATTCTTGTTGTAGTTGATAGATTCTCAAAGATGACACATTTCATAGCTTGCAGGAAGACTATAGATGCTATCCGGATTGCCCATCTTTACTTCAAGGAGATCGTGCGTCTATATGACATTCCTCGATTCATGACTTTAGATCAAGATACCAAGTTCATTAGTCATTTCTAGAAGAGCTTTTAGGGAAAGCTGAGCATGCAATTAAACTTTAGTAGTACCTACCACCCTTAGACAGATGGATAAACTGAGGTGGTGAATTGGAGTCTGGGCAATCTTTTGAGATGTCTCACTGGAATTAAGCCGAGCAATGAGGCTTAGCATTACCTCAAGTAAAATTCACCTACAATCGATCGAGAATCAAGACCACATGTTTGAGTTCTTTTGAGATTGTCTTTGGGCGGAACTCGTTGAGCGTTTTGAACTTAGCCCCTATTCCACATATGGGATGATTTAATCCTAAAGTAGATGAGATGACAAAACATCTTCGAAACATTCATGAACAAGTGAAATTGGTAATTTTAAATAGCAATACCAAGTATAAAACTCGGGTTAATAGCCATCGTTGCTAGGTACTTTTTTAGGTAAGAGATTTTATCTGGACTATTTTAACTCGTGATCATTTTCCTGCTGGTAAGTATAATAAACTGAAGGATCGAAACGTTGGATCGTGTGAGATACTACAAAAGATCAACGACAATATATACAGGTTACGCCTTCCTAGTCATCTAAAGACATCTGATGTCTTCAATGGGAAGCACTTTACTTCTTATCTGATGAATGCTGATGAGGGTACTATGAACTTGAGGGTGAGTTCTTTTCAACTTGAAGAGACTGATGCACGATCAACCCAACATGACCCCTTGAATTTTAAACGGTCATAACTTAAAATTCAGGACTCGGAATCAGACTATGTTAGTGGTCACACGTGCATAATTAAAAAATATACATTTGTTATCTGGTACTCATAATTACCAAATTTTAGATTAAATTCCACCATTTAGGCCCTCATTCGAGTCTCTAAAAATTTTATTACTATTTTTAGTAATGTCAATTTTTATGATATTTAGTCTACAAGACTATAACAACGTTCTGTTTTATTAATTTAAATTTTTATCAAGATATTTTTTTTTTAGAAAGATCTCTTTTCTTTCTCTATAAAATTAGAATTGAGGACTATATATTGAGATTTATTTCCTTTCTTTATCTTAGGGTCTAATGTTTATATAAACACTTGTCTAGTTATATGAGGATTTATCCCCCAATTATTAATAAAGTTTTTTTTAGCAAACAACGGTTTTTCTCCTTATTATTTTTTTTCTTCTTGCCTTCTCCTTAATTTTCTTATCTCGTTAGCATGTGGGATAATCGCTATCTTGTCTGGCGTCAAAATGTGAGCGATGACATGCGGTGGGCGCATGCACGGCATCACGACAAATAGAGCAGTAGGGGCTCTTTCACCTAAGTTCGCGGTGTCGAGCTTGGGTCATGCACAAGGTGTGCAAGTTAACATTTGACATGGTGCCAAAGCAGCAGAATGACAGGGCCATGCACAAGGTGTGCAGGCTAACACTTGGTGTGTTGTCAAACCAACAGAATGACGTGGCAAAGCATAAGACGTGCAGGCTGACACTTGGGTGTGTTTGGTTCAAGTCATCATGTATAACTTTGGTTATGTGATTACCAGGTAATCACATAACCAAGGTTATAGGGAATAAAACATAACCAAATGTTGTTTGATTCAACTTAGGTAATGCAACAAAAACTTGTTTGTTTGAAGGTTTTAATGAATACCCTAATTTAATATTTTACCATATTACCCTCAGTTACAAAACCAACTATACATAATAATAATAATAATATTATTATTATTATTTATTTATTTATTTTTAATGTTTTTTTACTTTTCTTTTTCCTGTATATTTTTTTACTTTTTTATGTGTTTTTTTATTTTTTAATGTTTTTATATTTTTATATTATTTATATTTATATATATATATTTTTACTTTTTTTTATTTTAATTTTTTTTATTTTTAATTTTTAATTTTTAAAATTTTTAAATATTTTTTTATTTTTTTTAAAATTTTTAAAAATTTTAAATTTTTATAAATTTTTTTTAAAATTTTTTTAACATTTTTAAAATTTTTATTTTTTTAAAAAATTTATATATTTTTTTAAAATTTATATATTTTTTTAAAATTTATATATTTTTAAATTATTTATTTAAAAAAAAAAATTAAATTTTAAATTTTTTAAAATATTTTTTTAATTTTTTCTTATCGGAGGGTATTTTTGGTAAAAAAAATTCGTTAACCTCGGAATCAAGAAAAACCTTAGTTTTCTGAGGTTTTCCGATTCCGGGCTGCATGACCCTTTTGTTGATGTGTCGGGCATGTAACATTACTTGGGAATCATCAAATACCTAAACCAAACAAAGTTTTTGTTGATAACCTTGGATGGATAACCAAGGTTATCAAGAATAACCCTGAATCAGACGCACCCTTAGTATGATGCTGAAGTAGTAGAGTAATGGGGTAAAACATAAGGTGTGCAGATTGATATTTGACATGGAGTTAATACAGTAAAAACACGTGGGCAAATATTTTTGATATTCCATTTGTATTTCTCTATGTTGCTTGCTTGTGACTATTGTTGGTTAAATTCTGAGAAGGCATTCTCTTGTGCCTCTGTGGTACATTTGAGGACGGAAGTGTGGAACTTGGTAGCTCCATAGAAAAAAATTCTAACATAGAAATCGACCTGGTGACATGAATAGTCATACTTTTTATCACGTAAAATGTGATAATTTAATCCTTGGGACTGCGATGCCGTAATGAGTGTTCAAATCTCATGACATATTACACATTTGAGAGTTTGATATTTGGATTAAAAAAAATTACAAGTTAATGACACCTAAAAAAGCAAATCTAGATTACGTGCAAGTAGTGATAGTTGATGCCATTCCCTCATTAGCTTAACCGCTATTCACAAACCATCCTCTTTACAACAGCGAACGTGTCCCCAAAGCTAACTAAACAACGAACCAAACGTGTCATTAATAATTTTGCCCTAGAATTTCATCACGAGCCCTCCCTGCCTTAACCAACGGCTGAGATCGGCTCTCGGATGCCGGACTCCAGTCGAGACCCACGCAAAATAAACGGAATTTGATTGGCCCCTGGGTTCCATTTTATACTTCCTCATCGGATACGAATTTTGCTGATTAATTGTCCTCGGAGGCAGCGGAGAGAGAGAGAAGAAGCTGAGAGGGGTCTCTGGTACGAACGTCGATCGATCGCTCGCTTGGTTGGCCTCGCGCTTGTTCACGTTGAGGAATAAGTACGCTTTTGTTCGATGGCTTAATTGATTATCACCAACTTTCGATCCTCTATGTAATGCGATTGTTCGTAACTCGGGGCTCTGTCGCTTTGGCTCCCTCCATCTGTACTCCGATTATCGTTGATACTTGCTTTTGGGTTTTAGGCAAAAATGTTTGGTGGATTATTTTCTTGGTATTTTAATTTGATTGGAGTTTTGATCGTTCATTGCTCTCAAAAGATTTCCTTTTGAAGTAGACTATATTGTAAAAATGCCTAATTTTAGAAGAAGAGTAAACAGAACTTGGATTGTCCAAGAGCAGGTTGCTTTGATTTCTTTGTTTGTATTGGGACGATGTTTCACCAGTGAATGTCGTCGCTTTCTTTTTCCTGTTCGATGCGACATGATGTGTTTCGGATTATTTTGTACTTCGGGGTTTCTCGGCGTTTGGTGCTTTTAGTTCGCCGTTAGGTTAAGAAGGCAAAGATTCTGATCTTTCGGAACAAATCGGATTGCTTTTACTCAGTTGAATACTTACTATTTATACTCCATCTCCTTTTATCAGGAATTGAGAAAATGCCGACCACGAGATTCAAGAAGGGTAATAAGGTGGAGGTTTGGAACAGGAGGGAGGTTCCTTCCGGCTCTTGGTGGAGTGCCGAAATCATATCTGGTAACGGGCACACATATTCAGTGAGGTATGATGGGTATCCAATAGACAACAGTATAGCAGTGGACAGAGTGCCAAGAAAAGCCATTAGGCCACGCCCTCCACCATTAGAGGACCAGAGGGAGCTGCGGATTGGTGATTTTGTTGAGGTATTTGACAAAAACTCATGGAAGATAGCTGAAATCCGGACGATTATTGGTAATGGTTACTGCTCTATGAGGCTCCTTGGGTCTTCTAGGAAATTCCAATTCCACAAATCTAACATAAGGAGACGGCTATCTTGGCAAGACAACAAGTGGATGGTAATTTATAAGGTAGCATGGTGCATTCTTTTTCACAAATTATTGTTAAAGTCAATATGATTGAGGGCTGTTGTATTAGCATCCTTATATGTTGCTTAACTCTCAGTTAATATAGTTTGATCAGCATATCTTGGTAGTATTGATCTCCATTACACCAAATGTTTTCTTTCATTTCAATCTTTTGTTAATTTCTTCTCATAACTATTAGGGCAATCATGCTATCTGAGTTTTTGGATGCACCATACTCACTTTGATGATATTTGAATTAATTTAATTATTTTTTCCATTAGGATTCTGGAGAAGAAAGTGATGGACGACTAAGCAGCTCAATGAGGGGTGGGAGATCTGTTTGTCATATCCCTCAATCATGTGAAAAAATGAAGAAAAGGCCACTTGATATGTCTGTTCCAACTGACGCATGCAATATTGGAAGAAAAAAGATGCTAGCAATGAAGGTAGACTTCCTTGCTTCAACTGGAAAAATTCTTGGCGAGAAGTACACAGATTATTCCTTAAGCAAGAGAGCTGGTCCTTCCAGAATTGAATCAGGAAGGAGTATGCTACATTCAGATAAAGAAAACTATCTTTTGAATAGTTCTGTGCGTAGTGATGCTGAAAGCACTTCATCGTCTGTGGGTAGTTGTAGTGTTGACAGCAGTCATGAAGAAAGTTATAGCCAATACGATTATGTAGAAACTTCCTGTGGTTTTGAAAGAGACTCAGCTTTTTCTAGGAAAGGTGACTTGCAAACAGAAATTCATCAGCTTGAGTTGAGTGCATACAGGTCCACTTTAAAAGCATTCTATGCTTCTGGCCCGGTAAGTTGGGAACGAGAAGCAGTGATGACAAACCTTCGTCTAATGCTAAACATATCAAATGATGAACACTTAATGGAGATAAGGAATTTGATAAATTCTGATATGACTCCATATCACTGTAGTTGACTAGAAGATTTGCTTAGGTTTGAGTTACAATATAACTCAAGTAAAATTGAAAATGTTGATTTGTAGAAAGGTGAATCAAAACTATGTAGTATACTGTCTTCATTTTCAAGTGAGCAGGCTGACCTTTTATGTAGCGCAATATTTTTTTGTATCACTAACATTTAGCTATGAGAATAACTCATGGGATGAATTTCTTCTCTAAACTTCTATTGCTTACTTTCTTGCCTCATTTCATGTATATTGGTTCCAACAATATAAATGCTGTAATAATTATGAATACTAATAATTAATTTTATTTACTGTGATTGTGAACTTAAAAAAAAACTTAAATGTTGGAGCTCGTCTAAAGTTACTTTCATAGGATGCCCTTTATCAAGAAAACAGATTTGTCCATATGAGCATTGATTGCATTCAAAATCAATGGGTTACTCCATTGGTACAAAATACCTACTTTGGTTACATCTGAAGTTGGCAGTTTTTATATGGAAGCTAAAATGTTAATGGACAAGTTCAATTTACAGAAGATTTTATTTTGGCAATTTGATTATTGGCACAGGGCCGTTGGCTTTTATGACATTGATTTTATAGGGTTGGGAATTGCCTAACATCATGATGATGGGCATCTCTTATGGTTGATAGTTGACTATGCTCACTTTTGCATGCTTTGTTTGTTGATATCCTATCACATGATGTGTAGGTTTTCTGCATTCTTTGTGGCACTAATATGCGACATCTACAATTTGATTCTCTTGATTTTATCTCCATCTTGCTGACAAAATTGATACTTGCATCCCTCTTCCAGGGCCAAAGTTGGAGGCTTCTAAACTTTGCTTCCATAGTCCTGTGATGATGGTGGAATTGTCACGAATTTGCTCTTCCATCAGTGGGGCAAGACATCCATCTTATTCTTTATGGGTATATCAGTTTTGGTATTTCTGTTTCTGTTTGCTCTTATTTCAGGCTTATCTTTGCCTGTGATAATGCATGATGAAAGGAAGCTTAACTGAAATGCATACAGGACATTTCCCATTGCATTAAAACTGCTATTTGAAACCACTTTTAATATCGAACACTTGATCTTTGATTTAGTTGTTCATGTGCAAGCAGAAGAATTGTTGTTAGCATGCACAATTAGACACCAGACTTTAAACATGTGTCTATTAATGACACATTTATTTATGCTGCATAGCAAGTATATTTAGCATGGCAACAGAAACAAACCAAATGATCTGGCTTCACATGGTGATTTAACACAACAACAACCAAGTCTCTTCCCACTAGGTGGGGTCGGCAATAGTTTAATGGATTCATTCATTGAATATTTGCTATAATTTTAACGCTGGCCGACAACCTAACGCAACCTTCCTCCTTTATCCGGGCTTGGGACTGACCGGTCGTCATACGCAGAGTTTCACATGGTGATTTAAAGAACCTTTTATTCAAGGTTGGTACTGGTGGGTTGATGTTCATGTCCCTACAAGGGATACAAATAGAGGGAAAATAATAAGAAGAAAAATAGGTCTGATGTGTAGTATGCAGAGTTGTGGACAGAAAGAAACATTATGCTAAGTCAAATAAAAATAAAAACTAGGTCTGATATGTATTATGCAGGGAAGCAATCTGCCTTGCTGTTGAGTTATCTCGACTGAATAGGCAGGTTTAGTGTTGTACCTTCCCCTATGACCCTCTTATTTTCTACTAACAACAAATTTTGAATTAAAATTTCATAATATCTGCTAAAAAATGTATAACAAACATCTTAATTTATAACATTCTTTACTAATAAGAGAATCTTTACCTGTCTTATTAATAGAGGCCTCTCCTAGCGTCTTGCATTGGATGTGAACAACTGCTTTTAAGGCATTCACATTTGTAGTAGTTCATCCAAATGTCGATTAATATATATCCCACTTCACATGTAGAAGTTAACTAGCATAACTAGAACTGAAGTTATGGTCGTAAAAACCATGGATGATATCAATAACTATTGCTTGTATTGGATCGGTATTGGAAAAGGGTAATTGATCTTTTCTCAGAAATCATTTTATATGGATCCATGGAGAAGTTTAAAGGAAATAAAGTTACAAAAAAAAAAAGACTTAAATATGACAAATGTAGATAAAATTAATTGAAAGTTTGTCAAATAATGAATGGTAAGGATGTAATAGGTTGAATTTTTTTTGTTAATTTAAATTGATTTTGACAAATTTGACCAATCTAACTCAACACTTTCTGAGTCTTAGCCTATACTAGTGAAGGCATACATGAGAAGAGGATAGTCCCTATTTTTATTATAAATTCTAGCATAGATTGTTAGCCTTCTCACTGCCTAAGATTTGTTTTGAGACCAATAGAACAACCTTGTTGCATGTTGTATATTGGAGCAAAGGTGATATCGCTCATCCCAAGCGGCTCAATATCGTCAGTTCTACGCCAAGATACACACAAGTAAATCACAAGAGGTATTTTGCCCTAGTGCAACGACCCTTTGCAGCTAGGAGTTTAGACATCCAACGAGACATGTTGGGAATTGATCCCAACACCTATTGGAGTAAACACCCATACAGGTATGAACCGCACCAAGTCACTAACCCACGGGGGAAAATGCACTAAATAGACCAAGTACCTCATCTCTTCATTTAGTGTTGATTGAAAGAAGCCCATTCTCAATTAAACCCAATAATTTAATATTAAACTATGACGAACCAGTCATAGTCGGTCCCAAGCTCGGATAAAGGAGGGTTGCGTTAGGTTGTCAGCCAATATTAAAACTAAGACAAATGTTTAATGAATAGATCCATTAAACTATTATGATAATGCTAGGTCATTCTCGGAACGCGTTGTAGGGTCCGATTGTAACGTTTTGGCAATGATTGTTACATCTTCAGAACTTGGGTGTAGCGCTAAATATGCAAGAGTTTGTGTTGTAGGAGCTAACTGTGATGTATCGGCAATGACTGCTATATCTTTATGAGAACTTGAGTGTTGCTAAATAGGCAAGACTTTTCACACCATAAGTTGGATAAGAACAAATATTATAGGAAAACTAATAGTCTAAGATTTGGAATATAGAATATAGGAATCCAAATCAATGGCGGTAGTAGATGCGATGATTAGGAGAATAATTGGTATTTTGTGTGTACAAGAGATAAAATGGTAGACGAGAAGACAAAGATAATAGAAAACTCAGATTTTAAGTTATGATATACAGGAAAGAGTAAAACAAGAAATGAAGTAGGTATTGTGGTATATAGTTCGTTAAAAGATGAAGCAGTAGGAGTAGTTAGAAAAAAGGATAGAATTATAACTTTCAAGATAGGAGTGACAAAAGAAACTATGAACGTAATTAGCATATATGCACTTTAAGTAGGATTAGATGAAACTATCAAATCAATGTTTTGGGATGACCTAGATGAAGTATTACAAAACATTTTGCCAAATGAAATGATTTTAATAGGAGATAATCTAAATGAGCATGTCATAGTGAAAAATAAGAAATATGAAAGGGTACATGGGGGTTATGAGTTTGGAAAGAAAAATGAATTTGCGATAGCATATGACCTTATGTTATCTAATATATTTTTTATGAAAATAAAATAACTCTTTGTTACGTTCAAAAGTGGGAATAATAAATCACAAATTGACTTTTTATTGTTAAGAAGAGGGATATAAAGATTTGTAAAGATTGTAAGGTGAGAAAGCTTAACTATCCAACATAGGTTAGTAGTGTTGGATATACGCCTCAAGCATAGTATCAATAGAAGGAAAATATATACGACTCTTAGAATTAAGTGGTGAAAGTTAAATGATGGAAAACAAAACATATTTAAGGAGATTGTAGGAGTACAAGCATTAGGTGAAATATACGGTGACACTAATACAATATGAGATAAGATGATATTAAAGTTGAAAATAGTAGCTAAAAGTGTACTTAGTGAGCCAAGAGGATATGCCCCACGAGGTAAAGAATTCTAGTGGTGGAATGAAAAACGAACCGTTTATAAGAAATTATATATTTGTAAGAATAAGGAAAATCTAAAAAACCATAAAATAGCTAAGAAAGAGGTTAAAAAAGTAGTGAATAAAGCAAATAATGAAAATTTTGAACGGTTATATTGAAAATTGGATACAAAAGAAGGGTAAAGAGATATTTATAGGATAACTAAAGTAAGAGAAAAGAAAACAAGAGATCTTAACCAAATAAAATGTATTAAAGATAAATGCAATTGGATACTAGTAAACGATGGAGAAATAAAAAAGCAATGGAATAAATATTTTCATTAACTTTTTAATGAAGGTTTAGGTGACCAACTTAATTTAGGTAATTTAAGTAGGTCAAATGAGTATAGAAATTTAAAATTTTATTGTAAAATTCAAACTTCAGAAGTAGAACATGTTTTAAATAGGATGCACAATGGAAAAACCGTTAGACCAGATGATATTCCATTAGAGATATGGAAATGCTTAGGGAAACAAAGTATCGAATGACTTATAAAATTATTTAACATGATATTGAAAATAAAAAAAAAGTTCTAATTCCCTTATATATATATATGAACAAGGGATATGTATGCAAACTATAGGGGTATTAAACTAATGAGTCATACTATGAAATTTTGAGAAAGAGTAATAGAAAAAAGATTAAGGAGATCACGGTAACTAAAAATCAATTTGGGTTGAAAGTCGATAATAGAAGTTATACATCTTCTAAGGCAACAAATCGGAAAGTATCGAAGCAAAAATAAGCTCTATACATGATATTCATTGACATAGAAAAAACATATGATAAAGTTATAGAGAATTCTAGAAAAGAAAGGTGTTGTGTAACATATATTGAACTAATTAAGGATATATATGAGGATATAATGACCAGAGTGAAGACTTCAGGCGGATCAACAGAAGTATTTCTAATAAAGATATGATTATATCAAGAATCAACTCTAAGTCTCTATCTTATTACGTTAATTATGGACGAACTCACTGGACATATTTAAGACGGAGTACCATGGTGTATGTTATTTGCAGATGATATTATTTTGGTAGATGAGACACGTGAAGGAGTAAATGCTAAATTAGAAATTTGGCAGGAAACATTAGAAGTTAAATGTTTTAGACTTAGTAAAGGCATAATACATGGAATTTAAATAGCAATATTAGACGTAATGAGACAATTGTTAAGATAGGAGATAACGAGTTATGTGGAATTCAGAGCTTTAAGTATTTAGGATTATTTTTGCAAAATGAAGGAGGGATTGATAGAGATGTTTTATATATAATACAAGTAGGATGGTTGAAATGAAGGAGAGCGTCAGATGTTCTATGTGATTGTAAAGTACCTTTAAAATTTAAAGAGAAGTTCTATAAAACGACGGTTGAACTTGCTATGTTATATGACGCTGTATGTTGGACTATAACTTGATCACATGAGTAGAAGATGAGAGTTGTAGAGATGAGAATGTTAAGGTGGATGTGTGAATATATGAGGATGGATAGAATAAGAAATGAGAGCGTTAGAGAGAAAGTCGGAGTTGCATCTATTAAGGAAAACTCTGAGAGACGCATCTTAACATTTAAGATGGTACGAATGTGTACTTAGACAATCAATAAATGTTCTAGTTAGGTGATATGAAATCATGACAAATGCACACATCAAACGAGGAAGAGGAAGACCAAAAAAGACTTGGTTAGCAACAATAAAATAAGATAATCTTTATTTAAGTATAGATGATGATACAGTAGGGGATAAGAGTTCAATGACATAAAATGATTCATATAACCGACCCCACCTAGTGGGATAAAGCTTAGTTGTTGTTATATTAAAATAATAATTTTTCTTAGTGAATGATATTAATCTACAATAATTTTATTTTTTTATTACTAAATGCAACAATATTTGCTAATATATATTTTAATTTTTTTATTCTATTAACAAAGTTTATTGTCGATAATCTAAAAGACATACATTTAACTCCACAATATAATACTACTTGATGTTTCTAGAATATTATTTTATTAAATTGTAACAATAATAATATGATATTATCAACCTAATAATATCAATAATATGAAATCGCTAATAACATGACTAATCAAATTAACTTGTTCTACTATTTCATTATTTGTATTGTGTATCAATTGCTATTTCACGGGACAATATATATTAGAAATCTCTATAGGATATTCAATGAGGTCAGACATTTTAGCCACAGATCTGGCTGCATACAACTGTTCACAAGTGACTTGAGTATTGCAGAATACTTAGCAGTATTTCTATTTCTTAACATTAATTTCTTTCAACCAACAATTGTCATCAGGAGCAGCTATAATGTTTGTTTCTATAAGCAATTTTCTTTTACAGTCGCTTCATATTGCATCATTCTGATGGTTACCAGGTTACACAAAATCATCTTTTTATTCACTCCTGGAGATACATCTAATTAAGCCTAGTCATGCCTGCTAGTTCTTATAAAATTGGGTGTGTATTAGGGTCCTTCAGAACTTATTCTTATACTCTGAGCTAAAACCGTGTTTACATATTAAAAAACAACAACAATTTTTTAAATATTCCCACTATTTGAGTGAGCTATATGGATCCTACCCCATTATTGAACTTCATATAAGGCTGCTCACTAGTAATACTAATATTTTAGAACAAACACAATCTTTCATGAGGGTTTGAGATAGCTTATTTGTTAGAACTTAATGCAACTTCCATCCTCACACTCTGGGCTTGACATTGGATAATATGAGAAAATTTTAGTTTACACAACTAGCATTTATGCGTGGAGCATATGGATCCATGCTTTCTGATGTAAGTTATCCTACATCATATTCATTGTTGTAATTTATAGATTCCACTGTGAAAGATTAATTATGCTGGATAAGCATGTATTACTTATCGTTTTATTGTTCACACCTTGTAATAACAGCTGAGATTATAAATTTGTAAAAGGTTAGAACTGTGCCTTTTGATCTGAAAAGCTAAAACTGGGTGTTTTTGCATTGAGGCTCACTGAACATCTAGATATTTACTAATCTTATGTTTTATCAGGTAACATGCTCATGCAATCGTTTGGTCGTTAATATCTGCTCTTTAAGTAATTGTATCATTTAATCTAAATAGCAATTTGCCAGAAGATACATGCATAATGGAAAATAACATGGTCAGTACTCAGTATGACTACATTCACTTTTATTTCTATTTATGCAATTCAAGTATTTATAAATAGAAAAAACTTCTACTTGAAGATAAGATTAGGATTTTAAGTTTTTTTATCCAATGTAAAAAATGCTAGAACTTGTTAAGGTCATATATTGTTTTACATCTATACTATGTAAATAAGGAAAAGCTCCCCTTCAACTAAAAGAAATAAAACCCTCTCTCTATTGGTATTGGCTGAGGACATATAATTATGACATCTGTTTCACTGACTTGTGTTGATGCTATTTAGGTGTCCCTACAAATGTTGGCACTGTTTGTACTTCAAGAAGGTACTGTCTTACTCTGTGATTTAAATCTGATAGTTTTCAGTTAAACTAGCTAGTGCTATCTTACTTACAGAAATGATTTTAGCGACTTGCTGTATAATATCAAATTCAAAATGTTTATGGTTTTTGATGCTATTTAGTTTGACTGAGTACCTTGCATCTATGATGATACTGCATTCCAACTTTATAATTTTTTGTCAATTTAATCTTTTTGGTATTAATTTTTTTTAAAAAAATTTGTTGTTAATTATCTAATATCCTGATTCGCAAAATGACTGTCAGTGTAACATATTGAAGGACATGGGTTTTTTAACTTAGCAACAACCATACTTCAATGAATATGGTGCAATATCTGTATTTTGTTAAATCTATCAGTTTTAGGCAATTAAATTAATATTGTTCAAGAGAACGAGGAATATGTGGGGGTTGGTCAAGACCCAACAAGCCTGGAAGACATCCACCAAGGATGTTTCACCTTAGTGAACCATCAAATCACGGAGTGAGGTTGAAGTGTTTTCTACATCAGTATTTCTTTCAATAATTACTGAAAACAAATAGTCAATGTAATGGCAAAGTGCTATTTTTTATATTGGGTTGAATTATTTTTATAGGCTTGTATCCAACCTAAAATTGCTTTCTTATTGACTAGGTGACGATGTTAGCTGCTTCAGTTAAAGTAGCTACAGACTCAGATTCAGTGTGTCAGTTGACCGTCCGAATCCAAGTTTCTTTTTTACTTCTGAAGAAACAACAAACTTCTGGTACCAAATTCACTGCTGATTTATTTGATCTCTGACCAACCTGGCAAGGTATGAACTTTAGCTTGTTCCTTTAATTTGGTCAGGCACATATAAAATATATAAATGTAATGTATTCAGGGATGCTGATGACCGATTTGTATTTGAAAAAGTGTTCTTGTAGCCACTTGAGTGAAACTGGTTACATTGTAACTGCTCCTAATATAAATGTATCTAATGCTGGCTTTAAGTTGGCTATGTACTGCGAGTAAATTATTAGAGTAAAGAGACTTGTAGAATCCAAAAAAAAAAAAATTATAGATGCTGATCCTGGTTTAAGCGTACCTTGCATTCAAGTCAAGGAAATCTCATGTAGCAGATGCGTTAGAAAGTACTAATCAAATTCGATTACCATCATGCGAAGTCTGAACTAATTGCTGGAGCATGTTGTTCATGATTGGAAATAAAATTACTAGTTGTGAATTACATTTTTTTAATGTCTCTCGTACAGAAGTCTCTGAATAAAATGGCAAGTTGTGAATTACATATTCTCGTGTGCTGTACAAAAGTCGGGAAAGGTAATATAATTTGTAAATTTTATTCAATTGTAGAAAGCCCTAAATGCCCTCTAAAATAATTCAATTTTGTCTCCCATTTACTGAAAAAAATAAATGACCGACCATACAACTGGCCTAATTTGTTTGCTTCAACCTTGCGTACGTCCTCGACAATTATGTGTGTTCATTTTTAGATCACATCTATTTATTCAGATTCATCATTTGATGGGAGAAGTCTATATATTAGTTTTAGTTAAAACCGCAAAAGGGCATGAGTTAACTCTAAATTTTTTCTAAATTGCATTGTTCTATTTAATTTCAACAGGATGACAGCACTACGATAATACTTGGGCGGAAGAAGGCTTTGAACAAACAAATGTGTCAGTCTGTTTTGGCAGGCATACGGCAAGTTTACATGAATTAAGATGATCAGACGAGCCGCCATTCGAGTGAAAAATAAAATATGAGATAAGATGCAGAGATATTCTTTGGAAATTTTACCTAATACATTTGCAGGTACAAGATAAGATTCAATTATCAGGAACTGCCAAAGATGCACTGTACGTTTAATTTCCTCGCAGCTTTTTTCTTCCCGTTTGTACCTCACTGCCAGATCAATCCTCAGGGATGGCATGGCATCACTGTGACTCACCGCTACCACGTAACGACCTTCAGCAGATGGCTGTGCGTCTGTTGTTATGGAGCCAAACATGGGCGCATGTATACTCCACCCACCGTATGGCCTCTTGCTGTCTCTACACCTACACCACCTTCTGTA
Organism: Zingiber officinale; assembly: GCF_018446385.1. Classification (NCBI taxonomy): domain Eukaryota; kingdom Viridiplantae; phylum Streptophyta; class Magnoliopsida; order Zingiberales; family Zingiberaceae; genus Zingiber; species Zingiber officinale. The sequence goes on from NC_055996.1 coordinate 109,596,575, forward strand.
CATGGCAGATGACTTTATCGTCACAAGGGGGAAGGAACCTCACATGCTTCCCGTGCCTATCTTTTCCTCCCACCAATTCTGCTGCTGTGCTGTGGAGAAAGGTAATTAACAAGCAATAACAGCAGCACTGCACAAACATTAAAAGTATGGCATGCATCTCTTCACGGTAGGTTTGGTGGGTCTGTTTGTACATCTCTTTCTGTGTTGTAGGTGATGAGGCCATCTGAATCTGCTGCGTTGTCCCTATACTGGCTACAGCAGAGTCATACATGCGATTGGAGGAAACGTGGCTACTTAGGGACGCCAAGCGTCTTTGCCCATGTAGATATATTTCGGCTCATTTCTTTTCTCCTCTTCTCCTCCCACATTAAATACTGTGAGTCATCATTGTCTCTGTCAGTCCATTCCTTTTTTCTTGAATAGCCGACCACATAGTGCTAGTGATGGCGATACATCCTAATGTTTATGTTGGCTTGTCCCTTTATGTTGGGCTCCGAAGAGAGCCTAAAGTTGACTCGGTATATTAAACTTCTTATGATTGTTCTGCGACTGCGCATTGATTGTTCTGTGTTGTGATCGTCCCCTCATGGTGTTCGTAGATAAGCTTACGAATTGCATGACAGCTATATATGTTCCTTTGCATCTTCTGAGCGTATGTATGAAGATAATGGCTCGCTGGTATCCTTAATATTCGAACACGTGGCACACCAGCTAGGGTATGAGGTTTGATAAGCTGATATACTTAGTCACAAGGTCAAATCATAAACTACCAACTTCATAATGTCGAACCACCTCGCCACACTTGAGAGGGTAGTATGATACATTGATAGATGAAAGCGCACCAATAATGTCATTCTCTTTCAATGCAACTACAGCCGGGTCCTTGCCTTGTTGGATTTTGACATGGATGTCGTTTACATGATCATCCATTTCTTTACATTTCTTCAGAAATGAGCTAGATCCAAATCAGATATATGGAGTTTGGAGATCATTCATAATTAACCTAATGGCAGGTATAAGTACGATATTATGATAATTATGTAGGAGTCCAAGAGAGATCATTGTGTGTGTGAGAGAGAGAGAGAGAGAGAGAGAGAGAGGTTTAATAATGGAGATGATTGCACAGGAAGCTCACCCTCCAGCTAAGCACGCTTAAGTTTAAGGTGTTGCATGGATTAGCTCAAAGGCAGCTGTAACCCAACTACCCCCCGTAGCTAAAATATAGTTTCCCTTGAAGGAAGAAGTACTACGCAGGGTGCTAATCATGGAGGAGGAGATGGCCATGCTCGTCGTGTTCCCGATGCTCCGACAGATTGGCACAAATCAAGGACGAGGCCGTTTGGCGTTTAGCTACGAGGAGCTGTTCTCAGCAGAAACCATGGATCTGATGGAATTTACTGGGGAAACTCGATCGACTCATTAAAAACATGCACCCCACCACCTCCGCCCTTCTTGAGCTGTAATGCACGGCATTGCAGAGCCCGAGCTCTCCGCCACCGCCACCACCACCAGAATGGCAGAACCCTGTGCCATTAGGCGACCATTTATTTATTTCCTAGTATAAGTTAATTTGATTGGGACGTTGGCATTCGCGCATCTCGATCACAGCTGTGGCTATCTTTGGTCGGACGGCTGCCGGGCGTTGGGTCGCACCCAACGACCAACAGCTTTTGGGCCATGTTGGATTAGTGCTGTGTCTTCTTCCGAGTGGCCTGGGCTGGAGATTCTAGAGCCAGAGGAGAGGCGGCCGGAGGAGATTGCCAACCTCCGAAACAGAGAACATGCGGACGGAATTGTGGCCCTGCTCAGCTCTTTGTTCGTAGGTTGCTTAGAGTTGATCACTTCAAATTCAAGGCAAAATGACTATCAACTGCTCTGATCAGTTTAAATAGAGGGGGGTTTCTTTATGCCTAAAGTTGGCTTTGTTGGATGATTAACTAACCTTGGATAGATCGATACATAGATAAAATAGACAGAGCAATCCTTTCCCCTTGGGTTAACAAATAAACTACCCCAATTAAGTGCATAAAGGCGAGATATCCCATGAATTTCACACCTTTTTAGAGCAGAGTCAAGGATAAAGTTCCGCTTGCATGTTGGTAAACATGGGTGAATCCCATGACAGAGGGCAACGACTGTTCGCGGGCGGAGAGTAGCATGTAGATAATCACATGGCTTCCCTTGTCTTTATTGAAAGGGAAGGAACGAAATAGAGAAGAAATGCCGTTGAACTCTCTTTCCACACATGCTTTCATAGGGAGCAGAGATTACTGAGAACTCCACAATGGTCCACTTACTCTCACATGTTTCTGTTCTCGCTCCTCATGGAGGATCGAATGTGCAAAAACAACGCATGCACTGCGTCGATCTGCTGAAGGAAGCAAAACCCAGAATCCTAATTTGTTGTTGTTGTTGTTGATGATGAGATGGAACGATGTCGGGGAGTCGTCTCTAGCTCTGCCTATTTCAGATATGAACAAAACAAATTGTGTATTTTGATTTGAAACAGTTGGATGAGTGGTATACTACAAGGTAAATACGTACAGAAAAAGCCACATGGGAGCTGCGGCTAGACGAAGAAGAGAACACTAATAAAGGACGGAACTTGAAAGTGTGCAGCGGTATTTGCAGGTGCAAGAAGGTGGCCATGGCGGCGGCGGGCACTTGGTTAGCGGTGTATCATTCCAAAAGAATAAATACTTTGTGGTTTTCTGTGTTATTATGAAGTTAGGGGGCGGAAGAGGACGGGGGCGCCGAATTGTGGGTAGAGGAGCAAGAGGACGGTTGGGGCGTGGACGTAGGAGGGCGCGAGGCGGATGGAGAAGCGTTGCAGGAGGACAGCGACGGTGATCTTGGCCTCGAGGAGCGCTAGGTTCTGGCCGATGCACATGCGGGGGCCCAGGCCGAAGGGGATGAAGGCCGTCGGGTGCCGGGCGGCGCGCGCGGCGCCGTTGGCAAATCGCTCCGGGTTGAACTGTGCCACGTCCGGTCCCCACAGCTCGGCGTCGTGGTGCAGGCCCATGATGGGGATCAGCAGCTCCGTGCCCTGAGGGATACGGTATCCTCCCAGCTCCACGTCCGCCTTCGCCTGCCTGATCGTCGCCACCGCCGGCGGGTACAGCCTCAGCGTCTCGTAGATTATCATCAAAAGCTGCGACGGCGACGAAGAATTCATCAAACGAGAGTTACTCGGACGTCTATAATTCTGGGATGTGGCAAAGCGTACCGTCTTGAGCTTGGGGAGGTGTTCGCGGGAGGGGACGTCGCGAGGGCCGCACACGCGGAGGACCTCCGCCCGCGCGCGCTCCTGCCACTCTGGATGCATCGCCAGCAGCACGGTGGTCCACGTCAGGAGGTTGGAGGTGGTCTGCTTCCCGGCGAAGAAGAACGTCTTGCACTCCTCCACAATGTCACGGACGGTCATCCACGATGCTGCCGACGGTGACCCTGTTGGCGGCGGGCAACCCGCCGCGGTACTCTGTTTCGTCTCGCTCGCGTCGATCATTAGACCGAGCAGATCCTTGACATTGCCCTGTGGCTGCTCCCAATCCTCCTCCTTGCGTTTCCTTCGCTGGACGATCAACTCGGCCAGGCTTCTCTTCATTTCCTTCTCCAATTTCCACGAGTTGGTATTCTTTTTCGTCGGTAAAAATCTAATTTCGATCATTTTAATGATGAAATTAAATCCATGATCCTATTTTAAATGCCACTGCAACAGTAGTGGAAGTTGGACAGCGACGCGATACCTGTAGCCAGGGATGAATACGTTGCGGAAAGCCTCTGCCGCGAAGGCCATCTGTTGCGTCTGTAGCTTGAACACGGCCTTGCCGTCGTCGAAGCTTCTCCCGAAGGCGGCCCGAGTGATGGCGTCCTCTGTCACCGTCTGGAACCACTCCGACACGTCGATCTCCACCTCCTCGCTGGAGGTCGGCAGCTTCTCCACCATGCTGAGCGCCGTCTTGCCGATGAAGGGAATCAGTAGCTGGAGTTTTACGATTTTTCAGATGAATCAAAGTGAAAGCGACGGCGATAGAAATGGCAACGGAGGGAGAAGGGCCTACTTTGAGGTTCTCTATGTGGAAAGAAGGGGTGAGGACCTTGCGGTGGTGAGCCCACTTCTCTCCCCGGAGGCTCACCAGCCCCTCGCCCTCCAGCCTCCGGACCTCCGAGTGCGACTCGTAGCGCTCGAAGACGTCAGACCGCGACAAGAGGATCTCCCGGATGAGGTCGGGGTCGGCGATGGCGAGCCGCGGCGTCGGCCCGAACCATAGCAAGAAAGGGGAGCCTGCAAACAGAGACAGCAAGAGCTAACTGAGCAAGCGTCTTCCCTGAGAAGTGGGATGACAGAGAAAGAGAGACAAAGCCAATGAGCAAACGCAAGTTAGGACAACTGAAAGACGCAGACAAAGCGATGAAAAGGAACAAGAAAGAGGCGGCTCATGTACCATGAAACGCCCACACAATTCAGTAATCAAGCTAAGAAAAAAAAAATCACAGATGCATAACCCCACAACGATCTTTTCGAAAAGGGAACATGGGAGGAAGGAAGAGGCCAAAATGCGCAAGGAGCAAGACAAAAAGGCAAAGGCATGGGGTCATGCCATGCGTTCACAGCACCGTATCTCTTCTTCCAGTGGCTGTAGAAGGCGAGGACTCTGGGGAGGACATTGTGCTGGTTCTGAGGCATCACCATCGGCTTGGAGGCGGCCTCCAGCATGAGGCCTACCATCTCCTTGACGCAGCCAAAGAAGAAACGGTAAGGGGGACCTCTTATTCCCTGCTTCGCAAAGTAGCGCTCCACCCTCTTGGGCCTCCACCACAGGTAGTCCAGCACCCTGAATGCCATCACCATACACGGCCCTATCGCGCACAGGAACAAGCTCCACTGCCACCACCACCACCCCATCATCATCATCTACTTCTTCTTCTTCTTCTTACTCTTATGCAGGCTCACAGGAACATCAAACTGAGAGACAATCGAGAGCAGAGAAAATTGAAGGGGCAAGGAAGCACAAGGGGAGTGAGATTATATAGAGAAGGGTAGGCCGGCGCCGTCGAGGCCGCCTTCCGGGTTTAAAGGGCGAGACAAAATCTATGGTCAAATGACTGGATTGACCTTTAATGGATGGGAATGGGCATAATTTGCAAAATCGCGATCCGGATCGTAGGATCGTACGATCCTACGATCCGGAAACCCAAAATCGATCCAGGATCGTGCAGAATCGTTTTTGCAGTAGGATCGCAGCAGGATCGGTAGGATCGGTAGGATCGGAACAGAATCGGTAGAATCGGAGTAAAATCGGAGCAGGATCGGTGGAAGCTTTGAGAGATCATAACTTTTGACTCGGATTGAACCACGGGACCTATAATATATCAAATTAAAGCTCGTTCAGAGATCTTTAATAAATTTCAAAGTTTATCCTTAACCATTATCTTTTTTTCATCTTATTAGAGTTTTAAATTATTTAAATATATGTTTAATTATTTTTGAGTTAGTGTTTTTATCAATAATATTCTGCCATTTATTTTTCTCAAAATAATAAGTTTTTGGATGTCTATTGTCTAGTATTGTGTGACATCAACCAGTCTTTAGAAGATTATTTCCGGCATTCATATTTGAATCAAATGATTCAATAGCTTCTGTTATATACGTTAGATGCTTTGTTGACATTTAAATTGAATTATCTTATAAATCAAGGAAATATTTTTGACATTGTATGTGTTATTATTATTGTGTTAATAGATATTTTATATTCTTTTATTTTATGATATGAAAATATAAATATTATTACTATGCGAGAATGATAGTTGAATTACAAATTAATTTAAATAAATTTATACATGTAGTAATGTAATTTGATGTGTTGAGTGTAAATAATTGCATATATATACAAAATTAGTTATTTATTTATATGTAAATGAGTTTTTTAGGTATTTTTTCTAATTATTAATCATGTATGATAAAATTTTAAGGGTTTTTGGTAGGATCGTACGATTCTACGATCCGATCCTGACCGATCCGATCCTGATCCTAAATCGATCCTGCGTAGGATCGCGATTCTACAAACTATGGGTGAGCTTATTGCTAACTATACATGGGGCAGTACAAGAAGAGATAGGAGAGGAGTGGGGACAGTGGAATCAATAGATAACATATTATGAGGAGAAAAAAAAAACCAAAAGAAATCAGGTTGTTTGTTGTAGCAGTTTATCTATCCATCAGTGAGCCAGCGACAAAACAATGAACGCTAACATGAAGCTCAACTATCTGTAAGTTTTTTTTCCCCCTCTCTCTTCGACCACTTTAAAAGATCAAGATGACTGATCATGGATGATGAGTCCTAGAACTTGCTACAAAAGCTCACCGACTCAGTATAGTTTTGGACAGTGCAGCAGCTTTTTTTTTTTTCGCCCCGTTAAACATTTTTCCAGAAATCTGAGAAGACTTTACTCTGAGTTGACAATATATGGAGTCGCCATTGATTCCGCAAGTACAAGTCCAATGCCGAGTATTGACGTGTGCTTTGCTCTTTTTACTGCCAACGTCTCTGGATTTAACTTTATTTTTCTTGCTCCTCCTCAGCGTCTTCTTAAAAGTAAAGTGCCAAGTGGAGACTGGAGTTGTCCAAGTCCGCCATGCCCCCGAGCTTTTTAGAAATCCTCAGTATTCCTGATCAGATGTAACACGAGATCATTCATATATATGTTTAATCATGTCACCTGGCTCAGCCCTTACCTACCTGTACGCCCAAAGCTGACAAATTTTGGAAGGTATATTCAGCCATTCGACGACCTCTCAGCTTCCTAGAAGCCACAGAGATGAGTTTTGTAGTGTCATTAAGGTGCATTTAGAGGCATCGAGCGTAACCTTTGTATATAAAAAATGGCCAAAGCGTCGTCCAAGTACATATCAGAATCCACAAGCAACATTAAATTAATGGCATGCAGCCAATTTTGAGAACTCGTGGGGAGTTAAATACAAGACCAGAACTTTGAGAACTTAGGCGAAAGCTTCCCTTGATCCTTGACACTGTAGGATACAAACGCAACGACTTTGTTTGGTTGGAGCAGATGAAACCGATTGCACTGCTAGTCTCTGAAAATTGATATGCAACGGCCGAACCAAGGCGTGGACCCCAGCGTTGGAGGCCGGAGAGGGACAACTCTGCGGCCCCACCTTCTCGCCCACTTCGCCATGTTGTCAAAATGTGACCGAGACAGCATGCATGGGACGTCGTGCTCCCAGGTGGTCACAACCCCCAAGCTCCGGGTTGGGGTCTTCCGGAACAACCTCCTCATCCCCCAATAACACAACCCCAATTCTCTTCTTCCTCGCTAACTCTTGGACCGGTCCTTGCTTATTTGCTGGAGAACAGCTCCTTGACTTGCTGGAGCACAGCTTTTTTGGCCTCATCTTGGCTAATTCAGCTTTTGAGTTCCTCTTTTCTTCAAACACCTCCAGGTCTAGCTGGTTGTTGGCCGTGACGCTTGCAATCCTCTAAAAGTCTTCCGTCTTGAACGGACAGATAATTCAGACTTGTTTTGCATTCATCAGCTCCAGTGAAGCAGTGATGAAGTCGATTACAGTTTCAATTCCAGCAATAGAATATCCATGGCACTGTTCTGGCAGTGACTTTCTTTCAGCCATTAAGCTCGGTCGTAGTAGCTCAATATCATTTGACAGCTCAACCTTCTAGCTGAAGTTGTTGAAACTGCTGAAGAAACTAGAGATTATAAAAACAACCATGATATCACTCAAGTATGATTCAGGAATGACATTTTTTAATGGCTTTCTGTAGCTCAATCAAATTGCATTCTTCATCATGGAAATGACAACTGACATTACTTATTTGTTTAAATAATCATCTGGTATGATGTCTTAATCCTGTGGCCGACTGCTATAAATGCAACTCCAACTCTCAACAATTCATATGCGGAATCAAGAACTTGTTGCTGTGTTAGCTTAATTATCGAACAGAAACCTATCTGAGATCCAGCAAATCTTGGTCCAATCATAGATGGCCGAGTCTCTACCTGTCACTGCATTACTCGAGGAGGAAATGGGCTTCCTACGCATTCTTTTAACGTGCCGAATGCGATTGCGATGTTTATATAGAGAAACAGGCCAGTATTTGGCACCTACCTACTACCTGGTGGTCCTTGACCAGTTGTTGCAGGGCAGTTTCACTCATACAGTCTCACTTCAAGGCTTGTCAAGCTTCCTTGCAGAAAGTTGTTCCTGAAACTGAAAGGAGTTGATCATTGTCCTGCCATTAATCATATACATATCGCTGCAATCTACAGAATGTGCTGTGAATTTAGCAGTTATCTTTATTTAGATGGGCCTACTCGATATGGACCACTTACGATGACACTGATCCCATCAGTCCTATTGAGCTATCACAAACTGTATCTTGGCATCAGAAAGTGCCTACACTACTGGCGCAGATCTTTTACCTACACAGTCTATAATACTCTGTAAAGGAAAAATGAAACAGATCGCTTACCTGTTTCAGCCATCAATGCTTTTTAAAAAAATTTATTCTTGTTGATTATACAGCGGTGGAGCTTTGAGAATGGTAAAGTAAGAAGGGCATGCAAGATATATACACGCGTTTCTTGGCTCGTTTCGATTGTCCACTATCTCTTGTTGCGTTCTCGTTGATACTTGCGGTTGTTCTTTCTAAGCACAAAAGGCAGGGGGAATGGTAGCTGCTTTAACTTTGCACAGGAGGCAATGGAATGGAATGGAGTAAGAAAGGAGGTTGCAGAAATTGAGGGGGGAGATGAGAATTTGTTTTTCTGGCGCAAGAAGACAAGTAGAGAGAGGACCACTCAAGGGGGAAAGGCTTCAAAAAGTTGGGCCGCCCAAAGAAAGCACTGCCTCTTTATTCTGGTTGCTGAAATGCTGCCTACGGCAAAAAAGTCTGCATGCCACTGTGAGTGAGGCGATTCAACTGTGCTGCAGATTGTAGCTTTCAAAGTTAATCCACTAATACGATGAAGACTAGACTTTATATGATTTTATTGCAACGGAAATATTGCACAGGGAACAGAATACAGTGACGAAGAAGTGAAAAGATCTAAAATCTCATACATTGATGATAATATTTAGAGCGAAAAAAAACAAAATCTAGCAAAGCATAACAAAGATCTGATAATAGTTTAGCTCACGTGACCGGCACCGTTGCGCCGCCGATCTGTATTTTTAAGTCTTCAATTTTCACGGGACGGCACGTGATTGATAGCGGTGCGGTGCTCACGCCCGCTTCGGGTTGCGGATGCTGACGAGCGCCACGTCGTCGACGACGGGCCCGCAGAGGGAGCTGAGGTCGTCGCTGCGCGTGACGTAGTTGGAGCTCCAGAAGACGACGCGTGTGCGCGGCTTGGCGGCCTCGAACCGTAGCATTGCGCGCTTCCATCCGCCCTTCCCCTTCGATTCGTACGCCACCTTCACCGTCTGCCCCCCGGCGAAGGCCTCCACCATCAGCGACCCCGCGCAGGCGTTTCCGGCATCGCCCACGGCGAAGGTGAGCGCGTAGCGACGGCCGGGCACCGTGCGCACCACCTGCGCGATGGCCGACTCCTTCCCCGCCAGAAGCTCCACCGCGCGCCGCCCGCGCGGCACCGCGAAGTGCTCCGCGTCGATGTAACGCACGGCCTTGAGCGACTCCACCATCCACCCCGGGAGCGGCGAGTGGTCGTCCTCGATCTGCGGCGGCACGAGGACGCCCCACGTCGTGTTGGGGATGATGTAGGGTCCTTCCTCGAAGTCCCCGTTCTTAAACAGGTTCGCTGCCGGCGGGGGAGGCATTAGATCGAACAAGCAGCGCGCGCGAGTCGCGTTTAGTAAAGTAATTAAGTCTTACTGTTGGTTCTGCGGGGCGGGAAGAGCTGGCGAATGGCGACGGAGTCGATGAGGGGGCCGCAGGCGGGGTCCTCGGAGACGCCGGGGTTGTGGATGACGAGGTCGACGGCGGCGGACTTGGCGAGGAAGGCCCAGGAGTAGGAATCCCAGCCGTTGCTGCTGTACATGGTCTGCATGGGGAGGACGCCGAACTCAGGGGAGGCAGAGACGTTGAGGCGCTCCTCCTGGGCGCAGGTGCGGGCGGCGCTGAAGGTGAGGGAGTAGCGGACGCCCTCGGTGAGGCGGACCCGCTGCTTGATGGAGGCGTCGTTGCCGAGCCGGATGGCGAAGGAGCCCTCCGGCACCACCAGCAGCATGTCCCCCTGCTTCTGCCCCCACTGGATGTATTCCACGAATCCCGCCGTCTGCCATTGCGGGATCGCTTCGTGCCCGATCACCTGCGTGCCCCGCAGTGCCGATCGCCGCGGCCCCTGCTCGAAGTTCCCATTCGGCAGCAATCCTGCTCGCGATTAACAATTTTGACTCAAAATGCTTCAATTTGAACAAGTAAATTTGATAGTTCGTTAGAGATCCTTTATATGTTTTACGATTCTTCATATGGATTTTGTATGGTAAACCAAACAGATACTGATGACTCAGATGAACTAGACAACAAGTTCATCAAAAAAATTCAATAATAATAATAATACTAAAGTTTTTCACTTTATTTCTCAGGCTTTAATTGGTTTTTAAAATATCCACTGGAATTTAGTTATTATCATTTTATTCTTACATTTTTCATAAATAGTGTCATGTTGTCCTTGTATTTTTATATGGCATTATTGGTTCACCCTTTTTTTAGGTGTGCATTTAACAACCTCATAGAATTGTGTTTTGGTTAAAAAAACATATAAGATAATAAGAGTAAAATAAATTTTTAGAAAAATATACTTGAATGTATTTAGTTTTTGATAAATTTACAATGAAAATATGCATTTTAATTATAAAAAATGGTTAAAGAAAGGTAAATTTCATGGTCCTCTCTAACTTCGAATGATAAATATAAGGCTCATACAAATGCATATATTGGCTGAATTTATATTTGAAGTATAAATTATAACACTTAAATCATAAATTATGAACAAATGTGAATTATCACGAACTAAAACACTACTTCTAAATAGAGATATATGAATAACCAACTAGTTGATGAACAAATATAAACTATGACAGAATCTATATTATCAGGAACGCAGATCTAATCCTAGTTGATGATTTAACCAACTAAAATATTTCTAAATCATAAATTATGACCAGATCTGAATAATCAGGAACTTAAATCTAGCCTTAATCGATGAAATAGAGATATATGAATAAAAAAAAAAGGAGAAGTTTGCCCTGTTTGGTGAGAGAAGGTGACCATGTTTCAGAATTCTTAAACTGTGTGTGTTATTTAGAAAAAAAAAAAAAAGGGGGACAAAATTAGGATTCCCTATGAAAATTATGTAATTTTAATAGAATAAATGAAGCAGAATCTGACAGGAGAAAGCTTCAGTCAAACTAAAGCTATCTCATATGACTTAAATCTAATCGAAGCAGCCTGATTCTGTTAATAGTGTTTTCAATCTGATTTCCAGACCACTAAGGAGTCATTATCACCATTTCATTCAATACCTTCATAATTTACCCCCGAAGAAAATTGAAAGGAAATACAAAAAAGAAGAAGAAGAAGAAGAAGAAGTAGTAGTAGTGAGCTTTGAAATCTTACCATCCTTGAGAGCTGCAGCTAGCTGAGAAGAAATACACAGAAGCAAGAAATATGGAAGCAGAGGAAGCATTTTGATTGCCGAGACTGCAAAAGAGAGGAAGATGAGGAGAGAGAGAGAGAGAGAGAGAGAGAGAGAGGAGCAAGGCAAAGAGAGGATAGATCAGTGAATTATTTGTAGCAGGTGGTCAGGAGAGGGGTCGACTTTCAATGCTTGTCCAGAAAAACATGAGTCAGCTCTGTTTTCTATACCCCAAATGCCACTTGATCTAAACAAGAACAGCATAGAGCAAGGAATCTGTGACTACTGGTTATTCATCACACAAACTCACTAAGTAAAACTGTTAAAGCAACAACTTCACAAGGTGCATGAGTCTGGCCTCATTATATGCACCGTACTGTGTTCTTGCTGTGCCAGGGGTAAACTTAAGCTTAAAGCCCAAATCTCTGACAATAACTGAACAGACCACATGGAAATTCTTTAACAGTAGTTAATGTGCTACCTGATCGAGAGCACAAGGCATCAAAAGCTACTGATCAAAAGCTTAACAAAAGTTAAGGCAGGGTTCTATAATGTTTGAAGATATGTTGGACACTGCACCAGTCACATGGCTTGAAAATAAAACAGAGGATAAGGTGAGATAAAACTTGGATGAAGTTTCTTTTCACCACTACACGAAACAGTGATATCTGATAATGAGGAAAATTGTAACAGATCTATACTTACTATCCAGGCAGATCTAGATAAATTTATGTAAAGGGACTTCATCCTAGTTCTGAGTAAGGTGGACCAAAAAAGACCAGCTCAGACCAACTCAGCTCCATGGCAAAGGACATTCAGACCTATATATGAAAGACCATTTTGGTTATGAGGAAGGAAAAACTTTAGAAATTAACTTTAGAAATTGAGCTTATTCTGGTGACTTGTATATTTCAAAGCCAGATAAGTTCTGTCTGTTTGGACTCACAGCTCAAAGAAGCAATTAGGAGTTTCACGTGCTCTGCTCTCAGCCATCATGTGCTAATTAATCCAGGAACTGGCATGCATGTGAGCTGATTCCACAGTTTTAGCTGAAAATTTAGACAGAAAATATAAAACAAAAGATGCTCCACCATTGCCTTGTCCCATAGTTCTCCTTTGTTTACCACTGTTTTTTGCCCTAATTATCTTGAGTCTTGACCTACTAATTCCAGTGAATTCAGGAGGAAAATAATGTGAGTTTGCCTGGTTGCCATGATTGTGTGCTATCACAAGGTGAGAGTCAGAATAAGCCATGCCCTGCTCTCTCTGTCCTCTCTTCTCCCAAGAGAACCTCATCCCCAAACCATGCACGTCCCCTTCTCTACCTCTGCAATAGGAGTAACATGGCTCCATATGACCTGCCCTCGCTGCAGTGCCATGCAGCAGCTTCGCCTTCACTTCCAATCTTGTCTGTTCCTAGTTATACGCTTCGTTTTGAAGGATTCACCTCCTTCAGTTAAAACCTCGAGCTCTGCATCGAATTGCAGGTTGTAAGGTAATTATTTTTTAGATATTAGACAAGTAATTAAATAATGTTTGTTAATTATTATTGGATACGGTGCACTGTGAGTGAACTTAAAAATAATATAAAATTCATGATAAAAATGATGTGATAGTTAAAATTAAAATGATGTGTTAATTAAAATAAGGGTATACATATTCAGATGAATCATCTCTAAGTGAGACTCCTAATATAAATTTGGACGAACTTTAATTCTACCGGGGTCACGGGGTGCAACACCTTATAACTGATGGGCAAGTCCCTTAACATACGGTTGGTCAGTCTTATATCTAGTCGGACTTAAAGGATTTAGCTTTCCATTCTTACGATACAAATCTCAGTATACGACCGGTCGACCTAAAGTGCTAGTCAGATTTAAGGGTCTTAGCGTTCCACTCAATGGCAATACATACAAAATAAACTTGGTCGACTCCTATAATGGTCTAGCATATGGGCCCAACTCCCTTATTCTATAATACAACTCCCAACATATGACGAGTCGGCTAGAAGGTTGGTCGGACTTATAGGACATAGTTCCCCATCTCTCAACGTTAAGATAACTCTCAGCATATGAACGGTCGGTCAAAGAGGCAGTCAAACTTAAGGGGCTTTGTTCCCCACTTCTCTTGTCAGTCTCCCAGCATACAGGCGACTGACCTTCAGGCCGATCTGATTGCTTGCAAGAGACAACATTATCAGGGAATCACAATAATCTGTCAGAGAATAACAGCTACTTAACAAATAATATTCCGCCACCAAGGCATATAAAGAAAAAAGAACGTTCCTATGAGGGTGTCCATGTAGCTTCCATTGTTTGACGTTACTTAACATATTCTGACATCTGGTATTCTTAGCTGCCTCATTAATACAAGGGTTAAAAAAGATGGCTCATGTGCATAAAACGAAACCTTCCTCAGGTTGGACTTAAGGGCCTCAACGCCCCACTCAGTGCCAATACACACAAAATAAACTCGATCGACTCCTAAAATGGTCGGGCATGTGGAGCCTAACTTCACGATTCTACAATATAACTCCCAACATATAGCTAGTCGGCCAGAGGGCCAATCGGACTTATAGGGCATAGTTCCCCATCTCTCAGCGTTAAGACAACTCTCAGCATATGGATGGTGGGCCAAAGAGTAGGTTGGACTTAAAGGGCTTTGTTCCCCACTTCTCTTATTAGTCTCCCAATATACAATCGGTCGGCCTCCAGGCCAGTCGGACTACCTCCAAGAGATAACATTGTCAATAATTTACAATAACTTGTCAGAGAATAATAACTACTTGACAGAGAATATTCCGCCACTAAGGCATATACAGGAAATAGAATCTTTCTCTGAGGATGTTTGTCAAGCTTCCATTGCCTGATGTTACTTAACATATTTTGATGTATGACATTCTTAGCCGCTTCATTAATACGAGGGTTACAAAAGACGACTCATGTGTATAAAACATAAACTTCCTTGAAGGGTGGTTGTACATATTCCATTACTTGACATATTATGACATCAGATATTCTCTAACACCTCATAATTATAGGAGTTCTGAGGGTTAGTATAAAAAGGAGTCATCTTCGTTGGCAGGTACACTTTACAAGGTAAGAAAATGCATAAATCTATTGTTCATCTTCTTCTCCACTTTTCGTTGGGCTATTGTACTGACTTGAGCCTTAGAGTGTCTGCGCCTGAGACCCCCTCGATTCTTGCTCTAACACTCTCTTTTGCTCTCTTTGCGGTGTGCGCAAGAAGGATTGCCAGGAAGGAGTGTCAGGTGTCATCTCTTCTTCATCACAAAGTCTTCTTTCAGTCAATAATAGAGTCATCTATCCAATACGTCATCTCCATCATTTTCAGATATGATCATTAATTATAGTATCATATTGATTTTAGATATTACAATAACTAGGTTTAATTTTATTATGTGATTATTCTTTTTAGTCATAACCGAGTTTTGTCAATCTGCAGGTATTAATATTTTCAGTATTTATTTTAAACTAAAATATTGTATGCATTATTTGTATAGTATTTTTAGAGCAATTAAGTGGCTAAAGTGTTTAAGAAATTAACGGCTATGTAAATTTAATACAAAATCGATCTACCTAGTGAGAAAAGGCTTGATTATTGTTGTGTAAATTTAATACAAAAAATTAATTTAACAGTATGTTAAGTATTTAAAAATAAAGAATTGTTAAATTATTAGAAAGAAATATTAGATTATAGTTGATACAATATTATATAGATTAATATTGCATTTATTTATGAGAGATTAATTTTAAAGAGAATTAATTCTACAAGATATAGAATTTAAAAGGGTTAAGATAATTTATAAAGTTAATTAATATTTATTTAAATATTTAATAAAATTATGTAAAGAGAGAGACTTTTGATTGGTGATTACTTAAGAGTAGTCAGTCTAGTGCCATCTTTGTAAAATTGTGATCTTGGATCATAAGATCGTACAATCCTATGATCCAGAAGCATAAATTGAGTTAGGATCATGCAGAATCAATTTTGATCATACGATTCTATGATCCAGAAGCATAAATTGAGCCAGGATCGTGTAGAATCGATTTTTACAGTAGGAACGTAACAAGATCGGAACAGAATCAATAGGATTGTAATTGGATTAGAGCAGAATATGTGGAAATTTTGAGATGTCATAATTTTTGACTCGGATTGAACTACGGGATTTATAATATATAAAATCAAATTTTGTTCAAAGGTCTTTAATAAATTTTAAAGTTTATCCTTAACTATCCTATTTTAAATCCAAAAAATATCATTTAAATTCTTTTCGGAGGTTCAGAAGATGTTATCTTTTTATTATATTTTTTTCGTCTTGTTAGGGTTTTAAATTATTTAAACATATGTTTAATTATTTTTGAATTAGTTTTTGATCAATAATATTCTGCCATTTTTTTTTCTAAAATGATGAATTTTTTAATGCCTATTGTCTAGTATTGTGTGATATCAATCAATTTTTAAAAGATTATTTCTGACATTCATATTTGAATCAAACTATTTAATAACATCTGTTATGTACGTTATGTCCTTTATTAGTCTTTAAATTGGATTATTGAATGTGTTATTATTATTGTATTAATAAAAATTTTATATTTTTTAAATTTTATAATATGAAAATATAAATATTATTACAGTTCGATAGTTAAATTATTAGTTAATTTAAATTTATATATCTATTTTATGATTATATATTTAATGTGTAAATAAATATTTTAAATATTTTTTTAATTATTAATTTTTTAAGGATTTTTAACGTAGAATTACGATTCTGCGAATCACTATGATCCTCTTTGATGCGGTAAATTTCACCCGGCCTGTACAGACAATGTCTCAACCTCTCACATTGAGATGGTGGGACCTACACTTAAGTAGTGAGTCTCACCCTCTCATTGTGAGATGTTAGGACACTGTCTATACAGACAGAATCGAATTAACCCTTTGATGCGTACACCTGTCGGTATTTATTATTATTATTTTTTTTGTGTTTTCTTTCCCCACACTAAACCGGTAACCGACGCTGCCAGTAGTGTTCTCTCCCGGCGGTCGACCTGCTGATCTAAGCAGTCGCTGCCCGCCGCCGGTGATGAAGCGGAAGAAGTGGAGGGCGGAGGAAGAGGCGACGCTTATTCGGGAGTATGCGGCCCTTCTATCGCCGGCGGCTCGCTCGTCCCTGGGCGCTCTCCTCGTCGCTCGGCTCCGCACGCGGGAGAAGAAGTTCCAGCCGATCGCCGACCGGGTGAACGCCGCTCACAACCTCCGCGACCCCAACGCCTTCCCCTTCCTCTGGTCCTGGCGCGACATCTCAGTCAAGATCCACAACATGCGCCACCAGTTCCTCCACGTCAAGCGCAAGATCCACTCCCTCCCCACCAACCTTCACGACGAGCACGCCCTCCATCTATGGCCCAACTTCATCATCTACAAGCAGGTCTTTGGCGACCATCACGATCCCCTCCACCGCCCCTCCCTCGAAACCGCTCCTCTCGACGAGAATCGCTTCGACGATGATAGCATAAACGAAGAAGACGATGGATATGATGACGTTGAGGAGGACGATGGGGTCCAGTTGTTGGATGACTTCTCTTACTCCGACCAAGAATTGATGGAGAAAGACGAAAGGGGTATTGCAACAACTGTAGATCAAGGGGAAGAATCAGAGGAATTAGGGTTAGAATTGCCAAGCAAAGATCCTAGCCACTTCCGCAGGAAAAAAGTGGAATTTTTTAGTTCCAAGATGGTAGAGATTGGTGAGATTGCAATGAGGAGGGAGGAAAGGAGACGCGAAAAAGAATTGGTGAGAGAGGAGGAGTATCTGGAGAGGGAACTGCAAAAAAGGGCATTTGTGCACCAGAGGGAGATGGACGAGGAGGAGGACAGGAGGCTGCAATGGAGAAAGAGGAGGCTAAGGGAGGAGAGGAGGGAAGTAGAGGATATGGAGTGGAGAGAAAGGATCCTGGTGATGCAGATGGAGCACGAGAAACAGGCTATGCAAATGCAAGCCGATGCTTTTCAAGCTCAGATGCAAATGATTGCCATCTTGGTGAGGATTATTTGCCAATTCCTTGGAGGAGGAGCAGGTGGTTCTGATGGTGGAATTGGGGGAATGCAACATCAAGTGATGCAGCCACAGCAACAAGAGCAACAAGAGTCACCTGAAACATTGGTTGGAGACAATGGAAAGAACGGAGATGACTCTACCACGCACTATGTGTAGATTTCATGTAAGTTTGTACATTAATTCTTTGTTTCCAGTTACTTGTCGAATGCTGCAGGTTTTTATATACTAGTTGCAAGACAACATGTGCCAATTTTAATTTGTGAAGAAACTATTAGCCTTGAACAACTAGTATTGCAATGTTAGAGATTTGTTCCATGGTATCTACCCTTTGATCGCATTGCTGTTGTTTCCTACTCTCTTTTTCCCCCTTTTTGTGTGCGTGTGTTTTTGGTTTTTGATGCAACAATTATAGGTGAACTGATTACGCCAATGAAGTTTTTGACTACAGTAGAATGATTTCTAGGATAATAGTACATGGAACATCACCATAGGTTTAATAGGTTTGAAATGGAAAGTAGTGTTGTGAAAGATGTGAAAACATTGAAATCTTAAAAACAATAAAAGAGAATTGAACCAACAGAAAGGAAGAACAAAAACTTAAAAATAGCTAAACATCGTAACTGTTTTGTCTTTCAAAGAGAAGAGTTTAAGTTCAGGCTGTTGATATGGCACATCTGTGTCTTTCAATTAGAACAAGTTGACAAAATAATCATTGTAACTGGAGCTCTCTATGCTGATAAAAGGCAAAAAAAAAAAAAAAAAAAAAATCCTTGTTGGAGTCTCTTTCAAAGTGACTCGGATCTTTTTCATCATTGTTCAGTTACTCTTGCTTAGAAAGGTTTGTTAATGCGATGATAATACTTTTGACTTATCTTATTTAATCTTCATTGTAAAAATTAAGAATTTGACCTCATTACTGTCATTCAATATATATTTTACATGGTTAAAAGACAAGTACTTCAAATGGAATCGATGGTAGCCAATCTACAATTGAACCCATTTAGGAAAGTCCTGAAACCACATTTGCACTAGATAAGGACCAAACGTTTTTAGAAGGACCCGAGTGACACAAGCTGCTTTTGACACAATAACATGACACAACAAAAATTGTCAAGAAACGCTTGTGGAGGGAAGACAGAGGAGAAATGAAGGGATGAGAACTGACAACAAGAACAAGGGGAAAATGATGACTGACATAGAAACACAGCGAAGTAGCAAACTAAGACTATGATACTACTGGATGTTGCACGAAAATAACATGTTGATGGTACATCAGTTAGTTGTTTGCCGATAAAGAAGAAAAAATCTATGAATTGTGAATTATAATTGCCTGAATGAGTGAAAAAAATAGGGTGAGATCCAGTTACATTAAGACATGAACAAGACATAATATATGCAGTAAGTTAGCATGAGTAAAAAGGGAAATAAAACAGTATTTAAGGCACTCTAGAAACAAAATAAAATAGTATTTTATGCTAGTAATTGGTTTCCTTTCCTACGAGTTTATTTTATTTTTGTTGTTTTCTCTATCTGGGATTTTTGTGACACAATTTTACATATAACCGTTCCTTGTTGCAAATATTACTAACAAGTGCATGTAAGAGTGCCAAGTCATTAAACAGTCTAATTAGATATGTTTATCCAATGATAACTATGCTCATTTTGGTTAAGTTATTTTTTGTGTTATTTGATGATCTATGTTCAATTAGAGACTTTACTGTTAAATTAGAATGATCTAAGAGTCGATCAATTCCACTTAGCTTCATACAGCATCTACTCAAAATTCACATAATCATACCAAAATCTGTAAATATACAAATCACAAATGCTAACTAACAAGAGGATTTATGGGAATTGAACCTCTGTAGTGGAGCCACCCATTAGATTCTGCAGTGATTTAAACTAGGGCATTGACTAAATTTATGAAGCCATAAGTTGATAAGTTGGAATTCATTATTATCAGACTCCACTCTCCACTTAGTCTCATATTTTTAGTTGTGAAATAATACATTTGTTCATAATGCATATGATTTTTCTTTGTTAATTGACTGGAAGCTCGAGTATCTAAGCCACATGATTAAGGCTATCAAGTTAGGCCTCCAGTTTCCTTATGAAGTGATTTATTCAGGTCATGACATGATCTAATCCATTAGATTAATTATGAAAGAAATTTACTGATAAACAAATTGATTGAGTTTAAGGAGTTAAAAGGATAAGAAAGGGATAGTAAAGAGCTAAAACAGGTTTTAAACAAAAGGAGATGCTGTAGATTTATCTACTTACAGGATAAAAGAAAATTCTTAGGACAAACCTGTCTGACCTCTTGGTCATTTAACAATTAACAAATTTATTGATTATTTTAACAATGGTTAGCACTTAACATTATAATCTTTGCAGAAAATAAGAAAACAAAAGGAACTATACATGTCAGAATTGCTGCAAATAGGAAAAATTTTCAATTACTGCAAATAGCTTCATTTTGGAGCTTTTAATAGTGTTTATATTGCTGAGTTGCCAAATGAAGTTGACATTTCTTTATTTAGTATCTCCTTCTCAGTCTTTTTTTTAGTATGATGATTACTACCTTATAAAATAGCTATACAGTATTTAGGCTTGGGCTAGAGTTTATACTCACCCTATGAGAAGATTCCATCCTCTGAAATTTCAGGAATCAGAGTAACGATCTTATAACGAAAGAAGGTTAAGGAGTCGATAATTATTAAAGCAGAAGCAAGGTCGCCAACAACTACAAAGCTACAACGTGATCCAGGAAAAGTAGCAGTTAAATTATTGAGGGAAGAGAAGGGTGAATTGTTGATACACAGGAATTCTGCAGTTTGATTAAACAACACTATATTGGCATCTCACCTTAGGGTCTAAATTAAATGAATTGGTTTATACCTAAATGAATTGGGCCCCTGGGCTTGGTGCGGTAGTACGAGCGATGGTGTATTTTTTTAAGTAATTAGGATTCAATATTTTTATGCCGGACACATCTATTGCGATTGAACTACGGGTGAAGCTGGGACATTACATCAGGAGTTGCCATACTTTTTGAATTTATTTGATAGGCGAAATGTGGGGTTGGAGTACGGGTGCCCAAGATGAACCCAATCCGTCAATCCGATCCGAGTCGATTCGAAAAATATCAAATTAGGATTAGGGGTTTTCAGGTTCGGATTGGGTTTAGGTTTTTGGGTTGGTTTAGGTTCAGATTGACCCGGGTTGACCTGAATTTAGGATTTAAGATTTTGTTTTTGAGGTTAAATTAAAATTTATTTTGAAAATTAAGATGTATGTAATAGTAGGATGTTAGTATAATAATGATGAAATATTAAGATAAAAGTAAAAAAATTATAGGAAAATAATAATAAAAATGATTTTTTTTCGAGTCGAGCAAGTTATTCCGGTGGGTCTGGTTATTTGAATTTGAGTTTAGAATTTTCGGATTAGATTTGAGTCGGATTCGAGTTGAGATTTTTTTATAATACTAGTCATTATGCGCATTTGCATTGGTAATATAATATATAAATATATGTAAATTAGTGCTCTATGCCCATAAATTGGACTTGGTAAGGGTTCGTTAGACCCATGTTGTAGTACAACATAAGAGTGACGTTTAAGAACTCTAGCAGCAAACTATTGTAACAGACTCTCTCTCATAAAAATTAATTTAATTTTTTTATTAGATATTAAACCGATAAGAACAAATAATACACTTGATCTTAACCAAAAGACGGAGAAATGTATGCTTTTTAATATTATTGACCCAAGGTATTTATAGAATTTTCTTCGTGGTGCTGTTAATCTTAAGATATGAGATTAAAAAGAATTTCGACAGGGTATATTTTTTATATAAAAAATAATTTAAAAAAATTATCAATAAGTTTTAAAAAAAAATTTAGTATGAGAAGAAAAAAAGGATATTAACGTAATTTCATTATGAAATTCATAAAAATTAATTAATAAGGATACATATTCTTAATAAAATAGTAAATTTTTTTATTTTGATCAAATTTTATCTGAAACGATTCAATCCATCTGAATGAGCTAAGTGACTAGAATATGTCCAATTAGAATAAACGCTTTCCTAATTTTTAAGATTATAAGTCAAATTAAATCCTTTCTCATTTATTTTCCTAATTTATTAATGATTAATTATATTTTTAAAATAATATTTATTAATTAAACATCTTACATTCATTTTCTAGCCGGACTATTGAGGGGACGTTTGGTTTAGGGGAATAGGAGTGGGGAATGAGAATGAGAATAATTGATTGTCATTGTTAATGTTTGGATTATAATAATAGGAATACAAATAAGGGAATGAATCCTTGAAATTTGGTAATAATTCACTCCCATGTACCTCCCCTTCAATGAGTCATTATCCCATTTTCATCAATCAAAATATTCCCTCATTCCAAAAATACCCTTGACCTAAATCTAAAATTTTTCCCTTTAATATCAAATATCAAAATTTATTTATTTATTTATTCTTTCATATCACTACTCTCTCCTTGTTTTCTCTCACCATATTTTCTCTCTTATCATTTTATCACACACTTTTTCTCTCCTTAATCTCTCCTATCACACTCTTTTTTTTCTCATTACACTCTCTCTCATCATACTTTCTCTCTCCTCAATCTCTTTCATCGTACTCTCTTACTTTTTTTTCTCATCATACTTTCTCTCTCATCATACTTTCCCTCTCCTCAATTTCTCCCATCACACTCTTTTTTTTTTTTTTTTTTTCATCACACTTTCGCTCTCATCACACTTTCGTTCTCCTCAATCTCTCATGTCACACTCCTTCCTTTTTTTTCTCAACACACTTTCTCTCTCATCATACTTTCTTTTTCATCATACTTTCTCTCTCCTCAATCTCTCCCATCACACTCACTGTTCTTTTTTTTTTCTCATCACACTTTCTCTCTCATCATACTTTCTCTCTCCTCAATCTCTCTTATCATACTCTTTCTCCTCGTTTTCTCTCTCTTCATCCTCTCCCATCATACTTTTCTCTCTCATCTTCTCTCATCATGCTCTCTCGTATCACACTCTCTTTTCTCATTTTCTCTCATCACATTTTCTCTCTCTTCATTTTTTTTCTCATCACACTTTCTCTCTCATCATATTTTCTCTCTCATCATTCTCTTTTATCATATTTTTCTCCACATTCATCTTTCTCTCACATCTAATTTTTTCTCTTATTTTTCTTTGAGGGTAAAAAAGAAAATTTTGATTTATTTCGATAGAAAATATGCAACTAACCAAACATTATTTTTAAGAATGATATCCATATTCATATCTATTTTATTTCATAATATAATAATTTCTATTCCGATTCTTATTTATAGGAAAGAATCAAACGTCTTATGAGACCTACCGAGAAAAAAACATTAACTGAATTACAGGAATCCAGGTGTTTGATTTTACAGGACCAGTCTGGAATTGATGAACTTTGAATGGAAAGTGTCTTTATGGATAGTTAAGATACACGTCAGTGTAGGTTGGGACTTTACTGACAGGTATGTTTTTTTAAAAAATCTATTTAATGTCGTTGGAAAAGATAATTTCAATTAGTCTTATTAATTATTTTTGGAGTAATTGATTCGGTCTAATATAAATTTTTTTTTATTGATGATCAAAATAAATCAGGAAGCATATGCGATGATTAATTTAGAAGTCCATCATTCTTTAGGTACATTTTTTATTTAAAGAATTTTTTTTTATAAATATATTATAATTGGGGTTTGAATTATAAATATTTGGATGATAATCTAAATATTTTATCATGATACTATGACCTGTGAACAATGTTGCTGGAAATCAGCAGCGAGATAAAGTGTCATTAATAAATTGATAAAGCCCATATCTAAGTGAATGTGAGACAACAGTTATTTATATAATTATCATGTTATATTTAGATATTTTCAGCTTTTTAAAGTTAATATATAGTTTTTAAAAAATGAATATGCACACTAAGAAGAGACATTAGGAAATGTTTTTTAAAAATAAAAAATGATATCTAGATAAATTATAGGGGCATTTTACTTGGCACTGATCCATGGAGAAGATTAGAAACTCAATCAGGGACGGATACAGGGGGGCGGCATCAGCGGTCATCTTCTCTTGTCGGTAATAGAACCCCTAGTAGTATGAGATTTCATCGATGGAGGATAAATTTTACCCTGTTTGTACAGGCAGTGCCCTAACTTCTCACAATGAGATGGTGGGACCCACTACTTAAGTGTGGGTCCCACCATCCCAATATGAGAGGTTGGGGCACTGTCTATACAGACAAGATCAAATTAATCCCGATAAAAATAGAAGATATTATCTCTTATTTCACGTAAAAATCATCATTTCATATTTAAATTTCTGGATCCGTCACGTCACTGAACTCAACCCATGTCTTCCCAGATGCAGATAGGTAAATTCCTTTTTTTCCCTAGTAACATCGACAATCAATTTCATAAAAGTATATTATTTTAAAGTACATATATATTTAATGATAGTACACAATCTTTTTCCAGCTAGTTGGATCTGAATTTAATTCGAGAAATTAAGAATGCAATTCAAATTTCTCTTCCAATAAATACATTAAAATATATTTTTCTTTCGAGTTGGCACAAGTAGTTTGCATGATTATTTACTTTAATAAGTAGAAAAATATCCTTCATAATAGTATTCTATTATAATACTATTATGGGTCAGACATATTGAACTACTGTTTGGAATGAATGATATTAGTTTTTTTTCTAATTAAAATATATTTTATAATTTATCGGAACAGACAGGATAAGACAGGTATTAAAATCTAGAGAAAAGAAAAGAAAAGTAAATACATTTATTCATTTCAAAGTAGTTGGAGAATAATTAATAAGAGCCGATCATTGTTTTTGTTTATTCATTTCAAAGGGGTTGAAATATTTTCATAAGGACTAATAATTTTTCAAGTAGTTGCCACAATAAAAGTTTTAGTTGTTTTCTAGAGGCGGTCTGACACAAGTGTTTGTTTTCTATGAGCACGCTAGCAAAATCTATGTGCGTTGTATGGGGAAAGAAAACAATAATAGTTTTATCATTTAACATTTAATTGGAGAGATAAAATTTAAATTAATGGTTATGAAAACTAATACTAAAATGAGTAGATATAAAATATATTTGATTTATTGATGAATTCGATTGTGTTATTTATAGTATTCAAATATATACACACATGGCGAATAAAATGGAGCCTCGGAGTTGAGTGAAAGTCTAAAAGATTGGTTAACATGATGGTTAGAGTTAAGAGCATCTTCAATGCAAGATTTTTAAAAAGATTTGTAAAATAAAAAAACTAAATAAATTTTTTTTAATCATTATGGATGTAAGGTTTGAAGTTTGTTATTAAAGAGCATTAGTGAAATTTTAAAATTATTATTTTTTATGTTAAAATTGATGTAATATGTATGTAGTCATGCAATTACGTATTATAAAATGGAGCACACAAAAATCATTTAAACCTCTAACTATTGGAGATATTTCAATAGGTTTTTAGAATATTGATGTGACATAATGTGACATATTGAGATCATAATTTTTTTTTTTTAAAACTCTAACTATTGGAGATGCCCTAAGGAGGGGTTAACATTCAGGTCAGTACAGTTGATCATCTAGGCCAAGAGATTATCCAAATGGACCCTTGAGTCTATCGAACTCCGAGTCTGTTGGTAATGATGAAACTCTAATCAGGCCGCTCCGGACCAAGCTTCCAGACTTTTGTCACATTCAATCAAGAGATTGAATGACTTTCATTGACTTTTTTTTAATGATAGACTTTTATAGAGTTGATTGATTTTTATTGACTTATATAGAATCTCGCGTAGTTGTGAAAAGAATTCTATAGACTTTTTTGCAAGACTTTTACAGACATTTATAAACTTTTTCATGGAAACTTGTGGATTTATGAGAAAGAAAAATTCGTTTCGTTATTGCCAATATGATAAACATCGCTCCACATTCGATCTGCTATTGTATCTCTCCATGCATTGACATTTGCTCGCTGTTGTTCAAAGCAATCGACACCATGAACTTATTCTGGTAAGGATGATGAAGCTTCATTATCTGATTCAACTAGAAATTCATCAGAACAACACTCCTTGTAAAGAAAATTATGCAATCCGGAACAAACCAAACTTTTTATAATAAAAATTTTATTTTAAAAAAGACCGTAAACTTTTTAAAAAATTAAAGAAAAAATTTAAAAATGGTAAACTAATAAAAAAACATAAACTAAAAAAATCGTAAACTTAAAAAAAAAAATGTAAGGAAAAAAAACATAAACTTTTAAAAAAACTTAAACTAAAAAAACGTAAAGTCAAAACTTAAAAAAAAAACCTAAACTAAAAAAAACATAAATTTAAAAAAACGTAAACTTTAAAAATAAAAAAATAGAGAAAAGCATAAAATTCAAAATAATAATAATAATAAAGTTAAAAAAAAAACATGAGTTTTGCAACAGAGGGTAACACACCCGTAAAGTAATCTCTATGGTAGACCATCGACGTGATCAAGGTGGTGAAGGAATAACATCGAGAACAGTGTTAAATTTGATCAAGGTGGTGAAGATTCTTTGTTGAATATGCGTCAAGTTGGACTGTATACTATTGTATTGGTAGACTCTGGACGGGACTCAAAGAAATAATCAAAATCGAGGAGCGGAAAGAGAAAGGACTTATTCGTAAAAAATTAAAATGATTTGAAGTCTATAGAAATCTCAAAGGGTGAGGAGAAGACTTTTTATTTTATATTTAAACTTGTACCAAGTATTTTGGAGAGCTCTCATTGGTTAAAATTTATATCCAAGGAATTCTAAAAGAATTCATGAAAATCTATTAAAATTTTGGATACCAAAAGATTTTCATGGAATTTTAAAAAGTCGAGTTTGAATACCACATGACTTTTTAAAACTCTATAAAAATTCAATTTGAATACCATTAGATTTCTATAGAGTTTATAAAAATCTAAATTAAATACATCTAGACTTTTAAAATCCACAAAAATCATTCAAAATAATTAAAAGTCTAACATTAAATACACCCTCTTAAATCTCCCTAAATCTGAGTTAGGGCCGAAGTCCCTTTCATCACAAATTGGAAGCTTGGTCCGGAGCGGCCTGATTATACTTGAATGCAATTCTCATATTCTTTTTTTAGTATTTTATATTACAAATGACAGAGTATTTTATGTGTAAACTATACTAAAAGCTTCCACTGTGTGGTGGGTAGATAATGTTGAAAAGACCCATCCAAATTAAATGATAATAAGGAATTGTCTTCCTTAATATCTTCAATTAAAGTTACATCATCTTAATAACAAATTCATCAACACAGACACAAGCAAGCACATTTATTTGATCGGCGACATGCCGTAATTGTATTGTACGTAGGGCATGCATCAATCATTAATTAATAATCAAATTTAACGAGGCGAATTCCCATGGTGTCGGCGTTGGACGAGACGGCTACTTGCACCGGGAACTTGCTGATCTCGTCCGCCCACGGGTTGAGGTCGGGGTCCTCCGCCGCCGCCTTCACCGTCCGGAGCGCCCTCCACACAGCGCTGTTGCACTTGAAGCCGCCTCCCAGGGCGATCTGCCACACGCGGTCGCCCTTGCGGACCCGCCCCTTCGCCTCCGCGTACGCCAGCACGTACCACACCGAGCTGCTCGACGTGTTGCCGAACCGGTGCAGCGTCATCCGCGACGGCTCCAGGTGCCACTCCGTCAGCCGCAGGCACCGCCCCATCTCCTCCACCACCCCGCGGCCTCCCGTGTGGATGCACACGTGCTCCACCGCCCGCGTGAAGTCCGGCACGTACGGCTTCGTCTCGCCGGCGGCCTTGTTACTCATGATCACCCTCTTTGCCAGCCACTTGGCGACGTAGATGAGCTTCTCGGAGGCGGGCAGGATGAGGGGGCCGAGGGTGGTGAGGTTGATGCGGAGCGCGTCGGCGGCCACCGCCATGAGGTTCTTGGAGAGGGAGATGCCCAGCTTGCCGTCGGCGTCCACCACCTGAGCCGCCGCCATGAAGCTCTGGTCCTCGGCGCCCGTGTGCGTGCGCACCACGTGCATAAGCTGGTACTTGGATCTCCGCCGCTCGCTGCGCTTGTTGGTCAGCAGCACGGCAGCGCCGCCCACCCTGAACAAGCAGTTGGACACCAGCATCGACCGGTCGTTGCCCTCGTACCTACAAGACTCCATTGTTATATCTAGTAAAATATTATTAATAAATTAAATTATAAATAAAATATGTTTTTTCTTAAAAATTGAAACATTTTTAAAATTTTACTTTAAACATGGAAAATCTCCGGTAGATGCATGTCGGAAAGGCTTCGATCGAGGTTAGGATGGAGGATTATCGATCTCCATTACGTACCTGCCGCCCATGGCGGTGTTCTCGATGCTGATGACGATGGCATACGAATTCCGGTTGAGCTGGAGGAGATCCCTGGCGAGCGCTATCGCAATCGGACTAGCGCTGCACCCCATCCCGCCGAGGCTGAACGTGATCACGTCGTGCCGGAGCTTGAACCGGTTCACCACCATCGCCGACAGCGACGGCGCAGGGTTGAACAGCCCGCAGTTCACGATCAAAATGTCGACGTCCTCCGGCCGCAGCCCCGTCTTCTTCAGCAGCGCTTCCACCGGCTCGAACATCACTGCGCTCGCCTCCTTCCGCGCCTCCACCGGATGGTTGTACGACGGCGCGCGCAACACCGTCTCCGGCAGGTACGTCTCGTGGCCGAGGCCGGAGCGCTCCAAGATCCTGCGCTGGAACTCCAGGTTCTCCGGAGAGAACACGTCGGCTAAGTCCGACAACGATATGAGCTCATGGGTCGATTTCTTCGGTTTGTAGCACGCGATCTCCATCAGATACACTGGCCGCGGCCGCGCCAGGAGGTAGATGATGAGGAGGCAGAGGAGCAGGCAGCCGCCGAGCACGGCGGTGGTCGAATCGAGCCAGCCTAGGAAATCGTTCAAGGAGACGGACGCCGGCGCCTGGATAAGGAAGAAGCTGAGGAAAAGGAAGAGGAGGATGTAGACACCATGGGAAAAGAGGTAGTCGACGGCGAGCTTCGCGTAGTGCTCTGTTTCTTTAACCATGTTGCCTAATTAAGCTAAATTATAGCGTACGTAAATGATAACTATATCTAAGTTAATACTGATTTGCAGCAACGATGGAGAATTTATAGATGCGTCCGCATGAAGAAGAGGATGGGGTCATTGATGGCTTCCCCAATTAGTCTTCATTTCACACTGAAAATACTAGTTTCTCAACAGTAAGGCCCTCTCAGGATTTTGTTGAAGAGGTTCAAAAAGTTTGAGACGTGGGGTTTTTAGTTTAAGAGTAATTTTGAAAATTTAAAATTATATATATATTTTAGAAATTAATCAGCGAGGCTAATAATTTATTAATAATGAGATTTGAAATGTGCAGTCAGGTTCTTTTTACGGTGGAGTACAGTAAATGTTTATGCTTTTGATGTGACATATTTAAAATTATAAAAAAAATCTAACTTTTGAGCAAATTTAAAGAAATTACGTCTCAGAGCAATAACTTCTTGTTGCAGCCAGCAAATAACGTGTTAGCAAGAGTTTTAATTTTATAGTTTTCATAACTTCACATTTAATATTCTATTAGAAGTAATTGCACACCATATTATGCAGACATCTTTCACATCATATCTAATAGCATGCAGCGCACACCATATTATGCAGACATCTTTCACATCATATCAATAGGATGCAGAGATTTTTTATGATAAGCAAATGGTTAATTGTACTATTTTAGGTAAAATATTTTTTTTACATACAATAATAAGAAGAAGAAAAGAGACAACTACCAACTACAAATTTTAATGGCGGATCTCGAAGGGCTGATATATATATATATCATAAATTTTAATTTGTTAATTTTATCGCCAAGACAAAATAAATGCTAATTTTTCTTACAAAGTAGTACTTGTGAGGATGGAAGTAGGGGCGAGTAAAATATCTTTTACCTAAATCTATTGAATCAAATTAATTTGTAAAATTTGATTAATTTATTTGAAAGTTCATTTTTTAGAAAAAAATATCGTTATTTCAATTAAATTATAATTTGATTTATAGAATTTTGAAAATATTTTGCCACATGCAGATCCATACGGTTAAGAAACAAACCCATTAAGTGATTTTACTAACGTTTATTTTGGATTTGTATTATAGGATGTGAGGTTAACATGTGTAGAACCGGTTAACCCTCACGATAGATTGATAACGGATGTAGGCCCACCGTATATAAGATTTGATCTCTGTTAGATTAGGTATCTGATAAATTTCTATGCTTCCCATTAGCGAAGAGATTATCACACCATCACCCTAATTCCTTGAGAAGACCAACCTTTTTTGCTTCTCCTCCTTCTCCACATGATCTCTAAATTTTGTGGATGATGCTTTCTAAGACGATATCGATTCCATTGCATTTAGATTCTTCATCTCTCTCTATTTTTGTCAATTTATTTGTTACGCGGCAAATATCGATGTTATTAGATCTGCTTGTTTTTGACGAAAAATAAGTTGAGAAATCTCAACATAAAATTTATGCATTCTATTCAATTCTTAAGAAATTGTAAACAGAATAGATAAAATTATGAAAGCGTACCAGAATCCATAGTATGCAATCGATTTTGGACAAGATCTTCAATTTGCAGATCTTCCTTAGTATCCAAAGAGTTTTGTCGATGAGAAAACAAAACAAAAGCATCATCTGCAAACTGGGACCATAACCCTTATTTATAGAAATATAAGTTTGCCTATTTCTAATTTGGCCCCTGGACCATATGTGCAAACTTATAAATGTTAACCTTAATGAGCTCATAACTTTTGTCATCATAGCTGTATGGTTTCCTTAACAATCTCGTCCATTAATTATATAGACATAGGATCAATGTAATCTTCGTTGTATCTTTCACAACTAAACCATCAATGGTCACGTACATCAATATAATCAAATGATATAGATCAATTATGAATATGTGGCATGAAAATTACATGCAAAGTGATCTATTCATGTCAATTTTCAACTGGTCCTCTTTAATCAAAGTGAGATCAAAACTTTAACTTAAGTTATACAAAGTGTAATGAAGTAAACATCGAACTTTATATCTGATCAGATAATCTCCAAATATATATGTTTCATCAACATAATCAAACATATATAGAAAACATATATAATACAAACTCCCACTAGATTTAGATTTCACCAAATTGAATAACACCCATATGAGTGGTATGCTCATAGAAGACATTGGGTGGTAAACCCTTTGTAAAAGGATCTGCTATCATGGAGTTTGTGCCTATGTGTTCTATCAAAATATGTCCACTTTGTATTCTTTCTTTCACAACAAGGAACTTGATATCGATGTGCTTCGATTTTGTCAAACTCCCATTGTTGTTAGAATTCAATACAGCTGATCGATTGTCATAAAATAACTTCAGTGGTCTTTCAACCTTTCCCAAAATACGCAGCCCAGTGACAAAATTTTTTAGCCATATTCCATGATTAGATGCCTCATAACATGCTATAAACTCTGCTGCGATAGTGGAAGAAGCAGTTAATGCCTGTTTGGCACTTCTCCAAGAGATAGCTCCGCTGGCCAACAGAAAAACATAACCTGAAGTGGATCTCATGCTATCTTGGCATCCCGCAAAATCAGAGTCAGAATATCCCATGATCTCAAGAGTATCTGACCTCTTATATGTAAGCATGTAATCACTAGTTCTCTTTAAATATCTCATTACCCTCTTTGCTGCTTTCCAATGATCCATTCCTGGGTTGCTTAAATATCTGTCCAACACTCCAATAATGTACGTAATATCCAGACGCGTACAAACTTGAGCATACATAAGACTTCCTACAGTTGAAGCATAGGGAATCTTTTGCATTTCTT
The DNA here is from genome assembly GCF_018446385.1 of Zingiber officinale. Lineage (NCBI taxonomy): Eukaryota > Viridiplantae > Streptophyta > Magnoliopsida > Zingiberales > Zingiberaceae > Zingiber > Zingiber officinale. Next base: position 109,628,269 of record NC_055996.1, read on the forward strand.
GAGTCTCGAGGCTTCCTTTAGGGCATTGTTTAAGACTAAACTTGTCTCCTTTAGTGACTGGGGTATTACTTGGTTTACAATCTTGCATGTCAAATCTTTTAAGCACCTTATTGATATAGTTATTTTGTGATAATCCAAGAATACCTTGAGAATGATCTCAATGTATTTGGATTCCTAATACAAAAGATGCGTTATTTCAAAATATCTAGATAGAAATCTCTTGGTATCGTTCAACATACCTGATCCTGTCCGAACGATGAGTCGACGGACGCTGGGGACGTGACGCTCTCCTCTTTCTACGACCAGCTGCACGAATCTCCGGCGAACCTGCAAAGAAGTCGGGCCGGGAAAGGGTTCCCGGCGACGACCCTCCGACGCTCAAGTCAGGCAAGAGGAAAAAGATGAAATGACTCTCAAGACGATAGATTTCATACCTCCGTCGAAGTCTAAGGGCTCTTATATAGAGCTGTGGGGAGGCTTATGCACACCTACCGAGGCGTACACGTGTCCTTTACCATACCGTAGCATGGGCTTCACAGAGAAGCATGCCTAACACCATACTGCTACAGTCCGGGAACCTTTCTGATGGGACGGTAAAACCTTCCGTCATAAGATTATGCGTATAACTTGGTCCTCAAACATGCCCGTTGTCAGAAGATGTTCCCTAATGTCCCCTTGTCCTTTTGTCTCTTCTTTCCCCGCGCCGAGCGTCCATCCGCTCGGCAGACATCAGTCCGACCGGGAAGATTCCACTCCACGTTCTCCGGTCGGCTTGAGACGGTTCCTCCGTTGTTGCTTTACGCCTTGGCCGAGCGGGCTTCCCGCTCGGCCCGGCGACCTTATTCACCATGAGCGTCGGAAACCCGACTCCCCGTCGGGCTGCCTTTGATTCCGCTCAGAGCCGTTCGGCTGGTCGACCCACCCCTTCTCCGATCGGCCGGAACTCATGCTGACCCTTTTGACCTTTGACCTCCACGTGGCGTTGACTCCCCTTCAGAAGGGGGTCCCCCGACCTTATTGCCGGATCACTTGCCTCCCCTTCAAGTCTAGTCGAAGGAGGTAATTAGTCCGACTAACTGGACCGCCAGTCACGCCGAGCGGAGTCTATATACAACTATCCTCCGCTCGGCCCCTACGGGGGTAGCTATAACGTCAGTCAACGCCAACATTCCTCGGATCTCTTCGAAGTTTGTGCCAATCTCCATCATTAAGGCCGAGCACGCGCTCATTAAATGCACTCCAGTAGCCGAATGCCACGTGGCGATGTTGTCGTCATTGTACGGCGGCGGCGTGGTGTCTGACGGGATCGAGGCGGTTTAAAATGGATGGCCCGATGCGTGCTTCGGTTCCCGTGACCTGCATCTGACGGTGGAGGCCGCTCGGGCCCAACCCTATAAAGCCTTCGCCTTCTCCCCCAACCGCATTTCTGCCTTCGTGTGCTCCACAGCTTCTCTCTCTCAGCACTCCGGCGACCCTGCTCTTCTGTTTTCCGACGATCTTCGGCGTTCTTCCCTCGATCCTCCGTTTCTTTGTAAGGTTCTCCTACTTCCTCTCTTTGTTAGCCTGGTGTTTTCTTTAAGTTTCCTTCCCTAGTTTTGGTCCTCTGGGCGCTGTTTCATCTGTTATCTCCTTCCTTCTGTCGTCGGCCTCTTTTTTTGCCTTTTGTTGTTTCGTTCGTTCGGCCAATGGCCAGTTCCTCTCAGCCTCAAGACCAAGCCCTCGGCCCCTGGTATACCACCCTGGAGTCGCGCTTCGATCGGCGCGACGCCGATATTCTGATGGATAATTTTGACATCCCATCTGACTTTGAAATCATCCTACCCTCCCCCTCCGCTCGGCCACACAAACCGTCGCGCGGAGCTTTCTGTGTTTTCCATGACCAGTTCATAGCCGGTCTGCGCTTTCCAGTCCATCCCTTCATCGTAGAAGTTTGTAACTTTTTCGGCATTCCGCTCAGAAGCTTAGTCCCTAACACTTTCCGCCTTCTATGCGGCGTCGTCGTCTTGTTCAAAATCCACAACATTCCCCTCCGACCGGAGGTCTTCTATTATTTTTATTATCCTAAACAGTCCGAGCTGGGTACTTACATGTTCCAGGCTCGGCCCGGTTTGGTCTTCTTTAATAAACTACCCTCTTCCAATAAACATTGGAAAGAGTTCTACTTTTATCTGCGTCTTCCTTAGCGGGCCTCCTTCCGAACCCAGTGGCAGATCGGACCACCAACCTCTCCTGAGCTAAAGAGGTTCAAGACCCGACCAGAATATCTTCACGCTGCCAACATGCTAGCCGGTCTGAAGTTTGACATCACTAAGTTCTTGCCTGAAGGGGTGATGTACATATTCGGCTTGAGTCCGATCAGGACCCCCCTCCTGAGCGGCTTCGGTAAGAATTTTACTCGTACATTTGCCTTGATTGCTAACTGATTTTCTCATTTTTTCTTTGCAGCGGACATTGTCATGGAGTTCGTGATGGCCGACATTTTGAAAAGGAAAGCGGCGGCGCTCGAGGCCGCGGCTGCCAAAGAGATGGAGGCGCTTGGTATTGAGCCGGTCGACTCAAATGAAGGGGAGAGCGGGACTCACGAGGAGTCGGCCGCTCAGGCCTCTCCCCGGATGTGGCAAGAGGAGCCACCCCCAGCGGGGGACCAACAATCCAAGAGGAAGGCTCCGCTCAGGAGGAAGAGCACCCTCTTCGACAAAAGAGATGTCGATGTCGGTTGCTACTCGGAAAACCTAATGGTTCTACTGTACAAAAATTTTGTACAAAGGTCTGAATCTTTTCCTAGCTACCATGTGTTCTTTTAAATTAAACTTGGATCGCCTGCGGAACTTAACACGTTTGATCCAAAGTTTAATCTATTTGTTCTTTTAGGTTTAGACTTGGATCTCCTGCGAAACTTAACACGTTCGATCCAAATCACCTAGGTTATTAATTTCATTAAATATTAATTTCCAAAATTGGCTTCCAGTGCTGACGTGGCGAGGCACATGGCCTTCTTGGATATGGGAACAACCACCACCGACTAGACAAAGCCTTTTAAGGAAAGCTAATATTTAATTTCCTTAAATAACTCTAGGTCAACCGAAAAGAACAATCAAATCACAAGGAAAAGAAAAATAAAAAAAACACAAATTCGAAAACTATTTCGAAATACTAGAATCGCAAGCCTCTTGTATTTGGTATTATTTCCAAAAATAACTAGTATGATGCGAAAAGGAAAAATACTAGTTATACCTTTTAGAAAACCTCTTGATCTTCTACCGTATTCCTCTTCTAACCTCGGACGTTGTGTGGGCAACGATCTTCTAAGATGAGAACCACCTAGCACCTTCTTCTTCTTCCTTCAAGTTTCGGCCAAGCACCAAAATCCAAGGATGAAGAACTTTTTCCACCAACTAAGCTCCAAGGGATGCAAGCTTTCTCTCCTTCTTCTTCTTCTTCTCGAAGTAGTATCTGACCACCACAAAAGCTCCAAGCAATGGAAGAGTTTTGACCACCACAAAGAGGAAGAGAGGGAGAGAGGATGGCAGGGCACAACACCAAGGAAAAGAGGGAGAGAATAATAGAGGTTGTATCTCATGAAGGCACCCCAACCCCTTCTTTTATATTCCTTAGCTTTGGTAAATAAGGAAATTTAATTACAATAAAATTTCCTTAATTTTCCTTGACATCAATTAATTAAGAAAAATTAAATAAAATTTCCTAATCAACTATGTAATGGTCGGCCACCTCATGGAGAGCAAACAAGATAATTTTTAATCAACAATTAAAAATTCCTTATTTGTCTTAGGAAAAAATAAAATTTCCCTTTAAAATCCCTTCATAGTTGATAAAAAGAAATTTCTATAATTTTAATTTTTAACATGTAAATAATTTACAAAGAGAAAAAATAAAATATATTTCCAATCTACAAATAAGGAAAGAGATCTAATCTCTTTTCTTAATCTTTTGTAGAAGAGATATTTTAATTTTAATTCTCTCCAATAAATTATATCTTCCACATAAGAAAAATTTAAAATTAAAATTCTTTTAAATTTAATGGGGGCCAGCCACCTAAGCTTGGGTTCAAGCTAGGGCCGACCACCCATGAATCAAGGCTTGGCCGACCCTAGCTTGATCCACAAGCTAGCTTGGCCGACCCCCTTATCATGGGTATGAAGGTGGGTATAGGTGGGCATAGTACTCTATAAATAAGAGGCTATGATAGGGACCGAGAGGAGGAATTGGTTTTGGTCTCCCGATAAAATTAAGCATCCCGTGTTCGCCCCGAACACAACTTTAATTTTATCAATAATAATTCATTCCACTAGAGAACTATTATTGAACTACCGCACCAATCCCAAATTATATTTTTGGGCTCCTTCTTATTATGAGTGTGTTAGTCTCCCTGTGTTTAAGACGTTGAATGCCCACTAATTAAGTGAGTTACTGACAACTCATTTAATTAATATCTTAGTCCAAGAATAGTACCACTCAACCTTATCGTCAAGTCGGACTAAGTTCACCTGCAGGGTTTAACATGACAATCCTTATGAGCTTATGAGCTCATCTTGGGGACATTATCAACCTAGATTACTAGGACACAGTTTCCTTCTATAATCAACAACACACACTATAAGTGATATCATTTCTCAACTTATCGGGCTTATTGATTTATCGAACTAAATCTTACCCATTGATAAATTAAAGAAATAAATATCAAATATATGTGCTTGTTATTATATTAGGATTAAGAGCACACACTTCCATAATAACTGAGGTCTTTGTTCCTTTATAAAGTCAGTATAAAAGAAACGACCTCTAATGGTCCTACTCAATACACTCTAAGTGTACTAGTGTAATTATATAGTTAAGATAAACTAATTCCTAATTACACTACGACTTTCCAATGGTTTGTTCCTTTCCATTTTGGTAGTGAGCTACTGTTTATAATTTATAAGGTACTGATAACATCATCTTCTGTATGTGGCACCACATACTATGTTGTCTACAATATAAATTAATTGAACAACAACAACTAAAAGTAGACAATTTGACCAAATGTGATTCTTTATTCAAAATAAATGTTTACAAAAGCTTAGGCTTTCAGTATACACTCTAACAGACGAACGGAGACACCACTCCGCTCGGCCACTTCCGCGGTCCAGCCGATCGAACGTACCACCGCCGATTCTCACGGCAAAGCTCCAGCGGTCGAGGCGATTTCGTCCGATTGGACCCCATCCTAGCGGGATGCGTCTGCGGACCCTCTCGAGGTCATTCCAGTCAGCGCCCTTCTGTCCGCTCCCCGTCGAGTCGAATGTTCGGCCATTTTGTCCTAATTTTCTGCGCCGGCCTCCGATCCTTCCCCGGCTTCCGCCCAGACGACTCCCGGTCGGCACCGTACCATCCGGGTCTCTTTGCATCTCCCACCGAAAAGTTGATGCCTGAATCTGATCGGCCAACGGCGCCCGAGCACATGATCACAATGAAGGGGCCCCTAGCCGAGATGTGGGCCGACGCTCGGGCGCGCGTCGCGATGATTCCGCTCAGCAATCTGGCCAACAGCCATATGCAACAGGCCACTGGGGTAAGCGTGTTTTCTCAAGTCCTTTACGCATTCTTTCCGATCGGCTACTAACAATCTTGCTTATGTCAGAGATGGGTGGAGGAGATCGCGGTCTCCAATCGTCTGGCTATGGCGGACGAGGAGCTAAAGAGGCTGAAGGCTTCGAGCGGCCCGCTCGACTCTCAAGGCCCCTCATACGCCGAGCTGCAGAAAGAGCTCAAAAAGACCCAAGATCTATTGGCGGCTGAGCAAAAAAGGGCCGCCGACCAGGCCCATCATCTGGCCGAACTCGAACGACAAGCCAAATCATTGGACCGCAAGATAAGCCTTGCAACTGAGCGGAAGAAAACGGCTATCGCCGATCTGGATAAGAAGAACGTCGAGGCTCGGGGCCTGGAGCAACGGGTTAAGGAGTTGACGGAGCAGCTGGCCAACGAGAAGGGTGCCCGATCGGATGCGGTGATGAAGCTCGAGGCTGCTTTACAAGAACACCAGGCAGCCGCCAATGCTTCCCGAGCGGCCCTCAAAGAATACCAGGATGCTGAACCAGACCGGGTCGCCACCTTGAGGCTGAATTACATCCGTTCGGTCGAATTCTCTGAAAAAGTATGCGAGCGGATGTATACTGCTTTTGAGCTTGCTATGACGGCCACCACAACTTATTTGAAGTCCAAGGGTCATCTTCCCGACTCCGTCCTCATCCCGGCCCAAGACCAAGCGATGCTCCTCGGCACCATCCCAAAGGGCATTTATGACTTCCTTGAGTAGAAGTTTTTGTGTAATTCGGCCGCTCGGCCAAAGACTATCCTTTTTTGTAATTCGGCCGCTCGGCCTTAATTCCCCTGTTTTCAATGAAAAATTTATCTGCGTTGTGCAACTTCGTTTTTACTTTACTTTGCATGCTGGTGGGTGATTGGTCGGAGCCTATGACACACAACTTGGCCAATTAGGCCTCCCGAGCGGGCGTAGGTGACATTCGACTTGTCACTACTTTTTCTCGCCGCTTATCTTCAAACGTCTTTCGTTCCGGCTGGAGGGTTTATAGTCGCCGGTACGACTCTCGATATTGAACATCGGAGCTCGACGGTCTTCCGGCCGGAGGGTTTATAGTCGCCGGTTCGACTCTCGATATTTAACGTCGGAGCTCGACGGTCTTCCGGCCGGAGGGTTTATAGTCTCCGGTTCGACTCTCGATATTTAACGTCGGAGCTTGACGGTCTTCCGGCCAGAGGGTTTATAGTCGCCGGTTCGACTCTCGATATTTAACGTCGGAGCTCGACAGTCTTCCGAAGTGAGGATCTATACTTGCGTAATTTTCCGAGCTTGTACTCCTGCGGATGGTTTATAATCGCCGGTACGACTCTCGATTTTTAACGTCGGAGCTTGACGGTCTTTCGGCCGGAGGGTTTATAGTCGCCGGTTCGATTCTCGATATTTAACGTCGGAGCTCGACGGTCTTCCGGCCGGAGGGTTTATAGTCGCCGGTTCGACTCTCGATATTTAACGTCGGAGCTCGACGGTCTTCCGGCCGGAGGGTTTATAGTCGCCGGTTTGACTCTCGATATTTAACGTAGGAGCTCGACGGTGTTCCGGCCGCAGGGTTTATAGTCGCCGGTACGACTCTCGATATTTAACGTCGGAGCTCGACGGTCTTCCGGCCGGATGGTTTATAGTCGCCGGTACGACTCTCGATTTTTAACGTCGGAGCTCGACGGTCTTCCGGCCGGAGGGTTTATAGTCGCCAGTTTGACTCTCGATATTTAACGTCGGAGCTCGACGGTCTTCCGACCGGAGGGTTTATAGTCGCCGGTTCGACTCTCGATATTTAACGTTGGAGCTCTACGGTCTTCCGGCCGGATGGTTTATAGTCACCGGTACGACTCTCGATTTTTAACGTCGGAGCTCGACGGTCTTCCGGCCGGAGGGTTTATAGTCGCCGGTTCGACTCTTGATATTTAACGTTGGAGCTCGACGGTCTTCCGGCGGAAGGGTTTATAGTCGCCGGTACGACTCTCGATTTTTAACGTCGGAGCTCGACGGTCTTCCAATTCGGCTGACGGTGCCTTATACTTTCGCTAATTTTCCGATTTTTTACTCCTGCATTTCAAGTATACAGCTGAACGGAAAGTATACAGAATACATTACATGACGCACCTTTCACCCCGCCTAGTAAGGCTGGAGGTGGTTCGCGCTGTTAGAGTGCATACTAAAAGCCTAGTTTTTGTAAACATTTATTTGTTAAAGTAAAAGAATCACATTGGTCAATATCTGCATTTATTTATTAAATGTAATTGTTCAATTAATTTATATAGTAGACAACATGGAGTGTGGTGTCACACTCAGAAGATCATGTTGTCGGTTCTCTATAAATTATAAACAGTTGCTCGCAACTAAGATAGAAAGGAACAAACTATCAGTATAGTCGTAGTGTAATTAAGTATTAGTTTATCTTGACTAATAAATTACACTAATACACTTTAAGTGTATTGAGTAGGATCATTTAGGTATGTTCTTTTTGTACTGACATAGTAAAAGAACTAAACCTTAGTTATTATGGAAGTGTGTGCTCTTAATCCTAATATAATAACAATCACATATATTTAATATTTATTTCTTTTATTTATCAAAGGGTGAGGTTTAGCTCGATAAATCAATATGCCCGATAAGTTGGGAAATGATATTACTTATAGTGTGTGTTGTTGATTATAGAAGGAATCTGTGTCCTAGTTATCTAGGTTGAGAATGTCCCCAAGAGGAGCTCATAAGGATTGCCATGTTAAACCCTGTAGGTGGACCTAGTCCAACATGACAATAAAGTTGAGTGGTACTACTCTTGGAGCTAGATATTAATTAAGTGAGTTGTCAGTAACTTACTTAATTAGTGGACATTCATAATCTTAAACACAGGGAGACTAACACACTCATGATAAGAAGGAGCCCATAATGTAATTTGGGATTGGTGCGGTAGTGCGGTAATAACTCTCTAGTGGAATGAGTTATTATCGATGAACTTGAGTTGTGTGTTCGGGGCGAACACGGGATACTCAAGCTCATCGGAAGGCCAAAACCAATTTCTCCTCTAGGTCCCTGTCGTAGCCTCATTATAGCCTCAAGTCCATCCAAATGTAAGACTCTTCTTGGTGTCCAAGAAGGGGGTCGGACCATTGCTTGGTGACCAAGCAATGGCCGGCCACATCCTCTTGAAGGGGCCGACCCTATAGCTTGGTGACCAAGCTTGTAGGGGCCGGCCATAATAATTCAAAAAGGGTGGGTTGTTTTGAATTTTTAAAATCTTCTCTTTGTAGAAAACTATAAGTTTTAAAAGAGAAATTTTAATTTTTAAAACTTTCCTTATTTGAATTAGGCCACATGTTTAAATAGAGAGTTTAAAAGATTTTAAAACTTTCCTTTTTTAACCATCCTTATGGTTTAAGAAAAAAAGGAAAAGAAGTTTTAAAATTTAAATTTTCTATCACCATGTTAAAAAAAGAAATTTTATAAGAGAGTTTTTAAATTTTAAAACATGGTTTTAATTTTTAGAAACTTTCCTTTTTTAACTCATACTTTAGGAAAGAGAGCTTGTAAATTTTATAAGAGGATTTCTTCTTGTAAAATTTTTAAAAAATTATTTTTCCTTTCCTTTTAATTGTGGTCGGCCACCTTGCTTGGTGCCCAAGCAAGAGTCGGCCAATAGGATTAAACCAAATTAAATCCTAAACCAAATAGGATTGATCTCAACCATTGATTGATGATTGATTCAATCAAGAGGAAAGAAAAGGAAAAATAAAAAGGAAAAAGGAAAAACTCTTGGATGATTTTATTTTTTGTAAAAGGTTTTTCCTTATTTACCTTGGGCAAGTAATATAAAAGAAGGGGTGAGGGGGCTTCATGAGACACAACTCTTATTCTTTTGCTTGGGTGATCTCTTGGTGGCCGGCCCTCTCCCTTCTTCCTCTCCCTTTGCTCTCTTCTCCTTGGTGGTGGTGGTGGCCGGATTTTAGAAGAAGAAGGAGGAAGCTTTTGGGTGGTGTTCATCTTGGAGGATCGTCGCCCACACAACGTCCAAGGCGAGGCGAGGAATACGGCAGAAGATCTCGAGGTCATTAGCTTACAAAGAGAAGGTATAACTAGTATTTTTCTTCCGCATCATACTAGTTATTTTTCTTTGTATGAATTCTAAATACAAGAGGCAATTAAATCTAGTTTATCGAATTTATTTTTTGATTTTGTGTTTTCTTCTTTTTCGAATTTGTGATTCGATTGTTCTTTTTGGTTAACCTAAAGTTATTTAAGGAAATAAATATTAGCTTTCCTTAGAAGGCTTTGCCTAGACGGTGGTGGTTGCTCCTATATCCAAGAAGGTCATGTGCCTCGCCATGCAGTCCTGGAAGTCAATTTTAAAAATTAATATTTATGGAATTAATAATTTAGGTAGATTTGAATCAATAGTGTTAAGTTCCGCTTGCGATTCAAATCTAAACCATTAAGAACAGATAAGTTAAATTTGGAATCAATGATGTTAAGTTCCGTCTGCGATTCCTGATTTAATTTCTATAGAACACAATAGGTTATTTAAGGAAAGGTTCGACACTTGTACAAAAATTTTTGTACAGTGGAACCAGTACGTTTTCCTAGGATTAACCAACACGCGCTCCATGGTCGATCCTGTTGCCGTCCGTCTTCATCCTCCAGATAATAGGCACCAGAGCGGAGCTTTTCGATGACTTTGAAGGGGCCCGCCCAAGGAGCCTCCAGCTTGCCAACGTCCCCGACCGGCTTTACTTTCTTCCACACTAGGTCGTCGACCTGGAACGCTCTAGGGATCACGCGCCGGTTGTAGTTCTGCTTCATTCTCTGCCGGTATGCCATCAGCCGGACGGATGCCTTGGCTCGTTCTTTGTCGATCAAGTCCAATTCCAGCTGCCTCCGCTCGGCGTTGTCATCATCATAGTTCTGGATCCGAACGGATTCTATACCGACTTCAACTGGGATAACTGCTTCGCCGTCGTACACCAAATGGAATGGCGTGACGCCCGTTCCCTCCTTTGGGGCCGTGCGGATAGCCCATAGGACGCCCGGCAGCTCGTCCACCCAGCTTCCTCCCATATGGTCGAGCCGAGCCCGAAGAATGCGAAGAATCTCCCGGTTGGCTACTTCAGCTTGACCATTGCTCTGGGGGTACGCCACGGAAGTAAAATGTTGTTCGATGCCATAACTTTTGCACCATTCTTCGAGCTGCTTCCTGGCGAACTGTCGCCCGTTATCGGATATGAGCCGGCGAGGAATGCCGAACCGACAGATTATATGCTGCCAGATAAACCTTTTGACCATCTGCTCGGTAATTTTGGCCAGTGGCTCGGCCTCCACCCATTTGGAAAAGTAGTCGACCGCCACTAAAAGAAACTTCCGCTGACCGGTCGCCATAGGGAACGGACCTACGATATCCATTCCCCACTGATCGAACGGACAGGAGACTGTAGATGCTTTCATCTCTTCCGCCGGTCGGTGGGAGACGTTGTGGTACTTCTGGCAGGAGAGGCACGTCACGACGGTCTGAGCGGCGTCTGCTTGCAGGGTTGGCCAGAAGTATCCGGCCAGCAGGATCTTCCTCGCCAGCGATCGTCCGCCCGGATGTCCTCCGCACGATCCTTGGTGCACTTCCTGGAGGCTGTACTCCGCGTCCTCCGAGCTCACACACTTTAAAAGTGGGCGGGAGAAAGCCTTTTGTAGAGTTGATCTCCAACGAGTGTGAATCGGCCGGCTCTCCTCCTCAATAGCTGGCTTCCTCCCGATCGGACGGTGTGGCACCTGAGCACAGAAACTCTATGATGGTTGTTCTCCAATTGCCCGGGAATGAGAGGCCCTCCATCCGGTCAATGTGCGCCACCAAGGATACTTGCTCAATTGGCTGCTGGATGATGACCGGTGATATTGAACTTGCGAGCTTGGCTAACTCGTCTGCCACCTGGTTCTCTGCTCGGGGTATCTTCTGGATAATGACTTCTCTGAAGTGGGCCTTGAGTTTTTCGAAGGCCTCAGCGTAGAGCTTGAGCCGAGCGTTGTTAATCTCGAAAGTGCCTGAGAGCTGCTGGGCGGCCAGCTGAGAGTCTGAATGGATTGTTACCCGACCGGCTCCTACATGCCGGGCTGCCTGCAAGTCGGCTATGAGGGCCTTATACTCGGCTTCATTATTGGTGGCTTTGTAGTCCAACCGAACGGCTAGGTGCATCCGTTCTTCTTGTGGAGAAAGTAATAGCACACCAATCCCGCTCTCGAGCCGAGTTGACGATCCATCCACGAATATTTTCCACATAGCTTCGGGCTCGAGATTTTGCACTTCAGTAACAAAATCTGCTAAGGACTGCGCCTTTATCGCCGAACAGGGTTGATACTGAATGTCAAATTCACTTAACTCCGTGGTCTATTTGATGAGCCGTCCGGACGCTTCTGGGTTCAGCAGCACTCTTCCCAATGGGCTATTTGTCCGGACGATGATTGTATGTGCTAGGAAATAAGGACGAAGTCTCCGAGCGGCGAGGACCAACGCAAAAGCCAGCTTCTCGAGCCCAGTGTAGTGAGATTCAACATCTTTTAGAATATAGCTCAAGAAGTACATGGGTTGTTCTTCACCGCTCGTCCTTACTAAGGCCGAGCCTACTGCCCGCTCGGTTGAAGCTAAATAAATACAGAGCGGCTCACCTGCAGCTGACTTGGCTAACTCGGGCAAGGAGTTCAGGTATGTCTTCAGCTCCTCGAACGCCCGATTGCATTCCTCGTCCCAATGAAATTTAGTAGCTTTGCGTAGGATCTTGAAAAAAGGGAGGCTCCGGTCGGCAGTCTTGGAGATGAATCTTGACAACGTAGTTATTCGACCGGTCAAGCACTGTACTTCCCTCAGGTTTCTTGGGGGCGGCATATCTTGTAACGCTTTTACCTTGCTGGGATTTGCCTTTATACCCCGCTCGGTCACTATATAGCCCAAGAAACACCCGCCTTTTGCTCCGAACAAACATTTCTGAGGGTTCATCTTGACTCCATACTTTCTCAGCATTCGGAAGGTCTCCTCCATGTCCGTAAAAAGATCAGCCGCTCGGACAGACTTGATGAGAATATCATCCACGCACACTTCTAAATTGCGTCCGATCTGCTCCTTGAATACTTTGTTCATCAAGCGCTGGTAGGTTGCTCCTGCGTTCTTTAGTCCGAACGGCATTACATTATAACAGTAAGTGCCGTCGGCTGTGACGAAGCTGACCTTCTCTTGATCTTCTCGGGCGGGCGGCACCTGATGGTAGCCCTGATAGGCGTCTAGCATGCATATCAGCTCGCACCCGGCTGTGGAGTCCACCAGTTGATCGATCCGGGGCAGAGGGTAGAAATCCTTTGGGCATGCTTTGTTGAGATCCCGGAAATCGATGTAAACCCTCCACTTGTTGCCCGGCTTGGAGACTAACACTACATTTGCGAGCCAGCTCGGGAACTGGACCTCCCTTATATGACCGGCCTCCAGGAGCTTCTCGACCTCCGCTCGGATGATGGCGTTTTGTTCGGCGCTAAAGTACCTCTTCCTTTGCTTCACCGGCCGAGCGTCCGGTCGGACGTGAAGCTCATGCTGTGCTATACTTGGCGAAATTCCCGGCAGCTCATGCGTCGACCAAACGAAGACGTCGTAGTTTCTCTGGAGACATTTGATCACTTCCTTTTTCTGGCTTGCCTCCAGATTGGACGCAATGAATGTGGTAGCCTCCAATAGGGTCGGGTGGATCTACACCTCCTCCTTTTCTTCATAAACCAAAGAGGGTGGTTTTTCGATTATGGCGTTCACCTCGATCCGTGGCGTCTTTCGCGCGGAATTAGCTTCCGCTCGGACCATTTCGATGTAGCATCGCCGAGCCGCCAGCTGGTCTCCTCGCACTTCTCCTACTTTATCTTCAACCGGGAACTTAATTTTCTGGTAGAAGGTGGAGACGGCCGCTCGGAACTCACTGAGCGCTGGTCGCCCCAGGATAACATTGTATGTTGAGGGAGAATCGACCGCAACGAAGTTGGCAGTCCGCGTCCTTCTGAGCGGCTCTTCTCCCAACGAAATAGCCAGTCGGACCTGTCCGACCGGTAGAACTTCATTGCTCGTAAACCCGTAGAGGGGGGTTGTCATGGGCAGTAACTCAGCTCGATCGATTTGTAGTTGGTCGAAAGCCTTTTTGAATATGATGTTGACCGAACTGCCTGTATCAATGAAAATACGGTGAATAATATAGTTAGTTATTACCGCTTTGATGATGAGGGCGTCGTTATGTGGCACTTTGACTCCCTCAAGGTCCATGGGCCCGAAGCTGATTTCGGGCCCGCTCGCCCGTTCTTGACTGCAGCCGACCGCATGGATCTGGAGCTGCCTGACACTCGCCTTCCTTGCTCTGTTGGAGTCACCTCCGGTCGGTCCGCCAGCGATGATGTTGATTTCGCCCCGGGACGTGTTACTTCTATTTTCTTCCTCCCGTGCGGACGACCTAGGCCGCTCCTTAGATACCCGTGGATTGTCCTCGTGCCTTTGAGGAGGATACCGCTCGGGAGACTTTCTAAATGTCCGCCGACCGGCTTCATGGTGCTGCTGTTGCCTGTCAGATGATGGCGATCGACGGTGGCCACTCCAGGGAGCGGGGTGGGCAATCAGGGGAAGGCTTCGGTAATCTCGTGTGTTATGCGTGTCGTTTCGGTGGAACGAGCAAAACATGGGGGGTCTATACCTTCTTTTTTGGTTTGGGCCGCTCGGCGGATACCTCTTGGATGACATGAGACCTTGCATGTTGATGAGGGTGGGATGCTTCAGCTCGCGGTCCTCTGGGCGGCTGGTGGCCAGTGAGCGGCTTCCGCTCGGCATGGGCTAGCCGCTCGGTTGGAACTTCTTTCCTTCGGGCCGCCTGGGCTTCCTCCACATTAATGTACTCATTAGCCCGATGTAACATATGATCATAGTCTCGGGGCGGCTTTCGAATAAGTGAACGGAAGAAGTCACCGTCCACGAGGCCTTGCGTGAACGCATTCATCATTGTTTCTGAGGTGGCCGTTGGAATATCTATGGCCACCCGGTTGAATCGCTGGATGTAAGCTCGGAGCGACTCCCTGGGCTCTTGTTTGATGGCGAATAGACTGACACTAGTCTTCTGGTAACGCCGGCTGCTTGCAAAATGGTGGAGGAAGGCCGCGCGGAACTCCTTGAAACTTGTAATGGATCCGTCCGGCAGCCTCCGAAACCACCGTTGTGCCGATCCCGAGAGGGTGGTAAGGAACACCCGACACTTTACTCCATCTGTGTATTGATGTAGGGTAGTTGTGTTGTCGAACTTACCCAGATGGTCGTCCAGGTCGGTGGTTCCATTGTATTCCCCGATCGCCGGTGGAACATAATGCTTTGGCAGAGGGTCCAGCAGGATGGCCTCTGAAAATTGCCGGTTGATCCGCTCGGGGGAGGCGTCCGTTCGGGGAGCCTTGCCTTTTCTGTTGTCTCACCTGGGCGCCTCGTCGGATGAAGATCCTCGATCAATGTTAGCGGGTGCGATTTCAGGAGGCGTACGGAATAGGGCCCGATGAAATGGAACCGTGGCCGGCGATGCTTCCGCTCGGCCTCCCGACGCGGACGTCGCTTGTTGCTCCATCCGCTCGGCTTGCGCCTTCTGTTTCTATTGCTCCGCGAGCTTAGCTACTCTCGCCTCGATTAGAGTGTCGAGCTCCTCCTGGGAGAGCATCACGGTGTGCGGTCGTCCAGCTTCGTCCATCGCTTCCGCTCGGATACAGGTGCGTTCCCACAGACGACGTCAATTTGATCTTGTTCGAACGATGAGTCGACGGACGCTGGGGACGTGGCGCTCTCCTCTTTCTACGACCAGCTACACGAATCTCCGGCGAACTTGCAAAGAAGTCGGGCCGGGAAAGGGTTCTCGGCGACTACCCTCCGACGCTCAAATCAGGCAAGAGGAAAACGATGAAATGACTCCCAAGACGATAGATTTCGTACCTCCGTCGAAGTCTAAGGGCTCTTATATAGAGCTGTGGGAAGGCTTATGCACACCTACCGAGGCGTACACGTGTCCTTTACCATACCGTAGCATGGGCTTCACAGAGAAGCATGCCTAACACCATACTGCTACAGTCCGGGAACTTTTCTGATGGGACGGTAAAACCTTCTGTCATAAGATTATGCGTATAACTTAGTCGTCAAACATGCCCGTTGTCAGAAGAAGTTCCCCAATGTCCCCTTGTCCTTTTGTCTCTTCTTTCCCCGCGCCGAGCGTCCATCCGCTCGGCAGACATCAGTTCGACCGGGAAGATTCCACTCCATGTTCTCCAGTCGGCTTGAGACGGTTCCTCCGTTGCTGCTTTACGCCTTGGCCGAGCGGGCTTCCCGCTCGGCCCGGCGACCTTATTCACCATGAGCGTCAGAAACCCGACTCCCCGTCGGGCTGTCTTTGATTCCACTCGGAGCCGTTCGGCCGGTCGACCCACCCCTTCTTCGATCGGCCGGAACTCATGCTGACCCTTTTGACCTTTGACCTCCACGTGGCGTTGACTCCCCTCCAGAAGGGGGTCCCCCGACCTTATTGGCGGATCAATACCTATATCGTTTGTGGCAAGTAAAGTGTCATCAAATATAGAACCAGGAAGATATGCTTACTCTCACTGAACTTATAATACACACAATCATCTACCATATTTTTCTCAAAACCAAATGAGATTATTATTTGATGAAATTTGTGGTACCATTGATGAGATGCTTGTTTTAACCCATAGATGGACTTCTTAAGTTTGCAAATCATACTCTTTGGATCTCCTAATACAAAGTATTCTGGTTGCACCATATAGATTGTTTCCTCAATGTCTCCATTGAGAAAAGCTGTCTTGACATCCATCTGATGAAGTTCCATATCGAAGTGTGCAACAAGTGCCATGATTGTTCTTAAAGAGTCCTTCGTTGAAACTGGAGAAAAGGTCTCTTTAAAGTCAATCCCATATTTCTGAGTATAGCCTTTAGTTACAAGACGTGCTTTATACCTTTCCACATTGCCATTTGAATCCCGTTTAGTTTTAAAAATCCACTTACAACCAATGAGTTTCACACCTTCAGGTAATAGGACAAATTCCCAAACTTTATTGTCTTGCATTGACTTATACTCCTCATTCATTACCTCAATCCACTTTTGAGAATTTGAATCTTGCATGGTTTAATGAAAGTTGATCGGATCATCCTCCGTCATACCATCATTTTCCTCATGTTCTTGAAGTAGTACTATGTAATCATCCGAAATAGTACTCCTCCTTTCTCTAGTGGACCTTCGTAAAGGCACTTGTTCTACATGCACTAGTTCTTGAGGTTGTTGAGTTTGTTCTTCTGGGAGTTGATTAACAATGTCTTGTTGTTCTGGTATTGCATCCTGATTACTGACAAGAATAAAATCCTAATCATTATTAGAAGCAATCATAGGAATATAAACCATGTCCTCTTGAAGAGTAGTGGGAATATATTCCTCCTCAAAGACAAGGTCAGTTACTTTATTCTTCCCCCAAACTCAATATCCTCAAAGAACATTGTAGTTCCCGTCTCAAAGATGGTCTTTACTTTGGGATCATAAAACTTATAGCCCCGTGATCGCTCAGAATATCCAATAAAGTAGCTACTTACGGTTCTGGAGTCCAGTTTCTTTTCATGTGGCCTATACGGTCTAGCCTCAGCTGGACATCCCCAAATATGAAAATGTTTGAGACTTGGCTTTCACCTTGTCCAAAGCTCAAAAGGTGTTTTAGTAGCTTCTTTAGTGGGTACTCGATTTAGAATGTAAACTGCTGTCTTTAATGCTTCTCCCCAGAGTGACATTGGTAAGGTTGAATGACTAATCATACTCCTTACCATATCCTTAAGAGTTCGATTACGTTGTTCAACTACACTATTCATGCTTGGTGAACCTGGCATGGTGTACTGTGGGACGATTCCACACTCCTTTAGGTATTGAACAAAAAGGTCCTGGACGTTACTCACCTGAACCGTTATATCTATCGTAGTATTCACCACCACGATCAGATCTGACTTTCTTAATTCTTTTGTTTAGTTGGTTCTCAACTTCAACCTTAAATGATTTGAAAATGTCTAATGTTTGAGCCTTCTCATAAATAAGAAATAGGCATGCATATCGAGAATAATCATCAATGAATGATACAAAATATTGTTGACCATTCCAAGAAGGTGTTGGAAATGGTCCACAAACGTCTATATGTATCAATTCTAATACTTCTGTAGCTCTATATGCACCCTCTTTCTTTCTTTTGGTTTGTTTGCCCTTAATGCATTCAACACAAACATTTAGGTTTGTAAAATCAATGGAGTGTTTTATGATCTAATTGCTTTACCAAGTGTGCAAGAGTTGATGGGTCTAAAGGACCTGACACCAGATTGAAATTTGGTTAGGTCCATGAGACTCAATAGTTGGTGTGAAGTCCATATAGGTTCGTGGGACCCGATATCTAGAGGGAAGTTCAGTTGGGTCTGCGGGGCTTGACAACCGATCGAAGTCTAGTTGGGTCTACGGACTTAACAACCAGTGGGAAGACCTAGTGGGTCAAAGGTAAGTCAAGCGACTGCAGTTGGTAAGTAAGAGGTAAGCAACTAGAGAAGAGATTCAGTGATGACGCATTCCCAGTTGAGAAACTATAGGTGTCAATCCAACTTAGGTCCATTTGGAAAACCAAAGTTGAGACCTTGACTATATACTAGTCTCGAGGAGACGGAATCTAATTACTACTCCTATCGCATCATGTTGTGCTAACTCTATTTTATAGGATAAACATATTTTTATTTGTCTGGACTAATTTATTTTTACAAAAAAGAAAAGCTGTAAAAAGAATGCCCAGGCACCCAGACCAGCTAAGACTAGCGGGTGCCTAGCCAGGCACCCGGGCGGTTCGAGCACTTGAAATTGATCCAGGCGTTCGGACCAGAAAAGTTATCCAGGAGCTAAATTGGAGTGTGTCAACTGGCCGAGCCCAGCCAACGGTCCAGGTGCCCGGAGGGGGTTAGGGCACCTGGAGGTAGATAAAACTTCACGGATGGAGTTTTGACGAGAGCTCACCACGTCAGCATGGTCCAGGCTCATGGAGGGGTTCCAAATGCTCGGAATGGGTCTATATAAGGGTCTTTGACTAGCAGCTTCAAAATATCAACTACTATAAGTTTTATTGTTGCGAGCTACTCCGAAAAGGCTCCGATGACACCGAAAGGCTGCTCTAAAGTTTGAAAAATGAAAGATTTCAAATTCCTTTCTGTTTCTCGCTAACAATTATTTCAGTTCTTATATTCAATACTTGTAACACATTATTTGAACTGATAGTGATTATCCAACTAAAGTGATCGACGATCGCGGGCCTTAGAGTAGGAGTCGTCACATGCTCTGAACCAAGTAAAACTTAGCTTTGTTAGTATTATCATTGTTTTCTTTATTCTGCTGCGTAACTTATTTTAACTCATAATTTTCAATGAACACTATTCAACCCCCCCTCCCCCTCTAGTATCTTAAACGATCCAACAACTTCCATACTGGCTAACCTCAATTAGGATTTATCACTCAATAGACTTTCACCCTGCCTAACCTAAGTTAGGACTTTTCCTTGCCTCACCATAGTTAGGGCTTTCCTTTGACAATGTGTGATCCTCCTTGACCCACTTGAACTTTTTTTTTCCTAGCCTCGTTAGGACTTCCATTACCTAGTTTCAACTAGGTCTTCACTGCCTAGCCCCGCTAGGATTTCCACTGCCTAGTTCCCAATTAGGGATTTACTATCGCCTAATCTCCAGTTTGGACTTTCCATTGTCTAACTTTCAATTAGGACTTTCCCAGACAAGTATCTGATCACCCCTTGACCTACTTGACTTCTTTCTCATATATTGTCAAACATCAAAACTCAAGCTCAAGTCAATCTCTAGCTTAGACAAACTAGTCAAATTGACTTGAGGATGATTACACTAACAATTTCTTCCTTTTTAATATTTGACAATATGTTTAACTTAGGCTAACCAATTAATGCAACTTCTATCTTCATCCCATGCCAAAGAATGAATGATGATTTCCTAACTTAAGATTCATCCTTTGACACACATAAAAAATCTTCTCCATAAGATTCATCCTTTTCACATTCAAACTTTGCAATGAATGTCTCATACTCTTCCATTGTCCCCAATGCTCAACCTTGAGTATAAATGCTTAAAAAAAAATTATCCCACCCACTCAAGGCATACTCCAAGTTTTATCATTGCACCAACGATGATTTAGAGTTTCTAAATCTTTAGAAAATCCTAAAATTGAAGTTATGAGGTTAAAAGTTCATTCTTGAATCTAAACCTCTTTCTTAACTCCAAGTTATCCTTTAATCATTCTTTTCTTATTTTCATAGAGAAAATTACCCTTAAATGCTTATCTAAGCAATTTAGAGGGTTAGGGATAGTTAACTTGATTGAATGTGCAGTTTAATGGATTGAAATCAAACCACTTAAGCCAAAGACAACCCTGCTAATCTATTTATTTCAAGTACCAATTGATTATAGCCTGTCCGAATTGATTGACACCTACTACCAATTAATGCCAGCATGTCCTAATCGATTGGCAATAATGTCTAATCGATTGGGGCTTCCGATATTTGAAATTAATTTCAAACTGAAATATAGAAATTCCTAAATAATTCTTCAATTTTTCAAAAATCATGAAATTTCACATAGACATTATTTATGTCATATACTATTAGGAAAAAATAGTTTTCTATAAAATACCTTTCATTTCAAATAATGACACAAAATTAAAATTTATTGAAAACTTCAATGTTTCACTCTACTTTGTATCTAATTGCTCATTGGTGATTTTTATCAACAAATATACTTCATTAAGATTTCCAAAATATTTTTAAGTTATTTTCAAAAATAATTTCCAACCATAATTTTTAGGCTAAATGCACATGACTTGCACATTAGCTTTTCCTATGATTGAACTTCACATAATCTATGTATTTTGATGAAACTAAAGCTTAAATAGATGTACTAAATCAATATCTTGAATTGTGGTCATCCTCTTAATATCTCACTTATGTCTAATATATCTTTATACATATACAAGTCAACTCTATAGTCTTTGTGAGATATAAAATAGATTTCCCTAAACTATGTATCTCTATTTAGGTATTTTAACTTTGATCATTCTATCTAGGATATCAATTTATGTTATTAATTGTCCTTAATTAGAAGAAATTTAAAACAATACATGATAAATGGCTATGGCATACATCAAAATATATATTTTCAAAAAAAAATTATCATAGCTAAATGATGTATGTATGACATGACATATAATATTTTCATAAAAATATGAATGTAGTATATGATGTCATGACATATGATAGAGTACACAAAAATATGGCAATTATAGTTAATAAGAAAAACTACCTAGATTTTCTATCTAAGTATTTTCAACTAATTGTTAAGTCAAAATAAACCTAAGTTGCCCTTATCTCCTTTAGAACAATGTCAAAAATCTCAACTTGATATTCCTTTGAATTCTATCATATTTGTGTCAATTTAATCAAGCTGAATACTTTAAAATTTTGATTGATAAACTTTTTACTCTTCAAGAGTAAAAGTCAACTCTCATTTTTAAGATATCACAATACCTTAAAAATATAGGACCGTTGGTATGTGAGGGGTGGGGTGGGGGGGGGGGGGTTGAATGATGTGCACTTTAAAACTTATCGTTTTTAGTTTTAAAAATGAGTGCACAGTGGAATAAGAGAAAATAAAATATGAGAACAAACAAAACTCAGTCGGTTACTTAGTTTGGAGTCTTAGGCGACTTCTACTCTAAGATCCAACCCCCTCAGACTTATCGATGGGCAATCCACTAAATTCTCTATTGGTAAACTCCTGGTAGAATAATCGAGTACAAAAGGAATATAGGAAAGTATAACAACCTACACTTCCATTGAATAGTCATGTAAATTAATTAAACTAAACTCATTATCAACCACAAAGATGTTGAAGTAGAGAAGCTTGTGTGTTGGTGTTGGTCTACCGGCAACGGTCAAAAATATCACAGTAGTAGTGTTGCAGCAGCATAGCAATTTGCACAAGGTCGAAGCAACCAGATGATCGAGGAAGATCATCAACAATTGATACCTGAAATACTACCATTGACCCCTTTTAAATAGTGTCAGAGGCGCCTATGATACCTTTCATCCGATCCATGAGTTTCGCACTTATTCGCATGAGATTCGTAGTTTATCCGTACTAGGGCATCTCCATTAGGCTCAAAGGCACCTCTAATGTGCTCCAGGATGCCTCCAATAAGCTCTAGGGAACCTCCCTGCAGCAAGGGCGCCTCCACCCTATCAATGGCACCTTCGTGCAACTTCGAGGTGCATCCTTGCAGCTCCGAGGAGCCTTGGATACTGTTCATCCGAAGCTAGTTTTGTACTTAACTCTTGCAAGATATGTTAGTCCAAATAACAAAGATACCCTGTAACACAGAGTTAGCACATGAATAAAATAAATAAATTTATGATTTAGATCTTGTCTTCCTAAGACCAGGATCTAGTTATAGTCTCAACTTAGAGTTCTAAATGGATCTAAGTTGGACGACACCTATAGCCCTACTAGGTACGTCCTTACTGGATCACTCTCCTACAATGTTTACCTCTACTCACTTGCTAAACATTTGGTCCTCCAGACTTATTTGGACTTTCTTTGCTCTTACTTAGTGTCTGATCAATCTAATTTACTAAGGTTTACCTATAACACATAGTTAATAGATATAAAATAATAAAGTAAAATAGTGTTAGCAATATTAAGAATTTTCTTGTTTGATAGACCGTGCACGGTCGATTGGAAACCAGTTAGTCACACATACTCGGAGTTTACTCCAAGACTTTTCATTACCTAGGGTTATCTCCCCCTAGGGCTGCCTAGATTCTCTTACTAGGACTTCCATTGTCTGGCTTCACTCACTAGGACTTCTACCACTTAGCTTCACTCACTAGGGCCTAGCTTCACTCACTAGGACTTCCATTGCCTAGCTTCACTCACCAAGACTTCCAACACCTAGCTTCACTCACAAGGACTTCCATCTACCTAACCTCTAGTTAGGACTAGTCACTCGGTATACTTCTCACCTACCTAACCTCTCGATTAGAACTTATCAATGTTAGTCATCTAGTCCTGACTAGACTTCTTTCTTCCAAATATCAAGTCATGTTTAGACTAACCCTTAGTTAACCTAACCGACATTGATATATTGTCAAATATTAAAACTCTAGAGGTCGATTACACCAAGAGAAAATTCCCTAAACTACCAACTTTATCGTGGTTGAGTTAACTATCTTTCCTATTAGAGTTGACACACTCTAAATCTATCTAGGGTGTAGAGAATACAATTTTAGTAGCTCAATACCTATTAGTGCTCTTTAGGTGCTCTAGGTATTCATTAGGGATAACTTCCCTGATACATTCCTAATGATTTTCTTAGGCTTCTTAGAAGTCTTAGTCACACTAGTCTCCTCAAAGTCAACTCTAGGGATAGCCTCCCTTATAACCTTAACTTAACTTATAGACCTAGGATTAATTTTATAGCTATATGGAACTCTGTGATGTGAAGACACCTTGTCGTTAGACTTGTATTTATACCTCAAGTCCATAGATGACTCTTATTTTCCTAAACTTAAGTTTTGTTTCTTAGACCCTTTGACATTATTTGTCATTTTCCTATGGGTATTTTCTAATTTATCAAGTCTTAACCTCAAAACTTGATTGTCCATCATTAACTCCTCAAATTTTGATTTTTCTTAATGACCTTTGATATTTTTCCTTTTAGGCATATATCTAATTTTCTTAAAGTTCTTGCCTAATTAGTTTTCTACCTTCCTATACTTAAGTAAGGTAGTTTTGGAATGACATAACTTGTAATTTTGCCTAAGTGTTTCCATGATTTCCGTTTTCATGATAAATAGAACTAAAATGATGAAAATTGTTTCTAGCATGAATTTTATCATGATTTAAATAAGTACCATTAACTAATGATACCTTAGTTTTGCCCTTGGAAGCTTCCCATTGACTTGAGATTCCTCCTTTATTCTTGGTCGGATTCCTTCCCCTTAGACATTAGTTCCAATAATATTCCTTTTGATTGCAAGAAAAGTACACAATCTACTCTTTGCCCTTTCGTATCATGGAGCTGACCTCTTTTGACTTTTCCTTCATCTTGGGTGCCAATTTAGTTTTCTCTTTCTCTAACTTAAGACACTTACTCTTATAGTGTCATTTTTTTGCATTCAAAATAAACTATATGATCTTTATTTTTAATACATGAATTTATTATTGTTGGTGCAATCATCCTTAGGCAAGTACGTCAAGGGATGATCGGATACTTACATAGGAAAATCTTAACTAAATATTAGTCAGGGGATGACCGGATATTTATTTAGGAAAGTTCTAACTAAATATTAGTCAATAAAAAGTCTCAACTGGAGGTTAGACGACAATAAAGCCTTAGTTGGGAACTAGGCAGTGGAAGTCCTAGCGAGACTAGGTAGTGAAGACCTAGTTAAAAATTAGGCAATGGAAGTCCTAGGAAAACTAGGCAAAGAAAAGTTTAAGTGGGTTAAAGAGGATCGCACGTTGGTAAAGGAAAGTCCTAACTATGGTTAGGCAAGAGAAAATCCTAAATGAGGTTAGACAGGGTGGAATTCTACCAAGTGACCAGTTCTAACTAAGGTTAGGTAAAGGAAAGTCTAAGTGAATCAAAGAGGATTGCACATTGGCAAAGGAAAGTCCTAACTACGGTTAGGGAAGGAAAAGTCCTAACTGAAGTTAGGTAGGGTGGAAGTATACCGAGTGACTAGTCCTAACTGGAGGTTAGTCAAGAGGAAAATCTAAGTGGGTCAAAGAGGACCGCACTTGGTGATCGGAAGTACAACAAAAAGTTGGTAAAGAAAAAGTCTAAGTGGGTCAAAGTTGACTAAACACTTGGTGATTGGAAGTTCAACAGGAGTTGGCAAGGGAAAGTCCAAGTGGTCATAGAGGACCAAACATTTGATGAAGAAGTTCTGGCAGGTCAAGGTTGACCAGATACTAGACAACGAGAAGTCCCAATAGGTCACGGTTAACCGGATGTTGGACAAGTGATCCATAGACTCAGATCAAGTGAGTTAGGGTTGGGTAATCGATTAGCCCAAGGCCAATAGATTTAATCATTTGGGAGTATTTTGTGAAAACATAGTGAGAGCCAGAATTGATTAGGGAATCGATTGGGCTTAGTCCAATCAATTAGGTCAATCGATTGGATAAGGTTTCTCGCAAAAGATTTGTGAGAGAACAGAAGCTTGAAGAATCGATTGAGGCAATTGATTCATCCTTTCCCAATCGATTGTGGTCTTTGTCGCAA
Organism: Zingiber officinale; assembly: GCF_018446385.1. Lineage (NCBI taxonomy): Eukaryota > Viridiplantae > Streptophyta > Magnoliopsida > Zingiberales > Zingiberaceae > Zingiber > Zingiber officinale. The sequence continues at coordinate 109,653,274 of NC_055996.1, forward strand.
GAGAATAGAGAGCTTGGGAATCGATTGGGCAATCAATTAGACTGCTTTCTCTAGCAAATAGGAAGCTTTTGAATCAATTGGGGCAATCGATTATAAGCCGAATTGATTGGTATGGCTCACCAATCGATTACAAGCTTGAAAAAAAGTTATTCTGCAGGTTGTTGGATGGTCGGCTAACATGATAATTGATAAGGGTAAAACATAATCGATTAGGAGGTGAAAAAGAAGTTCGAACGACATCCATATAAAGGAGAGTTTGTCTAAAGTTTTCGTGGTCGGTTCTTGTGTGTTGGGAGAAGAAGTGCTACTATATTTTTTACCACCAAGAGGCAATCCAAAGCCAGTAAAGCACGAGTAAAGCAAGGTTTATGTTGTAAAGTTATTTTCAATTTCTTTTATAACCTAGTTTGTGTTTCTTGTTTGCATTTCTCATGCTTGAGCTTGTACGAACTTCTTCGCCTCTGGAAAGTTTTTGAGAAGGAGTGTGTTCATAGTGGAGCTGTGTGCATGGTGTGGATCATTGGATTAGTTACCTCAAGGAGGTAAAGACCAAGTAAATCGAAGGTGTTAGCATTGTGGAGTCTTCGCTTTGAGTTTCTACTGCAAATCATTATCGAAGAACCTAAGGAAGCTATTCAACCCCTAGCTCTCTACGTGTCCTAACAAGTGGTATCAGAGTGAGAGCACTCTTCTTTAGACTAATCGCCGGAAAGAGCAACGAACTAGAGGAAGAAGAAGAAGAAATTAGAAATTTGAAGCCATAAATTTCAACAAGTCCAAGGACTTGCGTCAAAGGAGCTCCACTTCAAAATGGATTCCCAAGATGGGTTCGGACATATGGACTCCTCTATTATTCCAAATGGGAAGCTTCGACATATGGAAATCAAGAATGGAGATCTTCTTGATGATGGACATAGAATAATGGTTTGCTTTAATGAAGGGTTTTGAAGCTCCAAGAGATTCAAAGGGAAAATCTATCCAAAAGAGCAAATAGAATGAGGAACAAGTTCAAAAATTCGAGACAAATGATAAGGTAACTAAATTATTATTTAATATTTAGCCTAATAATATTTTATGTAAGATATGTTCATTTCAAATGCCAAGAATTTATGGAGTAAGTTGGCTAAGCTTCATAAAGCCCCAACCTCAACACCGTGTGAAAATGAATCTAAAGAGGGAGACTCTTTGGATCAAGAGCATGATGACTCGATGGTTGAGAGATATTCAACATCCGAGGAGAAAATTGAAGAAGCATTCACCTTAAGAATTGAGTAGGAGAGACCATTACACTGGACCAAGAGGATGTCTCTACCTTCAGATTAAATGAAGGAGAATGTGCCACCTCTATAAGCTAAACTCATAAAGGTATAACACTTCCATTAGTCGATTGATCCATTGTGGATACAAATGTTGCTCTGACCTATCAACTCAATGGTTCCATCCATCTAATCATTAGTAGGCTGAAAATTGCCATCAGTCGACTATTACCTAATCAGTCGAATCCTACAGTCGAGTTTTGAACATTCTGTTTGCTTGAACAATGACATTAGTCGACTGTTACAATTAGTCGAGTTTTCAATCGATTTCTAAAACTTCTATTTGCTGCTACAGTGTCATTAGTGGATTGTTACTATAGTAAATTACCGTTCACAATTACTATAGTATAGTACTGTAGTAATTCCTAAAAATACGTCAAACTCTAATTTCAGGGTTTAGAGTCCATTGATTGATCAATATACTTTATCGATCAATTAATACTCATGTTTGAGTCTCATCAATGCTTAATTCTCATTTTGTCTAGTATCTGTCCCCGAGGTCATGGTGTCGCGGTAGGGCATCCAGGTTGTCACCCAGGTACCTGCGGTTCGAACCCCATCTACGGCGTATTTGTAGAAATTTTTCCTCTAAATGAGGGGTGTAATCAAAGTATGCTGGGCTTCTGGGCTGGCTACCGCATGCGCTTCCTGATTTACCCTGTGACCGGTGGGAAACTTCCGTGGGGCCGGGCTAGTCACCCCAGGGATAGTAAATGAGGCTAACTGTGATTATCATTTTTTTTCCATTTTGTCTAGTATCTAGTTGACGTCAACTTCCTAGGATTTTCTTTCTCAGCATCTAATCAATCTTGATCTACTGAGATTCCTTGTTGCTTAGCATGCGGTCAACCTTGACATGTTGGGACTTCATCATTACTTGACATTACTGAGTTCCCTATTGATAGCATTCAATCAATCTTAACCTGCCAGACCTTCATTCCTCATGTCAATTCTCTATTGGACTTCCGATTATCAAATATCCGATTGACCGTGACCCACTTGAATTTTTCATATATTGTCAGGTATCCAATCAACTTTTACCTACTTGATTTTCGCTCAACCAACTTAATATATTGATCGACTGTCAAGTATCAAGTCAATTTTGACCTACTTTACTTGACGTCTCACTAGACCAACTAATATATTGATCAAATATCAAAATACCAATTCGAGTTAACTCGAGCTTGGTCAACCTTGACACGAGTAGATTGCACCATCATTTAGTTATTTTTGCCAACAATGTTAACTAAATGTGCCTAAATTAAGCAAATTTTAAAATATAATTCATTAATTGTGTTCCTTAATTAAATTTATGAAATCATTATATACTCTCATTTTTGCTATTTAAGATCTATAAGAATATATAGAATTTTTAATTAGGATTTAGGACTCTCACGAAACTAATTAATCTTTAAAATAATTATTTTATTATGTTTCTTAGAGCATTTAAAGTTATTTTTATTAAAAAAATAAAATAAAAATGAATGAAATAATAATCTTAAATTGAGAATTTTAGACAACATAATTGATTTATCTTGAAACATGATTTTAAATGCTTTAAATATGTATGGATGAAATACATAGTTCAAATAAATAACAATTGAGTAATGGCCGACCAGATTAATTATTGTTAGGATTTTGAGCCTCTTTTCTTCACCAAACACATATATATCCATCCAATCATCCATACACAATCACACGTCTCCATTATTTTTTCTCCACTTTCTTCTTCTTTGTGATAGCGTTTAAATACATGTTGAGTTTGACACAAATAAATAGTGTTTATTTGTGAATGTAGTTAAGCTGTTTATATCATGGGAAATATACAATTCAAATCTTTAAGCACCATAATGAATCTGTTTTAAGGAAATTAATACTCTCTACAAGCCACTTCTCGGCCGTCTTAATTCCCTACTCAGCAGCTTGACTCTTCAACTCAGTCTGACAGCTTGGCTTTCTAACTCAGCCTTCCCTTCGCCAGCAAGATTTTCTACGTCAACGATGGCGTTGACTAAGGAGCTTATTATTATTATTATTATTATTAATATTAATTGAAGTAAAAAAAATGATAGGTGGTTCAGTATTTATCAGTCCCCGATTATATATAGACAAATAAATTACATTTTACGTCCTTGGAAAAACTATTCATGTTATTATTATTAACATATATAGCGTAGGTACATAGTCCAGATATTGTCCGAGTCCTAATCAATTGAATATTCATAGTCAAGCTTATCCATCCTATATATTAAATATGAGATGAATTGCAATAGTCAATGTCTTCCTTTTGAATTTTCAAAGTAGTTGAAGAACAATTAATAAGCCTCAATCATTTTTCAAGTTGATGCAACCATATATAGTTATGAAACTCGAAATGGAACAATCGGCTTAATTTGACCAAGAAAATCAAACATGGGTAGTTTAGTCCAATTGAACTGGACTACTCTATCTTGCTGATCCACTGCGCGATAACTCGAATGGACCTAGGTTGAGCATAATTCACATGTATGTCATGCATGCGTGACGTATACATGGCCTAGAAGCTTGTCCCAACCCTCTTCCTCTTCGCAAATATTTTACCAACCCAACCCAACCCAACCGGGTCAACCCAACCGGGTCAACCCAACCGTGACTCATGTCCTTGTCATGACTCATATCCTCGTCATCACTCATATATATCCAATAGAGAGGAAAAGATTTGAGTGTGGTTGTGAGTGTTATACGTCATTCAGTTGCTTATATAACTTGATTGATGCATATTTGTACAATAGGTATTTTAATATGTGAAGTGTGGTAGAAGGTAGTCATTCCTCATCTATTACACAATTGAGCGACACAATATAATTAATCTTTTAATTAATAATATCGTTCAATGACTTAACTTGATTGATGCATGTTTATATACCCTAGGTATTTTTATATGTGAGGTGTGGTAGAAGGTACGTACTCATTCCTCATCTATTACGCAATCGATCGACACAACATAGTTAATCTTTTAATTGATAATATCATGAAATAAAACATTAATTAATTATTTAATAGCCCCCGAGTTTAGGGGCTTAGGTTTATTATTTACCTCCATGCATCATCAATTTGAGACGTAGAAGCAAAGTAAAAGAGTGATCTCATAGTGTCAACTAGACAAATGAAAGATAAGGCTAACTAGTATGACTCCACGTATATAATCTCTCCTATGTGATAAAAGTGATTGAAAAGGTTTTAAAATTAAAAAGATCTATCAATTTGTGGATCAAGCTGGTGAATCTATCAATAACATCGTGACAAAGTTATTTGTCATCAATGTTGTCTCATTTAAGTATTGTAGTGAAGCTCATGATTATATCAAAATTAGATGATTAATTTTATCTACTTTACATTTAATTTGTATTTAAAGTACTTTGATGATAATGAAAAAAACAATTGATATGTGAAGAATCACAATATATATTCCATTGAATTTGCATATAAAGATCTTTTTTTTTTCTCGCTAAAAGATTATAAAAGTTGAAGAAACATTCTATTCACTATGATCACTTTGTTTCCACATTTTAGGAGTTCTAAGCCTGAAGAAGTACGTAGATAATATATTAATACTTGTCCAGTAGTGTTCATACTCAATATTCCTAATGGATTCTATAAAGGATTTAATTATATATGTCATTAGAAACACAAGGTCAAGAACTAATTAATGGTCCCTTATGTCCCAAAAAAAGTTGAACCGTATACAAGTTGGTATATTATTATTGATCAAATGAAGAAAAATCATGCTAATTTTAAAAATATAAATATTTTCAAGGACCCTAGTGAGTTTGTAAGAAAAAAGTTCTTCCTCACACACACCCTAATGTGAAGACATGGCCTCTTCTCTTTATATTCTAAGTCAAGAAGATGAGTAAAATTAGTAAGTTCTCAATATTTGTATTCATTATTATGATTTATCGATTTTGTTTATTATATTAATTAAGTATGAACATTAAACTGTTAAAAGGTTAAGTAATAAAATAGATTGTGAACTAGCTCAAAAACTAGAGTTTGCAATCAACTTTCATATATCTTAATTGTTCGATATATATGAATGAAGAAGAAGTAGAAGTGGAAAGAAGTTTCATTGTGAATGAGACTTTAGTCTCACATTGGGAGTTTCAAGGTATATTAGTTGATTTATATTGATTAACATGCATTGATGATGTGAACAAAAGTATAGGGAGAAATTCTCTCTCATGCGTGGATGCGCAGGGGGATACAAATCTAGGGCCCAGATTGCACTGAACCAAGTTGACTTATGTGCGAGTACAATCTTTGGGTATTGAATGACCATTACTCGGTCGGGTTAAAATTGCTCAAGTGGAACAACCAACCAACAACTATCATTAATCTTTGGGTATTGAATATCATTACTTGGCTGCGTTGAAGGTGAGGGGTGCTCTTATATAAAGAGAGATCATGGTCTTGAGTAATGTCTTATGTTCTCTTACTTGGTAGAGTACCTGTGACCACCAGTGCTTGGTGTACAGTACGGTTAGCTGTTATATCGTGGGAAACAGATGATCCAAGAAAACCTCGAAGTACAGTCGGAAGTGGGATGAATCATCCACTTCGCCCGCTCGGGCCGCTAGGCCTTCTACTGTTAGGCACATCTGTGTACTCAACTTGATCTGCTGCTTTGCCCGCTCGACCAAACTACCTGGTCAGCCGATTTGCCTAGTTAGTCACTTGGCCGCCCTGCTCACTTGGTGTTCGGCGGTCTCCACTGCTCGACTTGATCTCAACCGCCTTGATGTTGGGACCGCTTGGCCGATCTGCCAACTCTACCACTTGGCTACTCTGTCTCATGGCCTGCTCGCTCAATCTGCATGCTCTGTCACTTGGCTCGCTCGGTTGATCTACCCGCTCGACCGCTCTGTGGTTCGCACTTAGTAAAATCCACCCCCCACTGGCAACCTGAGATAGACTCGACAAATAAGTTTAATTTAATTTAATGTAATTTAAATTCAGCTAATTCTTTAAAATCTCCAACAAATTGTCCAACATTAATTTGAGATCAACTATATATATATATATATATATATATATATATAGAGTCTTGATCTCCTGCGCGACGCGCACATTGCGTGACTGTGCGCGTCGCGCAGGAGATCAAGCTTTGTTTTTTTTTAAATTTTTTTATTTTTTAATATTTTAAATTAAAAAAAGTAACATTTCCTTATATAAATTTCTAATACATTAATATATCCCCTCAACATATTACAATACTCAATAAAATACTTAAATTAATTTTATTTTAATTTTTTTTAAAACCAAATACTATAATCTAATTGGGAAATCTGACCCCAGAAGTAAAATCTAAAAAATAAAATAGCTTTGATACTATAACCCAAAGCCTGAACGCTAGAGGTAAAATCTAAAAAAAATGACTTTGATACTATAACTCAAAGCCTGAACCCTAAATAGATTTGATACTATAATCCAAAGCCTAAACCCTAGAGGTAAAATCTAAAAAAAAATAACTTTGATACTATAACCCAAAGCCTGAACCCTACAAATAAAATTTTAAAAAATATTTTAATTATTTTTTTAATTCAAAAATTAAAACAAATAATTAAAAAAACAAAAACAAATTAAAAAAAAACTAAAACCAGTTGAATCCTGCGCGCGCGCACAGTAGCACACTTTGCGGCGCGCAGGATATCGACTATATATATATATATATATATATAGCAACTATATATAGATTTTTTTTCTTCTAGATTCATTAATTGTAAGATTTCTATATAAGTCTGCGGAGTATATATTCTAACTTAAGCCATCTCGATCGATTCAAAATATTTCCTTTTTGTTAGGTCTTATCGGTTCCAATCTAGAGAACTTGCATCTAGTGCTCAACTTTCTAACAAGATATATTAACATCAAATTTTCAATGCATCTATATATTCCCATACCATACTCATGTATACACCTTTAGTCGAAAGCAACGTACGTAACATATCATTATTCATCGCATCTTCCGATCCATAATTGCTAGCCAAAAGCTAAAACTTCTGTGTCAAATTAAATATCACCTCAATTTATAAAAAGAAATATAAACTTAAAAACATCACTATATGATACCTAATTAAATATATAATTTAATGACATGTTTACTAAGTCTAATATTTAATTAGCTAGCTTTATGTTATTTTTTATAGTTTTATATTCATACCGATGCCATAACCATGTTAATTATGCTAAAATTAACATGGTATAATAAATTATTTTCTCAAAATTTTCCTTCCATACGATAGAGAATACAAACACATACACAATTAGCACACACGCACACATATACATTCTTAGGTTGAGAATTCCTTATCTTCAAGTTGCAAACTGACCAACCAATTAGCCGATCAACCGAATAGCGACAGAACAAAAGAAGGGGACGGGAGGGACCCCTATGTTTATAAAAATTAAGATATATAATCCATCGTAAACTTTTTAATAAAAATGCCCCCTGATCTTAATGTAGGTAGATGCTGACCCATACAGCAAACATGTACAAAAACAACTAAATTTTTTAGAGCTTCGGGAATATTCAAATTGAGTGAAAGAAAGAAGAAAATTATGATCAGCTGAGAGAAAGCAAAGACCAATATCAATTGTCATCGATCTACACTAAGTGGGGTTTTTTAAAAGGTGAAGGACCCGATCGAGTGTTCCTGTTGAAGATGGGGAATAAGAGACGTGTAAAAGCCCTAATTAGTGAGTGGAATATTCACACTGTCTGCTGATTTCATGCATGTACACGACATTTGTGTTCCATGCATGTTCCTTCTTATCTAGTCCTAGGTCAAGCCATGCCTGTTCCACGCCCTCTCTTCCACTTAGCCACCCCCTATGTGCCACCTCAGCATGCATTTATACATGCAGTATACTACGCACACACTCAGATGAATCAACATGCAAGCTCTTTAATTATTGCGGTCAAGGTGTAGGAATAAGAGAGGGATTGGTCTTCACCGTATAGTCTGGGAGTGAGGGGAAAATAAGGGGAGAATACAATGTGTTCATTATAATTTATTAGGATTATGATAATAATAGTTTTTTTTCATTCATCTTCCCATTTCAGATCAGATAAAATTTCTATAGATGATATTAAATATGATCCCGTTTAAAAACTAAAAAAGTAAAATTGTCAGTATGATATAGTTGGAATATTGACCGAGTTGTTATGATCTGGAAGGGAGGGTATAATGAGCTATCTTCTTTATTGACCAAGGTCTCTAATCAACGCTACCTGTAGATAGCGATCATGTTGCCTCAGTCCCTGGTACCCGATGCTCAAGGTAGGTCCTAACAAATTTATAAGGAGCCGAATAAATAGTAGAATAATGAAATATGTGAAGAATAAAGAGTGAGTACGATGACGTACCCTGGCCCGGGAGCATCCTCTGATAGATCAATAAGTTGGTTCTGATGCTGATCAAGTCGTCGTGACCCAGAAGAGTAGAGGAATATGAGCCGGATGAGGAGCTAGATTTGACGACATAGAGCCGGACGCGACATGGATCTGGAAGGCGACACGCAGGACAAAATATGATAGTGGCATGTAGGCCGGAATATGACAATGACACACAGGTCAAAACATAGCCTCGACTTCAAAGTCGGAACATAATATCGGCTCGAAGGCCAGAACACAATAGCGAGGTGCATGGTCACGGTGACTTAGAAGAGGTTGAATCGCATCAAAAGCTCATGCCAATGCGGATCGGGACTAGATCGACGCTGAAAGCGTGCGGTAGTGCGGATCAAAGGGCGACATATGTGTCGGGCAGCTTCGGCCACTGGAGGTAGCACCGGAGGTAGCCTCATGAGTGAGAGGCAGTGGCGGCGGCATAGAGAGGGGAAGGCGAAGGGGCGGCGTGGGTGTCCAAGAAAGGGGCTTCTCAGTGACAGATCCGAAGGTCGACGTACTGTGTCCGTGGCATGAGAAAGTCAGCCCGATGAAGGGCTAGCCGACATCAGCTATGAGGGAGGCAGTGCTTGCTTTTGTAGTGTAAGAAAAGGGACAGTGTATGCGAGCGAAGGAGGGAAGAGGGGGCCACCATGAGGTAGTCCCTGCCATCCGGTGGTAGTGTCTATGTGAGATCCAGAGATCAATGGAGGAAAGGCGAAGAAGGGGTGGCGTTTGCCTCGGTGTTGCACAGCGTAAGCGCAAGAGACCAGAAGTGGCATTGATGGCAACATGGAGAGGGAAGATGCGGTAGAGAAGTGCTAGAGAAGCTCCGATGGTGAAGCGCTGGAGAAGATTCGATGGCATAATCCATTAGATGGTCAAGGCAGCGAGAGGGAGGAAGTCAATGGCGCCAGCGACAGGGTCGCGTGGCAGGCATGAGGCAGAGATGGTGCAGTGTCGTCAGCATGGAGGCATTGGCGGCATAAGTGGCCTACAGTGAAAGAAGGCGGTGTAGCCATTGTCTCCGATGCCGGGTCATGTGGAGAGGTTGGTCGACAAAGGAGGAAAGGAAAGTGACCTCCCCAGAAGGCAGAAGGCAGAGGTGGCATGAGGAGGTTGGAGGCATCCCCATATATGACCCTCCTCTAGCGGCAGCGCTGGAAAAACACGAAGTCCCCTTGTCTCCCCGTCAACAATGCCCTAAATCAAATGGCTATAGTAAAATGACCTAAATGCTCCTCTTACCCATGTGTTATCTCCATCTTACTATATCGCAAGTCTCCCCCTTAAGTCTAGTCGAAGGAGGCGTGAGTCCGACTGACTGGATAGTTTGTCGCAAAGGTGGAATTACTCCCAACTATAGAGTCAAATCGTTGAACGCATTATATAACATCTTGGTTGTAGCTGTGGCGATGCCGAGAGAATGACGAAAGAAGTGTCGAGCAAGCAACAACAACAACAACAACCAAGCTTTTTCCCACTAGGTGGGGTCAGCTGTATGAATCCTTTTATGCCATTGAGCTCTATCTCCTATTATATCATCATCTATATTTAAATAAATTTTATCTTGTTTTATTGTTGCTAATCAAGTCTTTTTTAGTCTTCCTCTTCCTCATTTGATATGCATGTTTATCATAGTTTCACATCGCCTAACTGGAGCATTTATTGGTCATCTAAGTACATGTCTGTACCATCTTAAACGTGTCTCTCGAAGTTTTTCCTCAATAGATGCAACTCCGACTTTCTCTCTAATACTTTCATTTCTTATTTTATTCATCCTCGTATGTCCACACATCCACCTTAACATCCTCATCTCTGCAACTCTCATCTTCTACTCATGTGCTCGAGTCATAGCCCAACATTCAACTCCATATAACATAGCAGTTCTAACCACGATTTTATAGAACTTACCTTTAAGTTTAAGAGGTACTTTACAGTCATATAAAACACTCGATGCTCCCTTCCATTTCACTCATCCTGCTTGTATTTTATGTAAGACATCTCTCTCAATCCCTCCATTATTTTGCAAAAATGATCCTAAATATTTAAATCTCTCAATTTCGGGCAACTCATTCTCTCCTATCTTAACAATTGTTTCATTACTTCTAATATTGCTAAACTGAAATTCCATATATTCTATCTTTAATCTACTAAGCTTAAAACCTTTCCCTTCTAGTGTTTCCCTCCAAGATTCTAGTTTATCATTTACTCCTTCACGTGTTTCATCTACCAAAATAATATCATCGACAAACAACATGCACCACGGTACTATGTCTTGAATGTGCGGAGTGAGTTCATCCATAATTAGTGTAAAAAGATAGGGACTTAGAGTTGATACTTGATGTAACCCTATCTTTATTAGAAATGTTTCAGTTACTCTGCCTGAAGTCTTTACTCTGGTCATTACATCCTCATACATATATATCCTTAATTAGTTCAATATATATTACGCTAACACCTCTCTTTTCTAAAAATTCTCCATATAATTTCTCTTGGGACTCTATCATAAGCTTTTTCTAAGTCAATGAATACCATGTGTAAATCTTATTTTTGCTCCTGATATTTTTTAATTAATTGTCTAAGAAGATGTATAGCTTCTATTGTCGACCTTCCAGGCATGAACCCAAATTGATTTTCTGTCACTGTGGTCACCTTCCTTAATCTTTTTTCTATTACTTTTTCCCAAAGTTTCATAGTATGACTTATTAGTTTAATACCCCTATAGTTTACACAATTTTGTACGTCTCCTTTATTCTTATATAAGGGAACTAGAGTACTTATCCTTCATTGATCAGATATTTTTTTCGTTTTCAATATCATATTAAATAATTTTGTAAGTCATTCAATACCTTATTTCCCTAAGCACTTCCATACCTCTATCGAAATATCATCTAGTCCTACGGTTTTTCCATTATGCATCTCATTTAAAGTTTATTTTACTTCTGAAGTTTGAATTCTACGATAAAAATTAAAATTTCTATGCTCACTTGAACTACTTAAATTACCTAAGTTAAGTTGGTCACCTAAACTTTCATTAAAAAGTTGATAAAAATACCTCTTCCACCGCTCTTTTATTTCTCCATCGTTTACTAATACCCTATTACATTCATCTTTAATACATTTTATTTGGTTAAGATCTCTTGTTTTCCTTTCTCTCACTTTAGTTATTCTATAAATGTCTTTTCTCCTTCTTTTGTATCCAATTTTTGATATAATCATTTAAAAATTTCATATTTTGCTTCACTCACTACTTTCTTAGCTTCTTTCTTGGCTATTGTATATTTTTTTAAGTTTTCCTCGTTCTTACAAATATATAATTCCTTATAAGTTATTCATTTTTTCCTTCACTTTCTCTTGTACTTTCTCATTCCACCACCAAGATTCTTTACTTAGTGGTGCATGTCCCTTTGACTCACCGAGTACACTCTTAGCTACTATTTTCAACTTTGATACCATCTTATCCGATGTTGTATTACAGTCATCGTATATTTTACCTAATGCTTGTACTTCTACCTTCTCTTTAAATATATTTTACTTCTCATCTTTTAACTTCCACCACTTAATTCTAGGAATCGTATATATTTTCTTTCTATTGATACTATGTTTGAGACATATATCCAACATTACTACCCTATATTGGGTAGTTAAACTTTCTTCAGAGATGACTTTGCAATCTTTACAAATCTTTCTATTCTTCTTCCTAATCATAAGAAAGTCAATTTTCGATTTATTATTCCTACTTTTGAATGTGACTAAGTATTCTTCTCTTTTTTTTTAAAAAAAAAAATATATTAGCTAATATAAGGTCATATGCTATCGTAAAATCTAATATACTTTATCCTTCCTCATTTCTCGTTCCAAACCTATAACTCCCATGTACTCTCTTATATTCCTTATTTTTCACTCCAACATGCCCATTTAGATCACCTCCTATTAAAATCATTTCATTTGGTGGAATATTTTATAATATTTCATCTAAGTCCTCCCAAAACCTTGATTTGGTAGCTTCATTTAATCCTACTTGTGGTGCATATACGCTAATTATGTTCATAGTTTCTTTTGCCACTATTATCTTAAGGGCTATAATTCTATCCCCTTTTCTAACTATTCCTACAACTTCATCCTTTAATAAACTATCTACAATAATACCCACTCAATTTCTTATTTTACTCTTTCCAGTGTACCATAACTTAAAACCCGAGTTCTCTTTCATCTTTGCCTTCTCGTTTGTCTATTTTGTCTCTTGTACATACAAAATACTAATTTTTCTCCTAATCATCATATCTACTACCTCCATTAATTTACCAGTGGGAGTTCCTATGTTCCATGTTCCAAATCTTAGATCATTAGTTTTCCTATCATATTTATTTTTATCCAACCTATGGTGTGAGAACTCTTGCCTATTTAACACTACACCTAAGTTCTCATGGAGATGTAACAGTCCTTGCTGAGACGTTACAGTCGGACCCTGTAACGTGAACTCTTGCATATTTAGCACTACACCCGAGTTCTGGAGATGTAGCGATCCTTGTTGAGACGTTACAGTCAGACCCTGTAACACGTTCCTTCCGGAGAACAATCTAGCATTAGCACAATAGTTTAATAGATCCATTCATTGAATATTTGTCATAATTTTGATACGGCTGGCAACCAAACGCAACTCTCCTCCTTTATCTGGGCTTGGGACAGACCATGATCGGATAACCGAGTAGGCAATCATGTGAATGCCAAGTAAGAAGTAAAACAGATGCTAACCGAGCAGTGAATGAGGTGTTGGGAGTTGAATGTGAACGAAAGCGAAGCCCGTGAGCCGAGAGGGAGAGGAGCCCATGAGCCGAGCAGGCACAGAGCTCGTGTGTCAAACGGGCGTGGAGTCTATGTGTTGAGTGAGCGACTGAACAAATGCTGAGCGGGCAATCGAGTGAATGCCGAGTGGGCGACCAAGCGGTGCCGAGCGGGTGACAGAAAGAATGCCGAGCGAACGGCTAAGCAGTACCAAACGGGCGATCGAAAGAATGCTGAGCGGGTTGCCAAGCAGTGCTGAGCGGGTGACCGAAAGAATGCCAAGCGGGCGGCCAAACGGTGTAGAGTGAACAACCAATAGAATGTCGAGTAGGCGGCCAAGTGGTGCCGAGCGAGAGTGGATCTCGAGATATCGAAAGGCATGAAGCATGTGTAATCAAAGGAGAACGAGAGTGAAACTCATGAGCTAAGTGGGAGCTGATCCCATGAAATCAAAGGCGAACAGGAGTGAAGCCCATAAGCTGAGCAGGAGTGAATCCCATGAACTGAACGGGAGTGGAACCTGAGAGATCAAATGGCACGAGTGTAGGTCCCTGGTCGACAGATAAGAGAGGGTGAATTGCTTGAAATTACAAACGAACCCTTTCTCGATATTTGAATTAAGTTAGGCAAACACTTGTTATAAACTAAAAGTAAGTGCATAAAATAAAGACAGACGCAATAAATATTTACTTGGTTTGCAATCAGAGGATTGCTAATCCAAGACAAATGTAGGTCACTAAAATCTCCTTCTTCCAAAGGCGGAGTAGCCTCTTATAATGTTGAAAGCGTAGAAAAGTAAAGAAAAGAACTAGAAGTTGAAGCACAGAATTTATTTACAAGTGTTGTTTTGAATTACTGAGACCAGAGCTATATTTATAGCTTGCTAGTCAAATATGATCGTTTGCGGCATAGCAGCTCCGAGTGCCTAGAAAGGCTTTGGGTGCTTGGGCGTGGATAAAACTTTATCCATGTCACAACGACTCTATCTAGATAAATTTATCCTATTTCGGGCACCCGGACACCTTCGCTCATGTAGGCTCCTACAGAGGCACCCTAGGTTGCCCAGGGTGGTCTAGGTGCTCAGACCAGTTTGGGTGCCTAAATAGTTAATAGCTTGTTGATTGTCCATTTCTCCTCCGTTTTGGCTCTGTTCGCTTGGATGATTTAGGCTATCTGGAATATGGTTCACTCGAACCCATTTTTCGATCTTCTCCTTGAGAAAACTTCCACTCCGGCCTCTCGTCTCTTAGAAACTTCATGCACTTTCTTCTCGTCCTCCAGCGTACTCTTCTACAACACCTCGTCCCTCGGACGCACCGAGCCCGTCAACTCTCTCCTATGCCGTCCTTCTCGCTAATTGTATCTTTTGCTCGACTTTCTGTGCTCCTAAGTTCCTACATACTTAGACACAAGGCATCAAACATACTTAAGACCTAACTTAACTTGGTTGATCATACCAAAACCACAATGGGGTACTTAAAATGGGGTTTGTGTAATTGAAGGCGAATGGGAGTTAAGCCTTTGACCTAAGCAGGAGCGGATCCCTTGAACTGAGAGGGAGCGGAACCCCTGAGATCGAAGGGCGCGAAGCCTATAGGATAGTCAAGTCTAAGACTCGTGATGATACTCTAATCCAAGACGGGTGGCGATGCTTTGATTCAAAAGGAGGCTTACTTATAACCTGGCCGAATAACTCGAAAGTCTGAGACATGGCGCGAGAGCATACTCGCTTATACCCGATTGATTGCTTGAGAGTCTGGAACATAGAGCGAGAGCATGCTAACTTATAACTTGGTTGGCTGCTTAGGAGTCTGGGACATGGCATGAGAACATGCTCGCTTATCACTCGGTTGACTACTCGGGAGTCTAGAATATGGGATGAGAGCATGCTTGCTTATAACTTAGTTGACTGTTCGAGAGTGGAATATAAATGCGAGGATAGGTTCGCTTATAATTCGGTTGGCTGCTCGAGAGTCTGAAATATAAGCATGAGGGTGAACTCACTTATAATCTTGCCAAACGACTCGGAAGTCTGGAATATAAGTGTGAGAGCAAGCTCACTTATAACTCGACCGAATAGCTCGAGAGTCTTGAATATAAGCATGACAGCAAGCTTACTTATAATCCATCCGAACGGTTTAGGAGTTTGGAGGCATAGTGTATGACCCGAATGCTTTGAAAATATTCCGGCTCGAGACCGGTGACGATGCTCCAGTTCGAGACTAGTGGCGATAACTCAACGCCAAACGGGGGAGGTGGAGCCTTGATGTCAATGGAAGCAGAACTCGTAATAATATGAGGAAGCAAAGCCTTTACCATACCTGATCGTGGAGTGATGCCGACCAGCTGAGGATTTGACATGATCCCTCGACTCCCGAGTGTCGTAGAGTTGAGGAGAGAAATAGTGTCGATCCCTTTACTCCCAAATGTCTGCGAAGTCAGGGAGAGAATAATTTGAGCACTGGCTGTCAAAGGGAGAGAAGTCCATAACAATATGAGGGAGCAAAGCCCATACCAATAGGAAGGAGCAGAGCCCTTAACAATAGGAGGGTGTAGAACCCCATGGATGAAGGGTTCAGAGCCTGTAATAGTAAGAGGATACAGAGTCCCATGGATGGAAGGTGTAGAGCCTTTAGTAGTAGAAAGGAGCAGAGCCCGTAACAATAGGAGGGTGCAGAGCCCCATGGGCAGAGGGTGCAAAGCCTATAGTAGTAAAAGGATATAGAGCCCCATGGGTAGAGGATGTAAAGCTGTAGCAGTAAGAGGATGCAGAGCCCCATGGGTGGAGGGTACAGATCCTGTAGCAATAAGAAGGAGAAGTGCTTGTAACAATAGGAGGATGCAGAGCTCCATGGGTGGAGGGTGCAGAGCTTGTAGTAGAAAGAGGATGTAGAGTCCCATGGGCGGAGAGTGCAGAGACTGTAGTAGTAAGAGGGTGTAGAGCCTGTAGGATACTGTACCGGGGAGCTAAACCCCTAATCTTTGATTGAAGAGTGAGGCCCTTAGTATGTGATCAGAGAGCAAGGCCCTTAGTCTGTGATCGGAGATACTCTCTGATTGAGGAGTTGTAGTGGATCCTACGGCTGGAAGGGAAAATATAATATAATAGAAAAATTGACCTGCTGACTGGCTGAGGATCTGACTTAGTTCCTCGACTCCTGAATACCATGGAGTGAAAGGAGAATATAATGTGTTCGTCAAAAATCCACTGGGATCATGATGACGGCAGAGTTTTCTGACGTCGTCCATCTTCATGTTCTAGATCAGGCAAAGTTCTCATAAACAGTGTCAAATATGATCTCATCTAAAAGCTAAAAAGGTGGAACTGCTGGTATAATGTGGCTGGAATATTGACCAAGTTACCATGATCTGGAGGGGTAGGGTATGATGAACTGTTTTCTTTGTTGACCAAGGCCTTAGAAGGCCTCTAGTCAACACTATCTGTAGATAACGATCGTATTACCCCAGGCCTGTTGGTTGCTACTCGGAAATCCTAGAGGTTCCACTGTACAAAAATTTTGTACAAAGGTCTGAATCTTTTCCTAGCTACCATGTGTTCTTTTAAATTAAATTTTGGATCGCCTGCGGAACTTAACACGTTTGATCCAAAACTTAATCTATTTGTTCTTTTAGGTTTTGACTTGGATCTCCTGCGGAACTTAACACGTTCGACCCAAATCACCTTAAGTTATTAATTCCATTAAATATTAATTTCCATAATTGGTTCCCAGTACTGACGTGGCGAGGCACATGGCCTTCTTGGATATGGGAGCAACCACCACCGACTAGACAAAACCTTTTATAGAAATCTAATATTTAATTTCCTAAAATAACTTTAGGTTAACCGAAAAGAACAATCAAATCACAAGGAAAAATAAAACAAAAGAACACAACTTCGAAAAACTAGAATCGTAAGCCTCTTGTATTTGGTATTATTTCCATAAATAACTAGCATGATGCGGAAAGAAAAATTACTAGTTATACCTTTTAGAAAGACCTCTTGATCTTCTACCGTATTCCTCTTCTAACCTCGGACGTTGTGTGGGCAACGATCTTTCGAGATGAGAAACCACCAAGCAACTTCTTCTCCTCCTAGCTAGGTTCGGCCAACACAAAGAAGCTTCACCAAGGACGAAGAACAAAACACCAACCAAGCTCCAAGGGATACAAGCTTTCTCTCCTTCTTCTTCTTCTCCAAGTAGTATCCGGCCACCACAAGAGCTCCAAGCCAATAGAGAAGGTTCGGCCACCACCAAGAGGAAGAGAGGTTGGCCGGCCACAACACCAAGGAAAAGAGGGAGAGAAATAATAGAGGTTGTTCACCTTGAAGCCTCCTCTACCCCCTCTTTTATAATCCTTGGTCTTGGCAAATAAGGAAATTTAATTAAAAACTTCCTTAATTCTTTTGCCATAAAAAGGAAAAATTTATTTAATTAAAAACAATTTTCCTTTTCTCAATTTACATGGCCGGGCACACCAAAGCTACAAACAAGGAGAGTTTTAATTAATTAAAACTTCCTAATTTGTCTCCAGAAATTTATAAAATTTCTTCAATAATTTAATCCCTTCATGATTGGTTTATAAAAAGGAAATTTAATAAATTAAAATCTTTCTTTTAAACATGTGGATAAAAAGAAAGTTATCTCTAAAAATTAAAATCTCTTTTAATCTACAAATAAGGAAAGATATCAAATCTTTTCTCAATCTTTTGTAGAAACTAATAAAAGAGAATTATTAATTTTTAAACTTTCTTTTAAATCATGAACATGGTTAAAAAGGAAAGTTTTCTTAAAATTTAAAATCCTCCTTTAATCAACAAATAAGGAAAGATTTCAAATTTTAAACTCTCTTTTAAACATGTAGATGATTTACAAATAAGGAAAGT
The DNA here is from genome assembly GCF_018446385.1 of Zingiber officinale. NCBI lineage: Eukaryota > Viridiplantae > Streptophyta > Magnoliopsida > Zingiberales > Zingiberaceae > Zingiber > Zingiber officinale. The sequence continues at coordinate 109,671,689 of NC_055996.1, forward strand.
TTTTTACCAAAAATTAAAACCATCCTTTTAATCTACAAATAAGGAAAGAGATTAATCTCTTCTCTTAATCTTTTGTAGAAAGTTATAAAAGGACATTTTTAATTTTTAAACTCTCTTTTAAAATCATGATATCCACATAAGAAATAATTTTAATAAAAATCCTTTTAATATTCTAGTGGCCGGCCACCTAAGCTTGGGACCCAAGCTTTGGCCGGCCACCTACATGACTCATCCACTTGGTCTTGGCCGGCCCTAGCTTGGGTTCCAAGCTAGCTTGGCCGGCCCCATTGGATGGGTAAGAAGGTGGGTATGCGGTGGGTATAAAATCTCTATATACTAGAGGCTACGATAGGGACCGAGAGGAGGAATTGGTTTTGGTCTCCTGATGAAATTAAGCATCCCGTGTTCGCCCCGAACACACAACTTAATTTCATCAATAATAATTCATTCCACTAAAGAACTATTATTGAACTACCGCACCAATCCCAAATTACATTTTGGGCTCCTTCTTATTATGAGTGTGTTAGTCTCCCTGTGTTTAAGATAACAAATGTCCACTAATTAAGTAAGTTACTGACAACTCACTTAATTAATATCTAGCTCCAAGAGTAGTACCACTCAGCTTCATCGTCATGTCGGACTATGTCCACCTGCAGGGTTTAACATGACAATCCTTATGAGCTCCTCTTGGGGACATTCTCAACCTAGATCACTAGGACACAGTTTCCTTCTATAATCAACAACACACACTATAAGTGATATCATTTCCCAACTTATCGGACTTATTGATTCATCGAACTAAATCTCACCCATTGATAAATTAAAGAAATAAATATCAAATATATGTGCTTGTTATTGTATTAGGATTAAGAGCACACACTTCCATAATAACTGAGGTCTTTGTTTCTTTATAAAGTCAGTATAAAAGAAACGACCTCTAATGGTCCTACTCAATACACTCTAAGTGTACTAGTGTAATTATATAGTTAAGATAAACTAATACCTAATTACACTACGACCTTCCAATGGTTTGTTCCTTTCCATTATGATCGTGAGCTACTGTTTATAATTTATAAGGTACTGATAACATGATCCTCTGTGTGTGACACCACACACCATGTTATCTACAATATAAATTAATTGAACAACTTCATTTATCATAAATGTAGACATTTGACCAATGTGATTCTTATTTCTAGATAAATGTTTATACCAAAAGCTAGGCTTTTAGTATACACTCTAACAATCTCCCACTTATACTAAAAGACTAAGCTGCCATATCTGCTGCCATACATCTGATTCCCAACCCTTCAACATGTACATCAAAAGCTCTCGCCTTAAGGACCTTAGTGAAAAGATCTATAGGTCATCATCTGATGCATTCTAGGCAGCAACAACTTCTCCTCGTTTATACGATTTCTCGTATTGGATGGTACTTGCGCTCTATTATGTTTACTTGCCTTTATAGACTTATGGTTTCTTCGAGTTTGCTACTGCACCAATATTATTACAATAAATTGTAATAATATTTGGATAAACCAGAAATCATATCTAAGTCTATCTTGAGGTTATTGAGTCATTCAGCTTTTATGGCTACCTTAGAGGCTTGCCATATACTAAACTTCTATGGTGGAGTCCAGAAAAACACCTATGCTTATCACTCTTCCATAGTTATGACTTTACCTCCTAAAGTAAACACAAAACCCCGAGGTTGACTTATTATTGTCCCTATCCGATTGGAAGTCAAAATCCATGCAACCCACAAGGACCAAATTAACTGCCTTGTAAGCTAGCATATATTCTCTAGTGCCTCTAAGGTACTTCAATATATGCTTTACTGCAATCCACTGTCCTTGTCCAGGGTTATTTTGATATCTGCTAACTATGTCCTTGGCAAAACAGATTTCTGATCTCGTGCATAGCATACATTAGGCTTCCGACAGCCGAAGCATAAAGAACTGCCTTTATTTCCTTTATCTCCTTTGATGTCTACAGAGACATATCTTTAGATAAAGTTACTCCATCCTGAAAAGGTAAGAAACCTTTCTTGGAGTTTTGCATGCTTAAAACGAGCAAGGATTTTTCTGATATATGAAGCTTGGGATAAGTAAAATATTCTTTTCTTGCGATCCTTTATTACTTTGATCTCAAGAATATATACATTCTCCCAAGTCCTTTATATCGAATTGTTTGGACAACCATACCCTTACTTCTGACAACATTTTGATATTGTTTCCAACTACCAAAAATGTTATCTACGTATAGTACAAGAAATACCACCACGCTTCCATCACACCTTTTGTATACACAAGACTTATCCGGTTACTAAATAAATTCATAGGTCTAAATTACTTTGATAAACCGGATGTTCCAAGACCTTGAAGCTTTGCCTCAGTCCATAGACTGATTGAGCTTTACCCAAGATGCTCTTAGCCATTTGCAATGAACCCTTCTGGTTGCTTTATATGGATGTTTTCTTCAAGACTTCCATTAAGGAATGCTGTCTTGACATCCACTTGCCAAATAGATAAAAGAATCCGGATAGACTTAAGCATGGCTACCAGTGAAAAAAGTTTCCTTTTTTATTAAGCCTTGCTTTAAAGGTTTCTACCTTCCTGTCTATCCCTCTTTTCCTATTATAGACCTTTTACACCCAAAGGCTTTTACACCACTTGGTGGTTCTACAAGCTTCCAGATTTTATTAGAATACATATATTCTAATTCTATTATTCATTAATCTTTGCCAGGATGCTACATATTTATCTTGGAGTGCTTCGTCATATGTCCGGAGATCAGGTTTATGTCCTTCAGGGATCGAGTCCAAAAAGTCTCCCAAAACATGAACCTATTTAGGTTGCCTAACAACCCTCCCACTACGACAAGGCACTTTCTGCAATTGTGTATCATTTGTGATACGTGTTGCAATTTTCTTGTGGTATCTCATCTTGTACAGTTGGTACTAGGTTAGACATGTCCTTTATTATTTCCTTAAGAACAAATTTACTTATGAGCACGTGGTTCATTATATAGTCCTTTTCTAAAAATCAGTCATTGATGCTAACAATGACCTTCTGATTTTTAAGACTATAAACCTACTTTTGTTTATCTAGGATAACTTACAAACAAGTGAACTCCTATCCAACTTATCATTGTCTCTCTTTAACATATGTGCTGGATTACCCGAATCCGAATATGCTTCAAAATAGGTTTTCACCTATTCAGCAATTCTATATGAGTAGAGAGTTCTAACTTGGAAGGTACTATGTTCACTTTCGTTTTCAGAGTTTATCCTTAAAACAAATTTAAAAATTTTCTGAATAACTCATCATCTATCTAATTATTCCATAAGAGTCCTTTACCTTCTTTCTACTACACCATTCTGTTGGGGTGTACTAGATGCAGTTAGTTGTGATTGAAATCCAACTTCTGATAAGTGACTCCTAAAATCTCTCAAGAGGTACTTGCCACTATGATCTCACCATAGTGTCTTTTTACTTTGTCGTTTCTCCACATCAGCCTAGTACTCTTTGAACTAATCAAAGTACTTAGTCTTGCGGTACATTAAGTAAATTTATTTATATCTTGAATAGTTGTCTATAAAATAGACGAAATATTCAATACTACCTCTTGTCTGGATAGTCATAGGATCACACAAATCAGAATGAACCAATTTCAACATATCTTTGACTCCATACCCCTTAGACTCGAAAGCTTCTTGGTTATTTTTCCTTCCAAGTAAGACTCGCAGGTTGGAAAGATTTCCACTACTAATGAACCCAAAAGTTCATCAGCTACCAATGAATCATACTCAAGTTAATATAACCTAGCCTTAGATGCCAAAGATATAATTGGTTCATTTCCGAAGGTTACTTTCTCTTAAAGTTAGAAGATGTGTTACTAATTTCCATTTGTTGCATCGTGAGAGTTATTGGATTTATAAATTGTCAACCAACGTACCAGAACAGATAACTTCCCTCTTTTTCTTAATAACAACTTTGTTATTAAAAGAGGCAGAATATCAAGTTCTTTGAATAGTTTAGAAATTGAAAACTAGTTCTTTCTAAACTTGGTGCGTAAAGACAATTACTCAAAAATCCATGTTTTATTCTTATCAAAAGATAAACATCTCCCACTGCAACAGCTACCATTTTTACAGTAGTGCCCATGTGGACGGTGTTTTAATTTTCATTTAGTTGTCGGGTTTCCTGGAACCCTGCAATGAATTGCAGACATGATTAATGGCATCTTGTATCTACACTCCAGGTTCTGGTAGATAACACCACTAGACATGTTTCAACTAATGAATTAAATACACCTAAATTGTTCTTAGTTCTTAGAAGACAGTCTACCATAATGTCCAAGTCCTATTTCCAATCATTACAATTTGGACTACTAAGTCTTTTCTATAGTATGACTATTAGGGAATTGACAAATATTTAAATCCTAAGAATCACAAAAAAAAAAAAAATATTTGGTCAAGATCAACTCCTTAAAAAATCCCCATGAATTTTGTATGCCACGTTAGTGTGGACGTATACAAAATCAAAGAGGAGATTTTATCCATTAATTTTATTATCTTGTCAACTTTACTTTATGACGAATAAAATTAATAGTTGATCTGTCTTTGATCAAATATTTGGTCAAAAACTTTTGAATTTAAAAAATATTGATTCCTCAAACAATATTATTTAAATTCACCAACACCTCAAACACCGTGAATTTTGCATGCCACGTTAGTGTGGACGTATACAAATTCAACATTTGTAAAAGGAGGGTTTTAACCCATTAATTTTATTATCTTGTCAACCTAACTTTTTGACAAATAAAATTAATAGTTGGTATCATTTGGTCACACAAATAATAGCAGTGACTCCGATGGGGAGGATACTATTAAATGTGTCTAAGTGTATACCATTACTTGACACTAAGTCCATTAATAAGATTATGCCCCTTCCGTTGGGGAAGATCACACGCTCTTAATTAACTTCCTATAGTCATCCAAAAATGGAAGTCTGTTTTAGTGATCCACAAACAAGCTCATCCATTATGGAGGAAGGCACTCAGAGCCAACGCGGAAGCTTGTTTGCATCACTTACAAACCAGTAATGGAGACCATGGGATTTACTTAAAAATCCCTCTCCCACTTAGTTATTTATAAATGAGGAATTTTAACTATGCTAGCCTACTAAATATGTAAACTAACATGCACACACAGCACAATATAAAAGCAATAAATAGAAAAACTAATTTTCAACTATTATGGCTTTTATCTCTAGTTGTCCTCCGTGTGTTGTCATCCCAAGCTGCTGCCATATTTGGCCACCGCCACCGGGTCTAGCTGTCGCATCCATCTTGCTCCTAGTTCCGCTACGCCTCTGGTCCTCAGAAGGTTCCACGCTTTGCAAGATTCGATCCGCGACATAAATAGAATTTTACATTTTGATCCTATATTCCATAAAAGGAATGTACATGTATCTAGATCAAAAATAAAATCCTAATAAAACTAAATACAGCTCCTGCTGTATTTTATAATACAATCATGCACATACAATAAAATGCCCTTGACATGTCCAAGGGTCCAATCACACACATAATAACTATAAGCCATAATAGTTGGATCCTGCATCCACAAAGTTAGCACATCCTACTATTATCCTGCCTAAATTATGTATGACATGTGCATAATTAAACTAATACCAAATACACAGAGGCAAAACCCTAGCTCTGATACCAATTGTTGGTTGCTACTCGGAAAGCCTAGAGGTTCCATACAAAATTTTGTACAAAGGTCTGAACCTTTTCCTAGCTACCATGTGTTCTTTTAAATTAAATTTTGGATCGCCTGCGGAACTTAACACGTTTGATCCAAAACTTAATCTATTTGTTCTTTTAGGTTTTGACTTGGATCTCTTGCGGAACTTAACACGTTCGACCCAAATCACCTTAAGTTATTAATTCCATTAAATATTAATTTCCATAATTGGTTCCCAGTACTGACGTGGCGAGGCACATGGCCTTCTTGGATATGGGAGCAACCACCACCGACTAGACAAAACCTTTTATAGAAATCTAATATTTAATTTCCTAAAATAACTTTAGGTTAACCGAAAAGAACAATCAAATCACAAGGAAAAATAAAACAAAAGAACACAACTTCGAAAAACTAGAATCGTAAGCCTCTTGTATTTGGTATTATTTCCATAAATAACTAGCATGATGCGGAAAGAAAAATTACTAGTTATACCTTTTAGAAAGACCTCTTGATCTTCTACCGTATTCCTCTTCTAACCTCGGACGTTGTGTGGGCAACGATCTTTCGAGATGAGAAACCACCAAGCAACTTCTTCTCCTCCTAGCTAGGTTCGGCCAACACAAAGAAGCTTCACCAAGGACGAAGAACAAAACACCAACCAAGCTCCAAGGGATACAAGCTTTCTCTCCTTCTTCTTCTTCTCCAAGTAGTATCCGGCCACCACAAGAGCTCCAAGCCAATAGAGAAGGTTCGGCCACCACCAAGAGGAAGAGAGGTTGGCCGGCCACAACACCAAGGAAAAGAGGGAGAGAAATAATAGAGGTTGTTCACCTTGAAGCCTCCTCTACCCCCTCTTTTATAATCCTTGGTCTTGGCAAATAAGGAAATTTAATTAAAAACTTCCTTAATTCTTTTGCCATGAAAAGGAAAAATTTATTCAATTAAAAACAATTTTCCTTTTCTCAATTTACATGGCCGGGCACACCAAAGCTACAAACAAGGAGAGTTTTAATTAATTAAAACTTCCTAATTTGTCTCCAGAAATTTATAAAATTTCTTTGATTGGTTTATAAAAAGGAAATTTAATAAATTAAAATCTTTCTTTTAAACATGTGGATAAAAAGAAAGCTATCTCTAAAAATTAAAATCTCTTTTAATCTACAAATAAGGAAAGATATCAAATCTTTTCTCAATCTTTTGTAGAAACTAATAAAAGAGAATTATTAATTTTTAAACTTTCTTTTAAATCATAAACATGGTTAAAAAGGAAAGTTTTCTTAAAATTTAAAATCCTCCTTTAATCAACAAATAAGGAAAGATTTCAAATTTTAAACTCTCTTTTAAACATGTAGATGATTTACAAATAAGGAAAGTTTTTTACCAAAAATTAAAACCATCCTTTTAATCTACAAATAAGGAAAGAGATTAATCTCTTCTCTTAATCTTTTGTAGAAAGTTATAAAAGGAAATTTTTAATTTTTAAACTCTCTTTTAAAATCATGATATCCACATAAGAAATAATTTTAATAAAAATCCTTTTAATATTCTAGTGGTCGACCACCTAAGCTTGGGACCCAAGCTTTGGCCGGCCACCTACATGACTCATACGGTAGGTATTGGCCGGCCCTAACTTGGGTTCCAAGCTAGCTTGACCGGCCCCATTGGATGGGTAAGAAGGTGGGTATGCGGTGGGTATAAAATCTCTATATACTAGAGGCTACGATAGGGACCGAGAGGAGGAATTGGTTTTGGTCTCCTGATGAAATTAAGCATCCCGTGTTCGCCCCGAACACACAACTTAATTTCATCAATAATAATTCATTCCACTAAAGAACTATTATTGAACTACCGCACCAATCCCAAATTACATTTTGGGCTCCTTCTTATTATGAGTGTGTTAGTCTCCCTGTGTTTAAGATAATAAATGTCCACTAATTAAGTAAGTTACTGACAACTCACTTAATTAATATCTAGCTCCAAGAGTAGTACCACTCAGCTTCATCGTCATGTCGGACTATGTCCACCTGCAGGGTTTAACATGACAATCCTTATGAGCTCCTCTTGGGGACATTCTCAACCTAGATCACTAGGACACAGTTTCCTTCTATAATCAACAACACACATTATAAGTGATATCATTTCCCAACTTATCGGGCTTATTGATTCATCGAACTAAATCTCACCCATTGATAAATTAAAGAAATAAATATCAAATATATGTGATTGTTATTATATTAGGATTAAGAGCACACACTTCCATAATAACTGAGGTCTTTGTTTCTTTATAAAGTCAGTATAAAAGAAACGACCTCTAATGGTCCTACTCAATACACTCTAAGTGTACTAGTGTAATTATATAGTTAAGATAAACTAATACCTAATTACACTACGACCTTCCAATGGTTTGTTCCTTTCTATTATGGCCGTGAGCTACTGTTTATAATTTATAAGGTACTGATAACATGATCCTCTGTGTGTGACACCACACACCATGTTATCTACAATATAAATTAATTGAACAACTTCATTTATCATAAATGTAGACATTTAACCAATGTGATTCTTATTTCTAGATAAATGTTTATACCAAAAGCTAGGCTTTTAGTATACACTCTAACAAGGCCTTGATACCCCGATGCTCGAGACAGGTCCTAAAAATATATAAGGAGCTAAATAAATAGTAGAATAATGTAATGCTTGAAGAATAAAGAGTGAGTACGGTGGCATACCTTGGCCCAGGGGGCATCCTTTGGTTGATCAGTGAGCTGGTCGTGACGCTAATTGAGTCGTCGTGATCCAGAAGAGTAGATGAATATGAGCCAGATAAGGAGCTAAATCTGACAGTATGGAGCAGGACGCGACATGGATCTGGAAGGCTGCATGCAGGCTGAAATATGATAGTGGCACATAGATCGGTATATGATAACAGAACACAAGTCAAAACATAGCCTCGGCTTGAAGGTCAGAACACAATATCCACTCGAAAGCCAGAACACAATATCAATTCGAAGGCCAGAACACAATAGTGAGGTACAATTGCTTGGTGACTTGGAGGATTTTGGATCACATCAAAAGTGTATGCCAACATGGATTGGGCCTGGATTGATGCCAAAAGTGTGCGGCAGTGCGGATCGAAGAGTGATAGTGTACGCTGGGCTGCTTCGGCCACTGGAGGTAGCGTCGGAGGCAAACTTATGAGTGAGAGGTGGTGGCGGTGGTAGTGGCGTAGAGGTGGAAGGTGAAGGTGCAGCGCCGATGTCCAAGAAAGGGGGCTTCTTGGTGACAGATCCGAAGCGAAGCCGGCCGAGCACCGGTAAAGTTATAAGTGAGCATGTTCTCAAGCTTTATATCCTATCAAATCGCCAATAAGTATTCAAGATATAGGCTTGCTAGCCCTAGCGAATCTTATTTATATTTCTCTTGGGTTGATTTCTCACTTGGCTAAATTAGGCCACTTGGGAGAGAGGATCTATTTCACTAGGCTTACCTTTATCAATGGATACATCTATCAATGGGATGACCTGTCTAACTAATATTGAATTATGCTCTCGGTCGGAGCAATTCTTTAGTCTGTCACTTAGTACCAACGTTGACTCCATCCAGCGGAACGTCTCGTTCAGACTATCATTTAGACTTGCTGTACCCAATCTCTAGATTTCCATGTTATTGGACCCTTCATATGATTTTTATGAACGGGGTCTTGTTCGAATTCCAATTTATAAAAAAGGTGTCACTAATACCATGGCTACACGTGGAAAAGCAAGCATGATTTGATAATCGGAGCAAGTTTAGCATTCAAATTTCAAGTGCTTCAATAATTACATGGCATACATCTACAACAATATTTCTTGTTCAATCAAACTTACTCAAAAAATCCTTACGGAGTTCTCTTAAAAATCATTGTCGATCTATGAATCTCCTAGGAGGTTCCGCTGAGAGGTAGCCGCCCTCACGCAGCTGTTGGACCACTCCCTCTGCCCCAAGAGTAAGGATTCTTGCGATCTGGTCCCTAAAAATCATACTAAATTATTGAGATTCAAGGTAGGCTTTTCGTCTAATCTCAAAATGCTCATCCTCCTCAGCCTGGTAAAACAATAGCTCGGACTTAGCAATATCTAATTCGGCTTACAATGATTCTAGTTAGGCTTCCTGTGTGTCCAAATTGCGCTGTAATACCAAGATTAGCGTATCCTTGGAGGATAATTCTTTGACTCACTTGGCTTATTCCGAGGTATAGGAGAGTCTCAATTCTTCCAACAGGGCGGTCTTTTGGGCCAGGTTTGATAAGGCTTTTGCCTTTTAGGACTCCCTCCACTCAAAGTTTGGACTTGTTGGTGTTCAACTGACTTGCCAATCTCCCACTTTTTCTTGTTGAGATTCGTCTAGCTGTTGAGACTCTCTTAAAGTCTGCCCCATGCTGGCTAGCAGCCCTGCCTAATTCTCTATCTCCTTCTGCAAGCTGGTCATCTGCTCACTCAGATTGGAAGCTAAAAGTTCCAATTCCTAGACGCACTTTTTCAGAATCTTAGTATCTCTCTCTAGGTCCACCACAAAGTGACTTAAGTCTAACCTTGTGGCATAAAACTAAAAATAGGTGGCATAGAGGGATGTTATTCAAGAAAGTTAGGCAGTTGAAAGAAATAGCATAGAGATGACACATATTTACGCGGTGGCAACTGAGCATGTTCATTTGCACACTCGAAATTTGAAAGACCCTTTGGGCATTTCCTTGCACTCGCCCAGACCTCCACCAAAGGACCCCATAGCTTTAATATCCCATGGAACGAGGAACTGAGGCACTTCCCTGTTGGGATGATAGACCTAAACTAAATTAAAATTAGCATTCTAGGTCTGCAGGAGAGCTTGGCCTTGCGAAAACACCTCAAATAGGGCTAGTTAACAAGGACAGGGAGCTGGAAGACGAGGGATGATGGATTTGCATAGTTGTCCCTTGCAGTTGGGCAGATATAGGCTGAGGGGATGCACCAGTAGGCCCATGAGTAACGGGTCTAGCCAGGGAGTGAACCATAACTGCAGGTTCCTTTCCTCGAGCGGAGGAAATTGGGAGCTTGGTGTGGGTCGTCCAAAGACTGGTCATTCAGACAAGACCAAAGCACCCGGGCAGAACCTTTTGGCGAGCAGGACATCTGAGTCACTAGACCCAGAGGGAGCTGTTGCTACTAAAGGTAAATTTGAAGACGGAAGTGCCAGCGCAACTTCACACTTCTTTCAAATCTCCTCACCTAATCGATTCAGGGTATCTATGTTCACCCGGGCTCTGGTAAAAAGGAAAACTCTAAAGACAGTTTCAGCTATACCCATGATGCTTGTTAAACACAATTGAGGGAGTAGGTATTATCTGAAGCCAAGTAGAAGAAAGGGATAGAGTTCTTACTAAAGGAGGAAGTCAGTACGAACTTGGCTAGACTTAAGCCGAACATATATAATAACTCCTCTTGAAGTAGCATCGAGATATCGAATTTTAGTCCAATCAATTTCAATATGGCCCCTGCTAAAGGATGACTCTCTATCGAGGTTCCCCAAAGTTGGTGTGGACTGAAGGTTGTACTTCCAAGAATGCGGCCAGGACATGGGTGTGGGAAGATGAATAAAGAAATATTTGTTTTTCCAATCTCCGCCTTAAGCAGGTTCCCTCTCAAAAAGTTTGAACTTTGGTCGGGCAACAAAATGAAAAATACTTTTAACCACTTATTTAGGATAAAAGAAGTAGTGAAACAAATGGGAGGAAAGAGAAGCCTTAAATAGATGAAAAACGATAAATGTCCCACGCACCAGACGAATAGAATTGGGGGTTAGTTGTTGGAGGGGAATGCAAAAATCCTGGCTCACTGATGAGAAAGGGAGAAATGGGGAATCGTAGGCCTACTTGCATTTGCTCTTTGAAGAAAGTTACATAGTTTGGGGGAGGAAGGTGGGGGCGTGCCTGCGCAGTGAGCACCATGATGTGCATAGAAGAAGGAATGCTATAATTATAACGGATATCATTGAGGTCAATGCTAAGAAATTGGGAGGCCAAGGAAGTATAAGCTGAACCAGAGGTAGTCATCAGGAGAACTAATGAAGGGATTAGAGTAGTGAGTGCGAAAGGGGGAGAATGGGGAAGTAACAAGATTGCTAGAATTCTTGAAACTTGAAAAAATCGGGGAAGAAAAAGGTGATGAAGACGAAGGGTTTTTAAAGAGTGTTTAAGAAAACCCTCCAGATGCCCTTTTTAATATGGATCGTTGGATCGTAAGAACAAAAAAGTGGGTTCATAATCGAGGTCGTTAGATTAGAAGGCGAAGTGACGTATGCTTAGAAAATTATGTGTCAGTGGTTATGTCAAAAGAGTAAGATTGACAAACACATGTTACCAATAAGTGGTACACATTTATGACGAAGGGGACAAGTAATCATTTTCGGAAAAAGTTGATACTTATAGTAAGGTAAATTTTCCTTTGTTAATGACTAGTTAACACTAAAAATCACTGATTGACCGTAAACATAGGTAGATTCTTTATGACTTCACCTTAATGTACTCTGGAGATAACTCGATCGACGAAGAGGTTGGTCGACCTAAGCGTCTGGTGGATCTAATAGTGTGCGCCCCTCAAGGATTCTGTCCTTATTCACGTATTCTATTATATGCCCGAATGGAAGGTTGTACTCGACCTGGTAAAAACCTGGTTGAGTCCTTATTCACGTGTTCTATTATATGCCCAACCGAAAGGGTGTACTCGACCTAGTAAAACCTGGTCGGACAAACAAGCTCGCTCAAGTCGTGAGCATTAGGACCCTTAAATCACTTGATGTAGGAAGTTAAACACACGCAGAAATAAATAAATAAAATAGTCAAACATGATCTGGAAATACATTAAGGAAAAGGGTTTTCATTACATGAAAATCAAAATACCAAGTTTTACTGTTCATAGGGATAGTTTAAGGAATTACTTTAAGCTGGGAAATAAGCTGGGCGGATGCTCCTTGAGTAGCCTCTGACAGTCAATAAAGCAAGCTGGAGGGTTCAAAGCCAAGTAGCCTCCCTCTCTCAATTGCTTGACTACACCCTCGCCTCCATGAAAAAGAGTGGTGTTAATAGAGTCTATGATGGGCACAACAAATTTGCATGATTTAAAGAGGGTGGCCTTCCTTGTTTCAAATCGCTCGTTCTCTCCCGCTTGATAAGCCACATGTTTCATCTGAACCACTACTAGTTTAGAAGAGAGACTAGTCGCCTTAGATTTGGCTGTTGTTATAATGCCTCGGTCAGCCTCTATATCTGCCCAAATATATTTCAGTTCCATCTCTTGAGCATCCAATTTTTGCTGCCGCTCAGCCACCAATTGGGTTGGTGGCCAGCTCCGCAACATGTGCATCTTTGGATTCTTCTAGTTAAGCAGAGAGGCGCTGGACCTTTGTAGACTTCTCATCCATCTCAGATACTATGCTTTCTTGTCAAGCGGTCTCCGAGTGAAACCTATCCTCAATAGACTTAAGGACGACCTCAGATTTTTACGCTCACTCTAAATCAGATTAGCCCGTTGCCTGAATCTCTTGGAGTTCCTTTTTTAATTACTCAATCGGTCAAGTTGAGTCTACTTTTCTGAGGATGGGCAGGTGGGGATTTTGAGCGCACCCATCTCGGACAGGCATCTCTTCAAATCTTCATTTTCTTGGGCTAAGGTTGCGAATTTTTACAGCATGCCCATCCCGAACACCTATTACTGCAAAATGAACGTCTATTCAAAACATGAAGAAGGAAAGACAATGTGTAAAAAAAACTTACCGATGTCAAGTTGAAAGAATAGTCATCCATGAACTTCGCCAATGCAAGGTCGTCCAGTTTGTTTATTGTGGCTTTCCACGCCGCCATCAACTAGCCCATTAATAGTATACGACGACTAGCTAGGGGAGTGGAAGACGAGGAAGTTAACTTAGGGACAAAAGGTAAATCAAATGTAGCAGAGAACTGGTAGAGCCTTTTGGGCTCTCTGTCAAGGATAATGGAAGGGAAAGCCTCCACCAAAGGAATGATGGGAAGATCAGGAGGTAAGGAAGATGCACCGATCAGAGAGTCGATCAGTTGGGAAGTGACCTCTTAGATTGGACTGCTAAGGAGGATCCTGGAGGTGGATGGATGAGCAGACAAAGTCCGCTCAGATGATTGAGTTGAGGTTTTTTCCCAGGGGGTGTAAAGTGAGACGAAGACACGAGAATGGGGGATGCGGGTCCCTCAAGAGTTTGAGCAGGGAGGACAAGGCAACGCTTCTTGCGTCTTCGCAGGGGAGTCTCCACCTCAGAAGAGTCCTTCAATATAAGGAGAGGGTTGGTTGGTGCCTCTTCTTATGCGACCCCCTCACTGGGTCCAGCCGCACGACTGTCGGACGCCTCACTAGAAGGGCCAACTAGTTGCTGGCCCTGCTCTGCTTGAAGCTCCTGCTCCCTTTGCAATAGCGTATCCTTATCTATTTGGACACGCTTGGATGCTATTGCCTCCAAAAAGACATCCACTGCATAAAATAGAAGGGACTTTAGTTAGTTCTAACCTAATGAGTGAGGTAATAAAACTTATCGAAAGAATAAGGAAACTTGGCCTAGACGGAACTTAACTCGAACAAGTAAAGCAGACCCTTACGCAGAAATTTCGGGGGCCTTAAACTAAATGCCACCCAGTTTCTTCGAATGGGAGATGAAGGCTGGGTCAACCTTGAAATTACCAATGTCCAAAAGTGGGGAAAGGTCAGACCGCCACTCGATTGACCAAGAAGTTGGCTTAGGCAATTCAACAAAAAAGAAACAATCCTTCCATCCTTTGTTGGAAGAAGACATGTCCTTGAAGAGTACTGCCTTAGGACAAGATTGAAACAGAAAGACTATCAGATCTGATCGTTTGGGGTATAAGAACAGGTAAAAATTGTGAGAAGTAGGAGGGATGTTATATAGGTGAAATAAGGTGAACATAAAGCACATACTGCAAAATACATTCGAGGTGAACTGTGAAAGAGAGACATTAAAATAAAGGCTTAGGTCCGAAAAGAAATTGGAAATTGGAAATTGGAAATCGTAAACCCGCTTTCAGTTGATCTTTAAAGAATGTGACACAACCGTCAGGACAATGATGAGGGTGAGCTTTAGGAGGATGGAAGGTGAATTCTATGGTCAATAGGGATTTCGCATTGTAAGCGAAGTCTCTATCGGTCGACATTATCAAAGTTGGAATGCGTATAAATGTACCACGGGGCAACATATTCTTGCGCCATGGGAGAAGGGAAGGAAAACATCTAAGAATTCGAAGGACTTACTAGTTCAAAGCGAAGGAAGAACAAGGTAGTCAAAAAGGCAGTCGTTGGAGAAGAAGAGGAAGCGGAGAATGACGCGCTCCCTCATTGCTTGGGTTTTTTTTTTAAAAAAAAAGTGAACTATAGGATCAAGTCCTATTATATTTGTTTGATTACAACAGTACATGCATTACTAACCTTTGATCTTCATGTAGCAAGGGAAGGAGTGTCGTTGGTCCGTATGAAAAGACATGCATCAATTGTCGCTTTAAAGAATGTGTTAGTAGGACACGTGACACTCGCCCATAAACAGATATTTATGATGGAAGAGACAATTAAACCATTACACTAAAAAACACTCTCCAGTGTATCAGTAGTACACCATTAGACACCAATCTCTGACATGCACTTTATTTTAGATAATTACGGCATTTAAGGATAGACGGAAACTTCCCCACCCAAGAAAAAAATACATGCACTCAGGTCCAGTCAGTCGACTATTAACCTCCTTCGACTAGATTTGAAGGGGAGGCTAGTGATACAGAGTGTTAGATGCTGACACCCAAGCTGACATGGAAAAATAAAATCAAGGTAAGGTGGCGGTCTAAGTCAAGTCAAAAGGTCACCCTTGAGCGGAGCCTAGTCCTTTACCTAGTATTAAGGCCCCCAACCCAAGGGCGATAGGCCCAAGAGGCGATTAACCCTTCTAAGGGCACCAAAACACTATATCCAAATGTTCATTACCCGTCCAGGTCAAAAAGAAGGCTAGGCAGCCTAAAGGATAACTGGGAACACACTCGGTCAGATTTCCATTATTCGGTCTTCCTTCGGATATAACTTCAAGTACGGCTTGTCAAGCATGCTGACTTTATTGTTCGTTCTCCCGCCCTCCTATATATATTCAGCCAGATAAAAATGATGACTAATCACAGAATTCAATATCCTTAGCCTCACTGAGCATGTCAGGTAACTTTAAGAAACCAAGCCGAATTCTTATGGCTCAAGATATCATTCCAAGTGACCAGAAGATCAACCTCTATATGAAAAGACGACAAGGCAAAATAACTGGTTGGATCTTTTAAGGGCTTAGTTCCCTACTTTCCAGAAGTAAGCATCCCTAGATATGGCCGGAAAGTCATAAAACCACCTGGACCTAAGGGACTCATTTCTCTGCCATTTCACTCATCTCAAGCATCCCACCATATATACTCAGGCAGTCTTAAAGACAGGGAGTTCTTACAGAAAGCAGTGGCTCTATTATACATTGATTTGTCGCTCGATTAGGTGGTCGGTTGGCTAAACTCCCAGCCGGGAAGTATCCAAGGAATAACATTGTCAAAGAATCACAATAGTCTGTCATAGAATAACAATCGTGTGTCAGAGAATATTCCTCTATGATAACATGAGCATTCAATAGAACCTTCCTCGAATGTTGCTCTACACTGTCCCTTATCCGATACTTTATTACAACATATTCTTCCAACCGCCTTATCAATGATGCCAGTTATAAAAAGGATGTATATAGGTAACAGAAGATTTCTCGGATGATAATTACATTCCTCCTAGGCTGTACATATTTCCTTACTCGACAACTTCTGACACCTAACATTTCCTGTCATCTCATGATTACAGAAGTTACAGAGGTGGTGTATAAGAGAGGAG
The DNA here is from genome assembly GCF_018446385.1 of Zingiber officinale. Taxonomy (NCBI): domain Eukaryota; kingdom Viridiplantae; phylum Streptophyta; class Magnoliopsida; order Zingiberales; family Zingiberaceae; genus Zingiber; species Zingiber officinale. The sequence goes on from NC_055996.1 coordinate 109,688,381, forward strand.
GGCCACGGATGGGGACGCCGTCAACCTCCTCATGCCACCTTCACCTTTTGCTTTTCGGGGAGGTCGCTTTCCTTTCCTCCTTCACAGACCAGCCTCTCCAAGCGACCCGACATCGGTGATAATGGATATACAGCCTTTTTCACTACATGCCAGTCATGCTGCCAGCGCCTCCATGCCGATGCCACTACACCATCTCTGCCTCACGCCTACCACACGACCTCGTCACTGGTGCCGCCGACTTCCTCCCTCTTGCTGCCTTCGTTGTTTGCTAGATCATGCCGCCGAAGCTTCTCCAGTGCTTCTTTGACGCATCTTCCCTCTCCACGTTACCACCAGTGCCGCTTCTGGTCTACTATGGTCACACCATGTGACACCGAGGCAGACGTTGCCCCTTCTTCTCCTTTCCTCCATCGATCTCCGGATCTCGCACAAACACTACCACCGGACAACAGGGTCTACCTCACGGAGGCCCCCTCTTCCCTGCTTCGCTTGCATACACTATCCCGTTTCCTCCGCTACAGAAGCAAGCACTGCCTCCCTTATAGCTGATGTCGGCTAGCGCTTCACTGGGACGACTTTCTCATGCCACAGACATAATACACCGATGCCGCCCCTTCGACTTTCCCTCTCTACGCCACCACTCACGAGGCTGCTTCCAGTGCTATCTCCAGCGGCTGAAGTCGCCCGACGCACACTGTCACCCTTCGATCCTCACCGTCACACTCTTTCGGTGTCGATCCAGCCCCTGATCTGCATTGGCATGCACTTTTGATTCAATCCAACCTCCTCCGAGTCACCGTAATCGTGCACCTCGCTATTGTGTTCTAACCTTCGAGCCAATATTGTGTTCCGACCTTCGAGCCGAGACTATGTTTTGACCTATGTGTCGTTGTCATATCTCGACTTATCTGCCACTGCTATATTTCAGCTTGCGTGCAACCTTCAGATCCATATCGCGTCCGACTTTATGCCGTCAAATCCAGGTCCTCATTCCGCTCATATTCATCTATTCTTCCAGGTCACGATAACTCAATCAGTGTCATGACCATCTCACTAGTCTGCCAGAGGACGCCCTTGAGCCAGGGTATATGTCACCATACTCACTTTTTATTTTTCATGCATTTTATTATTCTACTATTTATTCGGTTCCTTATATATTTTTGGAACTTGCTTTAAGTATTAGAGTACCAGGGACTGGGACAATCCGATTATTATCTATAGGTAATATTGACCAGAGACTTTCTAACTACTGATTAATAAAAAAGACATGGTAACGCGATCAATATTTCAACCAGATCAATATTCACAGTTCCCCTACTTAATTTCCAAACGAGATCATATATATTACAGTGTTCGGTCTTTCTACCCTTCTGAAGCAAACAATTAATAATCAGTACGAAAGTTAATAGATGAATCCACATGCAAGCTCTTTAATTATCTTTAATTATTGTGGTAAAGGTGTAGGAATAAGAGAGGGATTGGAGTTCACCGTATGGCCTGGGAATTGATTCCTGCATGGTGTGTAGTGGAGCCTGAGATATATATGCACCATAAAGCTAACTCATTCTGTAGCTTAACTCATTAATTATTTCCATTATTGTTCGATATACATATACATAATCTACAGGTGATTGATTGGCAGTCGGTCAGTTTCGGTAACTAGAACTTGTTTTTATAGTGATAGGAATTTAGTGTTGTTTAGTTGCGTGAGTGGGTTGATTGATGCCTGTGCTTGTTCCTATTAAACCTATCTATCAAATGAGGAAGGAGCACAAGAAATAAGAGATACATAGCAGTCGCCCTCATAATTAAAGGAAGGAAAAGGAAGCAGCTAGCCTTATGCATGCATGGGAAATAATTGAGATTTTACGCGCTTTTACAAAGATTTGCAGGGTGATGAGAATAATTTAAAGTTGAGAGAGGGACTTGGATTTCTCTCCCTCCATTATTCGCTATTTTCTGTTGTTGACGATGCGGAGATAAATAAGGATCCATGTAACTTATTCTTAACTTAGTTAATAGATTTCACAAGGCGTGTCAACTATAGAGCTGTCTCAATAAGCCGAGTGACCTCCCTTGAGAAGTCTTCCCAACAAAGGCCAACTTTCAAGTCTTTCCCACAAAGACCGACTCTCGAGGCTTCCGAACAAAGGCCAACTCCTAAGTTTTCCTCACAAAAGTCGACTCATGAGTCTTTCCAATAAAGGTCGACTCTTGAGTCTTCCCCACAAACGTTGACTCTCAAGTTTTCCTACCAAGGCTGACTCTCGAATCTTCTCCACAAAGGTCGACTCCATAGTATTTCTGACAAATGTCGGTTCCTTCAACTTAGTCATCTTGGATTTGCTAATAGGATCGTCATGCTCAGTGATCTTGGATCCACCGATCAGAAAACCCCATTTAGTTATCTTGGATTCGTCAATCCGACCGCCCCTCTTAGTCATCTTGGATCTGCTGATCCAACCACCCCGCTCAGTCATATCAAATCTCAACAGATCCGCTGTTCCGATCGCCTACTCAGTCATCTCGAACCCGCTGATCCAACGCTCTTCCACTTAATAGGTCACGTCCTTCGACCCAACTATCTTAATATTATGTGGGCTAGTGTAGCACGTGAAACAACATGTGGACAGGTGTAACACATGGGATAGCATGTGGAGATAAAACACACAGAGAAAGAATAAAGAAGAGTAAAAATAAAATAATCTCTTTCTTTTATTGATTAATTATTGTTGACTAACAAACTTATTTATACAAATTATTATGATAATATATGGAAAATATCATGATAAATATTATAATAATAAATATGGCATGTGATCTTAGTTATTATAGAAACAACAACAAATATAGTAACAATTTTTGTCCAAATATAGTAAGTCTTTAGTAATTGAAATCATTTTTTGATTTCTATCCGGAACATGATAAGTCTTCCGATTATTATCCTGGATTGCTATCTTTATCGTCATTATCCTCGACAAATTTAACGGAATTTGCAACACATTGAGTTTTGTTGTCAATCTATGAAACCATTGTCTGGATAATAGTTCTGTGAAGAAGCAACTTGATCTTGTAAAGATGTAGGAGACTGGCAATTGTTTAGCTATTACACATTCCTATATAAAGTGAACATCTATCTCCACATGTTTTGTGTGAGCATGAAAAATTGATTTTGTAGTAAGATTTATTACTCCAATATTATCACACCATATTTTAAATATAATATCAATAGAAAGATGTAATTCTAAAAGAAGAGATTGGAGTCAAATAATTTCAGACGTTCACTACAAAAAAAATACTCGTATAGGGGCGGTTTTTTTAACTTTTAAGAGTGACTTTCAACCACTCCTACATTTTTACCAACAGTTTGAAAACTGCTCCTCTAGTCGGCGTCCCTATATCCTATCGAAGCGGTTTTCGTAACCGTTGGTAAAAATTAAAAAACTGCTCCTATTATACTTTATAGGTATGGTTTGAAATCGATCTTACACGTTATATATATAACAACGATTTCAAACCACTTCTATAGCTATATATTCAAGAGGGGTTCAAACCACTTTAAAACTCTTTAAGTGTTAGAATGGTTTTAAACCGCTCTTACACACCATGGATATAGGAGCGACTTCAAAATGTCTAAATGTCATAATTATAGGAGCACTAATCGTACAGGTAAACTCACCGACCTCGGGCTCTGGGTCGATGGGTCAAATGGCCATTGACCCTATTTTTATTTTTATTTTCTTTTAAAGTTGGAAAAGAGATTAGTTGTTACTGGGGTTCGAATCTAGGTCTCCTAAATTAGAACCTAATCTCCTAACCAACTAGACTACAACTATTAATATTTTTATGTGTTAGTTAATTATTTAATAACTAGTCAATAGTTTCTTTTGTTATATTGTTATTCTTAGTAATTAGGAGAAGATTAAGAGACATATTTATTCATTTATTTATTAATTTATAATCGCTAGATAATTTTATATGCTAGTTAATTATTAAATAATTAATTAATAATTTTATTTTACTATATATTTATTCTTAATAAGTCCAACAATGTCAGATTTAGTAAACGATTTTGATTACCTATGGGAATATGAGACTAAGATGATCTATGAAAGGACTTTGGTTCTAGTTGATGCTGAAAAGTGGAAAGGAAAAAATTTAGATTAGCTTTACTTGCTATTAGAGGCTAATAAAAGCAAAACTTTAAGAGAAAAAATAATAAGGTTAATATATTTTTAAAATAATGGTTCTATATAAATAATAATAATATTTAATAATATCCCAATCATAAATAATCAAATATTATTTTTTAATTTTAAAATAAATAATTTTTAATAAATGTCATTATAAAATATTTATAAAAAAATATCAAAGTTATATTCTAGTAGTGCGAATTGGAGGATGGATAGAATCAAATAAAGAAAGATAAAGGTTTTTCAGAGTGAGATTTAGGATTTTGGAATTGAATAGAGGAAGAAGAAAAGTTTTTGGCATGAGATTTAGGTTCGGAGTTGAATAGAAAAAGCGGAAAGATTTTTGACATGAGATTTAGAATTTCGGAGATAGATAGAGGAAGATGAAGGTGTAGAGGTTGTGTGCGATGACGGGAATGAAAGTTATGTGTTTAGGGAAAAAATATTAAGGGAAAAAATTTAAGGAAAATACATATAAGAAAAGAAATAAAATTGATATATATAAAATTAAAAATTTTCTTTAATAAAAATAAAAATAAGAAAAGAATGAAAACCGATATAAATAAAATGAAGATTTTATAAGTTATTTAAAGATTATTTTATTTGACTAATAAATATTTATATTAAATAAATAAATTTAAATTTGAGATGTACAAAATAAAATTATATTAAGTAAATTGTACACTTTAATTGTTATTTTTTTTAAAAAAATATTGATCAATTTTAACTTCAATAAGTTTACAGAATGACGGCTAAAAGTGTATTGTTTGATAACTGTTATTAGAGATTAGAGCAATAGAAACAGTTAGTAGCACCGTTTAACATAGAACCGCTGCTAAATGTACCCAATATTAGTAGTTTCAAGATTGCTTTAATAGCCGAAACATTAAGAGTGGTTTCAGCAGCGGTTTATTCAAATCGGTGTTAGAACTATTCAACAAGAGCAGTTGCAAAACCATTCTAAAAAGGTAAGGCATTAGAAATGATTTAGTTCAAACTATTTCTATTGTTTGATTTTCAAGAGCGGTGTTAAAATCGCTCCTAATTAATAAACCGTTCCTATACGGGTATTTTTTTTGTAGTGGTTATATTAGCAAAATTTTATATTCAACTTCAATACTTGATCAAGATATAGTAGGTTGCTTTTTAAAATGTCATGAGATAATATTTCATTCAAGAAATATTGCATATCCACCAGTAGAATATTTGTCTTTGGGAGAGCTAGCTTAACCTACATCTCTAAATGCATTCAACTCCCATGAGGAACATTGATATAAAAAGAAACCATGAATAATAGTGCTTTTGTGATAGCAAAGGATCCTCTTAACTCCTTTCTAATGTTGTTCAGTGGGAGAATACATAAATTGATAAGCCAAAAGTGATATTATAGGATGTGCGATAGTGGCATATTGTAAGGCTCTAATATATTTGAGGATCGGCTAAAGTAGGAGATGATGAAGGTGCATAAAATTTACCTATTACAATCGATGTAGAGATAGAATGTGCACATCCATTTTAGTTCGTTGAAAAATTTCAGTAATATATTTGCTTTGTGAAAGGAGACAACCATCAAAATTAGAGAAAATCTCAATACCAAGAAAGAAATGGGTCATGCCGAGATCTCTAATAGGAAATTCTTGATTAAGAAAATAAAGTAGAATGGTGATGTCTTCTTGATCATTGTCGCTTAGAAGAATATCATCAACACAAATTAGGAGAAAAAACATAAAGCCGACATTGCACTTATAAAATAAAGAGGAGTTAGTCTTTGAGCCAGAGAACCCTTGAATGTGTAGCCAAGTACAAAGATAATGAAATCATGCACGAGGGGCTTATCGAAAACTATATAAGGATTTCTTCAATTGACAAATCTGTGTTGAAAGTTGTGGATGAATAACCTAGGTGACTGCTCTATATACACGGTTTCCTCAAGATGACGATGAAAAAAGGCATTGGAAACTTCTAATTGGTGTATGCACTAGTTGGAGCTAACAGTTATAGATAGTAATAATTTGACAACTGTAATCTTAATAATTGGATTGAATGTATCATTAAAGTCAAAATCTGACTGTTGATTAAATCCTTTTGCCACAAGATGAGTTTTATATCATTCAAGAGAGTCATTAGCACCATACTTGAGATAGAAGACCCATTTAGAACCCACAATATTTATGGAAGCAGTGTGATAAAATAAATACCAGCCCCATTGTAAAGGAGAACATCAAATTCTGTAGTCATCGTATCATACCAATTTGGATCCTTAACAGCCTGTGTAAAGTATGCTGGTTTAATAGATTTTGACGAGACCACTAGAACCCGTGAAAGGGGGTATCAAGTGGCCTTTGGTGGGCATCATGCATAGATATCACTTAAAGAAAGTGTGTGTCGAGTTAGCATCTTCATCAGAATCACTTGTTGAAGAAGGCGAGGGGTTAGTCTAGGAATCTGAAGATGTGATATATGACATATTTGAGGAAAGAAGCAAATTACTCTCGTGATTAGATGATGTGTTAGAAGAACGAGAAGGGGAGGCCTCAAAGATTGGCAAAGATAGACTTGGACCCAAAATACCATCACCTCATGTATTAGTATCATTTCTCAATAGAGGAGATAAATGTTGCATGCTTGTTGTAAAGGTGGGTGGTACCTGTTTCTAGAAGAGAGGATGAGGGAGCTACTAAAAAAGGGTAGAGAGACTCATCAAAAATAACATGTCAGGAAATATAAATGTGTCAGGTCAGTATATATAAGTAATAATACTCATGATGCAAATTGCTATAATCAAGGACAATACACTGTTATGAACTAGAGTCTAACTTATGTTTAGAGTAGGGACATAGCCATGGATAAACATGTGCAACCCAAGACTCGAAAAAATTATTTTCCTAAGATTGATTATGAAACTTCTCTAATGGACACTTTTGATCAAGAAATGGAGTGGGAAGGTGATTTATAAGGTAAATTATAGTGCTAACAGCTTCATCCTAGAATTTATGAGGAACTAATGCATAATTAAGAAGAGATAAAGTTGTTTCCATTATATATAGATGTTTTCTTTCAGTAAAATCATTTTATTTAGGGGTGTGAGGACAAAAACCTCGATGAACAATTCCACAAGATGCAAGATAACGATGAAGAGCTTAATGCTCACCTCCCCAATCAAAATGGAAAATAAGTATTTTGCTACCAAAATAATGTTCAACTTGGTTTTGAAAATGATAAAATATGTCTAGTAAATCAGATTTTCACTTCATAGGATAGAGCTAATTGAATTTGCTAAAATGGTCAATAAAAGTTACATAATATAGAAAACTTTGATTAGACAGGATATGCGCAAGACCTCAAATATCAAAATGAATTATTCAAGAGGAAAATTAGAAATATGATTAGATAGAGAAAAAGGTAACTTATGACTCTCGGCTTTCAAGCATGCGTTACATAAATGAGGTGATGAGGTATATGAAGTAGGCAAACCAAATTGACTTATGATTCTTTGAACAATACGTAGAGAAGGATGACCAAGATAAACATGCCAAATTGGTTTTTTTAGTGCGTTCACCAATAAAAACTTTAAAAGAAGGACATTGAAGATGATAGAGACCATTTTAACCTTGGCATGAAGTAAAATAGTGCATGTGATTCTATTTTTTACAAGGCAATGATCAGGAAGAAATTTAAAGAAAATATTGTTATCAAAACTAAATTGACGGGTAGAAAATAAATTTTTAGTAATAGATGGAATATGAAAGATACTGCACATGTGAAAAGTTCGATTACATGACTGGAAATGTGTATTTTCATAATTAAAAATTTATAAACCTGTGTCATCATCTACTTGTACCATATCTGAACCATGATAGGGTATGATTTCTATAATGATGCAATGGTTTGGAGTGGCATGATGAATTGTTTCAGTGTCAAGATATCATCCCATAGGTGAAGATTATAAAAGAATGGACATAGAGGGAATTTAAAGGAAAAATAATCTATGGACTGGTGGAGGACCATACTCTGATATCATGACAGAACGCAAAGAGAAGGAACATAAAAAGGGTAAAGAGAAAGTAATCACTTTCTTTTATTGATTAATTGTCGCAGACCAACAAACTTATTTATACAAATTATTAAGATTATATATGGAAAATATCACGATAATTATGGTAATAATAAATATGGCATGCGATCTTAGTTATTATAGAAGCAATAATAAATATTGTAGCGATTTCTGTCCAAATATCATAAGTCTTCAATAATTGAAATTAGTTTTTGATTTTTATCTGGAACATGATAAGTATTTTGTATATTATAGTAGACTGTTATCTTTGTCGTCATTAAGTGGATTGTCAAAGCATGTGGAGCGACATCATCGACATAAGGTGATCCCACACGATCTTCTACAGTATAGAACATGGATGACATGACCCTCATATACAACGATGTGACACTTTCTTTACTAAGATATGATGTCTAATTAATGAGAGAAGTACTCTTCCTTCTTCAACAGTATTATAATAAGAGCTCACTCCTGCGAGCAGAGATATGCTTATACGCTCACATACACACACCTATAAACTTCTGTGTTTTCCTTACCTACTGTTCTTCTTTTCCACCTCCTCTATCGGAGACTTGAGTGTCAGAGTAGACGAGTTGGGGCATTTCCGACCTCCATTCTAACTCTCTTTCTCTCTCTTTTGCTTCCTCAGCCGCAGCAAGTGCTCCTTGTGATCTAGGTCCCTCCTTCTTTCTCTCCTTGGGCGTAAGGTGACAACTCATCGATGGCTCATCCTTTGATGATCTCAGACAAGAACACTTGATATATTCTAATATTTATTATATTTTTCATAACTTAGTCCCATATGTAAAATATAATCATGATTTGTCAAATATAAGTTCATTTTATATATATACCTGCACACCTAAAAAAAATTATTCGATTTGAATTTTTTTTGTGTTTAATACTATAACTCAACCCCTAAACTCTAAAGGCAAAAGATTATTGACATAACTGAGAGCTTAAAAAAAGTAAACAACAATAAAAAAAAATCACCGTGCACATCCCTCTAGAGGCGCTCAACTGGGCGTCCAAGATAAAAACACTAATTCTCAGTGAGTCACATAGGATTAAATGTGTGTGTGGAAGAAAGAAGGTATTTATAGCTAACCATTTTGCAAAATGATTACAATGTCAATGCTTGGTTCTAATTCATTTTTGGGTTCAATTTCTATCTAAAATATCAAAACATTTATAATGTAGATAGTGGAGACTTGGGTACTTAAGCATACAAGGAAACTATATATCAAAAGTGAAAAGGGAGGGAAGTTTGATCAATCAAAAGTGTAAGTGAATCTATGCATGCTTATTAGCTCTAAATCAAACATAAGACTAGAAGAAAATGTGGATATAAATTATCTGGCCGTCTAATCAATTTTTTGACATTTTAGATTGAATTAATTGTGCTCCATTAAACTATGTCTATGAACAGTGATGGAATATGTCAAAAGAGGTAAAGGAGAAAACAAGGACAGCACCAAATCTTGATTCCAAAATTATGTTCTCAATTATTGAGTCCTATATGCAAGTATAAAAGCCCACCCCCAGCCTCCTCCTAATAACACCACACAGCCTTAACAAATATATTAACTCATCATATATACCTTTTCTCTCTCTCTCTCTAATTATATATAATTAACTCCCTTATTTAGACAGGTAATTATTAAATCATTTAATTAATTAACTACATTTTTAATTTACTCAAGCGTACGTTCTCATGTTAATTAATTTGCAGGGAGATGAGCAGGTGGCCGGGCGACTGGAACTGCAGCACGTGCCAGCATCACAATTTCAGCCGCCGCGACACGTGCCAGCATTGCGGCTTCTCGAGGTCCGGATGCGGCGGTGACCTCCTCGTGGGCGGTTTCGGCGGGGGCTCCTCTTTCGCCTTCTCCACCGCCGCCGCCGCCGCCGCCGTCGAAGTCCGGCCCGGCGACTGGTACTGCTTCTGCGGCGGCCACAACTTCGCCAGCCGCTCGAACTGCCACAAGTGCGGCGGAATCAAGGAGTCCTCCGCCGTCGGGTGCTTCGACGTCGCCGCCGGCAATGACGCGCCTAGCCCGCGCGCTCCCGCCGAATGGAAGTCCGGCGACTGGCTGTGCACGAGGTACAGCACGCAAACGGCGTTAATTACGCGTTGGGATTTACTAATTAATACTAAAAATTAAATTACTTAAACAATTAATAATTTATTTATTTATTTATTTTCAGGTCTGGCTGCAATCAGCACAACTTTGCGAGCAGGAGGGAATGTTTTCGCTGCAAGGCACCGAGGGGAGGTGGTGAGTAATTAATTAATTAACCAAGGCAATTACTTACTTAATTATCGTTAATACTGATGTGATTGATCACAGTAGTTCTTGCTCATCAGGAATCCTGCATTAATTAATAACTCCGAGGAGAAGAAGAACACAGAGAGGAAATGAGCAAATGTTACGTACGGCCTAATTAGTAGTTAATTACCTTGCTATTTACGAGTTTTAAGTGCTATGAATGTATGGTTGATGGAGTTCCTAATCTCCACAAAAGGTGATGGAATTGGAATGTTCTCTTTTGATGTATTTTAATATGATTGGGAAAGATATATGATATATATATACGCCGTGTTTTGGAGGGGAAAATAATGTTTTAAAGAAAATCAAAAAAGAGGAAAGAAGGGAAAATGTTCTTTGGAGCAGTGTAATCGCCTTTTAGTGAAGTTCTATAACCTAAAATTAAAAATTCGCCAATCGACTTTTTAAATTCAAGGTCAAAAAGTTCTGATGCATATTTAATCAAAAACAACAAAAAGAAATCGATTTGAAAAAGAACAATTTTGATGCCGAAAAATCGCTCAAAAATTCAAGGTCTTTTTCATTCCAGACGCCTTACAGGAAAAATTTTAGATGTGCATTTGAATCCAAGTATTGGGCAAATCAATCACTTCTTTTCATAATGAAAGACCTTCAAAAATAAAATTTCTAAAACAATACTCACCATTCAATTTTAGATATGACTTTTTTTTTTTTAATTATTTTTGTCGAAGGTGTGCAATTGGAATGGCTTGAAATTTCTTGACCGACTTGTGGGCTTTGTCCATCTTTTGGCATCCAAGCCGCAGTTGCTTTATCCACCTAAACCTAGTAGTAGCTAGAGATAAGGCAAACATATCCCAACAGATGGAATCTAGATTTTTTAAAAAATATTCTAGTAGATAACAAAAACTATACTATATCATTCCTTGTTCTTACAGTGAGATCACAAGAAAGTTAGTTGATAAAAAAAAATAAGCTTAGAACTTGAAGAGAATACATGAAATTTATTAAATTGAGTTGATAGCAAATATAGGCTTAACTCAAATGTGAAAGAGTCTTGAGCCAAAAGCATGATAAGCTACTATATCTAATTATGAAGGTCTTTTACCTTCCGAGTCGAGCTTTAGTTCTTTCTTCCTCACTTTCTCCCCGAGCCGACAGCTTTCCAAGGCCTAAAACATATGCATTGAATTAGATCAACAGTTTGGCAGGCCTGAATAAACAACTGAGAGCTAGCCATTATTGATAAAATTAATGTGTTAGTTGATAAAATTAATGTGTTAGTGGGCATATTTTAATTAAGTTAGTGGAAAGAAATAATAGGGTAATAGTTGTAATGTGATGTTAGTGGGTTAATGAATTGGCAAGTTGAGTTAGTGGTAGAGGATAATGGTTGTAATGTGGTGTTAGTAGTTAATGTTGTGGTGTTAGTAGAGTTAGTGAGTTTTTTAATATGTGTGATGTATTAACCTATAAATAGGATATGTAATGATCAATGAATGTATGTAAAAAACTTATTATTTTATCCTCCTTGTGTTTTCGACTCATCTATTTTTTTTATCGATGGTATCAGAGCGAGGTTTCAAAGAGGTTATGTCTTCCGAAAGTTTTGTACAACCTGTCATTTCTCGATTTGATGGCCACTATGACCATTGGAGCATGCTCATGGAGAATTTTTTTAAGATCCAAAGAATATTAAACGGTCGTGATTTTTGGAGCAACATAACCGATAGAAGGTGTTGCGCTAATAGTTGCGCAATTGAAAGTTCTTAAAGCAAAGAATTATCTCTTCCAAACTATTGATCGCTCAATCTTGGAAACCATTCTCTGCAAGGATACTGCCAAAGATATCTGGGATTCTATGAAAAAGAAGTACTAAGGTACGACAAGAGCTAAGATGCAGTAGTTTCAATCACTTCTTTCAGAGTTCGAAAAAAACCGAATGAAATCAGGAAAATCAGTTTTAGATTATTTTTCAAGAACGATGGCAATCGTCAACAAAATACGGACCTTGGCGACAAGATAGAGGATGTTCTCATCATCGAAAAAAGTTTTCGATCTATGACACCAAAATTTAATTTTATTGTCTATGCCACTAAAGAAGCAAATGTTATAAGTCTATTTTCAATTGATGAATTACAAATTTCATTATTAGTTCATGAGTATAAAATTAATCAATATGAAAAAGAGGAGCAAATATTGAAGGCTTTATCAGAAAATCACTCTACAAATGGTAGAAGTGATAGAGGATGAGGAAGAGGCAGAGGTCGAGGAAGAGGAGGTACATACTGATGGTGCAATATCGCCTGAGTCAAGGTTGACCAGGTTGACTAAGTTTGAGTTGGCTCAAGTTTGAGTCTCGATGTTTGAGTTTCGATGTTTGATAATATATAGAGATTGTAGGAGCAATCAACCTATTAGGGAGATTGTTGATACAATTCCCCTCTGATCTAGGACTGATCAGTTAGATGTGAAGAAAGTCAAGTAGGTCAAAGGTTTGGCCGGATACTTAACTAGGAAAGTCCTAACTGGAGATTAGGCAGGTGAAAAACCTAGTGAGTGAAGCTAAGCAGTTGGGAAATCTTGGTGAGTGAAACCAGGTGAAAGACCTAGTGAGTGAAGTTAGGTAGGTGAAAGTATCGACGAGTGAAACTGGCAAGTGGAAAATCCTAGTAAGTGAAGCTAGGTGAAAGTCCCGGTGAGTGAAGCCGGACAGTGGAAAATCCTAGTGAGTGAAGCTAGGTGAAAGTTCCAGTGAGTAAAGTCGGGCAGTGGAAAATCCTAGTGAGTGAAGTTAGGTGAAAGTCCCGGTGAGTGAAACTGGGCAGTGGAAAAATCCTAGTGAGTGAAGCTAAGTGAAAGTCCCGGTGAGTGAAGCCGAGTAGTGGGAAAATCATAGTGAATGAAACTAGGTGAAAGTCCAGATGAGTGAAATCAGGCAGTGGGAAAGTCCTGGTGAGTGAGGCCAGGTAGATGGAAAATTCTGGTGAGTAAAGTCAGACAGATGGAAAGTTCTAGTGAGTGAAGCTAGGCAGATGCAAAGATTTGATGAGTGAAACCAGACACGTAGAAATCTAGGTGGATCAATGTTGACCGGACACCTGGTGTTGGGAAGTCTAAGTAGGTCAAAGGAGTGACCAGATACTTGGCACAAGGAAATCCAGATGGGTCAAGGGTGACCGGACATCTGGTGGAAGGAAGTCCAAGTGAGTCATGGAGGACCGGACACTTAGCATGAGACGGTAAGTCCAAGTGGGTCAAGGTTGATTAGACACTTGGCACGAGGAGAAAAGTCCAAGTGGGTCAAAGGATTGACCGGACACTTATTGAAGAAGTTCCGGAAGGTCAAGATTGACCGGATGCTAGTCATGAGGAGTTCCAACAGGTTATGGTTGACTGGATGTTGGAATTGGGAGCTCTGGAGCTTGATTTAAGCAAGTCAAGGGTGGTCAATCGATCAGCCGATCGATTGAACTGAAACCCAACGATCAGTCGATCGATTAGGAGAGTGATACGATAAACAATAGCCCAATTGATCGATTGATCGATTGGGAGCTTATATCGCACGCACAGAAGCCTCCCCAATCGATCAACCGATCGATTGGGTAACGACAATCGATTAGCCAATAGATTGGGCAACACTAATGGATTAGCCGATCGATTGGCAGTTGGAAATCGCACGCGATATGAGAAAGGCTGAATCGATTGGGCGATCGATTCAAGCCTTTTCCAGCAGAGCATAGAGGCGCTCTAAATCGATCGACCGATTGATTCAATTCTCCCCAAGTGATTGGTCAATCGTTTGGGATGTGACTATTACGAAGGAAGCGTCGAGTTTAGAGCCGTTTTCCTCGTAGCGACTCGGAGCTCTCGCCTCTCCACTTCTTGCGATCTTTTCATAGGTTCTCGCCAGTTCTTGAAGCTTCTTGGAGCAAAGTATTGCTACACTTCCAAAGTCAAGAGACGTTCCACATAAGAAGAAGAAGCTAGCTAGGGTTTCATTTGTGTAAAATCTTGTAAGATTTTTTTTGTATTTGCTTCTTCATTTCTTCTTGTTGTATTGAGAGGTTGCACAAGACTTCTTCGCCTTCGGTAGTTACCGAGAATGAGTTATTTCATAGTGGCTGAATGAGTGAGGGTTGGATCCTTGGATTAGTCATCTCTTCTTGAGGTGGATACCATGTAAATCCCTTGTGTTAGCGTTATGAGAGTTGTTTGAGTGTTTTCCGCTGTAACAACATCATCAAAGCAAGCAACCGAAGCGCGATGAGCTATTCACCCCTCCCCCCTCCCCCCCTCTAGCTATAAATTGACCCTAACAAGTGGTATCAGAGTGAGGTTGCTCTTCACTATATCATTCATTGTTCTTACAGTGAGATCGCACGAAAGTTAGTTGATAAAAAATAAACTTAGAACTTTAAGAGAATATATGAAATTTATTAAATTTTTGATATGTCGGGATTAACGTAGCTTTTTAAATTGTGAGATCATCAAAACTTGAACTAGATCTCATCGTATACTCTGCCACGAGTTTCGCAAATAAAGACGACTTGTTTTCCAACAATCTTGCCGGCGTGTCATGCTCCACAATGACTCCTGGTTAAAGAGAAGAAATTGCATCTGAAATGAAGAATGAGGTAACTTGAGTTGAAGGAAGACATGAATAATTAGTTTACTGACCATTATCTAGAAGTAGAACCATATCACTGTCAAGAACAGATGTAATCCTATGCGCGATAGTGATCACAGTAGATTCTGAAAATTGATGCCTCAGGGTTCTCTGGATCACACTGTCTGTAGCAGTATCGACCGAAGCTGTTGCTTCATCGAGAACCAACACCTTACTTTTTTTCAGGATCACCCTACCCAAACAAACAAGCTGACGTTGCCCCACGCTCCAATTTTCTCCATTTTCAGTCACTGAAAGATTGAGTCCATAGAAAATATAGGCTTAACTCAATTGTGAAGGAGTCTCAAACCAAAAGCATGATAAGCTACTATATCTAATTATGAAGGTCTTTTACCTTCCGAGTCGAGCTTGAGTTCTTTCTTCCTCACTTCCTCCCCGAGCTGACAGCTATCCAAGGCCTAAAACATTTGCATTGAATTAGATCAACAGTTTGGCAGGCCTGAATAAACAACTGAGAGCTAGCCATGAGTTCACCTTCCATATCTCTTCATCTTTGTACTCCTCCAGTGGGTCTAGGTTGCTACGAACAGTTCCTTCAAACATCGTTGGGTCTTGTGGGATTATGCTTAATCTTGATCTTAGATCATGAAGTCCTACTGTGGAAATGTCAATCCCATCAATAACTATCTGGCCGACGGTTGGATCAATTATGCGGAAGAGCGCTTGTATTAAAGTAGATTTCCCACTGCCAGTTCTACCCACAATCCCAGTTTTCATTCCTCCAGGAAAAGTACAAGTCAGGCCTCTCAATACCAAAGGCATGTTTTGTCTATAGCGAACCTGAATTATCAAATCATGGAATAAGATAGGATCGACAAATATATACATTTAAATCTATCTTCATCAAGAGAATAAAAAGAAGAGAATGAACAATAAAAATATCAAAATACTATTGATGATGATATAAATCTAACAACCGACAAGAAGCCACAAATCAGAATTACCTGTAAATTATGAAGTTCAATTTCTCCAATGGATGGCCAATTTGAGTCAAGTTTATTTGATTCTATTGACAAAGGTGGTTCACTGTCAATGGCCATGTACTGCAATATTCGCTCAACAGATATCATCGTATTTTCAAGTTGACAGAGATTCCATATGACCCAGGCTAGTAGCATATTAAGATTAAGTCCATATGTGACAGCAAGGCCAGAAATACCTGAGAGGAAAAGGATGCCACTCCAAAATGGTAGAAATTAGTATCAGATGTACTTGAATAACATAGAATTGAACTGTCGGCAAGGAAATTACCAGGATCAATCACCCCTCTTGGCATGGAGATTAGGAAAACTAAAGAAAAAGCAAACATAAGTGACGACAACATATCCAAACGAAAGCAAAGCCATTCCATTGCAGCAGCAGTGTGAAACTTTGGTCTAGAAAACTGATCTGATAGGTTGAAATTAGTGTTTATAAATCTTTGATTCTGATCAAAGCTTCTAATAGTAGTTGATCCAGACAGGGTTTCTGAGAAATGTTGTATGATTGGAGCTTTGCAAACACCATTCAACCTGGACAGTTCTCGGGCTGTACCTATGTAATAGTTCTTCAACAATAGGAGGACAAATACATGATCAGCAAGCAAACAATTAGGAGAGGAAATAACAGCATATCAGAGTTAGTGAAATTCTCATCATGGGGATTAACCTAAATATGATGGAAAAAGATAATCTAAATCATAAGAACTGCAAATTTTAGGGGACAAAAGAGCAAAGGAACCTACTGGGCGCCACAAGTTTCTTTCATTTCATTTTCTGTTAAAGCTATCATTTGTCTATTAGCCTAGAAGTGTCTCAATGTATAGAAAGGAGATGAATCAAGTAATCAACAAAATAGCACCCATGTTCGGACACACTTTCTGACTAATAGCAGTCCTTGTGGATTAAATAGTTTGATTTCAAAGAGACCAAAGCAATGCAGAAATATGTGGTCCTACCCATGCACAACAAATATTTGTTCCTACCCATGGGATTAGTAATAACAGATAGAGAAGTTGAGGAATAAAATCTAGGTTCATGTTCTTCAACAACATACATCATCAGCAAGAAGCCAAGTCCTGAATGTTTTAATTATTTTGGATTGGCTCTATAATCTTGTCTGTCTTTGAGCTCTATAAATCAATATAATAACCATAGTGTCAAATTTCAAGGCAGATTTTGGACTTTTGTTGTCCTATGTTAGACCAGTAACAATATTGTAAAATTTGTGAAACATTTGATTTAACTACTAAAATCACAGAATAAATAGAAGAAAACAACCTTAATAGGGGAAACAAGTACCTGATACCAGAGGCAGGTTGCAATCACAGGAATAAAGACAATGAATACTTGCCATGCAATTTGCGACATAACTGCAACTATCCCAACGAGTTGAATGAAATTAAATGCAACTGCACCAATTCGGGTAGGAATATCGGTATCAACGGCATTTTGATCTGTTGATGCCTGCAAAATAAAGGTGAAAAGAGTGATGAGGGATTACACATGGCAAACAAAACACTGCTAGGATGATTTATGAAATTACATACTCTATTAAGGATACGGCCACTTGGTGTGGAATCAAAGAACGACATAGATGCACGGAAAATGCAGTTATGCAGCTTGTTAAATAAAAGTGTTGCTGTCTTGTATCCAGCTGTTACAAGCAGCATAACTCTCATAAGTACACAAAAGGAACTTCCAACAGCCAGTGCAACATAAACATAGATGAGCGTTGATCCACTAACAGGAGGTTGCTCATCTTCTGAGACAGGAGCTGCCCAAGCCATCCAATAATTGCTTCCAATCTGTAGGACTTGAAACAAAACTTGTGCCAACAGAATTAGAGGAACAAGGGCTCCTCCATAAGCCATTGTTACGTATTTCCAGTAGACCCAAAATCCAACACGGCCTTTCTCCCTCTCTTCTTCTTGAACAAGTTGTCCCTTTTGGCTATATGTTTCATCTGCCTTACCATTTTGTGTATCGCTGTTGATCCCAAGGCTGGGAGATCCCAGACCAATTTTTGTGCCAGTGTTACCAACTTGTGCATTGTTATCGGGAGCATCACTGTCAAGCTCAATGGAGTCAAGTGCTGCTAAAGCATCCTTGTGGGCACCAACCAACTCCCTAAATTCTGTCCCTGACTTTAGCATGTCATAGTACTTGCCTTCTTGTACAACCCTTCCATCTTTCATGCACTACGGATTAGAAAGCAACATTTGTTATGTTCCCTAACAAGCCTATGTAGCAATCACATGAAGCAATAATCAAGAAGAAGAAGGAAAGAAAAGGGCATTACTCACCAAAACAAGATCAGCTGAAGGTAAGAACTCCACTTGATGGGTGACATATATTACTGTTTTTGAAGCTAGATGACCAAGCAAGCATTCCTGCAATTCAGAAGATTATGAGGGGAAAAAAGATGACTCTCGAATGAATATGCTAATAAAAGACTGGATTTCCTATTTTAGATCACAGTCACACTCAAAAAAGATAGAAATTATAGTAAACCAGCTTTTAATTTGATACGTGCCAATTGCTTCACTATCAGTTTACAAAAGTACAATATGATCATTAAAGTTGGAGGAAGCAATGCATCCCACTTATGCTAGATAAAGGCTTTTTCATCTAAAGATACAGACTTTCAACCTCAGGTAGGAAATTCCCTACTTGACAGTGTGCAAACATCAATAAAAGTTGCAAAGAGTTATTTTTGCTAAAAGAAAAATGCGGATATAGTTGGAAATTATTCAACCATAATGTGTAAAATATTGAGTCTAAATTTAATCTAGAAAAATTAATCTAAAGCCTATGAGTGAGGCATTACCATTATAGAAGTTCGTCAAACCATATTAGATTACTAAAAAAATGTGTACCTTAAACAGATGGGTTCCTGTGTGAGCATCCACAGCACTGAAAGGATCATCAAACAAGAAAATATCAGCATCATGGTACAGAGCCCGGGCAATCTGAATCCTTTGCTTCTGTCCACCACTTAAGTTGATGCCCCGCTCTCCTATCACTGTCTGGTCTCCAAATGCCAGGATCTCTAAGTCTTTCTTCAATGAGCAAGCTTCAAGCACCTTATCATACTTCTCACGATCCATCTCCTTACCGAACAAAATGTTATCTTGAATTTTTCCACTCTGTATCCAAGGCGACTGTGGAACATATGCAGTTGAGCCACAGAGCCTAACACTTCCAGAGATCTTTGGCACCTCGCCTAACAGGCTAGACAACAAACTTGATTTCCCAGAACCAACAATGCCACAAACAGCAACTTTCATGCCACGGAGCACCTTGAAGTTTAAATCATTCAAGGTCGGAGAATCCGAAGAGTGATTCCACGAGAAGGTTCCATTTACCACTTCCACTGCAATCTCCGATGTGCCACTTGGAAGCCTCTCTGAAATATCAGAGTGCAACTCTTCGAGGCGTAAGAATGAAGCAATTCGATCAAGAGAAACCTTGGTCTGGATGATCATGGATATTGTGTCAGGCAGGTTGTAGATGGGCTCTTGCAACACTCTAAAAGTTGCTAGCGCCGACAGAACCTTCCCTGATGATAAGGGAATCCCCACAAGCATGCAGAATCCAAAAGTGATCACTGCCACAAAAATCGGCGCGCCCCAGAAGACAAAGGTTGTCATGGCCGACGTGTAGACGAACTTCTTCAACCAGCTTTCCTCGTTCTCCCTCAGCTTGATTATTTTTGACAAGAACCTCATCTCCCATCCTTGCAGCTTGAGAATTCTCATGTTCCTCAAGATCTCCGACGTCGCCTTCATTCTCGTATCCTTGCACTCCATCACCTTCTCCTGGTACTTCTCCTGCATCTTCCCGAGAGGCACATTGGCCAGCATTACAAGGACCGTGGCCACCAGAGAGGCGACAGAAGCGAGGCCTAAATTGGCGTACAATATGAGCAAGGCGAGCGCGACCTGCAACGGAACCATCCAGAGATCGTGCATGTACCAGCTGAAGAGACCGATTCGGTCGGCGTCGACGCTCATCAGGTTGATGATCTCGCCGCTGGACCGGCTCTGCTTCGACCGACTCGACAGGATGAGCCCCTTTTGGTAGATCATGGCGACGAGGGCGGCGCGGGTTCTGATTCCAGCTTGCTGTAACCGGAAGAACCAGTGGCGCTGCGAGAGGCACTCCAGGAGCTTCCCCGCGATGAAGGCAGCCACCAGCCAGTAGCCGGCGCCTGCGAACAGAGGGTCGCCGTTGAGGTAGCGAACGAGGAAGTCGATAAGATAGGGGCCCACGTAGGTGGCGAAGGTGTACACGATCGCATAAATGGCCGTGATCGCCACTTGCTGCCACGAGGTGAGAAGCAACGCCTTGGCCAGCTGGAATGTGGCTACGGAAGAAGTGCCGCCGGTGATGGAGCAGGACTCGAGGTTGCTTTTGAAGACCGGAAAGACACCGTTAATGCTATCGCGTGCCTCCAGCTGCGGCACGTCGGCGAGGTCGAGGGTTTTCCGGTTGCCGACGGTGAGTAGCGGGCCGATCCAATAGAAGGTAAGTGAGCTGAGGAACCCAGCATTAGCGAACAAAGAGATGTTCCCTGTGACACTCTCTGCATTTGCAGAGACGCCGTTCAACAGCGGCTCCTCGACATCAGACACCCCTTCCGCCTCACGGGTGTTCCCAAAGAAGGCGACGGAAGTCATAATAAGAGCCGAGAAGGCGGAACCGATATCAAACGCCCATGCGGGAATGGACAAAACAGCTCGTTTTCTCAGGTAGACGAAATCGACGGCGAGGGAGGAACACGATATAAACAGGAACAATCCCCACCAGATCCGAAGGAAAATCGGAAATCGGGGAGAGCGGAGACCGACGGTGAGGTAAGCGGCGGTGGCGAGCCAAGTGACGGCTCGGAGGGCGGTGTCGCTGAGAGCGACTGCCTGATCACGCTGCCATCGCCGTCCGTCCTTGTACCACAAGAAGGTGAGCACGCAAAGAGAAAGATAAAACACACCGACGGCGGCGCTTGTCGAGATCAGCAATCCCCGGAACAGAGACTTGCGACGCTCTGTTATTAGTTTGGCGCTGCCGGCGTGCTTTGTGGCAGTTTTGATCCAGAAGAAGGCTAAGGCGACGAGGAAGAGGAGATGGATGGAGACGAAAAAGCCATGGACGACGACGGGCTGCAAAATCGACGACGCCGCATCGGCGGGCATGGCAACAAATGAAACAATCGACATGGTTACTTCTTCTTCTGCTGCTGCTGCTGCTGCTGCTGCTTGAGGATGTGTTTGGTTAATATAGAGAAGGAAGGCGGCTCCTTGCGGTGCAAGCTATGGAAGGAGCGGCGGACGATGAGGTTGGTGGGGCAGAGGAAATAAGGCGATAAGGGATGCGTTACCGGGTATCGACCGGTGAGGCAGGAATAATCCTTCCTTATTGTCGATTGGGTAAAAGAAACGAGGGAGGAATCAATTAGGGTAAGCAGTTTGGGGGTCAGATCCGCCCCATATTCTAGGAAGCTGCTGCTGCAGAGGAAAAAGCAAAAAACGCGGCGATTGAGATGCGGATGGGTATCTTATAAACAAAAACAAAAACAAAAACAAAAAAATCCTTGGGTTTTTTCAAAATGACCCACCCAAATTTTACAATCACAAAGACATGAATCTTTGGCAACTTTTGTTGTTAAGTAAAGTTATATCTATAACTTAGTTGTCTCATCTCGAGTCCTTCACCTCGATTGAATTGTATCCATATTGAATAAATCCATCTACTTTTGGGTCCATTCAATTGAATCATTGTAAACTTCAATCAATTTGACCGAACTCGTTCTTACTACTCATTTTGGTATTAAGAAATATTATTGGTAATTTACGTATTGAGTACTAAAATTGTTAGTTAATTTCTCAGTTGACCTGAAGACAATTTGTTGACTATAGATGTAAAATTGTCTTGTCACTTTGTTTATTTTTTAAATCATGAAAATATAAATAGATAAAAATAATAATACTTTTTGATTAATTTTTTTTAATATTAGATAGACAGGCTTTCTCCTTAATTTGCCTATTTGGTAAATCTGATTTATACACACTCAATGTTGAACTCTAAAATATTTGTCTAATTAAATTCAAAGATCCTCTTTATTGTTTTTCTAAATCACTTATTACTATATCACATAGAGACTCTTCAAATTAGACCTACCTTAGGAATCTCTCCCCTTGGATCTTACGTTTCCATGGCTGGTTGTTGTTGATCATTAACTTCATCGTTATGTACAGCTGAGGGCGTCCTCTCCCATACGGCTAATTAAGAGCAGAGCCGGTCCTTATTGTTTAAAGGCCCTGGGCAAAACTATAAATTATGCCCCAATTTTTTCTTACGAGCACTGCTTCTTTTTTTAAAAAAACTTTTACATCATATATCATAAAATATATACAAAATTTAATATTACATCCTACTTCACCACATGAATCAAAATTTATATTCCAAAAGAAATCTATAATAAATGTTAGATATGTTGATGTCTGCACCTTACATTAAAGCCCTCTTACCCTTCATCCTTAACCTTTTTACCTTTGAGTGCCCCCAACACCAAGAGTAAATTCTTCAAGAAGCAAATCTTCCTCTCCAAAACAAATCTAATATCCTACATCCTCCAAAGCACCTCAACGTGTTCTCTAAGCTCCAGTGAATAGAAAGCCTAAATCTTATCAACTTCAAATCAATATCCCTTGTAAATCATAAAGCAGGATTTATTGGTGTGCAAAATTAGAAAATAAGGTTTATTTATGGCCCTAAATCACACATGATTTTATTAGGCCTAGGCACATAATTAATAGTCACATTAGAATTGTTGCGCTAAGCAGTTAACAACAAGTCAAATAACATACTAATTTATTTTTCATTAACAAGATAAGTTATTTTAGTATCAATTATCTATACATGAATCTTATTCTCTTCTAAACCTCTATGCAAGATAATGTTATGATACCTTAATTTAGTCTCAATGCGATGAATTAAGAAATAAAGAGAGTTTGTGAGCTTAGACAAGTGAACTAAAGTTAACTTGTGTACAAGAATTTTTAGTTAATAGTTGAGTTTAAAAATTATTTTCTCATCTGAATCGAGTGTGTCAATTGGTACCAAGAGAGGTGAAATATTAAATAGGGTTCATAAAGTATAGATGAGTGGCTTGAGCTTAAGCATTTGAGTCTATGGTTGCCCCTGAAAATAGTTATCTGATTTTATAATAATTGTATTAGAAATAATATCAAAACATCTTTAATCACCTTTAATTATATTAATTAAAATTTTATAATTTTTTAAAATTTAATTAATTCAACTTATTTAACTATATAATTAATTAGTGGTTAAATTAATGCTTATACAAATGATAGGGGTTAGACATTCTCTTTGTTATGTATTAAGATTTGAATCAATTGTCAACCTTTCATCGAGGCTTGAGTTATGACATTGCTTCCCATTTACTAAGGGAAAAGGAAACAAAACTGAGGTATAAAGTAGGAATTAAGTGGGTCAACTACTCTAAACCTATGATGAAATATAAAAAAAAACTCTGCTTATGAGATCATTAGGAAGTAGTGTAGAACAAATTGATATTAAGCTTTGCAATATTATTAAAAACAAAGCAGTCTACAAACAAATGTCTATGAGAACCTATGAAAAGACATCTACCTTCAGAAATGACAATTAGAGATCTTTGTTCTAATATTTTTTTTTTGTGACTATGAACATATTTTCTTAGAATCTAAAGTTTAACATCTTAAATAAGCTAAGACAAGTTAGTGGCAAATCTTAAAAAAAAACAAAGGCGATGAAGTTGACCTGTAAGGCTCTGTAGTGATTGTTCAAGCTCCTAGCAAGCCATTATTGCCTCCATTGCATAAACACGGACATGGGTGAGTGACAACCAGGTCTTAGCCGGCCAGAAGATAAGTAATGTAATCTTAGTAAACCAGGGAAATTACCTTTCTTGAAAATCCAAGAGAGAGAGAGTAGTTGACACTCTTTGCCAGAAGGACCTTTCTGAATCTACTTGCTAAGGCCCGATCATCATCAATTCCGGCCCCCATGCACCGGGAGATTGATTATTCTATTGAGAGCTATGGAAGAACTCGTTTTCACAACCTATTCGCAGGACTATGGCCATTTCATATTGATGAAGAAGGGCCCATGGGAAGGAGAAAGAAAGGGAATGAGTGGGGGAAGTAATCTAAAGTCAAGTATGAGAGAGACCTCTGAGGGAAGTCGAGAGGATGTCTTCTACGGCGGATGAAAGCAACTACTCGGAAGCACAGAGTACAGACAGATTCATGCGCGTACAGGCAGATTCATGTGCTAAGGGAAAATTAATAGGGGAAGAGAGAGCCAAAGAGTGCTCGTCTTGCCGATGCAGGGCACCTTTGAGAGAGGGTTCGTAGTTGTCGCGGTGAGAGAGGGAAGGCGGCGAGGGAGGGCTTCGGGCCTTCGGAGAGGAGAATCAAGAGGGGAATCAGCGAGAGAGCTAGGGCATCGGCGAGGAAATGAGAAAAAAAAACGTACATAATTCTAGATTAAAAAAACATAACTGATTATAGTGAAAAAAAACATAGTTGATTTTTTTTTAAAAAAAACTTATATATATATATATATATATAAATTTAAAAATGGGCCCTTGCTAATTTTGGGCCCTGGGCAGGGGCCCTGGTTGCCCTGGCCCAGGGCCGGCTCTGATTAAGAGTCCCATGAGCTAATTTGTACGGGGCAGCGAGTTTATTATAGTACTGGGTGTCCATCATAGTTACCGTGTGGGATCTGTAGATGGCTGATTCCATCTTTTATTATTATAGATATCTATTTTAGTTCTATGAGAAAATGGAGAAGATGATTTATTAGACAAGTGACTCTAATATTAGCTACTGAAAATTTTTCACTGGGAAAAATGATTTCAAATAGTCTTATATCAAAATGAGCGTTATCAACCGAATCAGGAAAGAGGTCTCGACACAGACACTCTATTCAAGTCAGTGATCTAGACGATGAAGAATAGAATAAATAGTAGTTATGGATGTGTAAAGTTGCATAGTATCGCATATCTATGCATATAGATGAAACTCCTTTTATAATGCTACTCTTAGTTTATGCACAAATTTCAAACGTTTTCAAAAAAGGATAGACAATACAAATACTTTGACACCTTTTCTAAAATAGATTCACAATCCATGTGTTTGACAGGCTAGAAGCTTCTAGAGTACAGCCTGCATATAGAATATTCTCTGTTATCCGTAGCACAAAATGCTAAAAACGAATGTGAGATCGTTGGGTTGAAGGGCCTTGAATATGCTTAGATAGCAAATTGACCGGGTCCTTCTTGTAGTCCGATCGGTTGCCGCTTACCCAAGCAATCAGGTCGGATTTGAGGAAAGTGGTCAAGGACTTGTACTTCGTTTGACCTCTTTGTTTGGCCCCGTAGCTTGGTCAAGCCAAGTGTTAAGTTTGTTCGATCTGACCATGGCTCCGATCGACTAGATTACTTAGCCAAAATAGTTAATCTTGATAGCACCGAGTGACGAAGAGAACCTCGTTCTGGATGACACCGACTTGGCTTAGAGTTTCATCGATATTGATAGGCTCAGGGTCCGACCGTTGCACGGGTCTGATCGGATGACCACTCAGTCGGGACGATCGTATGCCATTAGTCAGAGTGTTAACCCCTCTTTGACTTTGATTACCATATCAATCGGCCTCCTTGACTTTGATCCGATACAAAAGCCTTGCCTTTTATCCTATCATCCATTTGTGGCAAAAGGTGAATACGCTCGCCCCCAGCGCCCGCGCGAGTCTGTCCCAGGGCCAACACGTAGGAAGTAAATCACGGGCGGCTATTAGCCTTTAGAATAGTGACTAGCACATAAGGGAAGTATTTACCTCGGCTTTATCAAGATTCGAACCCCAAACTTCATTGTGGCAGCAACTCATGCGCTAGCCACTAGACCCATCCGAAAAGACTTTTTATTCTATCATCCAGATTATATGAAAAAAGGTAAATTATAAAGATAATTTATAGTTCACCATCAAATTGATTAAAAAATGAGTAAGCTTTTTTTTTCAAGTTATATTAATTAATTATATCCTCCTCCAATTAATTGGAGACAAATAAATGTACGGCACATCATGAATTGGGCTATGAATGCCCGGGACTTGCTCCCGACAGCTGATGGGGAAAGAGTAGGTTGGGATCTTTAAGGGTCAACAGGAAGCAAGGGGGCCCTTCCATCTCAGTTAGAGGATTGAGTGGGTCGGTATCACAACACAATAAATCGCTCCTCGCCTCATCAGTTGAAGCCTCGGTATCTCACAATAAATCGCTCCTCCCTTTATTAGTGGAGCCGATTCCTCTCCCATATACTCGTGGTTGTAAAAAACATATTTGGTCATCCTCAACGTCATTCATCAGCTTATTCCTAGATTAAAAAAATATATAAATAATAAATGACTACTAATCTCAAACAATTAAATAACACATGAAAAAAAATAAATATCCGACGACTAACTAGACTCGTGCTATGCGACAAAGTGAGGAAAGGAGCGACGGAATAAGATCGTAGTAAACAAGTCAATGATCATGCGCTCCATTTTGAGTGGTCAACAAGCAAGCTCTATTTTCTATTGTGATACGATCTTCATTCCACTTTCTTCGAAGTTGACGCTCGGTAATGTAGGACAATGTTGTCTAAGTCACGAGTGAATTTATAAAATTATATAAAATTGAGAGTTTATTTATGAAAATAGAATGAAATTATGATAAAATAGTGTATTAAAATAAAATCGAAGTAAAATTATAAAATCGGATCAAAATCGTAAAATCAGATCAAAATCATAAAATTACATTTAAACTTGTAAAAATATTATTTTTGAGATAATTTATCGATTTTGTGTTGTTAATAAAAGGGAATTATTTTGGACAAAATGATATGATTTGGGGATTATTTTATATTTGCATTTGTCTATGAATAATTTATATTAATTTATTATCTTATGTTTTATTTATCCTACTTGAATTTATGTTTATGTTGTATTTTCATGATAAGTATGTGATTGTTTAAAAGTTGAATTTATGTTTATGTTGTATTTTCATGATAAGTATGTGATTGTTTAAAAGTTTAAAATTATGAGTAGTTTATGATTATATGAATTAAAATGTTCTATATGTAGATTTATATTATAATTTGAATTAAAATATTTAATGATCAATTAAAAATAATATATCAGGTTTCTTTTAAAATTGATTTAAAGTATGATGTAAAATCTTATGATTTTACGATCCGATTTTATGATTATTCTAATGATTTTACCTAAACTCTTGATTTTAACAACACTAGTGTAATATACTATCATTTCACTTTATTTCAGCTTAGAGTATCTAAAATGAGAGCTCCTCTTATTGATACGGCTGGCAATGGAGGGGCCCAAAAGGAAAGGGTGAGAAGGGTCAAGGTCATATAGCGGTCAAAAGTCAAGATGATGTGGCAGTCAATAGTCAAGCTGACTGGGCAGTCAAAGTCAAGCATATGTGGTAGTCAGAAGTTAGGCAGACTTGTCGATCAAGGGGGCAAAGTAGTTAAAAGACAAAAGGAAGACGACAGGCAAAGCGCAGGGTACAGGTCGGGATCGACAGAGCTGTTTAGAGACAGCTCGATCTACAGGCCTACGGTCGAAGGCCAGGAAATACAAAGCGCAGGGTACAGGTCGGGATCGGCAGAGCTGCCTAGAGACAGCTCGATCTACAGGCCCACGGTCTGTTGGTTGCTACTCGGAAAACCTAGAGGTTCCACTGTACAAAAATTTTATACAAAGGTCTGAACCTTTTCCTAGCTACCATGTGTTCTTTTAAATTAAATTTTGGATCGCCTACGGAACTTAACACGTTTGATCCAAAACTTAATCTATTTGTTCTTTTAGGTTTTGACTTGGATCTCCTGCGGAACTTAACACGTTTGATCCAAATCACCTAAGTTATTAATTCCATTAAATATTAATTTCCAAAATTGGTTCCCAGTAATGACGTGGCGAGGCACATGGCCTTCTTGGATATGGGAGCAACCACCACCGACTAGACAAAACCTTTTAAGGAAAGCTAATATTTAATTTCCTAAAATAACTTTAGGTCAACCAAAAAGAACAATCAAATCACAAGGAAAAGAAAAACAAAAGAACACTATATCAAAAACAAATTCGAAACACTAGAATCGTATGCCTCTTGTATTTAGTATTATTTCAAAAAATAACTAGTATGATGCGGAAAGAAAAAATACTAGTTATACCTTTTAGAAAGACCTCTTGATCTTCTACCGTATTCCTCTTCTAACCTCGGACGTTGTATGGGCAACGATCTTCCGAGATGAGAACCACCTAGGCACCTTCTTCCTTCTTCCTTCAAGTTTCGGCCAAGCACAAGAACTTCCAAAGGATGAAGAATTTTCCACCAACCAAGCTCCAAGGGATGCATGCTTTCTCTCCTTCTTCTCCTTCCTTGATCCGGCCACATCCTCCAAGCTCCAAGAGATGATAGATTTCGGCTACGATAGGGACCGAGAGGCTACGATAGGGACCGGTGGGTATAAATACTAGAGGCTACGATAGGGACCGAGAGGAGGAATTGGTTTTGGTCTCCCGATGAAATTAAGCATCTCGTGTTCGCCCTGAACACACAACTTAATTTCATCAATAATAATTCATTCCACTAAAGAACTATTATTGAACTACCGCACCAATCCCAAATTACATTTTGGGCTCCTTCTTATTATGAGTGTGTTAGTCTCCCTGTGTTTAAGATAACAAATGTCCACTAATTAAGTAAGTTACTGACAACTTACTTAATTAATATCTAGCTCCAAGAGTAGTACCACTCAACTTCATCGTCATGTCGGACTAAGTCCACATGCAGGGTTTAACATGACAATCCTTATGAGCTCCTCTTGGGGACATTCTCAACCTAGATTACTAGGACACAGTTTCCTTCTATAATCAACAACACACACTATAAGTGATATCATTTCCCAACTTATCGGGCTTATTGATTCATCGAACTAAATCTCACCCATTGATAAATTAAAGAAATAAATATCAAATATATGTTCTTGTTATTATATTAGGATTAAGAGCACACACTTCCATAATAACTGAGGTCTTTGTTCCTTTATAAAGTCAGTATAAAAGAAATGACCTCTAATGGTCCTACTCAATACACTCTTAGTGTACTAGTGTAATTATATAGTTAAGATAAACTAGCACCTATTTACACTACGACCTTCCAATGGTTTGTTCCTTTTCATCATGGTCGTGAGCTACTGTTTATAATTTATAAGGTACTGATAACATGATCTTCTGTGTGTGACACCACACACCATGTTATCTACAATATAAATTAATTGAACAACTACATTTATCACAAATGTAGACATTTGACCAATGTGATTCTTATTTCTAGATAAATATTTTATACCAAAAGCTAGGCTTTTAGTATACATTCTAACACGGTCGAGGGCCAGGAAGCACAAAGCGCAGGATACAGGTCGGGATCGGCAGAGCTGTCTAGAGACAGCTCGATCTACAGGCCCACGGTCGAGGGCCAGGAAGCACAAAGCGCAGGATACAGGTCGGGATCGGCAGAGCTGTTTAGAGACAGCTCGATCTACAGGCCCACGGTCGAGGGCCAGGAAGCACAAAGCGCAGGATACAGGTCGGGATCGGCAGAGCTGTTTAGAGACAGCTCGATCCACAGGCCTACGGTCGAGGGCCAGGAAACACAAAGCGCAGGATACAGGTCGGGATCGGCAGAGCTGTCTAGAGACAGCTCGATCTACAGGCCCACAGTCGAGGGCCAGGAAGCACAAAGCGCAGGATACAGGTCGGGATCGGCAGAGCTGTTTAGAGACAGCTCGATCTACAGGCCCACAGTCGAGGGCCAGGAAGCACAAAGCGCAGGATACAGGTCGGGATCGACAGAGCTGTTTAGAGACAGCTCGGTCTACAGGCCCACAGTCGAGGGCCAGGAAGCACAAAGCGCAGGATACAAGTCGGGATCGGCAGAGCTGTTTAGAGACAGCTCGATCTACAGGCCTATGGTCGAGGGCCAGGAAATACAAAGCGCAGGATACAGGTCGGGATCGGCAGAGTTGTTTAGAGACAGCTCGATCTACAGGCCTACGGTCGAGGGCCAGGAAACACAAGGTGCAGGATACAGGTCAGGATCGGCAGAGCTGTTTAGAGACAGCTCGATCTACAGGCCTACGGTCGAGGGCCAGGAAACACAAAGCGCAAGGTATAGGCCGAGACCGACAGAGCTGTTCAGAGTCAGCCCGACTGACAGGTGACCCTTAGAGGCTGGATCTGATCGGAGGATGCGAGGTAGATGCAGGCCACAATAGATTAGACGAGCTAAGCCGTGCGGGAGTCGGAGAATCACAATTGTCCGTCAAGGGGTAATCATTACATACCAGCGATATGTGTGAAGGCGGAGGTTTCTAAATGAAAAGATGCCCTCACAACCAATAGCAGCCTGACAGATGTCCTTCATTACAAGACAAAACCCATGTGTAAAGGCAGAGGTTCCTAAACGAGAAGATGCTTTCACAATCAATAGCAGCACGACAGGTGTCCGGGACTACACGATAAAGCCCAGCGTCTAACGCTTTCTGATAGGCTTGCAGGTTCTAGAAGCGGGGGCGATGCATAAAAGGAGGAGGATTCTTCGTACGCGGGTACGCGCTCTCTGGTCACTTTTTTTCCACAACTTTTCACTTTCAGTCGTTTTTTCTTCTCTCTGCGTTTTTCTGGGGAAAAAGTACCTGACTTGAGCGTCGGAGGGCCGGACCCAGGGACTTTTTCCCTGGGTTCTGGTCTCTAACGTGAGGAGGGGGTGGATCGTCTGAGTGTGTGCAGGGGCCTGCAGCATCGTTAGCCGCCCGTGGGAGCCGGATCACCCACGACTTTCCATCAACAACCAGGCCGTCGCGACCAGCCTTCGTCCGACTCAGCTTTCGGATAGGATCAAATTTGGCGCCGTCTGTGGGAACACAACAGCCTGATCCGAAGCGTGAAGATGGAGGACTCTGGTCGAAGTTCCGGTAGGAGGATTAATGTTACCATGACCGCGGGGGAGTACGAGCTCTTCAAGGAGGTCAAAAAGCGAGCCGCCTCTGAAAAACAAGGAACAGTTTCAAGACCTCGCCTAAGCTCCTGTCTCCGACAAGGGCTCAAAGAGAAAGTAACCAGAAGAACTCCCTCGTGCTTCATTCCGAGAGCCTCGTTGCAACTATCATCAACCTGGACCTCGCGAGCATAGTCCGAAGAAAGAAGAGCCGCAGGCGTCAGTGGCGGAAAGCTCTCTACATCCACCCCGGGATTCAGGAAAGGGAAAAGCTATAATCTCTACCAAGGATCTGCCCGAAGACCCGGATGACAAGGTACCCTTCTCGGCTCAGATCTTGAGGGAAAACCTACCAAAGGGTTATCGAGCCCCGAACATCGGAGAATATGATGGAAGCAAAGATCCGAAAGAGCATCTGCGAAAGTTCAAGAACGCGGCTATGTTGTATCAATACAACGATTCTATCAAATGCCGAGTATTCCTACATACCCTGTCGGGTTCGGCGCAGAAGTGGTTCGATGGATTGCCCCCAGAGTCCATCAATCGCTTCTTGGATTTCAAAACGGCCTTCTTACGTCGTTTCGCCAGCAGTCGTAAGTATCAAAAAACCGACCACTGTCTTTTCGCTCTTAAACAGGGTTCGACCGAGCCTCTCCGAAGCTATATCAATCGGTTCAGTCAGGAGGCCAATGGCGTCCCCTCCGCCACCTCAAATCTTGATGGCGCCTTCTCCACGGATTCTTTGGAAGGGAATTCTTGAGGACCTCATCAAAACCCATGGGAGTTTTGATGATATGATGGAGAAAGCTTCTTGCTACATCAAAGTGGAGGAAGCTCGAGCAGACTAGGAGGAAGGTCGAAAAGGCGGTGGCTCCAGCAACAGGCACTGAAGGAGAGCACCAGCCCTCAACCTCTTGGTAGCGTTGACTGCCCCTCGGCCCCTTCGAGGAGTCGAGACCAGCGAGTTCTTTGCCATACGCGCCAGTCCGGACCAAGGGAGTACCATATTGCACATATCATCGGTCCGGGCGCATGATCTCGATGCTTCCAGTCGCCCGTGACTCCAGGCGGGCTGCAGGCGGGGCTTGCCCCAGTTAGCGATCTGAGAATGGAGGAAGAACGGGCTGCAGTCGGACGTGCTCGTCAAACCCGGCCCGACCTAGCCGGTCCTTCTGACCAAGCTGGTCCCGTGGAAGACCGAAGAGATGACGGGGAGCTGGAAAACTGGGGTAACGCTGCTGTACGAGAGATCGGCATGATTTCAGGAGGGCCCACTGACGGGGACTCAGGCCGAGCCCGTAAGTCACACGGTCGACGATTATATGTGGCAGCTATGGGGTGCAGCCACGAGCAGGCGTCTGACCCTGTTATTAGCTTTGGGCCACAAGATTTGGAGGGTCTGGAACTACCCCACGACGATGCTCTCATAATCAAGGCCGTTATTCCTAACAGCCGAGTGGCTCGGGTCTTTGTGGATACCGGGAGCTCGGTCAACATTTTGTTTAGAGCCGCGTTCGAGGAGATGCAGATTGATGCCGCCGAGCTCCAACCCATAACCACTTCTTTATACGGGTTCACAGGTAACGAAGTCAAGCCCATGGGTCAAATTAAGTTGGCCATATCCATGGGCACTGAGCCACTGGTGCACACCAGGAGGAGCACCTTTATAGTGGTAGATTCTCCTTCCTCCTACAATGTCATCCTGGGAAGGCCAGCTCTGCATGAGTTTAGGGCTGTTGTCTCTACTTTTCACCAGAAGATTAAGTTCCCGGTCGGCGAGCAGGTCGGAGAAGTCAAGGGAGAGCAGAAGGTGTCTCGTAGTTGCTACATCGATATGGTCCGGGTGGAGGCACGCAAGAGCAGGAGGACTCGGGATGGTGGTGTGCACGCTATCCAAGAGGAGCCTCTGCCTATTGCCGAGGAGCCTATCCCTTGGGAAGAGATTCAGTTGCATACTGACAGAGCAGAGAGCATCACTCGCATTGTCAGTGACTTACCGCCGGAGCTTAAGTCGGAGATGATACAGTGTCTAACCCGTAATCGGGATGTTTTTGCTTGGTCCCTGATAACCATGATTTTACTGCATTATTTTGATTCATATATGCATGGTTTGATGTTAATTTCATAGGTTAAAATCATGGTTACATCACATTTTGTGCATTGTGTGTATTTTTGGACTTAATTGCAAATTACTTTATTTTTATATTATTTAATGTTAATATTTGATTCTTATTTTGTAGGCATCAAAGGATCTTAGATTTGGATCTATTTGGGCCGAAATTGGGCTCGAATCAGAGTTGAAACAAGAAGATCAAGCTTTGGGTCGATTTGGACCGTTCATCAAGAATAGGACAGATTTAGACCATCCGTTGAAGATCTGGACGATCCAACTTAATGGGGGGCAGATCTAAGCCATTTATGAAGATCTAGAAGTTTTGATCCAGATCTGAGTTCATCCAGCCATTGATCCAGCCCGAATTAATTTGGGCCGTTCAATGAAGACTGGGCCGATTTGGGCCATCCAGTGATGATCTGATCGATCCGACCTACGGGAGGGTAGATCCAGACCCTAGAGCAAGATCAATACCTTCAGATCGGATTTTGGGCAAACTTTCACCGTTGATTTAGCTCCAAATTAATCCCAGCCGTCCGTTCAGATCTGGAACAGATTCAAAACAGAAGCTACAGTGTTCTTTCTGCTTCGTCGATCCCCTTCGCGCAGCTCAGTCCCGGCACGCGTCTTCCAGCGGATTTCGGCCCCGATTCTTTCTCCAATCGATCTCCCGAGCTTTAATCTCGGTAGTGAGCATCTCGACGGCATCATCCCGATCTTCTGGAGCCATTGGAGGGTGTTCTCTACGGTGGAATTTGGCTCACGGCATCTCCCTTTTCCAGCTCGATTTGGAGGTGGTCTTCCAATCGACGGCTCCGATTCCCATCAGCAACAACCGGAGGTGGTCTTCCGGTGTTCCTGAGCGCCACTCTACGTCCATCCGCGTCTCACAGCTTTCCATCAGATCCAGAGACCAGATTTCCAGATTTCGGCCATTCTTAGGGTTTTGGGATGTTCTTAGCTCACCGGGGGTGGTCCGTCGGTGTAGTTGAGCACTCCTTGAGCTGATATGCCATTGAGATGTTCCATTGAGGTCCAAAGTTGGGTGGTCTCGACTTTGGCACTCTTGTGTGACGGCTTGAGTGTGAAGTTTGGTGAGATTGGTTGTGAGAATGGATTGGTTAGGGTTTTAATTCATTTTGTTATTGTTTTTACAGCTTAGAACAGATTACTTTTATGTTTTATTATAGTTTTATCAAGTAGTAAGCATTTCTTTCCTTGTTGAAGCTTAGTTTAAGTATCATTTGATGTTTGGTTAATTGTTTAGAGTTTAAGTTCAACCTAGGGTTTTAATTGGTGTTATAGATCTGATTTAGATTGTGTTTCATTATTTCATATTTAGTTAAGTGTGTTGATGGTTTAATTATAATGTAGGGTGACAATGCATTATGGTTTGATCATTGGCACATAGTTAGGTTTCATTTATGCATTAGAATAATTTCTTTATTGATGCGCTTTTCCTTTGTTACATTTAGATTCAAGCTTAAACTCCCCCAACTCCATTTTTATATCGAAAACCCCAAAAATAGAAATAAAATACAATCCTATATTACATATCATCGTTGGTTCCTCGAGAGCGATCCTGGGCTCGTTACTACGACATTATTGTTTAATTAAGGGGTTCAGTGGAAAATACATTGTTAATTTGATTAGCGAATGTGACAGATTCGCTTATCAGTCCCCGGAAGAACTGCCCGGAGTCAAACCAGAGATAGCTGAGCACAAGCTGCATTTAATACCTGAAGCCAAGCCAGTCAAGCAGAAGAAGAGAAATTTCTCTGCCGACCAGAATAAAATTATCTGAGCTGAAGTGGATCAGCTCAAGAAGGCGGGACATGTTCGGGAGATACAATTCCCGTCCTGGCTTTCTAACGTTGTGTTAGTAAAGAAGCCTAACAACAAGTGGAGGGTGTGCATAGACTTCCGCGACCTCAATAAAGCCACCCCCAAAGACTGTTATCCTCTCCCGCGGATCGATCAGATGGTGGATTCAACTGCTGGCTGTGAGAGGATATGCATGATGGACGCTTATCAAGGATATCATCAGATACCCTTGGCTGGGGAGGATCAGGAAAATGTTAGCTTCATAACGGCTGCTGGTACTTTCTGCTATACGGTCATGCCATTTTGACTTAGGAATGCTGGGGCCACCTACCAAAGGATGATGGACAAAATCTTTCGGAGGCAGATCGGGCAAAATGTTGAAGTATATGTTGATGACATCTTAATCAAGTCCCCCCTGGCGTCCAGTCTAATAAAAGATGTAGAAGAAACCTGTGGGACTCTGAGACAATATGGTGTAAAGCTGAATCCTCTGAAATGTCTGTTTGGGGCCAAAGGAGGGAAGTTTCTGGGATATCTGGTGACTGAACGAGGGATAGAAGCCAATCCTGAGAAGGTTCAAGCACTCCAAAACATGCAGATCCCTCAGAATCTGAAGGAAACGTAGAAGTTAGTAGGCAGGATAATGGCGCTGTCCAGATTCATCTCCAGATCTGCAGATCGAGCCACGCCCTTCTTCAAAGTGCTCAGGAAAGCAGCCAAGTTTCAGTGGACGGAAGAGTGCACACAGGCCTTTGAGGTGCTAAAGCAATACCTGGAGTCTTTACCATTGCTATTCAAACCTGTTGTTGGAGAACCCCTTTGGGTCTATTTATCAGCCACCCCCGAGGCCGTGGGGGTCGTGCTAGTTAAAGAGCAGGACAATGTACAACGACCAGTGTATTTTTTCAGCCATCTATTGAAGGGGGCTGAGTCTTGGTACACAGCCCTAGAGAAGTTGGTTTACGGACTTGTTCTCATGGCTCGGCGCCTCCGACCGTATTTTTTGGCGCATCCTATTACCGTCCTGACCAACAGTACAATGGGTCGAGCTCTCACCAAGGTGGAGGTAGCAGGTCGGCTTATCAAATAGGCAACCAAGCTAGGGGAATATGATATACAGTATCATCCCCGAACTGCGATCAAGGCACAGGCTCTAGCGGATTTCTTGACAGAGGTTTATCAAGCGGATTCGGCCGGGTGCTGTGGTAATCATGCAGGCCGAAGATACATTTGGGGTGCTGTGGCAATCATGCAGGAGGAAGAACGCTGGCTCGTAAAGTACTACTGGCCGGGTATTTCTGGCCTACCCTGTAAAAGGATGCACAGAAGCTGGTGAATAATTGTTTGTCATGCCAAAGTATCAGAACTTGATGCACCGACCCACAGAACTGCTGAGAACTTCTATAGTGTCTTGTCCATTTGACCAATGGGGTATGGATATTGTGGGACCTTTCCCGATGGCTACAGGGCAAAGACGCTTTTTGTTGGTAGCAGTAGATTACTTCTCCAAGTGGGTAGAGGCGGAAGCTCTGGCCAGAATTACTGAAGATGCGGTGATCCAGTTCTTGTGGAAGAATATCTTTTGCAGATTCGGCTTACCTCATAAGTTAGTGTCGGACAATGACAGACAATTTCAGGGACGCAAGATACAAAATTGGTGCAAGGGGTTCAGCATAACTCAGGCCTTTACTTCGGTGGCTCATCCTCAGAGCAATGGTCAGACAGAGGTAGTCAATCGAGAAATAGTGCGAGGACTCAAAGTCAAGCTGGATCACACGGGAGGCAGTTGGGTGGACGAGCTACCGAGCATTTTGTGGGCTTATTGTACGACACCCCGAGAAAGTACAGGTCTGACACCTTTCCATTTAGTATATGACAATGAAGCAGTGGTACCTCTGGAGGTCGGGATACCATCCATCAGAAGAATGATGTATGACGAAGGGAACACAGAGCGACGGCTGGCCGAACTAGATTTCATCAACGAAATTTGCGAACAAACAGCTGCCAGGCTGTAAGCCTATAGACAGAACTATAATAGAAGGGTGATCCCCTGATTCTTCGGAGAAGGAGACCTAGTCTGGAAGCAGGTGAAGCCCTTAGGGGAAGTGACAAAGTTGGCGCCTCAATGGGACAGACCATACAAAGTTATCAAGAAATTGACATCAGGAGCCTATTATTTGCAGGATGCTCAAGGAAGGAAGCTATACCGACCTTGGAGTGCTAACTACCTACGGCCCTATCGGGTTTGAGGGGTGCTGATTCTGTTGGTGTAAGCCAGGTCAAGCGAAGGGCCTGGAGATAGCAGGATAGTCAAGTAAAAACTCAAAGATACACATGTACATGTAAAAATCTCATCAGTTTAATCAGTTGGTACAAATCATTTAAAAGGGGCAAAGATCTCATCCGGAAAGCCTTGAATGATCTTGTCTTGATCCAAGAAGTCTGCTGGAGGGATGGAGTTCAAGAAGTTCTATGCGTGAAGTTGTCGTATAACTCCAGCCGCCGTGTAGGGTACGGTTGCAGAAAAGCGTGCCCCGGCCTGAGATAAAAATTCAGGAGAGCTCAGATAGGACATTCGACTTTGAAGGCAACGATCACTCTCTCCTTCTCGATAGACCGCCAAGGCAGTGGATACTCCCGTAAAGCCGCTCGAGACTGGGATAGTTCTGCTTTCAGAGCCCTCAGTTCAGCTGCTTGAGTTTCCAGTTGAGCTACCTGAACCTCCAATTTCTTGTTCCTCTCCTGCAGAAGAGTATCCTTGGACTGTATTTCCTGAGCTTGGTGGGCTAGTTGTTCCTGATACCCTGCCTCAGATGCAGCTCTCCCCTCCTTCAAAGCTTGAAGCTCATCCTTGACCTGTACCAGGGACCTTTTCTGCCAGTTAGTTTGATTGGTTAAGGCTTGGATTTCTGCTCGCAATGCATAACTAGCTTGGGCCAGGTCATTCAGTTGCAGCTCTAATTCAGAGACTCTCTCTCGGAGTTCTTTGCTTTGACAATGGAGGTTGTAGAAAGATTGGTTCAGAACTAAAGATTCTGCATGAGTCTGGATGGAAGATATAGCCTTCAGTTGAGACAAACTAATAACAAGTGTAAAGTAAGGAGTACTTACTTTAGCCCATGACTTCGAGAACCTCTCCATCTGGACTAATGGCGGCGCGCTATCCATTTGACTCATGCTCTCTGCCCACAAACTGTCGAGACAGCCTTTCATCATCAGAATGCTCGTGGGGACATCATGTCGCCGAGCTAAAGCAGCTTCAGAAGGGATAATGGTTTTGTAACGATAGCGGGCGGAGGAGGAAGGTCCAGAAGGGCCGGCGGCAGAACCAGGAGGAGCAGGAGGTGGCCCTAGAATGTGCTCAGTTGGTACTGTGTCCTGATGCTCGCCTGAGCTAGTTTCCTCAGCAGGGGTAGGGGCGGAGCGGAATGCCGCTGGTCTTCCCCTGTAAGGGTTGGGGGAGGCTGCCAGATAAATAAAACAAGAATGAAGAGGGGAGTGGTGTTAGAGCCAGCCATGGTGGCAACAGGGAGCCATATGATAGTAAAAGGAACAGGATCAAGCGTTTGTGAAGTCAGACCTGGTCTCCGACGCCGTCTGTGAAGCAGGGGCTGGTTGTCAGAGTCAGAATTATCAGAGCAAGGCTGACCCTGTGAAAAGGCTGAAGCACCCCTGTCTGTGGCGCCCCGACCGGATGAGCCTCGACCTACACGATGAAGGGCTGAGCGAGCACGTCTAGAGGCCCGGGAGGCTCCTCGGAAGACGTGTCTGGCCAGACGACCGACTTGATCACTACCCCGACCTCGGCTCAGGGCGACAGGTGAAGGAGAAGCGTTGTGTGCGACGGGGTTGGAAGTAGGCGGAGTCGCTACCCCAAATGAGGTGGATCCAAGATGAGGGAGTAGCCTCCTCTCCAAGATTGCCCGACCGCGCCGCAGTATTTCTAGATCACTGAGGGGCAAAGGCAGAACCTCTGATGCGCGATACAAAACCTCAGCTGTAGGCACCAACACGAAAGGTTATTCTGACAGAGAAAATGATCGAAAAGAAGGGCTCAGCGCGAACTTACCTAGGGAGTGCGGTGTTTCAGGAGAAGGGGGGCTCAGCCTGAAATAAGAAAGTAGGTCGTCGGACAACAGTCTTGTCAGATTCAAGCGCCAATCCTCTATGCGGGTCGCAGCCACAGTAAAAGGAAGGTCCATATGGAAGTCTTCCAACGCCGGAGTCGGGGGTAGCGCAGATTACCATCGCAGAGGCCAGTCTACTTCCTCTGGAAACCGGAGAAAAAAGAACTTTTTCCTCCAGTCAGCGCTGGGAGGAGGAAGAGGAGAGAAGAAAGCAGTGTGACTATGAGCTTGGACATAAAAAAGACCGTTAGCGTGCCGAGCAAGAGCGAAGAAGCAGTGAAAAAGAGGAGCTGACCAGGAAACCTCATAAACTTCGCAGAGTATTACGAAGCCGCACAAAATCTTTATGGAATTGGGAGTCAATTGACCTAGGGGGATCTTAAAGTAGCGGCACACTCCAGATAAAAAAGGATGTGGGGGTAGACGAAGGCCAGATACAAATTGTTCAGTAAAGAACGTAGAAGAACCAGGCGGAGGATCGAAGTATAGGTTCACACCAGTAGGGATGATGGGGCGAAAGCTAATAGGGATTTCATAAATATACCTTAGGTCATCCCAATCCAACTCAGCAAAAGTCGAAGCGCCCGGGAAGTGCTCCGCTAACAGGGAGAACCAAGAAGAAGAGGTCATTGCAAAAGAGATTACCTCCGGAGGGAGAAAGAACAAATGAAAAGAAGAAGCCTGGAGAAAAGGAAGGATCTCAGGGAAGTCTTAAGGGAAGTCGGTCTGCGGCGGCGACATTTGAGTGCTCCGTGGTAATGGCTTCATGGACATGCATCAAAGATAAAAAGCAAAATCTAGCTCTCGCCGGGCTCGGTAAAAAAGCAATTATTGGAAGAAGAGCGACGTAGCAAAGCAAAATAAGCAAGGGCGAGCTGATTACTAGAGATCAGCTAAAGCCGTGGACGACCTACTAAGAAAAGAGGCAAGCTAAGGATACATAGAAGGGAAGCGGTATGACCCTCCAGATATAAGGGCGGATAAGTATAGTCATCAAAAGTTTAGCATGACCACACAGATAAGTACAGTCATGAAAGATTTAGCGTCAGCGCATAAATGTTAACATTACAGCATGTTTCCAGTTACACAACATCCGGGGAAGAGGGTGCAGGGTCATTGGATGCCAACGGAAGGAGCACGGGCTCGGCCAGCACTGTGGGAGAAGACGCAAGATCAGCAGACGCTTCAGGAACGGTAGCAGGAAGAGCCTGGGTAGAAATATCAATGGAAGTCTGGTCGGCCGCAAGGGGAGGAGCCTCCAGAAGAAAAAGTCCATCATCCGCTTCAAAGGAGGGAAAAGTGTCCTGCGGCAATTCCCTAGATAAGCGAACTGTGTCCAGAAAAGTGGCGGGGGGTGCCGAGAGTAGAAAACCTTGCTCGAATGCCTGTCTGACCCCGCCAGCGGCCCCGTAACATAACAGCAAGATCATCCAGCTCCCCAGCTTTCGGAGGAATAAGGAAGAACGGATATAGGCCAGCCTATAGGCTTTCAGCCGCTCTGGTTCGCCAGCCTGGTACACTTCCAAACTGTTCTTGTTCTCGGCAGCCTCACCGCGGGCCACGGATAAGTCGTTCTGGCCCTGAGATGCTACTTCCTGGGCCTTCAAAAGATCTGCTTGCAAAGACTGAAGAGTAGCTTGGCAAGTCTCCCATTGAGTTCGCATGGTTGCCTCCCGGGTAGTGGAAGCAAGAGCCAGAGCCTGGGCATCGGCCAGTCCCATTTGCAGGAGCTCCTGACTTTGCCGTAACAGGGTCAACTCAGCTGATCGGGAAAGCAGCTCTGCCTCTTTATTTTTCAGTTCAGAAACTGCCGCGCGATGGCGCTCCGCTTCAGAAGCCAATGAGGACTCACTCGTCTTTAAGGCCGCCTCCAACTTTTGTAGCTTATCGAAGGCGGCATGGGAGATGGCTCGGGCAGAGGCCGCAGATTCTCCAGCGGCACGCAGATATGCATCCAAGTTTCCCAGTGAAGGCTCAGGAGAAGCTGAGGAAGCCACAGGAGGCTCTAGTTCCCGAAGACGGGCCTTGAGCACTGCATTCTCTCGCTGAAGCTCGACCGCTTGTTGAACGAC
Organism: Zingiber officinale; assembly: GCF_018446385.1. Taxonomy (NCBI): domain Eukaryota; kingdom Viridiplantae; phylum Streptophyta; class Magnoliopsida; order Zingiberales; family Zingiberaceae; genus Zingiber; species Zingiber officinale. Next base: position 109,729,852 of record NC_055996.1, read on the forward strand.
ACTCAAACTCGCGGAACAGGTCTACAAATGGCCATAGGAAGGGAAAGAGGGTTACAGAAATGTATGAATACCCAGGAGAAGAAAAGGAGCTTACCGCTACCAAGGAACGGGCAATTTGATCAAACCCCTCCAAAGGGGAACTACTCTCCTAGAATTGACGATTGGCTGATTGCCAGAAGGTGGCCAAGTCCCCATAGAAATCAACCCTACCAAGGATAGAAGATAGGGCGGCAGCGGGTGCATAAGCCGGATCGGTCTCTGAGGGAAGTCTCTAGGAAGCCTCGAAAGCTAGCTCCGTGGAAGGCAGTTCATGGGTCGGTGTGGCTGAGCTTGTAGGCATAAGAAGAGGAGAGGCTGAGGGAGTCATCGAGCCCTGAGGCTGATCGCCAGAGGACGGAGGCGGGGCAGGTAATAAGCTCTGGATCGGTACCGGAGCTGTCACGTCCAATGACAGGTCTGCAATTTCCAGATCAGAGGCCTTCTCCTGGGCCAAGTTTGTATCCGAGGACCTTGAAGGAGAAGAGATACCAACTACACACTGACGGCGAGGGGGTGGCGGAGAAGTTGCGGTGACCGGTGCCACTCTTTTGCCCTTGCGCGCAAGACGCAGCTTCATAGTAGGAGGGGGAGAGGGCACTTGTCCTGCTGGCGATGGCTCAGTTGTTGGTCGATCAGAGACTCAGAGTAGGGTTGAGTCTGCAGGGCTGGGGGCAGGTGGTTCAATAAGTGTCGAGGTGGCTACCGCATCTGAGGTTGGGGGTTCCACAGGCTGCAGACCGACGGAAGCAGCGAGATCAGAAGATAGGCCTTGTGTTAACTCTTCATTTAGAGCTTGCAGAACGGCCACGGATGATTTTTCCTGGCTGACAAAAGAATGGAGAATGGCAGTCACTACAAAAATAAGAGGAAAAAGCACCTCAGTTAGCGAAGAACGACATATAAAAAATAGCAACTTACCAAAAGGAGCTCCGATTTCTGTTGAAACAGGGCTAAGACCAAAAGTGTACAGAATGCCTTCTATCATCAGCACGGACAAGCGAACAACAACACCGGTCAGCTTGTCCGAGGCTGTGGAGCAGGCAGATTCATGAACATGTGAAGGGAAGTCCGAAGGAAGGATGGAACGCCATTGGGAAGGCCCAGCTAAGGGGACAAGGGGCTTAAGAAAGAAAAAGCGAGATCTCCAGCCTTTATTGGAAGAAGGTAAGTCATCAAAAAATGTATAGCCCGGCTTGGCCTGTACGTTGAACACCCCCGGCTCAGCCTGCCTGAAGGAATAGAAATGATGGAATAGTTGAGCGGTCAAGGGAATTCGATAAATGCGGCACAAGATGATGATTCCGCAGATGACTCGGAATACATTGGGGGCAAACTGAGAGATACCAATACCACAATATCGACTCAACTCGGAGAGAAAAGGATGTAAAGGAAAGCGAAGACCGCCTAAGATTTGATCCCTAAAGACAGTGATAAAGCCTTCGGGAGGAGAAGAAGGATGTTCATCTGGCGAAGGGAGACGAAACTCATATGCGGCACCTAGCCCCAAGTTGGATTGAAGTGAAGACAGGTCACGATGGTCTAAATCAGAGATGTAGCATGAATACCATAAGATTTCCTTACCATCCATGATTATGAGGAGTAAGCAAGTGAGGGGGTCGGAGACGAGAGGGGTCACAGGTCGGGCGCAAGCAGGAAGACGAAAGGTTGCACAACCAGAAACGGCCACGAACGAAAGAAAGAGGGTAGCGAAGCGTCAAAGTGAAGACGGCGGACCGCCTTTAGGGTTTATAAAGCCCATTCATTCCTAGGAAACATCGAGAGTCGAGCCAAGTATCTTTTTGGGTAATATGCCCCAGCGCCGTCTGATGGGAAGTAAGCGCCGAAGGGTGCGAAAATGTCAGAAGCTGGCGTCAGGAGGCGTGAGTAGTAAAGGCGTCGAACAGGTGTCGCCCCGAGAAGAAGTGCATTAAGGATTGACATGGCAAGGCAATCATGAAGGGGCGTGGCCTAAAAAAAGATGCATTCTTCATGAAAGGCCCGAGACTAAGCGGGAAGTTTCATAAAGCTGCAGAATCCAGGCAATTCAAAAGGGCCGAGAATGAGACAGGGCAGGTCAGCGGGAGTGAGTGTCAGATCAGAGAAGTAGCGAGCAGGCCTGTAGGTGTGTTGCTTGCTCGGATCATCCGAGTAAGTAGTTCTGCGTAGGCATCTCCTGATCAGATCACCTAACCAAGCGCGTCGCGAGAGCTGCGGGGTCATCGCGAACTACGAGGGCATTATTGCTCAAGGGTCAAGTAAGGTTTACGTGCTTCCTTCTTTATTCTTAATCCTATGCCATACATAATGCGATTGCAGGGAAAAAAGTGGTGCGGATGAGTAAGCCTAAGGCTAGCAATAACGACCAGATCGACAAAAGCAATTAGGTCGGCCTAGGCAAGATGGAGGAAAGCGGAAAAGTGCAATGCGTCTATACCTTTGCTGTTGGGGGTCCAACTGGTTTTAGACGAGCGCCATCGCCACCGGTCTAGGACCGGAGTATCATACCTGGTCTCGGACCAGCGCCATCGCCACCGGTCTCGGACCGGAGTATCCCAGACTCTCGCCTCAGTGCGAGTTACAAGTGAGCTTTGTTCTCACGCCCAACGGCCTTCCAGGTCGGCTCCCATGCGAGAATCAAAAGTGAGCCCTGTGCCCACGGCCAACGACCTTTTAGGTCGGCTGTCCCAGACTCTCGCCTCAGTGCGAGTTATAAGTGAGCTCTGTTTTCACGCCCAACGACCTTTTAGGTCGGTTGTCCCAAACTCTTGCCTCAGTGTGAGTTATAAGTAAGCTCTGTTCTCACGCCCAACGAGCTTTCGGGTCGGCTCCCATGCGAGAATCAAAAGTGAGCCCTGTGCTCACGCCCAACGACCTTTTAGGTCGGTTGTCCCAGACTCTCGCCTCAGTGCGAGTTATAAGTGAGCTCTGTTCTCACGCCCAACGACCTTTCGGGTCGGCTCCCATGCGAGAATCAAAAGTGAGCCCTGTGCTCACTTGACCACAGGTCGGTTGTCCCAGAACTCTCGTCTCGGTCACGAGTTATAAGTGAGCTCTGTTACGGCGTAGCGACCTTCGGGTGGCTCCCTGTGAGAATCAAAAGTGAGCCCTATGCCCACGCGACCTTTTAGGTTGGTTGTCCCAGACTCTCGCCTCGGTCACGAGTTATAAGTGAGCTCTGTTCTCACGCCCAGCGACCTTCGGGTCGGCTCCCATGCAAGAATCAAAAGTGAGCCCTGCCCAACGACCTCTTAGGTCGGTTGTCCCAGAACTCGTCTCGGTCTGAGTTATAAGTGAGTTCTTTCTCACGCAGCGACCTTCGGGTTGGCTTCCATGCGAGAATCAAAAGTGAGCCACGTGCTCACGCCCAATGACCTTACAGGTCGGTTGTCCCAGACTCTCGCCTCGGTCACGAGTTATAAGTGAGCTCTGTTCACCGCATGCGACCTTTTCGGCTCCCATCTGAGAATCAAAGTGAGCCACATGCTCATGTCTTCTTACAGGTCGGTTGTCCCGGACTCTCACCTCAATCACGAGTTATAAGTGAGCTCTGTTCTCACGTCCAACGACCTTTCGGGTCGGCTCCCATGCAAGAATCAAAAGTGAGCCACGTGCTCACGACCTTACAGGTCGGTTGTCCCAGACTCTCGCCTCGGTCGAGTTATTTCTTCTTGACCTTCAGATTCGCTCATCAGAGGACGTGTTCGCTCAGATGTCTTGGATGTCAGCCCCGCTCGGGTTGGTTGTCCGTTGACTTGCTTCATTTTATTGTTCTTGTTGCTTATGACCGTAGCTTCTTTCTATATCGGATCTTGAGTATGTTCATATGCACATGCATACATACACGTATTATCATTTTTATCTTGTTGTGTTATCTTTAAGTGATTTGATATCGATTATTTCATATATTGTTATTAGGGCGTACTGCCCACTTTGGAGGACAAGTACACTCTTGGGGCATGACACGTGTTCCTCGGTCAAGTTATAAGTGAGTATGCCCTCACGCCTGTTCTAGACTCTTGGGTTACCCGACTGAATTATAACCGAGTATGCCCTCGTGCCTATCCCAGACTCTCATGTCGCTCAGCTAAGTTATAAGTGAGCATGCCCTCACGCATGTCCTAGATTCTCATGCCATTCGACAGAATCAAAAGTGAGCCTACCCTTGCGTATGTTCTAGACTCTTGTCCCGCTCGGTCGAGTTATAAGTGAGCTCATTCTCACGCCGAACTAGAGGTTCGGCTCCATGCGAGGAATCAAAATGAGTGGACCAGCGCCATGCCACCTGGGTCTTGGTCCGGAGTTCATTACTGTTCTCGACCAGCGCCTTCGCCTCCGGTCTCAAATCAGAGTATCATTACTGATCTCGGACCGACGCCCAGACTCTCGCCTTAGTGCGAGTTATAAGTGAGCTCTGTTCTCACGCCCAACGACCTTTCGGGTCGACTCCCATGCGAGAATCAAAAGTGAGCCCTGTGCTCACGCCCAATGACCTTTTAGGTCGGTTGTCCCAGACTCTCGCGTCAGTGCGAGTTATATGTGAGCTCTATTCTCACGCCCAACGACCTTTCGGGTCGGCTCCCATGCGAGAATCAAAAGTGAGCCCTGTGCCCACGCCCAACGACCTTTTAGGTCGGTTGTCCCAGACTCTCGCCTCAGTGCGAGTTATAAGTGAGCTTTATTCTCACGCCCAACGACCTTGCAAGTCGGCTCCAATGCGAGAATCAAAAGTGAGCCCTGTGCTAACGCCTAACGACCTTTTAGGTCGGTTGCCATGCGGGAATCAAAAGTGAGCCCTGTGCTCACGCGAGAACCAAAAGTGAACCCGACGCCCACGCCTAACGACCTTTCAGACTGATATGCCTCACGCTGAGCAGAGCGTCATCAAATAATCAGGTCAACTACGTCTGACCTTATTTTAGCTCCTTTATGCAGATTGCAAATATACAGTAAATATGCAAGGTACTGAATACGGGAGGTCATCCACCATACCCATGAAGCATCAATATTAACTGCGAAATCAGGTTTTGCCCGTTGGCTACAGTTGTAATTTTCAAGTATTGTACTGGTTTGATTATCCAAAATTCATAAAAATGAGTAATGATGCCACTCTTATCTCTTACATACGGGTCAGTTTCTAAGAATGCTTGCTAGATGAAAATGGATCAGGAAAGACTATGCAGGAAAAGGAAAAATATACAAGTATAGCAGCACAGCTCGATAAGTGGACGATACAGCTAAGGCTACAAGAAGGAATGTCCCATGGGTCAGGAGCCACTGAGACAACTAAGAGCCGGACTAGCTTTAACTCGGGGAAAGGATTGGTTATGGAGCATGAGCACTGCCGTGTGTAGAAATATCTGGGGACTCAGGAGCCTCTGGGGCGTTCAAAGCTCGAGCCAGCTCCGCGTGTAAGGATTCGATGACTGCTTGTTGCTGAGCGATCGTGTCTTGCTTGACGTTAAGGCACGTGCGGAGAAGAGATATCTCCGTCTCATGCTCTCGTTGCAAACGTTCTTGGCGGCTAAGTTGGTGTTGTAGATCAGACTGGTATTCTTCCTTCATCGCCTTTTCCGCATGCACGCGAGATTTTGCAAGACGATACAGGGCGCCCATGTCCTGCAAGGCGGCCAGCAGACGGGCCCGATCCCGGGACATACGTTCCAATTCACGTTCCTTCTCGGCAAGGCGTAAGGTGAGTTGATCTCGCCGCGTTTGGGGGGACGGCTGATCAACCTCATCAGAAGAAGGGGAATGCATCGGGTCGAGGAGCAACTAATGGAATGCAAGATAACGAAAGATAGTAAGAAAGTATAGGGGAAGAATAACATGACAAAGAAGCGGCTGGAAGGTTCTTTAAAAAGGGGAGCTCGTCTTCAAGTCAAAGCAATTACGTAAGCACTGTGTCCCAAGCAATCACTAAAGCAATTAAGCAGGCATGGTACCCCAAGCGACTGGTAAAGCAATTAAGGAGACATAGTATCCCAGGCGACGGGACACAAAGGTTGGGACGTGAGGCATGAAGCAGAAGGCGCAGAGGTATGGTAAAATACAGAGATATGCTAAGGTCACAAAGATATGCTGAGATCTTAGAGATGTGCTGAGGTCTAGTCAGTCAGACTGTCGTCCTCCTTCGACTAGACTTGTGGGGGAGGCTTGTGATACGGCTGGCAATGGAGGGGCCCAAAAGGAAAGGGTGAGAAGGGTCAAGGCCATATAGCGGTCAAAAGTCAAGATGATGTGGCAGTCAATAGTCAAGATGACTGGGCAGTCAAAGTCAAGCATATGTGGTAGTCAGAGGTTAGGCAGACTTGTCGATCAAGGGGGCGAAGTAGTTAAAAGACAAAAGGAAGACGACAGGCAAAGCGCAGGGTACAGGTCGGGATCGGCAGAGCTGTTTAGAGACAGCTCGATCTACAGGCCTACGGTCGAAGGCCAGGAAATACAAAGCGCAGGGTACAGGTCGGGATCGACAGAGTTGTCTAGAGGGACCTCATGTGGTCGGGATCGGCGCCGTCATCGGCTCCGGCATCTTCGTCCTCACAGGCCAGGAGGCCAACAGCGTCGTCGGACTCGCAGTCGTGCTCTCTTACGTCGTGGCAGGCAGCTCCGCCAGGATCTCGGTCTTCTGTTAGACAGGTCCTGCGCCACGTGGTCTTCCCGGCGGCGCTGCCGGAGATCCTGATCGGCCTGCGGATCGGCATGGGCGTGGGCTGGACCACCCTGGTGGCCGCCGAGATGGTGGCGGCCCAGGCCGGGCTCGGCCAGCTCGTCCTCAACGCCTCCAATTTCCTGCGCACCGACGTGGTGGTGATGGGCATCCTGCTGATCGGCCTGTTCGCGGGCCTGTTCGAGCTGAGCCGACGAGGCGGAACACAGGGTACAGGTCGGGATCGGCAGAGCTGTTTAGAGACAGCTCGATCTACAGGCCTACGGTCGAGGGCCAGGAAACACAAAGCGCAGGATACAGGTCGGGATCGACAGAGCTGTTTAGAGACAGCTCGATCTTCAGGCCTACGGTCGAGGGCCAGGAAACACAAGGCGCAGGATATAGGTCGGGATCGGCAGAGCTGTTTAGAGACAGCTCGATCTACAGGCCTACGGTCGAGGGCCAGGAAACACAAAGCGCAGGGTATAGGCCGGGACCGACAGAGCTGTTCAGAGTCAGCCCGACTGGCAGGTGACGCTTAGAGGCTGGATCTGATCGGAGGATGCGAGGTAGATGCAGGCCATAATAGATCGGACGAGCTAAGCCGTGCGGGAGTCGAAGAATCACAATTGTCCGTCAAGGGGTAATCATTACATACTAGCGATATGTGCGAAGGCGGAGGTTTCTAAACGAAAAGATGCCCTCACAACCAATAGCAGCCTGACAGATGTCCTTCATTACAAGACAAAACCCATGTGTAAAGGCGGAGGTTCCTAAATGAGAAGATGCTTTCACAATCAATAGCAGCACGATAGGTATCCGGGACTACACGACAAAGCCCAGCGTCTAACGCTTTCTGACAGGCTTGCAGGTTCTAAAAGCGGGGCGATGCATAAAAGGAGGAGGATTCTTCGTACGCGGGTATGCGCTCTCTGGTCATTTTTTTTCCACAACTTTTCACTTTCAGTCGTTTTTTCTTCTCTCTGCATTTTTCTGGGGAAAAAGTACCTGACTTTAGCGTCGGAGGGCCAGACCCGGGGACTTTTTCCCTGGGTTCTGGTATCTAACGTGAGGAGGGGGGTGGATCGTCTGAGTGTGTGCAGGGGCCTGCAGCATCGTTAGCCGCCCGTGGGAGCCGGATCACCCACGACTTTCCATCAACAACCAGGCCGTCGTGACCGGCCTTCGTCCGACTCAACTTTCAGACAGGATCACTTATAAATATGGTAAAAGAGAAAGAGCTCCCTCCTACATTGTAGGAAGAAGCGGTTTCTAGTTTGTATTTTTTAAATTAAAATAATTATTTTAATTTTAATTTTAAAAGTTAATAATTTTTTTATTTTAATCTTTTGTTTTAAATAATATAATTTATTTTTAAATTATTAATATTATCTTATGATAATTTATGAATTTAAATTTTAATTATACATAAAGTAAAATATAATAAAAAGTGTGGGAATTATAAAAGGTTGATTAGAGATTTTTTTCATAGTAAAAGATGCACAAAAGAATTTATGCAGAGGTTCTACCCTTCGGGTCAATTTTCCAACTGAACAATGAACTACGTAAACTGGGTACTTGTCTCTGAAACCAGTTGAATTGTTTCGGTTATGTAGTAAAAACACTCATATTTTTGCGACATAAAATCATGACAGTGTCTTTTTTTTCCTTTTTTCCAAAGCAAAAAAAAACTACATTCCCTTGCTTGAAATGGAGTAAATGTTACGATCTTACGGAGAGATTATTTAAATAAACTCAGTTTACAAAGTCGGTTGAAATCCTTGAAACTACTTTTTTTTCCCCTGAGATTCCAGATCTTTTCATTGAGTTATACACTAGGTGAGATCCTTTTAATTAACAATACAGTATGATTCCGTCCGGAAGTTGAGTCAGACGGATCGTCGGGTGAGATGAATGAAATATTGACGAAGTTGCGACGTCCCGGAAGGAGGTGTGCTGAGATGGCTTCCGTGTTGACCAAGTCTTCAAAAGTCCTCTGGTCAACGCTACCTGCAGCTAGCGACCGGGTTGACCCGGCCCCTGATACCCCGATACTCGAGGCAGATACAACGAATATATGAGTACAAGACTAAGCCATAAAATAATGAAATATGCATAGAATATGAACTGAGAACGTACCTTGGCACAGGGGGCGCCCTCAGATGGGACGCTGCTCAAGTGGTCGGGACCTGGAAGAGTAGCCGGGCGGGAGTCGGATGTGGAGCCGGGTCTGGAGGCACGGAACCGAACGCGGTCCGAATCCGGAAGACAAGCTGCAAGTCGGGAAATAATAGCAACGCGCAGGCCGGGACACGAGATTGGCACGCAGGACGGGATAAGATACCGGCACGCATACCGGGATAAGATACCGGCACGTAGGCCGGGATAAGACTTCGGCAAGTAGGCCAAGATGAAACACTGACACGCAGACCGGGAAAACAACCAGAGCGAAATACGACTAAATTAGTTACGCCAAACAATAACCGAGGCATGAAGGCCGAAGCACCACAACATACAAAGCCGGAATGAGATAACGACACAAAGGCCAGCACACGACGGGATCGGAAGACGCTCAAATCAGTGAAAACAGTAATAGTGGTCAACTCGGTGATAAGGAACCCACCGAGTCGGTGTTGAGGATGCTGTGCTTGACTACCGGTGACCGAGGGAGAGGGAGGTGGCTGAGATGCTCCCGTGCGGCACTAGTGTCTTCAACGTGGAGAGGGAGAGAGGGCTGCCATGGCGTTTTGAAGAGAAGGAGGAGGAGCAGTGGCGTAAGCGTCGGCAGTGAGGACAGAAGACCGGTAAGGGTGCTGGCTGTGAGAAGAGAGGAGAAGGAGGAGAGGGATGGCGTCGACGGGTAGAGGAGAGGGAGAGGAAGAGAGGTGGCGGCCGGTGCCGGATATATCCGGTAGAGGAGTCACTAGGAGGAGAGGGAGACGAAGGCCGCTTCCTTTTTCCTCCCTGGTGGCGGCGTTGCGAGGGGGAGAAGGAGACACCGGTTGCTAGCGTCGCCGACAGCGGAATCAGAGGAGGGAAAGAGAGGTGGCGACCGGCTATCGGCGTCGCGCCGGCAAGAGGCGTGGGAAGGAGGAAGAAGAAATAGAGAGAGAGAAGAGGAGGCGTTGGCCTGAGGAAGAAAAGAAGGGGAATGGCAGGCGGCGACAATGAATCGTGACCTGGCAATAAAGAGCGAGCCGAGCGAGTGCCGACCGAGCGACAATGAATCGTGACCTGGCAATAAAGAGCGAAATCGAGCGAGTGCCGACCAAGCGACAATGAATCGCGACCTGGCAATAAAGAGCGAGACCGAGCGAGTGTCGACCGAGCGACAATGAATCGCGACCTGACAATAAAGAGCGAGACTGACCGAGCGACAATGAATTGTGACCTGGTAATAAAGAGCGAGATCGAGCGAGTGCCGACCGAGTGACAATGAATCGCGACCTGGCAATAAAGAGCAAGACCGAGCGAGTGCCGACCGAGCGCCAACCGAGCGACAGTGATGAGTGAAACGGGAATGACGAGTGTCGAACAGAGTGGTGAGCGAAGTGATGAGTATCGACCGAGCGACAGCGGTGAGCAAAACGCGAATGATGAGTGCTGAGCAGAGCGGCTAGTGAGCAGTAAGTGTCAACCGAGCAACAGTGGTGAGCGAAAATGCGAACTGAAAGTGTCGGGTCGGGCGGCAAGTGGATCAAGTGTGATGAGTGTCCGGCAGAGCTGCAAGTGAGCGACGAGTGCCGACCAGGCAACAGCAGTGAGTGAAAACGTGAACTGAGAGTGTCGGGCAGAGCGGCAAGTGAATCAAGTGTGATGCATGCCGGGCAGAGCGACGAGTGAGTTAGTGCTGACCGAAAGGTCGTTCGGCGTGAGAGCATGCTCACTTATAACTCGCACTGAGGCCAGAGTCTGGGACAGCTGACCGGGAAGGTCGTTGGGTGTGAGAGCCTTGCTCACTTATAACTCGCACTGGGGCAAGAGTCTGGGACAACCGACCGGGAAGGTTGTTGGGCGTGAGAGTCTTGCTCACTTATAACTCGCACTGGGGCGAGAGTCTGGGACAGCCGACCGGGAAGGTCGTTGGGCATGAGAGCCTTGCTCACTTATAACTCGCACTGGGGCGAGAGTCTTGGACATCGACCTACCGGTTGTTGGGCGTGAGAGCAGTGCTCACTTATAACTCGCACTGGGGCGAGAGTCTGGGACAACCGACCTAGAAAGGTCGTTGGGCGTGAGAGCCTTGCTCACTTATAACTCGCACTGGGGCGAGAATCTGGAGGCATGAGAGCATAGCTCACTTATAACTCGCACTGGGGCGAGAGTCTAGAACAGCCGACCGGGAAGGTCGTTGGGGGTTAGCGTGAGAGCAGTGCTCACTTATAACTCGCACTGGGGTGAGAGTCTGGGACAACCGACCGGGAAGGTCGTTGGGCGTGAGAGCCATGCTCACTTATAACTCGCACTGGGGCAAGAGTCTAGAATCCCGACGGGGAGGCGATCCGGAGGTCTGGCCAGTACTTGATCTGGAGACCTGACCAAGAATTGATCTGAAGGTCTGACCAGAACCTGATCTGGAGACCTGACCGGGAAACATTCTTAAGGCCTGACAAAAAAGCAATCTGAAGGCCTGACCCAGAATTGATCTGGAGATCTGACCAGGACTTGATCTGGAGACCTGATCGGGAAACAATCTTAAAGCCTGACAAAAAAGTAATCTGAAGGCCTGACCCGGAATTGATCTGGAGGCCCGACCGGGAATCGGTCTGGAAGCCCGACCGGGAATTGGTCTGGAAGCCCGACCGGGAATTGGTCTGACCGCCCGACCGAGAGATCATTAGCGATACTCCGATCCGAGACCTATGGTGATACTCTGGTCCGAGACCAGTGGTGATATCTCGACCCCGAACGGGGGAGGATAAGCCTTGAAGCCCCAAGAAGTGAAGCATGTAGCAACATGAGGGAATAAAGCCTTTGTCATACCTGATCGCGTATCATACCTGATCGCGGAGTGGTGTCAGCCAACTGAGGATCTATCTCAGTCCCTCACCTCCCGAATACCCATGGAGCGAGGGGGGAGGATAAAAAGCGTGAAGCCGATATAAGGGAACAGAGTCCATAACCATGGAAGGAAGCAGAGCACTGTGAATGCAGGTAGCAGCACCTGTAGATATAAGAGACTGCAAAACAGGTGAAGGATGCAGAGCATATAATAATAATAGAGTGAAGCGCCTATAGTAGTAAGAGGATGCAGAGCCTCATGGCGAAGGGTGCAGAGCCTATAATACACCTGATTGGGGAGCTGGGCCCCTGGTCCCTGATTAGAGAGTAAGGCCCCTAGCCTGTAATCAAAGAGCGAGGCCCGTAGATCCTGATCGAGAAATCATACTGTGAGTCAATGATCGGGGAGTTGTGTCCCTAGTGCATGAGCGGCGAGCCGTGTCCCAAGTGTATGAGCGAGGAGCTGTGTCCCAAGTGTATGTGCGGGGAGCTGGGCCCCTAGTGTCCGATCAAAAATCGAAGGTCCTAGTCTTTGACCAAGGAACTAGGATTTTACTCTCTTATCAGGGAGCTATATCAGTTCCTATAATCATAAAATGGGAGCAGAACTTGTAGCGTACTTGATCGGGAAGCCGTGCCAACCGGTTAAGGGTTTGTCTCGGTCCCTTAACTGTTGGTGCGGGAAGCATCCGACGATCGAGCTCGTATTTTGATAATGGCAAAGGATTCAAAGTTAAGATGTTTAGTGATCTAACAAATCTGTTAAGCGTTTCAGGAAAAGACCTAACTGTGGTTAGGCAAGGTAAAAACCCTAAGGGGTGGTAACCCTAGGTCATAGGGGGTGGTAACCTTATGCGGAAAGTCTTGGCAGGTCGAAGGCTTCAGGCAAAAGTCCTAGGGGGTGGTAACCCTAGGTGGAAAGTCCTGGTGTTGCGAACCAGGTGAAAGACTGGACTAGCCAGGAAGCGGATGTCCAGGAGAAAGTCTGGAAGCTTCGAGTGCTGAGCAAAAGTCCAGTCGATCTGGAGGATCGCACTGGCAGCAGGTAAATCTCCTGAGTGGAGTAGGTGAGAACGCGTTCCCCGCAGAGGGAACAGTAGGCGTCGGGTCAACCTAGGGTTTCCGGTTGGAAACCCGAAGTCAGACTCGAACAGTCCGGAGACTGTCAAACTTTCACTTTTATACTATCACTTATGTGTTATAAGCTAACTTTATGCTGCAGGGTATTTTTGTGTTTAACATATCTTGCAGGGACCAAAGTGCAAAATTAGCCTCAGATGAACAGTACTGAGGTGCCTCCATGGAGCTTGGAGGCGCCTCGGGTGCAAAACCTGAGCTGGCTGCGAAGCAAGCTTAGAGGCGCCTTGAAGGAAGCCAAAGCGCCTTGGATAGCTTGATGAAGGCGCCTTGGAGAGGCTGAAGGCGGCTTGAACCTGATAAGGTTCGACCAGTTCAACCCTTATCTCCGCGGCTGACTCGGCTTATTCAAGGCGGCTTGATGAACAGTGGAAGGTGCCTTGAACACCCTTTATAAGGGATCTCGACCAGCAGCTCATTCCAAGAATTCCAAGCGATCCCTATACGCGATTAGCTGCTAACGAAAGGTTCTCAAAGTGCTGTGACTACTTTCCGACGACCCTGAGCTCCAGAATTCATATTCTCTAAGTGTTGTCGGTATTTTTAATTACTGTTTTAACTTGTACGTAGATTGTAATAATTCTCGTGCTTATAGTTGTTTCCCACGGAAAGCGATCAAGGATCGCGGGCCTTCGAGTAGGAGTCGTCACAGGCTCCGAATGAAGTAAATCCACTGTGTTTATCTGCTTGTTTTTTTAATTCCGCTGCATTTGTTTTTACTCGTACGAATTCGAAAAGTGTGAAAGCCGCAAGCGCTATTCACCCCCCCTCTAGCGCTTCTCGATCCAACAATTGGTATCAGAGCGGGGTCGCGTTGATCTGGTGTAACCACCAATCACGCAATATTTTTTTCGCGGTGTTTTAAATTTTTCGGAGTCAACTGAAATTAGTATTCTTACTATATTCCAGTTTTTTTCGTTCGTATCGATCTCGCTCAAAGTTGGTGCAACACCACTCGAGTTAGTTTTTTTTTATTCTTTTCTCCCGCACTACTAATCCAAGACATAGTCTTGGGACATTTTTTTTTCTCTATTCCTTTTTGCATATTCTCTCAATGACCCAACAAGAGGGTTTCAACACCGTCCGTCCCCCGCTCTTCTCCGAAGAAGATTTCGGGTACTGGAAGGGACGGATGGAGACGTTTCTAAAGATCCAGTTCAAGATGTGGATGATCATCCGAACTGGATTCCAACTACCGACTGGCACTGATGGCAAACCTACTCCCTGTGAAGACTGGGAACCCTCCCTCATCAAGAAAGTGGAAGCCAACGCCAGAGCTACCTGCACCCTCCAGTGTGGATTGACCAAAGAGGAGCTCAACAGAATTGGTCCATTCTCATCAGCAAAGGAGCTTTGGGAAAAGCTGATTGAACTTCACGAGGGAACCTCCGACACAAAGGTGAGTAAACGTGATTTACTACTTAATAAACTATATAATCTAAAAATGCAGGAAGGTGAGACGGCAAGCTCTCTACACGCAAGAATTCAAGACATTCTCAACTCTCTCCATGGAATAGGGCAAAAGGTAGAGAATCGGGACGTCATAAGGTACGCATTAAATTCATTTCCGAGGAGTACATTGTGGGCATCAATGGTAGATGCCTACAAAGTCTCCAAGGATTTATCTTCAATAAAATTAGATGAATTATTCTGTGAGTTTGAATTACATGAGCAGACTAATGCACAGCCAACCGAGAAAGGGGTTGCTTTGGTTGCAGGTACCAGTCGAAGGCGCGAACCAAGATCACGACGAAAAACTGAACTTGAATCGGAAGAAGATCCCGTCTCAGACGATGAAGACGACGAACTAACAACCGAGCTCATGAACCTCGTAAAGAAGCTCTACAAGAAGAAGAAGGGCTTCAACAAGAAAGATCTAAAGAAGGTGGTACAAACCAAGGAGGTTCAATCGAGTTCGAAAGGTAAGTTCGAAGTTATCTGCTACGGGTGCAACCAGAAGGGGCACATCAAGGCCAACTGCCCAAATCAAAAGGAAGCTAAGAAGCTGAGAAGGAAGAAGGCCCTGAAGGCGACGTGGGATGAATCTTCTTCGGAAGACGACGATGACAAACTTGATCAGACAAGCCTACTTGCTCTGATGGCCAGGGACCAGATTGACGGATCCGAGAGCGAGAGTGAGTCGGAGGCCGAGTCCGAGCGAAGCCACGGATCCGTATTCGATTCCGAAGGGCCAGATCCCGCTGTAAGTATCCCTCGTCTAAATAATCTAGTCAATTATTTATTGCGCAAACTAGCTAAGTCGAACCTTAAGGTCAAGTCACTTCTAAAGGAAATAGTAGTCCTTAAAGAAGTGACCAACTCTAAATCATTACCTGACCAAGTTCAGACTGGAAATTCAACTCAAGTTCAAAAACTTGAGGAAGAAAACTCTAGTCTGAAAAATCAGGTCAAGAATTTAAAAAATACTTTAGAACGGTTTTCTTTAGGTTCCAAGAATTTTGACTTAATTCTTGGGACACAAAGAGCCATTTATAATAGAACTAGGCTAGGATACAAAACCAAAAAGAAATATAAATCTTATTTATGATCCTTAATAAACAAACCAAATAGTAAGGTAATCCAAGCATGGGTCCCCAAGTTCAAATTGGTCAATCAAATTTGACTTGGTCAATACTGGGTCCCGAAGGATCAAATACATTACCTCGATAGGTCATATCGAGGCTATGATCTAGGGGGAGTTAATAGAAAAACCATTAAAACTAAAATTTAAAATTTAAAATTCAAAATTAAATTAAAAATTTGAAATTAAATTAAATTTAAAATTTAAAATTCAAAATTCAAAATTAAATTAAAAATTTGAAATTAAATTAAAATTCAAAATTCAAAATTTAAAATCAAATTAAATTATAAATTCAAAATCAAATTAAATTATAAATTCAAAAGTTAAAATTCAAAATTCAAAATTAATTTAAAAATTCGAAATTAAATTAAAATTTAAATTTAAAATTCAAAACTCAAAATTCAAAATCAATTATAAATTCAAAATTCAAAATCAAATTAATTTAAATTTCAAAAATTCAAAATTCAAAATTCAAAATCAAATTAATTTATAAATTCAAAATCAAATTAAATTATAAATTCAAAAGTTAAAATTCAAAATTCAAAATTAAATTAAAAATTTAATTTAAATCAAATAAAAGTTTAGAAGGAGGATCCAGAATAGCTGGCACCCCTAACTAAACTACCCGACTGGGTAACCGAACTTAATCTACCCGAAATGGGTAAACAAGAGTAGACTACCCGGCAGGGTAATTAAGGTTAGGAAAAAAAAATAGGCTAGGTTTAACTTAACCCACGGTATTGGTGAAGTTTTTGGATGATAGTACGTCAGGGAAGCTTGGACATTGCATGTCTAGGAAGATATGGCTTCGACCTGGTGCATTTGGCCAAGTGGAACTGACCGAAGCTACCCTTAAATGGATTCTAACCAGTTCGACCAAGGTTTAGTATTAAGTTCAATGGGTAGAACTATTTGGGAAACCTCGAAGGCATGGTTATTTTAATGAGTTCCTTGTGACTCACCATAGCCCAGAAGTTTATCCAAATAATGCTTACTTGTTGAACCCAAAGCTAAACCTGAATCTAACACAAAGTTAAACCATACCCTAAAATTCAACCACAATTCATCTCACAACAATTATAGGATACCCTGATTGAAAATTTAGATCAGGTGAGATGACTAAGGAATAAGAATTAATTCAAATTAAATTTGGAATAAACATAAAATCAAATTAAATTAGGAATATAGATTTCATTTTCAAAATTTAATTAACTTAAAATTATTTTCAAGATTAATAAACTTAAAATTATTTTCATATTTAATAAACTTAAAATTATTTTCAAATTTAATTAACTTAAATTATTTTCAAATTTAATTAACTTAAAATTATTTTCAAAAATTAATTAACTTAAAATTATTTTCAAAATTAATTAACTTAAATTATTTTCAAAATTAATTAACTTAAAATTATTTTCAAAAATTAATTAACTTAAAATTATTTTCAAAATTAATTAACTTAAAATTATTTTCAAAATTAATAACTTAAAATTATTTTTCAAAATTAATAAACTTAAATTATTTTCAAAATTAATAAACTTAAAATTATTTTCAAAATTAATGAACTTAAATTATTTTCAAAATCAATTAACCTAAATTATTTTCAAATTTGATAAACTTAAATTATTTTTAAATTTTAATTAACTTAAATTATTTTCAAAATTAATTAACTTAAAATTATTTTCAAAATTAATTAACTTAAAATTATTTTTCAAAATTAATTAACTTAAAATTATTTCCAAAATTAATTAACTTAAAATTATTTTCAAATTTAATTAACTTAAATTAATTTCAGAATTAATAAACTTAAAATTATTTTCAAAATTAATAAACTTAAATTATTTTCAAAATAAATTAAACTTAATTAACTCAATTATTTAATAAAAACAAATATATATAAAAATGGGGGGACATATGGCGCCTCATGGAGGCGCCTCCCACACGGGAAGGCGCCCCCAAGCGAGGTGGGAAAATTCCCGCCGCATCGTCTTAAAGCGCCTCGAATAAATTCGAGGCGCCTCCAAAAATTTACTTAAGGTGCCTTAATTTGCTTAAGGCGCCTTCAATCTCTGACTTCATAAAACGAACAGAACGCTTTCTGTTCACTTTCTGCCGACGCCGAGCATGACTTCCGCGTGCGATTTCTAGCAACCAAGGCGCCTTCAACCCGTTGTTCTTCCCTCAACACCTAGCAATGCCTCCTAGGTATAATCTCAACCCTTCCCGATCAAGTTTTACATAAGATTCATGCTTATTTTTGCCAATTTTGGTAAAATCGTTGAAAATAGGAAGTGTCGTCACGTTGATCCTACTCCAGCTAGACTTCCATCAGCAGATATCAGATTCCCTACTGTACATCTTAGGGATACCTTTGCTAGTTACACTTTTGAACCTATCAAACCTAGATATGTGAATAGGTCCTTTTTTACCCAGTTTTACCAGCCATCTATCCAGATGATAGAGCACTATCAGCTGGACCAACTGGTTTACTGCACTGATACAGTAAATCAGGAATTATGTGCACAGTTCTATCACAACCTTGAAAGGGTTAATGATAGAACGTACACCACCAGAGTTGCTGGTGCTGACATTGAGCTTACTCCCACTTTGTTACGCACCACCCTAGGACTTAGGGCTTCAGAGTCTACTTTCCTATGCTACCCCAGTAGGGACCTGCCATTTGGCAATCCCTACTCCCATATTACGTTAGATACTATCTATACGTATTTCTTCGGGGAAGAGAGACCTCTTGGCCTGACTGAGTTCAAGTCAGTCTCTCTTCGGGTTCAGGACTATGTGATGTATAGGGTCCTGACAGCATGTATTTTGCCGATCTCATCTCAGGATGTCCCGAAGATGCGGTCTTCACACTCATTTTTCTTGTACGCCTTGTGTCATCGATTAGATATCGATATAGCCTTGCATATGTTCCAGAACATCATTTGTGCATCTGGGACAGTCACTTCCAGTATAGTACACATGCCCTATTGTCATATTTTGACACGCTTCTTTTCGACCATAGAGGGCATAGATGTAACCAGAGGGACAGTCATCCCTCTAACCATATATCACGAGCTAGAGTCCCGCAGTTGTAGACTAGCCCATGCTGAGGTCACCGCTGATGGAGTTTTAGCCTGGACAGGACGACCACAACCAGCCGCTGCCCCTATCGCTCCAGAGGCCGAGGATATACTAGGCGAGGGAGAGGAGTGGGACGACTTCTTAGCTGAGGATTTTTTCGCGGATCCTTCCTCGTCTGCCGGCCATCCATCTCAGCCGAACCTTCGACCTCTGCACCACTCTCCGTCAAGGACAGACTTGCTCGACTCGAGGTCGAGTCCATCCAGACACGACGGATAGTTCTCTCCATTCGATCCGAGATGGCTACCGGATTTACCTCCCTCCGTGACGAGATACGACATCTAGGTCAGCCAGCACCCGAGCAGCCCCATGCACCACCTCCCGCTGATGACCCGCCAGCTGATGCTCCTCGAGTAGATGATCCTACTCTTTGATATGACCCTTTTATGCATTGTACTATGGACTGGTGACTATGGAAACTTACACTTCACTATCTATTTGTTTTGTTAGACTTTCTTGAAGTGATATCTACTTATTTGCATGCTTGCTAATCAACAACTTAGTTTCAAATAATCTGGGTCTACTTATCATTTTAAAAATTCTAGAAAAATATTTATTTCAAAATCCCAATTTATTAGATTTTTCAAAAGTTGGACTTAGCCTAGGCTTTCCCCCTAGAAATCATGTTCCCCTAGACTTAAGCCAGAGCATCTCATAAACACATAGGTATACCTTGCTTGTGTTTGTAAAACATAGAACGACGTGAGATGTATAGGGTACAGCCTAGACTCAAGAATGTTTATTTCTGTGCATCAATATGAGTCTGGGCGTTAAATACTTTATTAACAGTAATCCAGTCAAGTCTTCCAGTCTTAGTCAAATCTAACTGGATTAAATGACTTAACTCGACTAACCAAGTGAAATCTGTTGTCCTCTAGGCAATCAGCAAGTAGCTACAGGTTAGACAGTTGGTGAAGGAAATGGATCTATTAAGGTTAAACATGCTTGTACTTTAGGGCTCTGATACCTGACCAAATCATATTCGATAATTTGAAATTTCCTTAATTTGACTCATGCTTGGACTTAAGGACCAACTGATTAATTAACCTCAATTTTTAGCTACTCCCCTCTTAATTCTAAATATTCACAATTTCTTAATTTTACCCCTATTTTCAAAATTAAGTTAAGCTAAGTTATTACTTAAGCTATATTTTCGAAATTCAATGTTTTTTTAACTAAAACAATTGCAAAAAACTTAGCTAAGTGACTTCAAATACTTTAGTCAATTTTGAAGAATATTTTTCAAATCCCTTACTTATTGCGTTTCACTTAGCTAAACGATGAAATCACTTATAAAATGCTAAATGTTTGGAAAATCATTGTCTATTCTACCAAAACTACGTATTCCATTACTTATTTTTGATATATGGCAAAGGGGGAGAGTAGCCAATTCAAAAATAGCCAATTCAAAATTAATCACAAAATATTAATTAAAGGGGGAGTAATACTTAAGGGGGAGCTTTACAAGATCATTTTTGCTCGCCTTAAAAATTTCTTTATTTATGCTTGCTTTACTTGCATATCTGTTTACTTAACTTTGAATTCGAGTTGCCATAATCAAAAAGGGAGAGATTGTTGGTGCGGGAAGCATCCGACGATCGAACTCGTATTTTGATAATGGCAAAGGATTCAAAGTTAAGATGTTTAGTGATCTAACAAATCTGTTAAGCATTTCAGGAAAAGAGCTAACTGTGGTTAGGCAATGTAAAAACCCTAGGGGGTGGTAACCCTAGGTCATAGGGGGTGGTAACCCTATGCGGAAAGTCTTGGCAGGTCGAAGGCTTCAGGCAAAAGTCCCAGGGGGTGGTAACCCTAGGTGGAAAGTTCTAGTGTCACGAACCAAGTGAAAGACTGGACTAGCCGGGAAGCGGATGTCCAGCAGAAAGTCCGGAAGCTTCGAGTGCTGAGCAAAAGTCCAGTCGATCTGGAGGATCGCACTAGCAGCAGGTAAATCTCCTGAGTGGAGTAGGTGAGGACGCGTTCCCCACAGAGGGAACAGCAGGCGTCGGGTCAACCTAGGATTTCCGGTTGGAAACCCGAAGTCAGACTCGGACAGTCCGGAGACTGTCAAATTTTCACTTTTATACTATCACTTATGTGTTATGAGCTAACTTTGTGTTACAGGGTATTTTTGTGTTTAACATATCTTACAGGGACCAAAGTGCAAAATTGGTCTCGGATGAACAGTACCGAGGTGCCTCCATGGAGCTTGGAGGCGCCTCGGGTGCAAAACCTGAGCTGGCTGCGAAGCAAGCTTGGAGGCGCCTTGAAGGAAGCCAAGGCGCCTTGGACAGCTTGATGAAGGTGCCTTGGAGAGGCTGAAGGCGCCTTGAACCTGATAAGGTTCGACCAGTTTAACCCTTATCTCCGCGGCTGACCCGGCTCATTCAAGGCGCCTTGGTGAACAGTGGAAGGCGCCTTGAACACCCTTTATAAGGGATCTCGACCAGCAGCTCATTCCAAGCGATCCCTATACGCGATTAGCTGCTAACGAAAGGTTCCCGAAGTGCTGCGACTACTTTCCGACGACCCTGAGCTCCAGAATTCATATTCTCTAAGTGTTGTCGGTATTTTTAATTATTGTTTTAACTTGTACGTAGATTGTAATAATTCTAGTGCTTATAGTTGTTGCCCACGGAAAGCGATCAAGGATCGCGGGCCTTCGAGTAGGAGTTGTCACAGGCTCCGAACGAAGTAAATCCACTGTGTTCATCTGCTTGTTTTTTAATTCCGCTGCATTTGTTTTTACTTGTACGAATTCGAAAAGTGTGAAAGCCGCGAGCGCTATTCACCCCCTCTAGCGCTTCTCGATCCAACATTAACTCCCGAATACCCGTGGAGTCAGGGAAAAAATATAATGGAAAAACTAACCTGTCATCCAGCTGCAGCTCCACTCGATCCCTCAACTCCCTAATACTGGTGAAGTGAGGATAGAAAATAATATGTGCATCGAGATCCTCCGGGATTGTGATAATAGCAGAGAACCTCCCGACGTCGTCCATCTTCACGTTCCAGAACAGGTGAAGGATGTTCCCACAGACGACGCCAAATTGATCCCGTCCAGAAGCTGAGTCAGACGGACCATCGAGTGAGGTGGATGAAATGTTGACGAAGTTGCGACGTCCCGGAGGGGGGTGTACTGAGATGGCTTCCGTGTTGACCAAGTCTTCAGAAGTCGTCTGGTCAACGCTACCTGCAGCCAGCGACCGGGTTGACCCGGCCCCTGGTACCCTGATACTCGAGGCAGATACAACGAATATATGAGTACAAGACTAAGCCATAAAATAATGAAATATGCATAGAATATGAAGCTAGAACGTACCCTGGCCCACGGGCCGCCCTCAGATGGGACGCTGCTTGAGTGGTCGGGACCTGGAAGAGTAGCCGGGCGGGAGTCGGATGTGGAGCCGGGTCTGGAGGTACGGAACCGAACGCGGTCCGAATCCGGAAAATAAGCTGCAAGTCGGGAAATAATAGCAACGCGCAGGCCGGGACACGAGATCGGCACGCAGGCCGGGATAAGATACCGACACGCAGACCGGTATAAGATGCCGGCACGCATACCGGGATAAGATACCGACACGCATACCGGGATAAGATACAGACACGTAGGCCATGATAAGACTTCGGCACGCAGGCCAAGATGAAACACCGACATGTAGACCGAGAAAACAACCAGAGCGGAATACTACTAAATTAGTGACGCCAAACAATAACTGAGGCACGAAGGCAGAAGCACCACAACATACAAAGCTGAAATGAGATAACGGCACGAAGGTCGGCACACGACGGGACCGGAAGACGCTCAAATCAGTGACAACAGTAATAGTGGTCAACTCGGTGATAAGGAACCCACCGAGTCGGTGTTGAGGATGCTGCGCTTGACTACCGGTGACCGAGGGATAAGGAGGTGGCTGAGATGCTCCCGGGCGGCACCAGTGTCTTCAACATGGAGAGGGAGAGAGGGCTGCCATGGCGTTTTGAAGAGAAGGAGGAGGAGCAATGGCGTAAGTGTCGACAGTGAGGACAGAAGATCGGTAACAGTGCTGGCCGCGGGAAGAGAGGAGAAGGAGGAGAGGGATGGTGTCGACGGGTAAAGGAGAGGGAGAGGAAGAGAGGTGGCGGCCGGCGCTGGATATATCCGGTAGAGGAGTCACTAGGAGGAGAGGGAGATGAAGGTCGCTTCCTTTTTCCTCCCTGGTGGCGGCGTTGCGAGGGGGAGAAGGAGGCACCGGTTGCTAGCGTCGCCGACAACGGAATCAGAGGAGGGAAAGAGAGGTGGCGGCCGGCTATCGGCGTCGCGCCGGCAAGAGGTGTGGGAAGGAGGAAGAAGAAATAGAGAGAGAGAAGAGGAGGCGTTGGCCGGAGGAAGAAAAGGAGGGGAATGGCAGGCGGCGAGCGTCGGCCTCGACGCCGGCGAGGGGCTTGAGAGGAAGAAGATGGTCCTGTAGTGGCGGCGGAATCATTCCACGAACCCAGCCCCGTTTCGTTTGCATGCTACAGTAACCTAAATAGAGGTGCTATAGTAAAATGACTAAATTACCCCTCCCTATTCTCCTAATTCCTCCCCTGCCCTAAACCATATCCACGTCATAGTACAAATGGTATTAGATTCTTTAGAACTTCTGAGTCACAATTATATTATTCTTAATTAATAGATTATATCAATAGTAAATTCTAAATCCATTATTTTTAATTTCAGATGTCTTACTATTTCTTTTTTTTTTTTAACTTGGAACTAGTTTTAATTTTAGATATACATTTGCAACTAATAGTATAAGATTTAGAAATATATGAACTCTTACTAGTAAATCAATAAAGATAATAGATATGATGATTAAGAAAATAATTAGCATTTTATGTGTATAAAAGATAAAATAGGTAGGCGAGAAGGTGAATGATCCTGTCCGAGAGTCAAGTCGACGGATACTGGAGACGTGGCATTCGCTGCTGTCTTCGGGTGTGCTCCAAGGTGACGTGGATCTCCGGTGAACCTGCAACAAAGCTGAGTTGGGAAGGGGTTCCCGGCGACGACCCTCCGACGCTCAAGTCAGGCAGCGGCAGGATGAAATAGAAGTAGAGTAATGAGACTGTAGCTACAGTGATGAATAACCCATACCTCCGTCAAAGTCTGGGGGACCTTATATAGGATCTCGGGGAGGCGCGTGCATGCTTCTCGAATAATGTACGCTTCCCAAAGCATACCTCAGAATGCCCGTGTCAAAAAAGTGTGTCTGACGCCATACCGCAACTGTCCGAGCATATCTCTGACATGACAGTGGAAACTTCCACCATACAATTCTCTGTCCAGTCCAGCCGTCGACCATGCTATCCGTCGGCGGCACCTGGCTCAAGAAGGATATCACCAGCTATCTGCCTCCTTTGTCCTCTTTTGCGCCTTTTGTCTGTTTCCGAGCCGAGCGGGAAGGCCGCTCGGCCACCTCGGCGGTCGGGTGTAAAGGCGTACCAGACCGAGCGGGAAGGCCCCTCGGGCACATACTCGGACGGGAATGCGTCCTTAGTTGATCTGCAGCTCAGCCGAGCTGACGGGCCGCTCGGCGCAGCAACTCCTCTATACGGGCAAATCATGAGCGTCGGAAGCCCAACCCGTGGTCGAGCTATCTTTGCGCCGGCCCTGGCGCTATCCTGGCCGAGCGGCCATAGGACCTCTCTGATCGACAAGACCCTTAGGTTGACCCTCTTGACTTTGACCCCCACGTGTCGTTGACCACTGCCCATGTGGGTCCCCCTATGCTTACCACCAGATCACGTGCCTCCCCTTCAAGTCTAGTCGAAGGAGGCCGCAAGTTCGACTGATTGGACTATTAGCCTGGTGGTGTGACAACCGCTTTGCCACTGACAAAAATGTCTCTCCACTCGGGCACCATGGAGGTGAACACAACCGCTCGGCAGCCCATCCCCTGGAACTTCAAAAGTTTTTGTTTGCCGCTGATTGCCTCGCCGATCCAATGGCAGTCAATGTTGACGTCTTTAGGATCCCCTCGGAATTCATGCAAATTCTCGCCATTACGGCTGAGCACGCGGCCACGGCTGCATAATGGAGCTCATTAAATGCGATCCTATGAGCGGGCGACACGTGGTGAGGCCGCCATCATAGCATGATCAGACGATGTGACCTCTGGGTTTTTGAATTTGACGGTGAGATCTGGTCCTCGAGTCTTGTGACCTGAATCCAACGGCTTAGAGGAATTGAGCCCCATCTATATAAAGCCTTCATCACCTTCCTCCGCCGCCTATCTTCGTGCTCGTGCGTCCGAAGGCCTTCGTCTACGTTCGGTACTCCGATGAACCCATTCCTCAGCATTCTGGCAACTCCTCTTCTTCTTCGATCACCCTTTTCCCTGTAAGGATTCTCCGCCCCTTGTCTCTTTGTTCTTTCGCATTTTTCTTTACACTCTAGCGGTGTTTATGCCCCTCAGGCACTGTTCCGATCATCTCCTCCATCGACCCCTCCATTTCTTTTTGGCTTTTGCCTTTCCTACTGTTCCGCCGATGGCTAGTCCTTCTCAGCCTTCGGAACTTGCTCCTGGCTCATGGTACACGACCATGGAGTCACAGTTCGACGCGAGCGACGCGGAGAGCCTGACCAATGCCTTCGACCTTCCTTCTGATTTTGAACTGGTTTTGGCTTTGCCTTCCAATCGGCCACACATGCCGTCGAGCGGCACGATCTGCTTCTTCCGAGAGCAGTTTGTGGTCGGGCTGTGGTTTCCTATACACCCCTTTATCATCGAAGTCTATAACTTCTTTCGCATTCCGCTCGCCCAGCTCGTCCCTAATTCCTTTCGCCTCTTGTGTGGGGTCGTGGTGTTATTCAAAATCCACGACATACCTCTCTGCCCTGAGGTTTTTTTACTACTTTTATTATCCCAAGCAGTCCAAGCTAGGCACTTATTTGTTCCAGTCTCGGATCGGCTTAGTCTTTTTCGATAAGATGTCTTCCTCTAATAAACACTGGAAGGATTACTTCTTCTTCCTGCGACTCCCCGAACTGCCTCCCTTCCGAACAGAGTGGCAGGTCGGGCTTCCTACTCCTCCCATGCTGAAGAGATATAAGACCCGACCGGACTATCTCCAAGTAGCAAATATGTTGGCCGGCCTAAAGCTCGATATCCACAAGCTGCTACCAGAGGGGGTGATGTACATGTTTGGTCTGAGTTCGATCCGAATGGAGCTCCCGAGCAGCTTTGGTAAGGAATTTACTTATGTCTTTACTTTGAGTCTAACTGATTTTCTTCCTTTTCTTTCGTAGCGAACATCGTGATGGAGTCTGTGCTATTCAGCATCCTGAAGAAGAAAGCCGCAGCGATCGAGGCGGCAGCGGCCAAAGAAATGAAGCGACTTGACATTGCTCCGGTCGGCTCTCATGAGGGTGAGAGCGAGGTAGATGTTGGGGAGTCCGTCGCTCAGACCTCTCCTGTGGAGGTGGTGGGCGAAGCAACTTCAAGTCGATAGCTTGCCGCTCGGGGTGACGACTCTGAGCCGGAGGACGATCTTCCCCTTTCCAGACGAAAGCGACGTAGGACGAGGACGCCTCTGCTTTCAGCCACTTCGACGGTACAAGCGTCCAAACAGATGGGCGCGCTCTCCCCCAGAGAAAATGCCCCATCTGTCGAGGCCCTCTCCTCTGATTGGACTCCCTCCCAGCTGGATCTACTAGCTGACCCCATCGCGACGCAACCGGTCAATTCTTTGCCTCCAGCGCGTTGAAGGATTCGCCGCTCGGGCATACTTTCTGCGTCATCCGACCAACCATCTGGTCCCTCAGCGTCTGCGCATACAATGCCAGGCGGGCGCCAAACAATAAAGGTCGTTCTGCACCTTCTAACGAAGACCTACATGGCATAATCTGAGCGGCCTACGACCCCTAAACATGTTATCACCATCAGAGGGTCGCTCGCCAAAGTATGGGAGGACACCCGCGCCCGTGTCGCTCCAATACCCCCCGGTCTGCTGGCCAATAGCTACATGCATCACGCCATCGATGTAAGTTTTCTGTCTATACTCATTCATGTGTCTTTTACGATCGGCACTGAATAGCTCTTTATTTGTCAGAATTAGGTCGAAAGCGTGGTCGTCACCAGTCGTATGGCGATGTTAGAGGAAGAGCTGAAGAAGCTCAAAATTTCTGGCAGGTCGTCCTCCTCTCAGACACCATCATACGCCGAGCTGCAGAAGGAGCTGGCCAAGACTAAGGAGCTGTTGGAGGTTGAGTGGAAGAAAACGGCCGATCAGGCATACATGCTGGGCCAGTTTGAGAAGAAAGTCAAAACCTTTGACCAAAAGATAGAATTGGCGACCACTCAGAAGAATCGTGACATCGTCGATCTGGACGCGAAGAATGTTGAGGCTCAAGCCCTAGAGCAGCAGGTGAAGGAATTGACCGACCTGCTGGATGACGAGACAAAAGGCCGCTTGGCGGAGGTGGCGGCTCTCAAGGATGAAATGAAGGCCCTTCAGGAGGCCCTCAAGGACTCGAGCGCTGCCCTCAAGGAGTACCAAGAGGTCGAGCCGAGCCGCTTTGCTATAATGAGGCAGAGCTACATCTGCTCGGATGAATTCATTCAGAAGGTCTGCAATCAGCTCGTCCTCGCCTTCGAGGTGGCCATCACTGCCACGGTAGATCATCTGAAGGCCAAGGGTCACCTTCCGGAGTCCTTTACCATCCCTGTCCAGGAACACGCTGCGCTTCTCACCACCATACCAAAACATGTTTTTAACTATCTTGAGTGAAGTGTCTTTGTAATTCTGCCGCTCGGTCGGAAAACCATATTTTGAATGGAACTTTGTTTTTTGCTCTGTTAGCTTGTTTTCCCTGGTCGGCACAAATTGTTAGTTAGTCCTAGGAAAATCGTACCGATTCCACTGTACAAAAATTTTGTACAAGTGTCGAACCTTTCCTTAAATAACATATTGTGTTCTTTAGAAGTTAAATTAGGAATCGCAGACGAAACTTAACATTATTGATTCCAAATTTAACTTATCTGTTCTTTATGGTTTATATTTGAAACGCAAGCAGAACTTAACACTATTGATTCAAATCCACCTATGTTATTAATTTCATTAAATATTAATTTCCAAAATTGGCTTCCAGGACTGTATGGCGAGGCACATGACCTTCTTGGATATGGGAGCAATCACCACCGCCTAGATAAAACCTTTTAAGTAAAGCTAATATTTAATTTCCTTAAATAACTCTAGGTTAACCAAAAAGAACAATCGAATCACAAATTCGAAAACAAAGAAAATACAAATTCAAAACAAATCCGAAAAACTCTAGAATCATATGCCTCTTGTGTTTGGTATTTTCAAAAATAACTATACAAAGAAAACTAGTATGATGCGGAAAATAATTACTAGTTATACCTTTCTTTGTAAGCAAATAACCTCTTGATCTTCTACCGTATTCCTCTTCTTATCCCGGACGTTATGTGGGCAACGATCTATCGAGATGAGAATCCACCTAAGCCACATTCTTCACTAAGTAAGATTCGGCCACCACAATAACTCCATGAAAGGATGAGGTTCGGCCACCACCAAGCTCCAAGGGATGCTAGGAAACAAAAACTCCTTCTTCTTCTTCTTCCTCAAGTAAAATCCGGCCACCAACCAAGCTCCTAGAGAAGTTGCCGCCGGCCACAAGAAGAAAAGAAGAGGGAGAAGCTAGGGCTGGCCACCGAGGAGGAAAAGAGAGGAGGAATAGAATAGAGTCGTTAGCCATGAAGACACCTCTACCCCCTCTTTTATAATCCTTGGTCTTGGCAAATAAGGAAATTTAAATAAAAAACTTCCTTAATTATTTTATCATGAAAAGGAAAATTTATTTAATTAAAAATAATTTTCTCTTCTGACATTACATGGTCGGCCACATTAAAGCTATAAACAAGGTGAGTTTTAATTAATTAAAACTTCCTAATTTGTCTCCGAAAATTTATAAAAAATTTATCCAATAATTTTTCCCTTCATGGTGGTTTGTAAAAAGGAAATTTTATAAATTAAAATCTTTCTTTTAAACATGTGGATAATTTCCAAAAAGGAAAGTTATCTTTAAAAAATTAAAATCTCCTATCAATCTACAAATAAGGAAAGATATCAAATCTTTTCTTAATATTTTGTAGAAACTTATAAAAGGGAATATTTAATTTTTTAAACTCTTTTTTAAATCATGAACATGGTTAAA
Organism: Zingiber officinale; assembly: GCF_018446385.1. Lineage (NCBI taxonomy): Eukaryota > Viridiplantae > Streptophyta > Magnoliopsida > Zingiberales > Zingiberaceae > Zingiber > Zingiber officinale. Next base: position 109,758,595 of record NC_055996.1, read on the forward strand.
AAGGAAAGTTTTCTTAAAATTAAAATCCACCTTTCAATCTACAAATAAGGAAAGATTTCAAATCTTTTCTTAATCTTTTGTAGAAAGCTATAAAAGGAAAGATTTAAATTTCAAACTCTCTTTTAAAATCACGATATCCACATAAGAAATAATTTTAATAAAAATCCTTTTTTATTTTCTAGTGGTCGGCCACCTAAGCTTGGGACCCAAGCTTTGGCTGACCACCTAAAATTGGCTCCACCATTAGCTTTGGCCGGCCCTAACTTGGGCTCCAAGCTAGCTTGATCGGCCACCTTAAAGTGGGTAGAAAGGTGGGTATAGGTGAGTATAATTCTCTACATACAAGAGGCTACGATAGGGACCGAGAGGAGGAATTGGTTTTGGACTCCCGATGAAATTAAGCATCCCGTGTTCGCCCCGAACACATAACTTAATTTCATCAATAATAATTCATTCCACTAAAGAAATATTATTGAACTACCGCACCAATCCCAAATTACATTTTGGGCTCCTTCTTATTATGAGTGTGTTAGTCTCCCTGTGTTTAAGATATCGAATGCCCATTAATTAAATGAGTTACTGACAACTCACTTAATTAATATCTAGTTCTAAGGATAGTACCACTCAACCTTATCGTCATGTCGGACTAAGTCCACCTGCAGGGTTTAACATGACAATTCTTATGAGCTCCTCTTGGGGGCATTATAAACCTAGATCACTAGGACACAGTTTTCTTCTATAATCAACAACACACACTATAAGTGATATCATTTCCCAACTTATCGGGCTTATTGATTTATCGAACTAAATCTCACCCATTGATAAATTAAAGAAATAAATATCAAATATATGTGCTTGTTATTATATTAGGATTAAGAGCACACACTTCCATAATAACTGAGGTCTTGGTTCCTTTATAAAGTCAGTATAAAAAGAAACGACCTATAATGGTCCTACTCAATACACTCTAAGTGTACTATTATAATTACACAGTTAAGATAAACTAATACCTAATTACACTACGACCTTCCAATGGTTTGTTCCTTTCCATCTTGTTCGTGAGCTACTGTTTATAATTTATAAAGAACTGATAACACGATCTCCTGTGTGTGACACCACACACCATGTTATCTAAAATATAAATTAATTAAACGACTACACTCAGTATATATAAATGTAGACACTTGACCAATGTGATTCTTATTTCTAAATAAATGTTTATACAAAAAGCTAAGCTTTTAGTATTCACTCTAACAATCTCCCACTTATACTAAAAGACTATGCTGCCATATTTGTTGTCATACATCTGATCTCCATCCCTTCAACATGCCCATCATAAGCTCTTGCTTTAAGGGCCTTAGTGAAAAGATCTCATAGGTTATCATGTGATGCAATCTAGGTGGCAACAACTTCTCCTCGTTATACGATATCTCGTATTGGGTGGTACTTGCGCTCTATTGTGTTTACTTGCCTTATGGACTTATGGTTCTTCGAGTTTGCTACTGCTCCACTATTATTACAATAAATTATAATAATCTTTGGAGAAACTAGAAATCATATCTAAGTCCATCTTGAGGTTACTGAGTCATTCAGCTTCTATGGCTGCCTCTGAGGCTGCCACATACTCAACATCCATAGTGGAGTCTGAAAAACACCTATGCTTAACCCTCCTCCATAATTATGGCTTTACCTCCTAAAGTAAACACAAAACCCCAAGGTCGACTTACTATTGTCCCTATCCTATTGGAAGTCAAAATCCGTGCAACCCACAGGGACCAAATTATCTACCTTGTAAGCTAGCATATAATCTCTAGTGCCTCTAAGGTACTTCAATATATGTTTTACCGCAGTCCAATGTCCTTGTCCAGGGTTACTTTGATATCTGCTAACTATGCCCTCGGCAAAACAGATTTCTGATCTCGTGCATAGCATACATTAGGCTTCCGACAGCCGAAGCATAAGGAACTGCCTTCATTTCCTCTATCTCCTTTGATGTTTTCGGAGACATCTCTTTAGATAAAGCTACTCCATGCAGAAAAGGTAAGAAACGTTTCTTGGAGTTTTGCATGCTTAGAACGAGCAAGGATTGTTTTGATATATGAAGCTTGTGATAAGCAAAATATTCTTTTCTTGCAATCCCTTATTACTTTAATCCCAAGAATATATGCATTCTCCCAAGTCCTTCATATAGAATTGTTTAGACAACCATACCCTTACTTCTGACAACACTTTGATATTGTTTCCAACTACCAAAAATGTTATCTACGTATAGTATAAGAAATACCACCACGTTTCCATCGCACTTCTTGTATACACAAGAATCATTCGGTTATTAAATAAATCCATAGGTCTGGATTACTTTATTAAACCGGATGTTCCAAGACCTTGAAGCTTTACTTCAGTTCATAGACTGATTGAGCTTACACACAAGATGCTCTTTGCTCTTTGCAATGAACCCTTCTGGTTGCTATATATGGATGTTTTCTTCAAGACTTCCATTAAGGAAAGCTGTCTTGACATCCACTTGCTAAATCTCATAGTCCATATGAGAAGTAATAGATAAAAGAATCCGGATAGACTTAAGCATGGCTTCCGGTGAAAAAGTTTCCTTTTTCAACAAGCCTTGCTTTGAAAGTTTCTACCTTCCTGTCTATCCCTCTTTTCCTATTGTAGACTTATTTTCACACAATGGCTTTTACACCATTTGGTGGTTCTACAAGCTCCCAGACTTTATTAGAATACATATATTCTAATTCTGTATTCATTTCTCTTTACAAAGATGCTGCATCTTTATCTTGGAGCATTTTGTCATATGTCCGGGAATCAGGTTCATGTCCTCCAAGGATCAAGTCCAAAGACTCTCCCAAAACATGAATCTTTTAGGTTGCCTAACAACCCTCCCACTACGACGAGGCACTTTCTGCAATTGTGTATCATTTGTGATACGTGTTGTAATTTCTTGTGATATTTCATCTTGTACAGTTGGTACTAGATTAGACATGTCCTTTAATTTCCTTAAGAACAATTTTTACTCATGGGCTTGTGGTTCATAGTATAGTCCTTTTCTAAAATCGGGCATTGGTGCCAACAATGACCTTCCGATTTTAAGGACTATAAACCTCTTTTCGTTTTTCTAGGATAACTCACAAACAAGTGAACTCATGTCCAACTTATCAGTGTCTCTCATGTGCTAGACCACCTAAATCCGAATATGCTTCAGACTAGGCTTACTCCCATTCTGTAATTCTATGGGAGTAGAGAGTTCTGACTTAGAAGGTACTATGTTCACTTCCGTTTCCAATGTATATCCTTAAAACGAATTTGGTAATTTCTTGAATAACTCATCATTGATCTAATTATTCCATAAAAGCCTTATACCTTCTTTCTACTACACCATTCTATTGGGGTGTACCAGTTGTAGTTAGTTGAGATTAAATCCCGACTTCTGATAAGTGACTCCTAAACTCTCCTAAGAGGTACTCGTTACTACGATTTCATCGTAGTGTCTTGATACTTTTACTTTGACATTACTCCACATCAGCCTAGTACTCTTTTGAACTAATCAAAGCACTTAGACTTGTGGCGCGTTAAGTAAATGTATCCTTATCTCGAATAGTCATCTATAAAAGAGACGAAATATTCGAAACAACCTCTTGCCTGGATAGTCAAAGGTCTACACAAATCAGAATGAACCAATTCCAACATATCTTTGGCTCCATACCCCTTAGACTTAAAATCTTCTTGGTTATTTTCCCTTCCAAGTAAGACTCGCAGGTTGGAAAGATTTCCACTACCAATGAACCAAAGAGTTCATTGGTTATTATCCTTTGAATCCTACTCAAGTTAATATAACCTAGCCTTAGATGCCAAAAATATGATTGGTTCATTTCCGAAGGTTGCTTTCTCTTATTAAAGTTAGAAGATGTGTTATTAATTTCCATTTATTGCATCGTGAGAGTTATTGGATTATAAATTATCAACTAACATATCTGAACTGATAACTTCCCTATTTTTCTTGATAACAAGTTTGTTATCAAAATAGACAGAATATCTATTCTTTGATAGTTTAGAAATCGAAATCAAGTTCTTTCTAAACTTGGTATGTAAAGACAATTTTCTCAAAATCCACTTTTATTCCTATCAAAGGATAAACATTTCCCACTGCAATAGCTGCTACTTTTACAGCAGTGCCCATGTGGATGGTGATTTATATAGTTGTCGGATTTCCTGGAACTCCTGCAATAAATTGCAGACATGATCAGTGGTTCATGTATCTACACACCAGATACCGGTAGATAACACCACTAAATATGTTTCAACAACTAATAAAATACACCGTTATTATTCTCAATTATGAGAGGACAGTCTACCTTAATGTCCAAGTTTTCCAATTATTATAATTGGAACTACTAAGTCTATTCTATAGTATAACAACTAGGGGATTGACTAACATTTGAAAACCTAAGAATCACAAAAAAATATTTGGTCAAGACCAACATCTTAAAATCCCCGTGAATGTTGTATGCCACGTTAGTGTGGACGTATACAAATTCTAAAAGGAGATTTTATCTATTAATTTTATTATCTTGTCAACCTATGACAAATAAAATTAATAGTTGGTCTGTCTTTGATCAAATATTTGGTCAAGACTCTAAATTTAAAATAATATTGATTCATCAAACAATACTATTTAAATTTACCAACACCTCAAAACACCGTGAGTTTTGCATGTCACGTTAGTGTGAACGTATACAAAATCAACATTTGTAAGAGGAGGGTTTTACCCATTAACTATTTTGTCAACCTAATTTTATGACAAATAAAATTATCTCAAACACCGTTAATTTTGTATGCCACGTTAGTGTGGACATATACAAAATCAATCATTTGTAAGAGGGGGTTTAACCTATTAATGTTATTATCTTGTCAACCTAGTTTTATGACAAATTAATAGTTGGTTTCCTTTTGGTCACACAAGTAATAGTAGTGACTCCGTTGGGGAGGATACTATTAGATGCATCTAAGTGTATACCATTACTTTGATACTAAGTCCATTAAATAGAATTGTACCCCTTCAGTTGGAGAAGATCGCACACATCCTAAATAATTTACTATAATCATCCATTAAAGAAGTTTGATCTAGTGATCCGCAAACAAACTCATCTGTTATGGAGGGAGGCACTCAGAGCTAACACGCAAGCTTATTGCATCACTTACAAACCAGTAATGGAGACCGTGGGATTTATATATTAATCCCTCTCCCACTTAGTTATTTAAAATGAGGAATTTTAACCTATGCTAGCATATAACACATACACACACATAGTAAATAAAAGCAATAAATTTGGAAATTAATTTTCTAACTATTATGGCATTTTCATCACTTTCCTCTGTGTGCTCCAACCCTAGCTGTTGCCATCTATAGCCATCGCCATCAGGTCGAGTCGTCGCATCTATCTTGCTTGTTATTCCACTGCACCTCTGGTGCTCCAAAAGTACCATGCCTCGCAAGCATCCGATCCGTGATAAAAATAGAATTTTACATATATCGATCCTATATTCCATGAAGGAATATACATGTAATCTAGATTGAAAATAAAATTCTAAAATCCTAAGGCTAATACAGCTCCTACTGTATTAGTTACATACAATCATGCACACACAAAAACAATGCCCTTGACATGTCCAAGGGTCCAATCACACACAACATCTATAAGTCATAATAGTTGGAGCCTGCAACCACAAAGTTAGCACATCCTACTATTATCCTGCCTAAATTATGTATGACATATGCATAACCTAATTTGAAAACCAAACACACAGAGGTAAACCCTAGCTCTGATACCAATTGTTGGTTAGTCCTAGGAAAATCGTACCGGTTCCACTGTACAAAAATTTTGTACAAGTGTCGAACCTTTTCTTAAATAACCTATTGTGTTCTTTAGAAGTTAAATTAGAAATCGCAGACGGAACTTAACATCATTGATTCCAAATTTAACTTATCTGTTCTTAATGGTTTAGATTTGAATCGCAAGCGGAACTTAACACTATTGATTCAAATCCACCTATGTTATTAATTCCATTAAATATTAATTTCCAAAATTGGCTTCCAGGACTGCATGGTGAGACACATGGCCTTCTTGGATATGGGAGCAACCACCACCGCCTAGACAAAGCCTTTTAAGGAAAGTTAATATATAATTTCCTTAAATAACTCTAGGTTAACCAAAAAGAACAATCGAATCACAAATTCAAAAACAAAGAAAACACAAATTCGAAACAAATCCAAAAAACTCTAGAATCATATGCCTCTTGTGTTTGGTATTTCCAAAAATAATTATACAAAGAAAACTAGTATGATGCGGAAAATAATTACTAGTTATACCTTTCTTTGTAAGCAAATAACCTCTTGATCTTCTACCGTATTCCTCTTCTTATCCTGGACGTTGTGTGGGCAACGATCTACCGAGATGAGAATCCACCTAAGCCACCTTCTTCTCCAAGTAAGATTCGGCCACCACAATAACTCCATGAAAGGATGAGGTTCGGCCACCACCAAGCTCCAAGGGATGCTAGGAAACAAAAACTCCTTCTTCTTCTTCTTCCTCAAGTAAAATCCGGCCACCAACCAAGCTCCTAGAGAAGTTGCCGCCGGCCACAAGAAGAAAAGAAGAGGGAGAAGCTAGGGCTGGCCACCGAGGAGGAAAAGAGAGGAGGAATAGAATAGAGTCGTTAGCCATGAAGGCACCTCTACCCCCTCTTTTATAATCCTTGGTCTTGGCAAATAAGGAAATTTAAATAAAAAACTTCCTTAATTATTTTATCATGAAAAGGAAAATTTATTTAATTAAAAATAATTTTCTCTTCTGACATTACATGGCTGGCCACATTAAAGCTATAAAGAAGGAGAGTTTTAATTAATTAAAACTTCCTAATTTGTCTCCGAAAATTTATAAAAAATTTCTCCAATAATTTTTCCCTTCATGGTGGTTTGTAAAAAGGAAATTTTATAAATTAAAATCTTTCTTTTAAACATGTGGATAATTTCCAAAAAGGAAAGTTATCTTTAAAAAATTAAAATCTCCTTTCAATCTACAAATAAGGAAAGATATCAAATATTTTCTTAATATTTTGTAGAAACTTATAAAAGGGAATATTTAATTTTTTAAACTCTTTTTTAAATCATGAACATGGTTAAAAAGGAAAGTTTTTTTAAAATTAAAATCCACCTTTCAATCTACAAATAAGGAAAGATTTCAAATCTTTTCTTAATATTTTGTAGAAAGCTATAAAAGGAAATATTTAAATTTCAAACTCTCTTTTAAAACCATGATATCCACATAAGAAATAATTTTAATAAAAATCCCTTTTATTTTCTAGTGGCCGGCCACCTAAGCTTGGGACCCAAGCTTTGGCCGACCACCTAAAATTGGCTCCACCATTAGCTTTGGTCGGCCCTAGCTTGGGCTCCAAGCTAGCTTGATCGACCACCTTAAAGTGGGTAGAAAGGTGGGTATAGGTGGGTATAATTCTCTACATACAAGAGGCTACGATAGGGACCGAGAGGAGGAACTGGTTTTGGACTCCCGATGAAATTAAACATCCCGTGTTCGCCCCGAACACATAACTTAATTTCATCAATAATAATTCATTCCACTAAAGAACTATTATTGAACTACCGCACCAATCCCAAATTACATTTTGGGCTCCTTCTTATTATGAGTGTGTTAGTCTCCCTGTGTTTAAGATATCGAATGCTCATTAATTAAATGAGTTACTGACAACTCACTTAATTAATATCTAGTTCCAAGAGTAGTACCACTCAACCTTATCGTCATATCAGACTAAGTCCACCTGCAGGGTTTAACATGACAATTCTTATGAGCTCCTCTTGGGGACATTATCAACCTAGATCACTAGGACACAGTTTCCTTCTATAATCAACAACACACACTATAAGTGATATCATTTCCCAACTTGTCACGCCCCGGGGAAGTACCTCCCGAAAAATTTCGGCAGCACCTCCCCTGTACCGGGGACAATCTGAAACTTTCATACATGCAAAAATACGTCAGCCACATGCGGCTGGGATATATATGCAGAAAATAACCACAACCACGCAGTTGAATATGTAGCTCACACGGCTATATCAAAAAAACTCAGCGGAAAACGAATATGAAACCCACATAATCGGAAGTCCACAAAAGACACACCACAGGTATAAGTCCACAATACACGTATCAAGTCCTAGTATAAAATGACAACAACAAATCCATGAAACGTAGAATGCGAATAGTGAAAGACTAAAACCCGGTAAGAATCCTCGGATGTAACGCGGGAAGTGGGACCGGCTGGCAGCTTACTCCAAGTAACTCCAATCAACTACCTACTACCTGAAAACATATCAGTATAGAAGGGGTGGTGAGCACAAAGAACTCAGCGGTAAGGACAGAATAAAGCATGGCAAGTGCATAACATAAGAATCAAAGGATACAGTCTCCATAACAAGAATAGAATCATGCTATCGAACATAACGCCTCTAGACATATCTAATACAAGGACTGTACATAAACATACCTGACTCAGTAGATACACATGCTCGACTAGTAGCAATACTATGATACCAAATCAGGGAACCCACCAGACTCGCAACAGATCAACTAGAGACACCTGTGCAGATATAGATACGACTGCATATACATGTAAAATAGATGACATGTATGCAGTATGACACCCAAATGCAACATACATAGCGCAAACAAATGCAACAGCACACAATCACATGCACTAATATCTACTAGGCATGTATGCAACAATATCTCCCCAGATGCACCGCATCATATGCAAAAGTGCATGCATGCCTCATGGTCACCCCGCCACCTCTCTAGACACCACGACCCCTGTGGCCGAGAGGTTGGGTCCTGACATACCGTACTAGCCTCCAGTACAAGCACCGCTATAGGCGGCGGACGGTCGGCTAAGTAGTTATATAACTACATAAGGGTCCCTGACCACTCACAACTCAAGCCCTCGACTCACTGTGCCCTCAAGACCCACTACTCCCGGAGTGGTCGAGGGCGTGATATAATCACCGAGCAGTAGAGCAAGCGCGAGGACTAGCTCACTCCTATCTACCACTCTCCAAAAGTGGCTGAATGGCAGCTATAGACGACCGTCTCACCACAAGGAAGACATCGGTCGTCAGTATGCAATGAATGATGACATGATGTGAATAGTCACAATATAAATACCATCATCCATAGTGTATCCCAACACCCCCAATAACCACCACAACCGTATATACATACTCCAACACACAACGTGGACAACCAGGTATACAACCCCCATACCACATACCCGTCACATATACACCCGACATCACTATGCATGATAAACACGCTAATTGTACCAGTCAGACAACTCTATGATACCAACTCTATCAATACCCATGCACAGAGTTCTGATACCAAGGGTGAGACTGTATCGAAGTAAAGATGATCATATCAAAGCTCAAATAGAAGGAGTCAAGCAGGAATAAAACAAATATACAGATTTAAGGTAATGCAACCTAAGCATACAAAACAACCATGCTTTTTAGTTCAAAGAACTAAGTAGGAGAAAAGGGAAGAAATACCCGCCTCGATATATCCCGTATCAACAGAACCACCCCCACGTCACGCTGCTCGTATAAATCAAGGTCCTGTGTTACAAATACAATTCATGTAATAGGCATATATACATATATGTGTATCAATACTACACATAACTGAATCCCCTTTACAAAAATAACCAACTCTATAGTATTAGCCAACCGTGGTTATCTAAAATAATTCAACCTTAGACATACCAAAATAAATCAAGCTAGGTGCAACCATATCTCGCCTTTCAATTATCCCCTAACCAAAGATTTTAATCCACCACATCCAATCCGATTTTAAATCCTAATAACCTATTGTCAACATGGATTTAAAATCACAACCATTCTCTACTGCTAAGCTAAGCAAGAATAAAATTCCATCCCCATGAAACTAACCTAATTAACCACATACCAGAGAAGTCCACAAAGCTACCTTCACGGGACTACATTTACCTTGCAAAGCAGTAGTGAATCCAAACTCCCAGCCCTCTCAAAATGCTGCCAATAGCTGCCAACTCCTTAACCTTCTTCCTTGCAAAATTCTACACAGAAGCTACATGTAGAATAACGAATTTGCCAAAAATTCTTATCACACAGAACCTTACTCACCCAATTTGAGTCCCAAATACCTCAGCCAAAACTCCCGATCAACTGCAAGGAGGAAGCAAATCGATCCCTGTTCAGGCGAGATCCCTTCCCAGGTTGATTCCGACACCTTCCCTAAATCCACAACAGAAAAGCAATCCAGGTGAAACCCTAAAAACCACATTCTTGAATCCACAAGCCCTCTTCCGCCGACACTCACCTCAATGGTCGCCTACAGGCATCGCCGCTGGATCCGCTCCGACGAGTGATGACACAAGTCGCTCTCCCTCGAACAGATCTAGGAGGAAGAATCGAAGGACCAGACCGATCGGGAACAATGGGTGCCCAAACCTCTCGCCTGCACTAGACGCCGGATCGCCTTCGCGCGCTGAAGAAAGGGCTGGAGAGGTGGTCTCTCTCGGGGAAAGGCCGACACCGTCGAGATCCGCCGCCCTTCCTCCGGTGATTCGGCGAGAACAGCGTCGTCGGGGAAGAGTCCTCCGTCGGGATCAGTTCGCCCACGAGAGAGAGAGCACGAGGAAAAAGGAGGGGAGAGGAAAGGATCGGGTCGGGCTTAGGGTTTCGGGTGAGGAAATGAGGTCTATTAATAGGCACTTAGGTTAAGAGAATTAAACCCTAAGTACTCCCTCTAATTAATTTTTCACCCGCGTACATTTATAAACAGGCCCTTACTCCGATCCCCGCGGACTTAGCCATACGACCTCCGGAAAAATCCAGGAAAATTTCCATAATTTCCTAAAATTTTCATAAGGTTATTCCACGATAGCCCTAAATAAATTCGTATATATTACACAACTTATCGAGCTTATTGATTTATCGAACTAAATCTCACCCATTGATAAATTAAAGAAATAAATATCAAATATATGTGCTTGTTATTGTAAGACCGTTGAATTCGATAGAGGGGGGGTGAATATCGATTCGAAAATCTCGAGTTAAAACGCAGCGGAAAAGTAAGGAAGTAAAGAGATGAACACTGTTGATTTTTACTTCGTTCGGAGCCTGTGACGACTCCTACTCGAAGGCCCGTACTCCTTGAGTACTTTCGTTGGGCAATTCACTAGAAATTCGGATAATTACAATTTACGTACAAATATTGCTAATGAAAAAGAAAGAAAACAAAGCTAACCGACAAACAATGAATTAAAAAGAGAGCCGGAGTGAGTCGTCGGAGCTTTGTGAATGTTGTTGGAGCGCAGAGCAGCAGAGTGATTGGACTCAGAGTTCTCAGAAGACTGATGTGTTGAAGCTCCTGCCCGGGGCTTCTTTTATATCTGCTCGGCGCTGGATCCTTCCGGCGCACAGAATGTGACTAACACTCCCAACCAGCATGCTCCAGTGTCAACGTCGTCACAGGGATAAAATTTGCCTCGGGCCCGGAGCCATTCAGCGCCGGACCCTCACTTTCCCTACGCAAGCAGTGTTAGTCGAGGCAAATAAACCTGCGCCTGATTGGTTAGCACATTTTCTGATCGCTAAGTAATAAAATTAGCATCAAGAGTATGACTTAGATTCCGTCGAGACGGAATCTAGTCACGATCTCGACTTAGATATCCGAAATGGATCTAAGCGGATCGACGCCTAATGTTCCCTTCCCGCGCGTCCTCGTAGTCACTCCCCTCCGGTGACTTACCTTACTTACCCGGACGTCCGGTCAGCCCGTCGACCCGTCGGACTTCTCCAAGCGTCCGGTCGGCCCGTCGACCGCTTGGACTTCTCGCCAGCTATCCGGTCAGCCCGTCGACCTGGACTTCTCCGTGTCCGGTCAGCCCGTCGACCGCTTGGACTTCTCGCGACTATCCGGTCACCCGTCGACCTAGTTGGACTTCGTGCCAGACATTTGGTCAGCCCGTCGACCTGCTTCTCCTCCACACTCGATCAAAGTGTCGGACAACAACACAACTAACTTAACCTATTTGTCATTCATCAAAACACGGTTAGACCGTTAGTGCTACCCGCAACAATCTCCCCTTTTGATGGAATGACAACCTAGTTGAAAGCATATGTACGAAACACCATGCATTTGTGTGGTTTTAAAGTTAGTTTATGTTTTTCAGATTGGTTTAGCTAACTTAACCACCTAACCCTTCTCCCCCTTTGGCATTCATCAAAAAACAAGGGTAAACAATCATAGTGTAGAGTTACTTAAAACAATAACACTTAATCTTAAAAAAATAACTGAGTTTGGTTCAGGATTCAAGGACAAAAGTATAATTTTTAAATCCAAGAAAAAATCAAGTTGACTGGGGGGAGTATAAAGATTTGAAAACTTTTAAGTGTAATTTTCAAACATAAGTGTATAAGGTCTAAATTTCAAGATTAAATTTTCAAAACAAGTTTCAACTTTGAAACGCTTTTCAAACATAAGTTTTCAAAACCAAAATTTCAAAACTAAGTTTGAAAAATCTATTTTTCCAAACAAATTGAAATTTATTTTTCAACACTAAGTTTGTAAAAGATTCAAATTTCAAAAATCAAGTTTGAAAAACTAATATTTTTGAGAAGCTTAGTTTGTAAAATAAGTTTTGTAAAATTTAACTTTCAAATCAAATTGTCAAAACTAAGTAAAATCAAATGTTAAGAACTAGATTCAGGAACATTTCAAAGTAAGGTTAAATTAAATTTAAATCTTTACTTTTTAGAATGTTTTGATAAATTTTGTTTTCCGAAATCAAATTTTTTGAAGCTTAAACGTACTAGATTCAAAACCATGGTTTAAAATACTTGAAAAGTTCAGTTTTCAAAGACTATGTAAAAAGGATAAAAAGTTTGTGAATTAAAAAAAAATTCACAATTTTAAACAAGCTGTTTTTAAATTTTGATTTTCAAAATTAAGTTTAAAATTTAATTTGAAAAACTAAAGTAGTTTTATTTCTCCCCCTGAATTTGATACTTAACGCTTACCAGCTGTCTAACCAATTAGGTACTAACTAACTATCAGAAGATAGTAGCTTTCACTTGGTTAGTCAGATTAAGTTAATTATGATCAGTCAGTGTTTGACTTGACTGATGAACTTTAATCTGATTAATATCTGAATTGTATTTAATGTCCAGACTTATGTTGATGCACTGAAATAAGCATCTTAAGTCCAGACAGTTGGCCTATGCATCTCACCCCTTTCTATGTTTATCAAACACAAGCAAGGTAAACCTAAGATGTTGGTGAGATGCTCAAGAACTAAACCTATGGGTACATGCTTTCTAAGGATTCAAAACTAGTCTAAGGCCAAAACTGTTTTCGAAAGTCTAAAAAATGGAAAGTTTGAAAACAAACAAGTTTAGCCTATAAGTTGGTGAAATCAATTTTGAAAGTATTTTTGAAATTACCTAGTCTATTAAGATAGAACATATTTAATGTAAGTTTGAAATGCCACTAGATAAATCCAAAATATTTTACAAAAATTGTAGCTACAGAAGTAGGTCATCACTAAAGCTACTGAGATGATGAAGGGGGTGGTCCAGATCCCAAGGATCGAAGAAGTGCCATCAGCTCAGTGTGGCGGGTGTCCCCGGCAGCTCGTAACTCGGCAACCTCTCGCCGTATGTCCCGATGAAACTCGGAGTTCTCCTGCTGGAGACTCGCCATGGCTCTCTCTAGTCCGGTCATACGGTCGGCTAGGGTGCGGGGAGCGTGTCGTGGTGCTCGAGCTGGGGGTGGTGGTGGAGCCGGTGCGGCTTCCTCCGGAAATAGTGCGAGCATGAACTCGTCCATCTGTGCGTCTGGATCGGGCTGGTGCTGTGCCCCCCTCCGCCAAGACATAGTCCCGTCATCTCTATCTATATGGATGCCAGCTAGGGAAAAGTTCCGAGCGGCTATAACATCGAACTCGGTCATATGGGCAACGTCTCCCCTAGTGACATCAATGTGCAACGAGGACAAATAGGCTGTCAGAATGTGACCAAATGGCATATGGACTCTACTGTCAGTCACATATCCAGCTGAATAGATGATGGTGGAGAAGATATGTAGGCTGATGTCAATTTCTAACCTATGAATCAGGGCATAAAGTAAGAACGAATGGAAAGGGCGCATCACAGCGATGTCTCGAGTAGTCAGTGGTAAAATGCAAAGGACTACAACCCTATAAAGAGCGTAGTCCTGGACTCGAAGCTCTACTGACCTAAACTGTGTCACAGTGGGATCTCTCTCTCCTCCAAAGAAATACGAATAAATCGTATCGAGAGTAATATGTGCGTAGGGATCTCCGAACGGTAGATCCCTCGGAGGGTAGCACAAAAAGGAACAAGTAGACGGACGCAGCTCTAAGAACTCTCGGATAGCGCTAGGGGAAAATGTGATATCAATGCCTGCCGCCCTAGTGGTATAGGTGAGATCGTCTACTTTTACTAGGTTATTGCAAAATTCGGCACACAGACTTATGTTTATAGGACTAGTACATTCGACGAGGTTCCTTAAGTTATAGTGGCCTATAACCTCTAAAGCGGAGGGACATGACCTAAGGAAGAACGCTCTATCTATGCAGGTAGTCCTAATGACCTTATAAATGGTGGACTCAAATTTAATCCTAAGTTCGTCTGTGGGAAACCTAGGGTCTGTACTAGCATTGGAGGGTCCAGCACCAGTATTTGTTCGTTTCCTACTGTATATAAAGAATATTAAAAAAAATTTAGAAGACAAAAAAAAATTTTAGAGAGGGGAAGAATGTTTTACCGAGGAGCCATCGAAAAAAAATATAGATTTGACGACCTCGGTTGAATCGCAACAGCGTCTTCACCGCAAGAAAATTTTGATTTAGAGTACTTTCGCACTGAGGTTCAACGTGAACCTTGGCAAAAGTGTGAATGAGTGGGGCAGAGGTTGGGGGCGCCTGCTGCCCCTTATTTATAGGGGACTCCGGGCGCCCGGGGTTGATGGGGCGGGGCGCCTGGAATCCCTTCCGGGCGCCCCCGACGAGAATACCAGGGGCGCCCGCCCCTGGTTTTTGACCTTTTTTTTTTTTTTTTTTTTATTTTAGATTAAAATTTTGAAATTGATTTAAGTTTTAAAATTAAAATTTAGAAATTAATTTAAGTTTTTGAAATTAAAATTTTGAAATTAATTTAAGTTTTAGAATTAAAATTTTGAAATTAATTTTAAGTTTTAAAATTAAAATTTTGAAATTAATTTTTAAGTTTAAAATTTTGAAAATAATTTTTAAGTTTAAGATTTTGAAAATAATTTTTAAGTTAAAATTTTGAAAATAATTTTTAAGTTTAAGATTAAAATTTTGAAAATGATTTTTTAAGTTAAAATTTTGAAAATAATTTTTAAGTTTAAGATTTTGAAAATAATTTTTAAGTTAAAATTTTGAAAATAATTTTTAAGTTTAAAATTAAAATTTTGAAAATGATTTTTTAAGTTAAAATTTTGAAAATAATTTTTAAGTTTAAAATTTTGAAAATAATTTTTAAGTTTAAAATTAAAATTTTGAAAATAATTTTTTAAGTTTAAAATTAAAATTTTGAAAATAATTTTTTAAGTTTAAAATTAACATTTTGAAAATGATTTTTTAAGTTAAAATTTTGAAAATAATTTTTAAGTTTAAAATTTTGAAAATAATTTTTAAGTTTAAAAATTTTGAAAATAATTTTTAAGTTTAAAATTAAAATTTTGAAAATGATTTTTTAAGTTAAAATTTTGAAAATAATTTTTAAGTTTAAAAATTTTGAACTTAATTTTGAATCCTTATTCATCTCACCCGATCTATATTATCAATCAGGGAATCCTATGATTTTGTGAGATGAAATTAGATTTTTAATTATGGAGTTTTGGTTTAACGTGTGTTAGATTCAGACTTAGTTTTGGTTTCCACAAATAGGCATTTTTCGGATAAATTTCTAAGCTTGGTGAGTCACATGGACATCATTAGAAGTAACCAACCTTTCGAAGTTTTCCGAATAGTCCTATCCACGGAACTTAGTACTAAATCTTAGTCTAACTGGTTATGATTCGTTTAAGGGTAGCTTCGGTCAGTTCCACTTGGCCAAATGCACCAGATCGAAGCCATATCTTTCTAGACATGCGATGCCCAAGCTTCCCTAACGTACTATCATCCAAAAACTTCACCAGTACCATGAGTCAAGTTAAACTTGGTCTCTCTTTAACTAATCCTAATTACCCTGCCGGGTTAGTTAGTTTTGGAGGTGCCAGCTATTCTGGAGCCTCCCCCTGAATTATTGGCCATTAATTTAGATTTTGGATTTGTGTCGATTCTTTTTAAAGTTATAATCAACTTGGTGATAATCTAAATTTTGTTGAGTTTTGAATTTTGATTTTAATTTAGATTTATATTTTAGTTTTTGATCTGATTTATTCAAGTTTATATAATGTATTTTATCTTTAGGTATATAGAATTGACTAAGTCCTACTTGCGTGGTTAAGCATGCTTTCGGGACCCAAGCTTGTTTAGTTGCTTTGTGTTGGGTTAATAATGATTTAAAGGTTTTGTTTGAGTTTGACTTATATCCAAGTCCGGTTTTATTATAGCATGCCTTTTGGTTATTTAGAATTAAATCTAAATTTTTAGATCTTGTTGTGAATTTTTCCAACAATTCTTTTAACTTATTAATTTCATTTTTTAATGATAAATTCTCCTCCTCAAGTGTTCGATCTTGAGTTGGATTCGAATTTTTTAATTGTTCCTTGAGGTTTTGATTTTCCTCAAGAAGCGATTTATTTTTATCTTCCAATTTAACTAATTTTTTATTTAAACACGAGATAATTCTAAAGAATTTACGATTTAAGTTTAGGTATACCTCTTCGGAACCTTCGGAAACCAGTGCGGACTCGTGGCTCGATTCGGGTTCGGACCCGTCTTCCGATTCCTCTGATTCGTCTTCCGTTTCAGCTTTGCGAGCCATCAGCGCGAGGTGACTTTGGTGCTTTTGCCTTTCTCCCTCCGATTCATCTGAGGAGGAATCGTCCCATGTTGCTTTGAGGGCTTTCTTCTTTGTTGACTTTGGTTTGTCAAGTTTCAATCTTGGGCATTCTTTCTTGTAGTGCCCCTTTTTGTTACATCCGATACATGTGACATTTCTTGAGTCGGCTGGCGAAATGATCTTCTGAAGATCCTGTTTGCTGAAGCTTCTCTTTTTCCTGGTGAACATTTTCCTTACCAGGTTCACCAGGTGTTCTTCGTCTTCCGAGTCTTGATCGGAATCTTCTTCGGATTCGGGCTTGTTCTTCTTTTCTTTAGAGGAACCTGCAAATAGAGCTACACCTTTCTCGACCCCGGCGTTAGTTTGCTCATGAAGTTCTAATTCACAAAAGAGTTCGTCCAATTTTAATTTAGATAAATTTTTTGAAATTTTGTAGGCATCTACGATTGATGCCCACAAATTGTTTCGCGGAAAAGCATTTAACGCGTACCTGATTAAGCCTCGGTTCTCCATTTGGTGGCCTATCGCGTGGAGACCGTTGAGGATATCTTTGACCCTCGCGTGGAGCTGACTTGCCGTTTCTCCTTCCTGCATTTTTATATTAAAAATTTTATTTAACAACAAATCTCTTTTTGTTACCTTCGCGTCGCTTGTTCCTTCGTGCAGCTCGATCAGTTTATCCCAAAGCTCCTTAGCGTTTTGATGCGGTCCGACCCGGTTCAGTTCTTCTCGTGTTAGTCCGCAGTGTAGAGTATTGATGGCTTTGTTTTCAATTGATGCCTTTTTCTTTATATCATTTGTCCAGTCTTCAGGATCTACTATGTTCCCGGAGTTGTCTACTGGAATTTTGTAAGCCCTTGTGACGCTCATCCATTGGTCGTAGTCTGTCTTCATGTAGACCTCCATTCTCCTCTTCCAGTACGAAAAGTCATCCCCGTTGAATAGGGGAGGACGTACTGTGCTGAAGCCTTCTTGTTGAGACATCTTATCCTGCACACACTAAATTAACTGGAAAAAAATTCCAAGACTTCGTCTTGGATTAGCAGTGCGGGAGAAATAGAAACTCTAAGTTGGTGTTGTACCAATTTAGATTTTAAATGCAACGAAAATAATCTTCCAAAAGATAATAATATCAGTTTGGAATTGTTAAAAAATGATTTCACCCCCATCGATTGGTGGTTGCACCAAATCGAATCGACCCTGCTCCGATACCACTTGTAAGACCGTTGAATTCAATAGAGGGGGTGAATAAAATCTCGAGTTAAAGCAGCGGAAAAGTAAGGAAGTAAAGAGATGAACACTGTTGATTTTTACTTTGGAGACTGTGACGACTCCTACTCAAGGCCGTACTCCTTGAGTACTTTCGTTGGGCAATTCACTAGCAATTCGGATAATTACAATTTACGTACAAATATTGCTAATGAAAGAAAGAAAACAAAGCTAACCGACAAACAATGAATTAAAAGAGAGCCGGAGTGAGTCGTCGGAGCTTTGTGAACGTTGTTGGAGCGCAGAATACTAACAAAAAATCATCCATATCCTATTTAACAACCAATAAATCTTCCCATAATATCATTCTTTCAATTCTATCACATTTCGCATATACCACAATTACCAAAATAGAAATAAGAAACATAGGAGAACAAATTTTAAGATGCAAGAATTGAGTATGATCCACTAACACATTACAAACTATAGTATAATCTTACAAGAACCAAATCTTACCCAAACAATTGGAAATGGCACCATCATAACCCAACCTCCTAGTAATAAAATTAACATCAAGAGGAATGAAAGGCTCCAAGATCCCCAAAAATTAATATGATGCAATTTCTTCAAATAAAGTAATCTCTTAAGAGAAGCATTATTCCCTATGGCCTTTATATTCGATATTAAGCTTGATATTTATGTCACGCCCCCGGGGAAGTCCCTCTCGAAAAATTTCGGCAGCACCTCCACTGTACCGGTGACAATCTGAACCTCACATACATGCAAACTCCCTCAGCCACATGCTGCCGGTCAGCCCGTCGACCCGCTTGGACTTCTCGCCAGCTATCCGGTCAGCCCGTCGACCTAGCTGGACTTCGTGCCAGACATCTGGTCAGCCCGTCGACCTGTCTGGACTTCTCCTGCACACTCGATCAAAGTGTCAGACAACAACACAACTAACTTAACCTATTTGTCATTCATCAAAACCTGGGTTAGACCGTTAGTGCTACCCGCACCAACAGTTATTATATTAGGATTAAGAGCACATACTTCCATAATAACTGAGGTCTTTGTTCCTTTATAAAGTCAGTATAAAAAGAAACGACCTCTAATAGTCCTACTCAATACACTCTAAGTGTACTAGTGTAATTACATAGTTAAGATAAACTAATACCTAATTACACTACGACCTTCCAATGGTTTGTTCCTTTCTATCTTGTTCGTGAGCTACTGTTTATAATTTATAAAGAACTGATAACACGATCTCCTGTGTGTGACATCACACACCATGTTATCTACATTATAAATTAATTGAACGACTACACTCAGTATATATAAATGTAGACACTTGACCAATGTGATTCTTATTTCTAAATAAATGTGTATACAAAAAGCTAGGCTTTTAGTATACACTCTAACACAAATAACCGTGTGGCCCGAGCGGGTGTCGTGCTAGAGGGTCATTGTTTCCTCCCTTTGGGATTTATGGTCGCCGCTCGATGGTCTTCAGGCCGGGGGGGTTTATAGTCGCCGGTTCGACTCTAGAGTTTAACGTCGCCGCTCGACGGTCTTCAGACCGGGGGGTTTATAGTCGCCGGTTCGACTCTAGAGTTTAACGTCGCCGCTCGACGGTCTTCAGGTCGGGGGGTTTATAGTCGCCGGTTCGATTCTAGAGTTTAATGTCACTGCTCGACGGTCTGATGGAGCTCGGCCATTCGGCATGGATTTGGAATACCTTTGTGTTTCATGATTCCATTCCTGTAGTCAAAAGGCACCACAGAACAGAAATATACAAAATGAATTACATTTGCGCACCTTTCACCCAGCTCGGTAAGACTGGAGATGGTTAGCGCTCCGGGGTTGTTCTAGCTGCCGTCCATCTTCATCTTCCAGGTAGTAGGCGCCCGATCGGAGCTTCTCGATGACCTTGAAGGGCCCGACCCAGGGAGCCTCTAGCTTGCTTACGTCGCCGACCGGCTTTACTTTCTTCCATACTAGGTCACCGACCTGGAACGCTCTGGGAATTACTCGCCTGTTGTAATTCTACTTCATCCTTTATCGGTATGCCAATAGTCGGACGGCTAGTTTGGTACGCGCCTCGTCTATCAAGTCCAGCTCCAGCTGCCTCCTCCCGGCATTCTTTAGTCCGAATGATATCACGTTGTAGCAGTAGGTGTCGTCCACTGTAATGAAGCTCACTTTCTCCTGATCGTCCTGGGCGAGTGACACTTGGTGGTATCCCTGATAGACATCCAGCATGCATATCAGTTCGCATCCAACGGTCGAGTCCACCATTTGGTCGATCCAGGGCAGAGGGTAAAAGTCTTTGGGGCATGCCTTATTCAGATCCCGAAAGTCGATGCAGACCCTCCACTTGTTACCAGGCTTGGAGACCAGCACCACATTCGCGAGCCAACTCAGGAATTGCACCTCCCGTATATGGCCAGCCTCCAAGAGCTTCTTGACTTTCGCCCTGATGATGACGTTCTATTCGGCACTGAAGTCCCTCTTCCTCTGCCTTACCGGTCGCGCGTCCGGTCGGACATGGTGTTCGTGCTACATGATGCTCGGCGAAATGCCCGATAACTCGTGGGTTGACCACGCAAAGACGTCGTGGTTGAGCTGCAGACACCTAATCAGTTCTTCCTTCTGGCCTGCTTCCAGGTCGGAAGCAACGAACGTGGTGGCATCTCGTCGGCCAGCCTGGATCTGCACCTCCTCTTTCTCTTCATAAACTAAAGTTGGAGGCTTTTCGGTTATGGTGTTTACCTCCAGACGCGGTGCTTTCCGAGCGGACCTTGACTCTGCTCGGACCATCTCCACATAACATCGCCGGGCGGCAAGCTAATCTCCTCAGACCTCCCCCACCTTGTCCTCCACGGGAAACTTGATCTTCTGACAAAAAGTTGAGACGACCGCCCGAAACTCGTTGAGAGTCGGTCGCCCTAATATCACATTGTAGGCGGAGGGTGCATCGACCACGATGAAGTTTGTGGTTCGCGTCCTCCGAAGTGGCTCCTCGCCTAGCGATATAGCCAGCTGGGTCTGGCCAACCGGCATAACCTCATTGCCGGTGAATCCATATAACGGAGTTGTCATTGGAAGCAGCTCGGCTCGATCAATTTGAAGTTGGTCAAATGCCTTTTTGAAAATAATGTTGGCCGAGCTACCTGTATCAATGAATATGCGGTGCATAGTATAATTTGCTATTACCGCTCGGATGATGAGGGTGTCGTCATGCAACACTTCAACTCCTTCTAGGTCTCGAGGCCCGAAGCGGACCTCGGGCCCTTATGCCCGCTCCTGACTGCATCCAACCGCGTGGATCCTGAGTTGTCTGGCGTGCGACTTCCTCGCCCGATTGGAGTCACCTCTCGTTGGTCCACCGGCAATGATGTTGATCTCGCCTCGAGCAGCGTTGCTTCTATTTTCCTCCTCCCAAGTCGATGGTCTTGCTCGCTCATGCAAGGCTCGGGGATTGACCCTTGGCTGGTGATGATGTTGCCGTTCGGGGGACTCCCTAGCCACCCGTCGCCCGGTACTCTGGTGTCGATGGCGTTGATCGGGCGAAGGTGATCGACGTCGATAGCTTCTCGGCACCGGGTGAGCAATCGGGCCGAGACTCCGACAATCACGGGTGTTGTGGGTTGCTGACTGGTGGAGTGAACAAAACATGAGAGTTCATACCTTTCCTTTTTGCTTGGGCTGATCGGCCGCTATATGTTGGACAACGTGCGGCCTTGTTTCCTGATGAGGATGTGTTCCCTCAGCGCGGGGTCCTCTTGGTGGCTGATGGCTGGCCGGCGGCCTCCGCTCGCCGGAGTTGAACGCTCGAATGGGGCTTCTTTCCTCCTGGCCACCTGAGCTTCTTCCACGTTGATATATTCATTTGCCTTCTTCAGCATGTGGTCGTAGTCGCGGGGTGGCTTTCGGATGAGCGAACGGAAGAAATCCCTGTCGACTAAGCCCTGAGTGAAGACATGCATCATTGTCTCGGATGAGACCGTGGGGATATTCATGGCCGCCTGGTTAAAACGTTGGATGTAGGCTCGGAGGCTCTCTCTCGGCCCTTGCTTCATGGAAAATAAGCTAACGTTGGTCTTCTGATAGCGTCGGCTGCTGGCAAAGTGGTGGAAGAATGCCGTTCGGAAGTCTTTAAAGGTTCGAATTGATCCGTCTAGTAGTCTTTGGAACCAACATTGAGCCGAGCCAGACAACATAGTAAGGAAGACTCGGCACTTAACTCCGTCAGTATATTGGTGGAGGGTAGCGGCATTATCGAACTTATCGAGATGGTCGTCAGGATCGGTTACGCCGCTATACTCCCCGATCACCAGTGGGGCGTAGTGCTTCAGGAGCGGGTCCTGTAAGATCGCCTCAGAGAATTGGTGATTAATCCGCTCGGGAGATGACTCGGTCTGAGGCGCCTTGCCCTCTTTGACATCCCAGGCGGGGGCTTCATCAGATGATCCTTGGTTGGCTTGAGCTAGCTTAGACGGAGTTTGGAACAGGGCCCGATGGAACGGAATGGGGGCGGGCGGCGCATCTCCTGGTGTGTCGGTCTGCCCTTTATTCTGTGCCTAAGTGGAGTACTGTTCCGGTCGATCTTCTTGCGTCGCTCGGCCGCCTAATGCCGAGGTCGCCTGCTGCGCCATCCGCTCGGCTAACGCTTTTTGCTGCTACTGCTCCACGATTTTTGCTGCTCTCACCTCGATAAGAGTGTCGAGCTCCTCTTGAGAGATCGTCACGGTGTGTGGTCGTCCAGCTCCTTCCATCTTCTCCGCTTGGATTTAGGTGTGTTCCCACAGACGGTGCCAAATTTATCCTGTCCGAGAGTCGAGTCGATGGATGCTGGGGATGTGGCGCTCGCTGCTGTCTTCGGGTGAGCTCCGAGGTGACGTGGACCTCCGGTGAACCTGCTACAAAGCCGAGTCGGGAAGGGGTTCCCGGCGATGATCCTCCGACGCTCGAGTCAGGTAGTGACGGGATGAAATTGAAGCAGAGTAACAAGACTGTAGCTACAATGATGAATAGCCCATACCTCCGTCGAAGTCTGGGGGACCTTATATAGGATCCCGAGGAGGCGCGTGCACGCTTCTCGAATAATATACGCTTCCCAAAGCATACCTCAGAATGCCCGTGTCAGAAAAGTATGTCTGACGCCATACTGCAACCGTCCGAGCATATCTCTGACATGACAGTGGAAACTTCCACCGTACGATTAGGACCGGACCATGTTGTCCGTCGGCGGCACCTAGCTTGAGAAGGATATCACCAGCTGTATGCCTCCTTTGTCCTCTTTTGCGCCTTTTGTATGTTTCCGGGCCGAGCGGGAGGGCCGCTCGACCACCCCGGCGATCGGGCGTAAAGGCGTGTCAGACCGAGCGGGAAGGCCCCTCGGGCACATACTCGGACGGGAATGTGTCCTTAGTTGATCTGTAGCTCAGCCGAGCGGACGGGCCGCTCGGCGCAACAACTCCTCTATACGGGCAAATCATGAGCGTCGAAAGCCCGACCCATGATCGAGCTATCTTTGCGCCGGCCCTGGCGCTATCCTGGCCAAGCGGCCATGGGACCTCTTCGATCGACAAGACCCTTAGGTTGACCCTCTTGACTTTGACCCCCACGTGTCGTTGACCACTGCCCATGTGGGTCCCCTTATGCTTACCACCGGATCAGTAAAGATGATAGAAAATTCGGATTTTAAGTTATGATACACAGGAAAGAGTAAAGCAAGAAATAGAGTGAGTATTGTTGTAGATAGTTCCTTAAAGAATAAAGTTGTAGGAGTAGTTAGAAAAGAGGATTGAATTATAGCTCTTAAGATAATAGTGGCAAAAGAAAGTATGAACATAATTAGTGTATATGCACTACAAGTAAGATTATATGAAGCTGCCAAATCAAGATTTTGGGATAACTTAGATAAAGTATTACAAAATATTCTGCCAAATGAAATGATTTTAATAGGAATTGATATAAATCAAGATGTCATAGTGAAAAATGAGGAATATGAGAGCGTACATGGGGGTTACAAGTTTAGAACGAGAAATAAAGAAGGGAAAATAGATTAGATTTCGTGATAGCATATGACCTTATATTAGCTAATGCATTTTTAAAGAAAAGAGAAGAACACTTAATCACATTCAAAAGTGGAAATAATAAATCGTAAATTAAATTTCTTATGGTTAGGGAGAAAGATAGAAAGATTTATAAAGATTGCAAGGTCATCTTTGGAGAAAGATTAACTACCCAACATAGGTTAATAGTGTTAGATATATGTCTTAAGTATAATATCAATAGGAAAAAATATATACGACTCCTAAAATTAAGTGGTAAAAGTTAGAGGAAGGGAAGCAAAATATATTTAAGGAGAATATAGGAGTACAAGTATTAGGTGAAATATATGATGACTCTAATACAACATGGGATAAGATGATATCAAAATTAAAAATAACAACTAAGAGAATACTCGATGAATCAAAGGGACATGTACCACTAAATAAGGAATCTTGGTGGTGGAATGAGAAAGCACAAGAGAAAGTGAAGGAAAAATGAATAACTTATAAGAAATTATATTTGTAAGAATGAGGAAAAGTTTTAAAAAAATACAATAGCCAATAAAAATGCTAAGAAAGCTACCACATTATCCTTGGTTTTTCCTTTAACATTCATCAAAGTATTAATAAGGGATTCAAATACATTTTTCTCGATGTGCATAACATCAAGACAATGTCTTACATGCAAGTGTTTCTAGTAAGGAATATTAAAAAAGATTGACTTCTTCTTCCAATATTTTCTGAAATTTGTTGCTTCTAAATCTTTTTCTTCTATATTGACTTCCAACTTATTAGCCTTTGCATTCTTTTTTTTTCCCTCTCACAGTTATCTTCTTTCCAAACTCACACCTTATGTCAGAAAGTTTGTCAAACAACTTAATCCCAGATAATGGTCTAGCTGCTTCTCCAAGTTCCTCCACGCCATTAAACTCCTTCATTTGCCTACGAAAGGGATGAAACCGTGATAGGAATCATCTATGGCCCACAAATGACATTTTCTTCCCATTTTCCAAGTGCATTGCATAAGTATCTTCTCCACATACTGGATATGCATAATAACCATGTGTAGTACATCCACTAAGGTTACCGTAGGCAGGAAAATCATTGATGGTCCATAATAAGACTGTGTTGGTGCGGGAAGCATCCAACGATCGAACCTAAGTTTTGATTATGGCAAAGGATTCAAAGTTAAGGTGCTTTGTTATCTGACAGCTTTTGCTGAGTGTTTCAGGAAAGTCCTAACTGCGGTTAGGCAAGGTAAAACCCTAGGGGGTGGTAACCCTAGGTCATAGGGGGTGGTAACCCTATGCGGAAAGTCTTGGCAGATCGATGGCTTCAGGCAAAAGTCCTAGGGGGTGGTAACCCTAGGTGGAAAGTCCTGGTGTCGCGAACCAGGTGAAAGTCTGAACTGGCCGGTGAAGCGGATGTTCAGCAGAAAGTCCGGGAGCATCGAAAAGAGCAAAAGTCCATCGATCTGGAGGATCGATCGCAATAGGTAAAATCTCCTAAGAGGAGTAGGTGAGGACGCTCCCCGTAGAAGGAGGCGTCGAGTCGACCTAGGGTTTCGGTTGGAAACCCGAAGTCACAGACAGTCCGAGACTATC
Organism: Zingiber officinale; assembly: GCF_018446385.1. Taxonomy (NCBI): domain Eukaryota; kingdom Viridiplantae; phylum Streptophyta; class Magnoliopsida; order Zingiberales; family Zingiberaceae; genus Zingiber; species Zingiber officinale. The sequence goes on from NC_055996.1 coordinate 109,784,586, forward strand.
ATAATTTCATATTCATACTATTATGTTGTGTTAACTTTGTGTTGCGGTATCTTTGGATTAACATACTTGCAGGTACCAAAAACACAAAGAAGGACTCGGATGAGCATGTCCAGGCGCCCATGGAGCTTGGGCGCCTCGGGTGTAACTGAGGAAAAGGCAGTGATGGGCGCCTTGAAGGAGATCAAGGCGCTGAACCGGAGGTTGAAGGCGCCTTGGATAGGTGGCGCCTTAAACCAGATAGAGTTCGACCAGGTCCGTGCTGATCCACGCGGGTGACTCGGCTCGTTCAAGGCGCCTTGGTGAGCAGTGTAAGGTGCCTTGAACCCCTTTATAAGGGGTCTCGACCAGCGGCAGAACACAACTTCCAAGCAATCCTTGTCTGCGTCGCTCATTCAACGACCTCAAGTCGTTACAAGTCCACGACGACCGTGAACTTGAGATTACGATTACATCGTCGGTATACTTGTTTTTAATTACTGTACTACTTGTAAATCTTGTACTCCTTATTCGTACTTATAAGTGTTGCCCACCAAAAGCGATCAAGGATCGCGGGCCTTGAGTAGGAGTCGACCTAGGCTCGAGCCAAGTAAAACTACTTGTGTTCTTCTGCTTTTCGTTACTTCCATTGCGTAAATTTACTTTGATAGTTTTACGATTCCGATAATCGAACAAATAGCCGCGAACCCCCCCTCTAGAGCGTCTCGATCCAACAATTGGTATCGGAGCGGGTCGCTTTTAATTGGTGCAACCACCTTTCAAAACAAATTTTTATGCTTTTTTCGTTTGAGTCGAATTAGAATTTAGCCTTATAGCTATATTCTAATTTTGTTTCCCTCGAATCGACTTTTGCTCAAGTAGGTGCAACACCACTCGAGTTCGCTTTTATTATCCTTTACTCTCGATTACTAATCCAAGACTCGGTCTTGGAATAGATTTGTTGTTTTGTTCTTTTAGATCTAAAATGGCCCAGAAGAAGGATATAGCACCGCTCGTCCCCCACTATTTTCGGAGAAGACTTCGGTATGGAAGGCGAATGGAGATATATCTGAAGATCGATTCGATACCGGATGATCATCAAAGCAGGTGGGCGCTGGTACCGACGGTAGCCTACACCACGTGAAAATTGGGAGCGGCATTTATCAAAAGGTGGAAGCCGGCGCAAAGCCACCGCACCATCCATGTGGTCTTACCAAGAAGAGCTCATGAGTCGGTCCATTCTCCTCAGAAAGAACTCGGGAAAAGCTCATCGAACTCCACGAAGACATGACGACACAAGGTAAGTAAAGAGATCTTTACTTAATAAATTATATAATCTAAAAATGCAGGGAAACGGCGAGTTCTCTTCACGCGAGAATACAAGACATCCTTAACTCTCTTCACGGAATTGGCCGGAAGATAGAAAATCGGGACGTAATAAGGTATGCCTAAACTCGTTTCCAAGGAATACATTGTGGGCATCAATGGTAGATGCCTACAAAGTTTCAAGGATTTATCTTCTTTAAAACTAGATGAACTTTTAGTGAATTTGAACTTCATGAGCGAATACTACTCCGACCGAGAAAGGTATTGCGTTGGTTGCGGTACAAAACCGAACCGGGCAAAACCTCGACGGAGAATCGAACCGACCGGAGGTGAACGGACTCGATGATGAAGAAGGTGACATTACAACCGAGTGGTAAATCTCGTGAAGAAGCTCTACAAGACGAAAGGATTCGACAAAGAGATCTAAAGAAAGCGGTGAAATCAAGGAAGGCCCACAAATACAAAGATGAAGTTTGAAGTTACATGCTACGGGTGTAACCAAAAGGGCACATCAAAACCAACTGCCCTAACTGAGAGATCAAAAAGCAAAGAAGGAAAAAGGTCCTTAAGGCAACATGGGACGAGTCTTCATCGGAGGACGACGACGACGAGCTCGAACAAACGAGTCTACTCGCATTAATGGCCCGGGACCAAGTCGCCGAATCCGGATGCGAGAGGTCCGAGGCGAGTCCGAGCAAAGCCACGGATCCGTATCCGTTTCCGAAGGACCAGACCCACTGTAAGTATCTCCGGTTAAGCAGTTTAGTTAGCTATTTATTGCACAAATTAGCTAAAAACCAGAGAGTTAAGTCACTTCTAAAGGAAGTAGCCTTAAAGAAGTGGCTAAACCCTTACCCGACTAGAGTCGATGAATTTCAACTCAAGTTCAAAACTTGAGGAAGAAAATTCAAGTTTAACAAATAAGGTTAAAGATTTAGAAAATACCTTAGAACGGTTTACTTTGGGCTCCAAGAATTTGGACTTGATTCTTGGGACACAAAGAGCCGTCTACAACAGAACTGGGTTGGGATACAAAAGTAAATATAAATCTTATTTATCACTAATAAACAAACAAAGTATTAAATCAGTCCAAGCATGGGTCTCCAAGTCTAACTTGGTTAATCAAGTTGGACTTGGCCAATACTGGGTTCCAAAGGATCAAATACACTACCTCGATAGACCATATCGAGGCCATGATCCAGGGGGAGCAAAAAGAAAAATAATCCTAAAAATTTAAAATTAAAATTTCGAAATTAAAATTAAAAATTAAAAATTAAATTAAAAATTCAAAATTCGAAATTGAAATTAAAAATTAAATTCAAAATTCGAAATTAAAATTAAAAATTAAAAATTAAATTCGAAATTGAAATTAAAAATTAAATTCAAAATTCGAAATTAAAATTAAAAATTAAAAATTAAATTCAAAATTCAAAATTCGAAATTAAAATTAAAAATTAAAAATTAAATTCGAAATTGAAATTAAAAATTAAATTCAAAATTCGAAATTGAAATTAAAAATTAAATTCAAAATTCAAAATTCGAAATTGAAATTAAAAATTAAATTCAAAATTCAAAATTCAAAATTCGAAATTGAAATTAAAAATTAAAAATTCGAAATTAAAATTAAAAATTAAAAATTAAATTCGAAATTGAAATTAAAAATTTAAGTTAAAATTCAAAATTCGAAATTGAAATTAAAAATTAAATTCAAAATTCAAAATTCGAAATTAAAATTAAAAATTAAAAATTAAATTCGAAATTGAAATTAAAAATTAAATTCTAAATTCGAAATTGAAATTAAAAATTAAATTCAAAATTCAAAATTCAAAATTAAAATTAAAAATTAAAAATTAAATTCGAAATTGAAATTAAAAATTAAATTCAAGATTCGAAATTGAAATTCAAAATTAAATTATAAATTCAAAACTCAAAATTAAAATCAAACTTCAAAATTAAGTTAAAAAAAAAAGATTTCAAGATTTGAAATTAAAATAAAGATGGAGGATCCAGACTCGCTGGCACCCCCAACTAAACTACCCGGCAGGGTAACTGAACCTAATCTACCCGAAATGGGTAAAACAAGAGTAGATTACCCGACAGGGTAATTAAGGTTAGATTAAAACGGACTAAGGTTAACTTGAACCACAGTACTGGTGAAGTTTTTGGATGATAGTACGTTAGGGAAGCTTGGGCATCGCATGTCTAGGAAGATATGGCTTCGACCTGGTGCATTTGGCCAAGTGGAACTGACCGAAGCTACCCTTAAATGGATCCTAACTAGTTAAACCAAGGTTTAATACTAAGCTCAATGGGTAGGACTATTTGGAAAACCTCGAAGGCATGGTTACTTTAATGAGTTCCTTGTGACTCACCATAGCCCAGAAGTTTATCCAAAGAATGCTTACTTGTTGAACCCAAAGCTAAACCTGAATCTAACACAAAGTTAACCCAAACCTTAAAATTGAATTATAAATCATCTCACATCAATCATAGGTTTCCCTGATTGAAAATTTAGATCGGGTGAGATGACTAAGTAATAACATTCATTTGAAAATCAATTTTAAAAATTAATTTTAAAAATCAATTTTAAAAATCAATTTTAAAACTCAATTTCAAAATCAATTTCAAAATCAATTTTAAAAAACAATTTTCAAAATCAATTTTAAAAAACAATTTTCAAAATCAATTTTAAAACTCAAATTTCAAAATCAATTTTAAAACTCAATTATTTCAAAACCTCTTCAAAATTAAATTTAAATTAAAAAAAAAAAAACCTTTTAAAACTCAACTTTAAAATTATTTTAAAACTTAAATTTCAAAATTATTTTTAAAACTTAAATTTCAAAATTATTTTAAAAATTCAATTTCAAAACTCCTTCAAAATTTATCTCTAACAAGTTTACTTCAATTTAACTATCGTGAAATCCATTAAAACAATTCAACCACTTCCTATGTAGGAATTGGATCAATGGATGTTGGATAGTGGCTGCTCCAGACACATGACTGGAGATAAATTGAAGTTTACTAAACTCACATACAAAAACTTAGGATCAGTTGCATTCGGTAACGAAGGTCAACTTAAGGTAATCGGAAGAGGTAATATCGAACTCAACTCCGATTTTATTATTCGAAAAGTCCTTTTAGTTGAAAATTTCAAGTTTAATTTACTAAGTATAAGTCAATTGTGTGATAGCGGATACTTAGTAACTTTTGACAAAACCAGGTGTTTAGTTAAAAACATTGAAAATTCTGAAATCTTACTTAAGGGACTTAGGATAAATAATATGTATTCAATTAATCTACCGACATCCACAACAAAGTGTTTTCTAACACAAGAAGAGGAAACTACTTTGTGGCACAGAAGATTGTGTCACACTCACACTAGACTCATTTCAAAAATGAGTCATAATGGTCTAGTTAAAGGTTTACCAAACCTAAAATTCATTGAAAATTCTATCTGTAATGCTTGTCAACAAGGAAAACAAACTAAGTCAACACACAAATCAACAATTGGTATCAGAGCGGGGTCGTTTTGAATTGGTGCAACCACCTTTCAAAACAAATTTTTCGCAGTTTTTTTTTTCGTTTTCGGAGTCGAATTAGAATTTAGCCTTATAGCTATATTCTAATTTTTGTTTCCCTCGAATCGACTTTTGCTCGAAGTAGGTGCAACACCACTCGAGTTCGTTTTTATTATCCTTTACTCTCGCACTACTAATCCAAGACTCAGTCTTGGAATAGATTTTGTTGTTTTTGTTCTTTTAGATCTAAAATGGCCCAGCAAGAAGGATATAGCACCGTTCGTCCCCCACTATTTTCTGGAGAAGACTTCGGGTATTGGAAGGGGCGAATGGAGATATATCTGAAGATCCAGTTCGATACTTGGATGATCATCAAAACAGGGTCCTGTGAAAATTGGGAGCCAGCATTTATCAAAAGGTGGAAGTCGACGCCAAAGCCACCTGCACCATCCAATGTGGTCTTACCAAAGAAGAGCTCAACAGAGTCGGTCCATTCTCCTCCATAAAAGAACTCTGGGAAAATCTCATCGAACTCCACGAAGGCACCTCAGACACCAAGGTAAGTAAAAGAGATCTTTTACTTAATAAATTATATAATCTAAAAAATGCAGGAAGGCGAAACGGCGAGTTCTCTTCACGACCGAATACAAGACATCCTTAACTCTCTTCACGGAATTGGCGGAAGATAGAAAATCGGGACGTAATAAGGTATGCCCTAAACTCGCTTCCAAGGAATACATTGGGCATCAATGGTAGATTCTTACAAAGTTTCCAAGGATTTATCTTCTTTAAAACTAGATGAACTTTTAGTGAATTTGAACTTCATGAGCGACTATACACCTGAGAAAGGTATTGCGTTGGTTGCAGGACAAGCAACCGAAACCTCGACGGAGAACCGACGATCGGAGTGAACGGACTCGATGATGAAGAAGGTGACATTACAACCGAGTGGTAAATCTGTGAAGAAGCTCTACAAGCGAAAGGATTCGACAAAGAGATCTAAAGAAGCGGTGAAATCAAAGGAAGGCCCACAAAATACAAAGATGAAGTTACATGCTACGGGTGTAACCAAAAGGGCACATCAAAACCAATGCCCTAACTTGAGAGATCAAAAGCAAAGAAGGAAAAAGGTCCTTAAGGCAACATGGGACGAGTCTTCATCGGAGGACTGACGACGAGCTCGAACAAACGAGTCTACTCGCATTAATGGCCCGGGACCAAGTCGTCGAGATGCGAGAGCGAGTCGGAGGCGAGTCCGAGCAAAGCCACGGATCCGTATCCGCTTCGAAGGACCAGACCCCAGTAAGTATCTCCGGTTAAGCAGGTTTAGTTAGCTATTTATTCATGAATTAGCTAAGTCAAACACGAAAGTTAAGTCACTTCTAAAGGAGTAAGTGTCCTTAAAGAAGTGGTCGACACTAAACCCTTACGCTGAATTTCCAACTCAAGTTCAAAAACTTGAGGAAGAAAATTCAAGTTTAACAAATAAGGTTAAAGATTTAGAAAATACCTTAGAACGGTTTACTTTGGGCTCCAAGAATTTGGACTTGATTCTTGGGACACAAAGAGCCGTCTACAACAGAACTGGGTTGGGATACAAAAGTAAATATAAATCTTATTTATCACTAATAAACAAACAAAGTATTAAATCAGTCCAAGCATGGGTCTCCAAGTCTAACTTGGTTAATCAAGTTGGACTTGGCCAATACTGGGTTCCAAAGGATCAAATACACTACCTCGATAGACCATATCGAGGCCATGATCCAGGGGGAGCAAAAAGAAAAATAATCCTAAAAATTTAAAATTAAAATTTCGAAATTAAAATTAAAAATTAAAAATTAAATTAAAAATTCAAAATTCGAAATTAAAATTAAAAATTAAAAATTAAATTCGAAATTGAAATTAAAAATTAAATTCAAAATTCGAAATTAAAATTAAAAATTAAAAATTAAATTCAAAATTCAAAATTCGAAATTGAAATTAAAAATTAAATTCAAAATTCAAAATTCGAAATTAAAATTAAAAATTAAAAATTAAATTCGAAATTGAAATTAAAAATTAAATTCAAAATTCGAAATTGAAATTAAAAATTAAATTCAAAATTCAAAATTCGAAATTGAAATTAAAAATTAAAAATTCGAAATTAAAATTAAAAATTAAAAATTAAATTCGAAATTGAAATTAAAAATTTAAGTTAAAATTCAAAATTCGAAATTGAAATTAAAAATTAAATTCAAAATTCAAAATTCGAAATTAAAATTAAAAATTTAAAATTAAATTCGAAATTGAAATTAAAAATTAAATTCTAAATTTGAAATTGAAATTAAAAATTAAATTCAAAATTCAAAATTCAAAATTAAAATTAAAAATTAAAAATTAAATTCGAAATTGAAATTAAAAATTAAATTCAAGATTCGATATTGAAATTCAAAATTAAATTATAAATTCAAAACTCAAAATTAAAATCAAACTTCAAAATTAAGTTAAAAAAAAAAAATTTCAAGATTTGAAATTAAAATAAAGATGGAGGATTCAGACTCGCTGGCACCCCCAACTAAACTACCCGGCAGGGTAACTGAACCTAATCTACCCGAAATGGGTAAAACAAGAGTAGATTACCCGACAGGGTAATTAAGGTTAGATTAAAACGGACTAAGGTTAACTTGAACCACAGTACTGGTGAAGTTTTTGGATGATAGTACGTTAGGGAAGCTTGGGCATCGCATGTCTAAGAAGATATGGCTTCGACCTGGTGCATTTGACCGAAGCTACCCTTAAATGGATCCTAACTAGTTAGACCAAGGTTTAGTACTAAGCTCAATGGGTAGGACTATTTGGAAAACCTCGAAGGCATGGTTACTTTAATGAGTTCCTTGTGACTCACCATAGCCCAGAAGTTTATCCAAAGAATGCTTACTTGTTGAACCCAAAGCTAAACCTGAATCTAACACAAAGTTAACCCAAACCTTAAAATTGAATTATAAATCATCTCACATCAATCATAGGTTTCCCTGATTGAAAATTTAGATCGGGTGAGATGACTAAGTAATAACATTCATTTGAAAATCAATTTTAAAAATTAATTTTAAAAATCAATTTTAAAAATCAATTTTAAAAATCAATTTCAAAATCAATTTCAAAATCAATTTTAAAAAACAATTTTCAAAATCAATTTTAAAAAACAATTTTCAAAATCAATTTTAAAAAACAATTTTCAAAATCAATTTTAAAACTCAAATTTCAAAATCAATTTTAAAACTCAATTATTTCAAAACCTCTTCAAAATTAAATTTAAATTAAAAAAAAAAAACCTTTTAAAACTCAACTTCAAAATTATTTTAAAACTTAAATTTCAAAATTATTTTTAAAACTTAAATTTCAAAATTATTTTAAAAATTCAATTTCAAAACTCCTTCAAAATTTATCTCTAACAAGTTTACTTCAATTTAACTATCGTGAAATCCATTAAAACAATTCAACCACTTCCTATGTAGGAATTGGATCAATGGATGTTGGATAGTGGCTGCTCCAGACACATGACTGGAGATAAATTGAAGTTTACTAAACTCACATACAAAAACTTAGGATCAGTTGCATTCGGTAACGAAGGTCAACTTAAGGTAATCGGAAGAGGTAATATCGAACTCAACTCCGATTTTATTATTCGAAAAGTCCTTTTAGTTGAAAATTTCAAGTTTAATTTACTAAGTATAAGTCAATTGTGTGATAGCGGATACTTAGTAACTTTTGACAAAATCAGGTGTTTAGTTAAAAACATTGAAAATCCTGAAATCTTACTTAAGGGACTTAGGATAAATAATATGTATTCAATTAATCTACCGACATCCACAACAAAGTGTTTTCTAACACAAGAAGAGGAAACTACTTTGTGGCACAGAAGATTGTGTCACACTCACACTAGACTCATTTCAAAAATGAGTCATAATGGTCTAGTTAAAGGTTTACCAAACCTAAAATTCATTGAAAATTCTATCTGTAATGTTTGTCAACAAGGAAAACAAACTAAGTCAACACACAAATCAACAATTGGTATCAGAGCGGGGTCGTTTTGAATTGGTGCAACCACCTTTCAAAACAAATTTTTCGCAGTTTTTTTTTTCGTTTTCGGAGTCGAATTAGAATTTAGCCTTATAGCTATATTCTAATTTTTGTTTCCCTCGAATCGACTTTTGCTCGAAGTAGGTGCAACACCACTCGAGTTCGTTTTTATTATCCTTTACTCTCGCACTACTAATCCAAGACTCAGTCTTGGAATAGATTTTGTTGTTTTTGTTCTTTTAGATCTAAAATGGCCCAGCAAGAAGGATATAGAGCTCCCCACTATTTTGGAGAAGACTTGGGTATTGGAAGGGCGAATGGAGATATATCTGAAGATCGATTCGATACTTGGATGATCATCAAAGCAGGTGGGCCCAATGCAAACCGGTAAGCCTACACCTGTGAAAATTGGGAGCGGCATTTATCAAAAGGTGGAAGGCGCAAAAGCCACTGCGCCATCCATGTGGTCTTACCAAGAAGAGCTCAACAGTCGGTCCATTCTCCTCATGAAAGAACTCGGGAAAAGCTCATCGAACTCCACGAAGGCAGCGACACCAAGGTAAGTAAAGAGATCTTTACTTAATAAATTATATAATCTAAAAATGCAGGAAGGCGACGGCGAGTTCTCTTCATGCGAGAATACAAGACATCCTTAACTCTCTTCACGGAATTGGCCGAAGATAGAAAATCGGACGTAATAAGGTATGCCCTAAACTCGTTTCCAAGGAATACATTAGGCATCAATGGTAGATGCCTACAAAGTTTCCAAGGATTTATCTTCTTTAAAACTAGATGAACTTTTAGGTGAATTTGAACTTCATGAGCGTCTATGCTGACTGAGAAAGGTATTGCGTTGGTTGCAGGTACAGTGAACCCGGAACCGAAACCTCGACGGAGAACCGAACCAGCAACGGAACCAGACTACGATGATGAAGAAGGTGACATTACAACCGATGGTAAATCTCGTGAAGAAGCTCTACAAGGCGAAGGATTCACAAAAGAGATCTAAAGAAGGCGGTGAAATCAAAGGAAGGCCCACAAAATACAAAGATGAAGTTTGAAGTTACATGCTACGGGTGTAACCAAAAGGACACATCAAAACCAACTGCCCTAACTGAAGGAGATCAAAAGCAAAGAAGGAAAAAGGTCCTTAAGGCAACATGGGACGAGTCTTCATCGGACGGCAGACGCAGACGAACACGAGTCTACTCGCATTAATGGCGGGACCAAGTCGTCGAATCCGGATGCGAGGCGAGTCCGAGGCGGTCAGCAAAGCCACGGATCCGTATCCGTTTCAGAAGGACCGAGACCCATTGTAAGTATCTCCGGTTAAGCAGTTTAGTTAGCTATTTATCATGCAAATTAGCTAAGTCAAACACGAAAGTTAAGTCACTTCTAAAGGAGGTAACTAAGTGGTGACACCAAACCCTTACCGACCAGAGTCGGATGAATTTCAACTCAAGTTCAAAAACTTGAGGAAGAAAATTCAAGTTTAACAAATAAGGTTAAAGATTTAGAAAATACCTTAGAACGGTTTACTTTGGGCTCCAAGAATTTGGACTTGATTCTTGGGACACAAAGAGCCGTCTACAACAGAACTGGGTTGGGATACAAAAGTAAATATAAATCTTATTTATCACTAATAAACAAACAAAGTATTAAATCAGTCCAAGCATGGGTCTCCAAGTCTAACTTGGTTAATCAAGTTGGACTTGGCCAATACTGGGTTCCAAAGGATCAAATACACTACCTCGATAGACCATATCGAGGCCATGATCCAGGGGGAGCAAAAAGAAAAACAATCCTAAAAATTTAAAATTCTAAATTCAAAATTTAAATTAAAAATTAAAAATTAAATTCGAAATTGAAATTCAAAATTCGAAATTAAAAATTAAAATTAAATTCAAAATTTGAAATTAAAAATTAAAAATTAAATTCAAAATTCAAAATTGAAATTAAAAATTAAATTCAAAATTCGAAATTGAAATTAAAAATTAAATTCAAAATTCAAAATTCGAAATTAAAATTAAAAATTAAAAATTAAATTCAAAATTCAAAATTCGAAATTGAAATTAAAAATTAAATTCAAAATTCAAAATTCGAAATTGAAATTAAAAATTAAATTCAAAATTCGAAATTAAAATTAAAAATTAAAATTTAAATTCAAAATTCAAAATTCGAAATTAAAATTAAAAATTAAAAATTAAATTCGAAATTGAAATTAAAAATTTAAGTTAAAATTCAAAATTCGAAATTGAAATTAAAAATTAAATTCAAAATTCAAAATTCGAAATTAAAATTAAAAATTAAAAATTAAATTCGAAATTGAAATTAAAAATTAAATTCAAAATTCGAAATTGAAATTAAAAATTAAATTCAAAATTCAAAATTCGAAATTAAAATTAAAAATTAAAAATTAAATTCGAAATTGAAATTGAAAATTAAATTATAAATTCAAAACTCAAAATTAAAATCAAACTTCAAAATTAAGTTAAAAAAAAAAAATTCAAGATTTGAAATTAAAATAAAGATGGAGGATCCAGACTCGCTGGCACCCCCAACTAAACTACCCGGCAGGGTAACTGAACCTAATCTACCCGAAATGGGTAAAACAAGAGTAGATTACCCGGCAGGGTAATTTAAGTTAGATTAAAACGGACTAAGGTTAACTTGAACCACAGTACTGGTGAAGTTTTTGAATGATAGTACGTTAGGGAAGCTTGGGCATCGCATGTCTAGGAAGATATGGCTTCGACCTGGTGCATTTGGCCAAGTGGAACTGACCGAAGCTACCCTTAAATGGATCCTAACTAGTTAGACCAAGGTTTAGTACTAAGCTCAATGGGTAGGACTATTTGGAAAACCTCGAAGGCATGGTTACTTTAATGAGTTCCTTGTGACTCACCATAGCCCAGAAGTTTATCCAAAGAATGCTTACTTGTTGAACCCAAAGCTAAACCTGAATCTAACACAAAGTTAACCCAAACCTTAAAATTGAATTATAAATCATCTCACATCAATCATAAGTTTCCCTGATTGAAAATTTAGATCGGGTGAGATGACTAAGTAATAACATTCATTTGAAAATCAATTTTAAAAATCAATTTTAAAACTCAATTTCAAAATCAATTTCAAAATCAATTTTAAAAAACAATTTTTAAAATCAATTTTAAAAAACAATTTTCAAATTCAATTTTAAAACTCAAATTTCAAAATCAATTTTAAAACTCAATTATTTCAAAACCTCTTCAAAATTAAATTTAAATTAAAAAAAAAAAAAACCTTTTAAAACTCAACTTCAAAATTATTTTAAAACTTAAATTTCAAAATTATTTTTAAAACTTAAATTTCAAAATCGACTCACCTACGGGGAACGCGTCCTCACCTACTCCTCTCAGGAGATTTTACCTGTTGCCAGTACGATCCTCCAGATCGACTGGACTTTTGCTCGGCACTCGATGCTCCCGGACTTTCTGCTGAACATCCGCTTCACCGGCCAGTTCAGACTTTCACCTGGTTCGCGACACCAGGACTTTCCACCTAGGGTTACCACCCCCTAGGACTTTTGCCTGAAGCCATCGACCTGCCAAGACTTTCCGCATAGGGTTACCACCCCCTATGACCTAGGGTTACCACCCCCTAGGGTTTTACCTTGCCTAACCGCAGTTAGGACTTTCCTGAAACACTCAGCAAAAGCTGTCAGATAACAAAGCACCTTAACTTTGAATCCTTTGCCATAATCAAAACTTAGGTTCGATCGTCGGATGCTTCCCGCACCAACAATTAAAATTGATTTTGAAATTCAATTTTAAAAAATCAATTTTAAAACTCAAATTCAAAATCAATTTTAAAACTCAATTTTCAAAATCAATTTTAAAACTCAATTTTCAAAATCAATTTTAAAACTCAATTTCAAAAATCAATTTTAAAACTCAATTTTCAAAAATCAATTTTAAAACTCAATTTTCAAAATCAATTTTAAAACTCAATTTTCAAAATCAATTTTAAAACTCAATTTTCAAAATCAATTTTAAAACTCAATTTTCAAAATCAATTTTAAAACACAATTTTCAAAATCAATTTATAACTCAATTTCAAAATCGAAATCAATTTTAAAACTCAATTTTCAAAAATCAATTTTAAAACTCAATTTTCAAAATCAATCTTAAAACTCAATTTTCAAAATCAATTTTAAAACTCAATTTTCAAAATCAATTTTAAAACTCAATTTTCAAAATCAATTTTAAAACTCAATTTTCAAAATCAATTTTAAAACTCAATTTTCAAAATCAATTTTAAAACTCAATTTTCAAAATCAATTTTAAAACTCAATTTCAAAAATCAATTTTAAAACTCAATTTTCAAAAATCAATTTTAAAACTCAATTTTCAAAATCAATTTTAAAACTCAATTTCAAAATCAATTTTAAAACTCAAATTTCAAAATCAATTTTAAAACTCAATTTTCAAAATCAATTTTAAAACTCAATTTTCAAAATCAATTTTAAAACTCAATTTTCAAAATCAATTTTAAAACTCAATTTTCAAAATCAATTTTAAAACTCAATTTTCAAAATCAATCTTAAAACTCAATTTTCAAAATCAATTTTAAAACTCAATTTTCAAAATCAATTTTAAAACTCAATTTTCAAAATCAATTATAAAACTCAATTTCAAAAATCAATTTTAAAACTCAATTTTCAAAATCAATTTTAAAACTCAATTTTCAAAATCAATTTTAAAACTCAATTTTCAAAATCAATTTTAAAACTCAATTTTCAAAATCAATTTTAAAACTCAATTTCAAAATCAATTTTAAAACTCAATTTTCAAAATCAATTTTAAAACTCAATTTTCAAAATCAATTTTAAAACTCAATTTCAAAATCAATTTTAAAACTCAATTTTTCAAAATCAATTTTAAAACTCAATTTTCAAAATCAATTTTAAAACTCAATTTTCAAAATCAATTTTAAAACTAAATTTCAAAATCAATTTTAAAACTCAATTTTTCAAAATCAATTTTAAAACTCAATTTCAAAATCAATTTTAAAAACTCAATTTCAAAATCAATTTTAAAACTCAATTTCAAAATCAATTTTAAAACTCAATTTCAAAATCAATTTTAAAACTCAATTTTCAAAATCAATTTTAAAACTCAATTTTCAAAATCAATTTTAAAACTCAATTTTCAAAATCAATTTTAAAACTCAATTTTCAAAATCAATTTTAAAACTCAATTTTCAAAATCAATTTTAAAACTCAATTTCAAAAATCAATTTTAAAACTCAATTTTCAAAATCAATTTTAAAACTCAATTTTCAAAATCAATTTTAAAACTCAATTTTCAAAATCAATTTTAAAACTCAATTTTCAAAATCAATTTTAAAACTCAATTTTCAAAATCAATCTTAAAACTCAATTTTCAAAATCAATTTTAAAACTCAATTTTCAAAATCAATTTTAAAACTCAATTTTCAAAATCAATTTTAAAACTCAATTTTCAAAATCAATTTTAAAACTCAATTTTCAAAATCAATTTTAAAACTCAATTTTCAAAATCAATTTTAAAACTCAATTTTCAAAATCAATTTTAAAACTCAATTTTCAAAATCAATTTTAAAACTCAATTTTCAAAATCAATTTTAAAACTCAATTTTCAAAATCAATTTTAAAACTCAATTTCAAAATCAATTTTAAAACTCAAATTTCAAAATCAATTTTAAAACTCAATTTTCAAAATCAATTTTAAAACTCAATTTTCAAAATCAATTTTAAAACTCAATTTTCAAAATCAATTTTAAAACTCAATTTTCAAAATCAATTTTAAAACTCAATTTCAAAAATCAATTTTAAAACTCAATTTTCAAAATCAATTTTAAAACTCAATTTTCAAAATCAATTTTAAAACTCAATTTTCAAAAATCAATTTAAAACTCAATTTTCAAAATCAATTTTCAAACTCAATTTTCAAAATCAATTTTGAAACTCAATTTTCAAAATCAATTTTAAAACTCAATTTCAAAAATCAATTTTAAAACTCAATTTTCAAAATCAATTTTAAAACTCAATTTTCAAAATCAATTTTAAAACTCAATTTTCAAAATCAATCTTAAAACTCAATTTTCAAAATCAATTTTAAAACTCAATTTTCAAAATCAATTTTAAAACTCAATTTTCAAAATCAATTTTAAAACTCAATTTTCAAAATCAATTTTAAAACTCAATTTTCAAAATCAATTTTAAAACTCAATTTTCAAAATCAATTTTAAAACTCAATTTTCAAAATCAATCTTAAAACTCAATTTTCAAAATCAATTTTAAAACTCAATTTTCAAAATCAATTTTAAAACTCAATTTTCAAAATCAATTTTAAAACTCAATTTTCAAAATCAATTTTAAAACTCAATTTTCAAAATCAATCTTAAAACTCAATTTTCAAAATCAATTTTAAAACTCAATTTTCAAAATCAATTTTAAAACTCAATTTTCAAAATCAATTTTAAAACTCAATTTTCAAAATCAATTTTAAAACTCAATTTTCAAAATCAATCTTAAAACTCAATTTTCAAAATCAATTTTAAAACTCAATTTTCAAAATCAATTTTAAAACTCAATTTTCAAAATCAATCTTAAAACTCAATTTTCAAAATCAATTTTAAAACTCAATTTTCAAAATCAATTTTAAAACTCAATTTTCAAAATCAATTTTAAAACTCAATTTTCAAAATCAATTTTAAAACTCAATTTTCAAAATCAATTTTAAAACTCAATTTTCAAAATCAATCTTAAAACTCAATTTTCAAAATCAATTTTAAAACTCAATTTCAAAATCAATTTTAAAACTCAATTTTCAAAATCAATTTTAAAACTCAATTTTAAAAATCAATTTTAAAACTCAATTTTCAAAATCAATTTTAAAACTCAATTTCGAAATCAATTTTAAAACTCAATTTTCAAAATCAATTTTAAAACTCAATTTTCAAAATCAATTTTAAAACTCAATTTTCAAAATCAATTTTAAAACTCAATTTTCAAAATCAATTTTAAAACTCAATTTTCAAAATCAATTTTAAAACTCAATTTTCAAAATCAATTTTAAAACTCAATTTTCAAAATCAATTTTAAAACTCAATTTTCAAAATCAATTTTAAAACTCAATTGCAAAAATAAATTTTAAAAATCAATTTCAAAATCAATTTTAAAAATCAATTTTCAAACTCAATTTTCAAAATCAATTTTAAAACTCAATTTTCAAAATCAATTTTAAAACTCAATTTTCAAAATCAATTTTAAAACTCAATTTTCAAAATCAATTTTAAAACTCAATTTTCAAAATCAATTTTAAAACTCAATTTTCAAAAATCAATCTTAAAACTCAATTTTCAAAATCAATTTTAAAACTCAATTTTCAAAATCAATCTTAAAACTCAATTTTCAAAATCAATTTTAAAACTCAATTTTCAAAATCAATTTTAAAACTCAATTTTCAAAATCAATCTTAAAACTCAATTTTAAAAATCAATTTTAAAACTCAATTTCAAAATCAATTTTAAAACTCAATTTTCAAAATCAATTTTAAAACTCAATTTTCAAAATCAATTTTAAAACTCAATTTTCAAAATTAATTTTAAAACTCAATTTTCAAAATCAATTTTAAAACTCAATTTTCAAAATCAATTTTAAAACTCAATTTTCAAAATCAATCTTAAAACTCAATTTTCAAAATCAATTTTAAAACTCAATTTTCAAAATCAATCTTAAAACTCAATTTTCAAAATCAATCTTAAAACTCAATTTTCAAAATCAATTTTAAAACTCAATTTCAAAAATCAATTTTAAAACTCAATTTCAAAATCAATTTTAAAACTCAATTTTCAAAAATCAATCTTAAAACTCAATTTTCAAAATCAATTTTAAAACTTAAATTTCAAAATTATTTTTAAAACTTAAATTTCAAAATTATTTTAAAAATTCAATTTCAAAACTCCTTCAAAATTTATCTCTAACAAGTTTACTTCAATTTAACTATCGTGAAATCCATTAAAACAATTCAACCACTTCCTATGTAGGAATTGGATCAATGGATGTTGGATAGTGGCTGCTCCAGACACATGACTGGAGATAAATTGAAGTTTACTAAACTCACATACAAAAACTTAGGATCAGTTGCATTCGGTAACGAAGGTCAACTTAAGGTAATCAGAAGAGGTAATATCGAACTCAACTCCGATTTTATTATTCGAAAAGTCCTTTTAGTTGAAAATTTCAAGTTTAATTTACTAAGTATAAGTCAATTGTGTGATAGCGGATACTTAGTAACTTTTGACAAAACTAGGTGTTTAGTTAAAAACATTGAAAATTCTGAAATCTTACTTAAGGGACTTAGGATAAATAATATGTATTCAATTAATCTACCGACATCCTCAACAAAGTGTTTTCTAACACAAGAAGAGGAAACTACTTTGTGGCACAGAAGATTGTGTCACACTCACACTAGACTCATTTCAAAAATGAGTCATAATGGTCTAGTTAAAGGTTTACCAAACCTAAAATTCATTGAAAATTCTATCTGTAATGCTTGTCAACAAGGAAAACAAACTAAGTCAACACACAAATCAACAAATCTTGAAAGAACCAGCTCCTTACTTGAGCTCCTTCACCTTGACTTATTTGATTCACATGGAGCTAAGTCACTAAGCAAGAACCAGTATTACTTAGTAATAATTGATGACTACTCTAGATTTTCATGGGTAAAATTCCTAAAAACTAAAGATGAAACCTATGAAATATTTAGTAACTTTTGTAAATTAATAGAAAATGAAAAAGATACTAAAATTAAAAGAATAAGAAGTGATCACGGAGAATTTGAAAATCATAAATTTACCCAATTTTGTAAAATAAATGGATATCAACATGAATTTTCATGTCCTAGAACCCCAACAAAATGGTCCGTGGAACGTAAAAATAGAACTCTACAAGAAGCCGCTAGAACCATGTTAAATGAATATAATTTAAATCACCAATTGCGAAGCAATAAATACTGCAAATCATATTCAAAATCGAATTTTGATCAACAAATTTCACAAGAAAACCCCTTATGAACTATATTATCATAAAATTCCTAACTTAAATTATTTAAAAGTATTTGGATGTAAAGTTCACATTTTAAACACTAAAGATTATTTAAGAAAATTCACACCCAAATCTAACAAAGGAATATTTTTAGGATACTCCTCAAACAGTCGAGCCTATAGAGTCTACAATCAAAACACCCTAAAAGTTGAAGAAACAACTAATATAATATTTGATGAAGAAAATAATCTACCAAATATAAATGAGAATGTTGATATTGATCCAAGAAATATAGAAGATGATGAAATTCAACCAAATCTTAATAAACCAGAGGAACCAGCCCCTGACCCACTTATCAGACCAACTAGGGTCAGTACCTCTCACCCATCTGATCAAATTTTGGGTGATCCAAATCTAGGGGTAAGAACTAGATCCTCCTACAGAATTCACAGTCAGATTGCCCTAATTTCTAAAATCGAACCAAAAACAATAGAAGAAGCACTACCTGACCCGGACTGGATCATAGCTATGCAGGAAGAGTTAGCCCAATTTGAGAGAAATCAAGTCTGGGAACTTGTATCTAAACCCTCAAATAAATCAATAATCGATACAAAATGGGTATTTAGAAACAAGCTAGATGATCAAGGCGAAATAATTAGAAATAAGGCTAGGCTTGTAGCTAAAGGATTCAGCCAAGTTGAAGGTTTGGACTATGATGAAACCTATGCCCCAGTAGCTAGACTAGAATCCATTAGAATGTTGTTAGCCTATGCAGCAAACAAAGGATTTAAACTATACCAAATGGATGTCAAGTCAGCATTCTTAAATGGATTTATTAAGGAGGAAGTATATGTAAGCCAACCCCCAGGATTTGAGGACTTAGGATATCCTAATCATGTATTTAGGTTAAAAAAGGCCTTGTACGGACTTAAACAAGCCCCTAGGGCATGGTATGAACGACTGTCAAATCACTTAATATCCAAAGGTTTCAACCAAGGTCAAATAGATCCAACTCTATTTGTAAAAACTGTAGACAAAGACATCTTCATCGCTCAAATCTATGTTGATGATATAATTTTTGGATCAAATAACTCTAAATTTTTAAAAGAATTCACTAAATTAATGGAAAATGAATTCGAAATGAGCATGGTTGGTGAACTTAATTTTTTCTTAGGCTTACAAATAAAATAAACTAAAGATGGAATATATATTTATCAAACTAAATATGCAAAGGAATTAATTAAAAAATTCTGCATGGAAAACTCAAAAATAATAAATACACCCATGGCAACCAACATTAACATAGACTCTGACCCTGAAGGCAAACCAGTAGACCCAAAGTACTATAGGAGTGCCATAGGAAGCCTGCTTTACCTAACTGCAAGCCGACCCGACATATTATTTGCAGTTGGTATGTGCGCAAGATACCAGTCTTGTGCAAAAGAGTCACATTTAACCTATGTTAAAAGAATACTTAGGTACATTAAAGGTACTCTAAATATAGGACTCTGGTACCCTAGAACTTGCACCTTTGACCTTCTTGGCTATTCTGACTCGGATTACGCCGGATGCAAGTTAGACAGAAAAAGCACAAGTGGTAGTTGTCAATTTCTAGGACAATGCCTAGTAAGTTGGTCAAGTAGAAAGCAACATTGTGTGGCTTTGTCTACCACTGAAGCTGAATATATAGCCTTAGGTGAATGCACATCTCAATTGCTTTGGATGATGCACACTCTTAAAGACTATCAACTGAACTATCATAACACAAAAATCTCAATTGATAATATAAGTTCCATAAATTTAACAAAAAACCCAATTCATCACTCAAGGACTAAACATATAGAAGTGAAGCACCATTTTGTAAGGGATCATGTAGCTAAGGGTGATATTATACTCAACTATGTTGAGTCAAAATCTAATCTAGCTGACATCTTCACAAAACCCTTACCTGAACTTGAGTTCAGCTCACTTAGAAGACAAATAGGAATGTGTTGGGTAGAATAGACAATGTTTGGTTATCATTTGCTTTTAAATTTCTAGGAAAATACTTATTTCAAAAATTCCAATTTCTTAGAATTTTCAACATTTGGATCTAGCCTAAGCTTTCCCCTAGAAATCATGTTCCCCCTAGATTAAAGCCAGAGCATCTCACAAACACCTAGGTCTACCTTGCTTGTATTTGAAAAACTTAGAAAGGCGTGAGATGCATAGGGTACAGCCTGGACTCAGGAATGCTTATATTTGTGCATCAATATGAGTCTGGGCGTTAAACACATCATAAATAGTAATCAAGTCAGGTCTTCCAGCTCTAGCCAATTCTAACTGGACCAAATAGACTTAACTTGACTAACCATGTGAAAGCTACTGCCCTCTAGGCAATCAGCAAGTAGCTAAAGGTTAGACAATTAGGAAAAGTATGTTTCAATTTTTTGGTCAAGCATGATAGTACTTAAGGTTCTAATCAAATTACTTTACCTAATTATTTTAAAGGCTCTGATACTTAATCAATTTAAACTCAATAATTTAATTTGACTCATAATTGGACTAGAAAACAAACTACTGCTACTCCCTCTTTCCTTCTTCAAAATGGGTATTCAAAACTTAATTACAGTTTTTCAGAAAACTTATCTATGTAGTGAATATTCAATTATTATCAAATCTAGTCAACTTTTTTGTAACGGTTTAAAAGTTTTTAAGTGACTTCATATTTTATAACTTCTAAACAATTCCTTTTATTGAAAATTCAAATACTCCTATTTTCAAACCTAGTTAATGTCAAGACTATTTTAACTAGACTTAGTTATACTGTACTCTAAACTTAGCTATTTTTGCAAAATATCTTCTCAAGACAAATCATTTCAAAGCTAAATATATAGCTAAGTACCTTCATATTTGGCAAATTCCAAAATTCAAAAAGCTAAGTCGTTTTGTCAAAAAGAAAATTTATTCTTTGAAAACTTTCCTTCAGAAAAATACAAATCTACTCTCAAACTGGTTTATTTTTGATGTATGGCAAAGGGGGAGAGTAGGTAAATTAAAAGTTAAAGGAAAATTCAAATTATTTAATAAAAGGCGGGCTTTTATTAAGGGGGAGTCTAATATTACCAAGGTAAAAAGTTTCCAGCTTAACTGTTATTTCATTTGAAGTTTATTTAAGCCTGGTTAACGTTATGCAGTTATTACATATATTCAGTTATTACAAATGTTTTTTTTAACTTTGAATTACGTATTGCCATAATCAAAAAGGGGCAGATTGTTGGTGCGGGAAGCATCCGACGATCGAACCTAAGTTTTGATTATGGCAAAGGATTCAAAGTTAAGGTGCTTTGTTATCTGACAGCTTTTGCTGAGTGTTTCAGGAAAGTCCTAACTGCGGTTAGACAAGGTAAAACCCTAGGGGGTGGTAACCCTATGCGGAAAGTCTTGGCAGGTCGATGGCTTCAGGCAAAAGTCCTAGGGGGTGGTAACCCTAGGTGGAAAGTCCTGGTGTCGCGAACCAGGTGAAAGTCTGAACTGGCCGGTGAAGCGGATGTTCAGCAGAAATTCCGGGAGCATCGAGTGCCGAGCAAAAGTCCAGTCGATCTGGAGGATCGTACTGGCAACAGGTAAAATCTCCTGAGAGGAGTAGGTGAGAAAATTGATTTTGAAAATTGAGTTTTAAAATTGATTTTGAAAATTGAGTTTTAAAATTGATTTTTGAAATTGAGTTTTAAGATTGATTTTGAAAATTGAGTTTTAAAATTGATTTTTGAAAATTGATTTTTGAAATTGAGTTTTAAAATTGATTTTGAAAATTGAGTTTTAAAATTGATTTTGAAAATTGAGTTTTAAAATTGATTTTGAAAATTGAGTTTTAAAATTGATTTTGAAAATTGAGTTTTAAAATTGATTTTGAAAATTGAGTTTTAAAATTGATTTTGAAAATTGAGTTTTAAAATTGATTTTGAAAATTGAGTTTTAAAATTGATTTTGAAATTGAGTTTTAAAATTGATTTTGAAAATTGAGTTTTAAAATTGATTTTGAAATTGAGTTTTAAAATTGATTTTGAAAATTGAGTTTTAAAATTGATTTTTGAAAATTGAGTTTTAAAATTGATTTTTGAAATTGAGTTTTAATATTGATTTTGAAAATTGATTTTTAAGATTGATTTTGAAAATTGAGTTTTAAAATTGATTTTGAAAATTGAGTTTTAAAATTGATTTTGAAAATTGAGTTTTAAAATTGATTTTGAAAATTGAGTTTTAAAATTGATTTTTGAAATTGAGTTTTAAAATTGATTTTGAAAATTGAGTTTTAAAATTGATTTTGAAAATTGAGTTTTAAAATTGATTTTGAAAATTGAGTTTTAAAATTGATTTTGAAAATTGAGTTTTAAAATTGATTTTGAAAATTGAGTTTTAAAATTGATTTTGAAATTTGAGTTTTAAAATTGATTTTGAAAATTGAGTTTTAAAATTGATTTTGAAAATTGAGTTTTAAAATTGATTTTGAAAATTGAGTTTTAAAATTGATTTTGAAAATTGAGTTTTAAAATTGATTTTGAAAATTGAGTTTTAAAATTGATTTTGAAAATTGAGTTTTAAAATTGAGTTTTAAAATTGATTTTGAAAATTGAGTTTTAAAATTGATTTTGAAAATTGAGTTTTAAAATTGATTTTGAAATTTGAGTTTTAAAATTGATTTTGAAAATTGAGTTTTAAAATTGATTTTGAAATTTGAGTTTTAAAATTGATTTTTGAAATTGAGTTTTAAAATTGATTTTGAAAATTGAGTTTTAAGATTGATTTTTGAAATTGAGTTTTAAAATTGATTTTGAAAATTGAGTTTTAAGATTGATTTTGAAAATTGAGTTTTAAAATTGATTTTGAAAATTGAGTTTTAAGATTGAGTTTTAAAATTGATTTTGAAAATTGAGTTTTAAAATTGATTTTGAAAATTGAGTTTTAAAATTGATTTTGAAAATTGAGTTTTAAAATTGATTTTTGAAATTGAGTTTTAAAATTGATTTTGAAAATTGAGTTTTAAGATTGATTTTGAAAATTGAGTTTTAAAATTGATTTTGAAAATTGAGTTTTAAAATTGATTTTGAAAATTGAGTTTTAAAATTGATTTTTGAAATTGAGTTTTAAAATTGATTTTGAAAATTGAGTTTTAAAATTGATTTTGAAAATTGAGTTTTAAAATTGATTTTGAAAATTGAGTTTTAAGATTGATTTTGAAAATTGAGTTTTAAGATTGATTTTTGAAAATTGAGTTTTAAAATTGATTTTTGAAATTGAGTTTTAAAATTGATTTTGAAAATTGAGTTTTAAAATTGATTTTGAAATTGAGTTTTAAAATTGATTTTGAAAATTGAGTTTTAAAATTGATTTTGAAAATTGAGTTTTAAAATTGATTTTGAAAATTGAGTTTTAAAATTGATTTTGAAAATTGAGTTTTAAAATTGATTTTGAAATTGAGTTTTAAAATTGATTTTTGAAAATTGAATTTCAAAATCAATTTTAATTGTTGGTGCGGGAAGCATCCGACGATCGAACCTAAGTTTTGATTATGGCAAAGGATTCAAAGTTAAGGTGCTTTGTTATCTAACAGCTTTTGCTGAGTGTTTCAGGAAAGTCCTAACTGCGGTTAGGCAAGGTAAAACCCTAGGGGGTGGTAACCCTAGGTCATAGGGGGTGGTAACCCTATGCGGAAAGTCTTGGCAGGTCGATGGCTTCAGGCAAAAGTCCTAGGGGGTGGTAACCCTAGGTGGAAAGTCCTGGTGTCGCGAACCAGGTGAAAGTCTGAACTGGCCGGTGAAGCGGATGTTCAGCAGAAAGTCCGGGAGCATCGAGTGCCGAGCAAAAGTCCAGTCGATCTGGAGGATCGTACTGGCAACAGGTAAAATCTCCTGAGAGGAGTAGGTGAGGACGCGTTCCCCGTAGAGGGAACAGTAGGCGTCGGGTCGACCTAGGGTTTCCGGTTGGAAACCCGAAGTCAGACCCGGACAGTCCGGAGACTGTCATAATTTCATATTCATACTATTATGTTGTGTTAACTTTGTGTTGCAGGTATCTTTGGATTAACATACTTGCAGGTACCAAAAACACAAAGAAGGACTCGGATGAACAGTGTCCGAGGCGCCTCCATGGAGCTTGGAGGCGCCTCGGGTGCGAGCCAGGAAAAGGCCAGCGCAGCAGACTGGAGGCGCCTTGAATGGGGTTCAAGGCGCCTTGGATAGGCTGAAGGCGCCTTAAACCAGATAGAGTTCGACCAGGTCCGTGCTGATCCACGCGGGTGACTCGACTCGTTCAAGGCGCCTTGGTGAACAGTGTAAGGCGCCTTGAACCCCCTTTATAAGGGGTCTCGACCAGCAGCTTCAGAACACAACTTCCAAGCAATCCTTGTGCTGCGTGCTGCTCATTCAACGACCCTGAAGTGCTGTTACAAGTCCACGATGACCAGGAACTTCGAGATTACGATTCTGTCGTCGGTATACTTGTTTTTAATTACTGTACTACTTGTAAATCTTGTACTCCTTATTTGTACTTATAAGTGTTGCCCACCGAAAGCGATCAAGGATCGCGGGCCTTCGAGTAGGAGTCGACCTAGGCTCCGAACGAAGTAAAACTACTTGTGTTCTTCTGTGATTGCGTTCGTTACTTCCGTTGCGTAAATTTACTTTGATAGTTTTACGATTCCGATAATCGAACAAATAGCCGCGAGCGCTATTCACCCCCCCTCTAGCGCGTCTCGATCCAACAGACTGCTTTAAGAGTGAAGAACTGCCTTCAATAAGCATCATAGACTCCATCAACTTCTTCCCACAATCATTGCAAATCTTCAACTAACACCTCCATATAGACATCAATATCGTTTCCCGGTTGTTTAGGCCCTGAAATGAGCATAGTTAGCATGATGTATTTCTTCTTCATGCACATATTTAGAAGTAAATTATAGTTGACCAACATGATTTGCCAACAGCTATACCAACTACTAAGGTTGCTATGAGGATTAATGCCATCAGCTGCAAGTGCTAGGCGAAGATTTCTTGGCTCACTTTCAAAGTCGAGCCACATATGATCCACTAATTTCCACGATGGTGAATCAACTGGATGACGTAATTGACCAACAACTCTTATAGAATCTGCATGCCATGTTAAATTTCTTGAGGTCTCTAAAGATTTAAACATGCGCTTAAATCTTGGTATTCTTGGTGCAAGTTGCACCAGAATCAAACCTGAGTTTTAATGTTGTCAAAGGTTCAAGTTAAGTCTTGTTATGATCTAACAAGTTGACTGAGTGTGCAGGATGTTTACTCAACCAGAAAAGTCCTAGCTGGAGGCTAGGCGGAGAAATCTTAGCAGATCGTGGAACCCAGGTGCAAGTCCAAGCAGGTCAAAGGGACCCTACGCTTGGCGGTGTGATCGAGAGGTCTGGAGGACCGAAGATCAAAAGGAAAAGTCCTGGGGAGCCGATCAAGGCTGAGTGAAAAGTCCAAACTAGATCGGAGGATCAAAGTTTGGTAGGTAGGTTAAGGTAAACAACTGGAGGAGCGACAGGGAGGTCGGGTTCCCGAAGGGAACAACCTTAGGTCGCTAATCCAACTGAAGAAACCGGGAAGGTTTCAAAGTTGAGATCAAGACAATTCTACTGCCTTACATTTTATTCCTACTTTATATTATT
Source organism: Zingiber officinale (assembly GCF_018446385.1). NCBI lineage: Eukaryota > Viridiplantae > Streptophyta > Magnoliopsida > Zingiberales > Zingiberaceae > Zingiber > Zingiber officinale. The sequence goes on from NC_055996.1 coordinate 109,810,207, forward strand.
GCACTAACATCTGCTTTGTAGGAAATTTTTTTCGTAACATTATGCTGCAGGTTCAACTGGATCGGTTGATTGAACCTGTGGTTCGGTCGACCGAACAAAGCAAACTCAAAGCAGTAATTCAGCTCAGAACAAATCATACCAAAGTTTGGTCAAAGCATGATCGGTCGACCGAAAAGTAAGATCGGTCGACCGAACCAGGGTGACTCAGCACAGGACAGATCATCAGCAGCGATCAGCAGGAAAGGAAAAAAGGCTGATCCGTCGACCGAACCAGAGGATCGGTCGACCGATCTAATCAGCATTAAACAGCATTAAAAATAAGATCTTTGGCATATTTCGACGAACAAGGAAAAGACTTGTTCAGTCGACTGAACCATTAAAGACCAGTAAATGCAAAAGATTGAGCCAGCTTCAAACTTCAGCCAGGAAGGAAGAGAGCGGGTTCGGTCGACCGAACAGTGGGATCGGTCGACCAAACCCCCAGTACACCTATAAAAACAGGCTCGAAGACAGAGGCTAACAGAACTTCTGATTATCTCCAAGTCTTCTCTCTGCGTACGGATTGTGCTACAAGCCCTCATCAACTCTGCAAATCTACTCCATCCGGAAGTACCGACCGAGCTTCAACCTACACACATAATTGTCGGTATATTTTCATATTGCACTTAATTTCAATAAGATAGTAGGATTGTTACTATCTTATTCTATTGTACTTGTATGATCTACTTCTCTCCGAGGATTTCAGAGAGAAAGATTATAGTGATTTGCCCATCGGTACGATCAAGGACCGCGGGCCTTCGAGTAGGAGTTGAGCTAGGCTCCGAACGAAGTAAAAGAACGTGTCTCTTCATTTAATTTCTGCTGCTTAACTTTGTTTTTAAAAAGGATAAAGAAAAGTTTTAAAAAGCGATATTCACCCCCCCCCCCCCTTCTATCGCAAGTTCCCGATCTATCAATTGGTATTAGAGCGGGTTAGCTCTGAAATTTCATAACTGATTTTCAAAGCAATTTTTAAAACTTTTTTATTTTCTTTTAGAAATATTTTTTATATTTTTTTTAAGCACTACTAATCCCAAGACGAAAGTCTTGGAAATATTTTTCTCTTAATTTTTTTTCTTGCAAGGATGTCGAACTCTTATCAAGAAGGTTACAACACCGTAAGGCCTCCACTGTTCAAAGGAGAGAACTTTAGTTATTGGAAAAATAGAATGGAGTGCTACTTGAAGTCCGACATCGAGCTCTGGTTTACAATCCTAAAAGGTTACACTCTACCGACGAAAGACGGAACAACTTTAGAACAAGAAGAATGGACTCCTCAAATGATCAAGAAGGCTCAACTAAATTACAAGGCGATCAACATCATTCAGTGCGGGCTCACAATGGAGGAGTTGAACCGAGTCGGTCCCTACGACAACGCCAAAGAATTGTGGGACTCACTAGTCAAACTACACGAAGGAACCAACGACTCAAAGGTAAACAAAAGGGATTTACTTTTAAACGATTTATTTAATATAAAAATATTTCCTGGAGAGACGGTCTCGCAACTACACGCTCAACTGAAGGACATACTTAACGGCCTCCACCTGATCGGACACAACCTGGAAAATCGTGACACGATAAGGTACGCTCTGAACGCCTTTCCGAGGAATGCTTTGTGGGCATCAATTGTAGATGCATACAAAGTTTTCAAAGATCTTTCAATTCTAAGTTAGACGAGTTATTTTGTGAATTGAAATTACACAAACAGTCTAACACAAGCCATGTCAAGAAAGGTGTAGCGTTGTATGCAGGTTCAAGCAAGGAAACAAAATCAAAAATGAAGATCGAGTCAGAAAGCGAATCAGACTCTGACTCAACGAACGAAGAAGAATTAGTCAACATGGTCCGAAGGTTGTTGACTAAGAAGAAGTTTAGAAGAAGCACCAAGAAGACCCCACCGAACCAGATCCAAAACAAATCAGAAATGATCTGTTATGGATGCAACAAGAAGGGGCATTTCAAAAATGAATGCCCAAATCAGAAAGAAGAAAGACCCAAATCAAAAAGACGAAAGAAGGCTCTTCAAGCGACATGGGATGAAACTGCTTCCGACGAATCCGACGCGGAGCAAATGAAGTACTCGAGCCATCTTGCATTTATGGCAAGAAATGAAGATTCCGAGTCTGAGTCCGACGAAGAGTACGAATCCAAGATCGACATCGAGTCCGACTAAAGCAACGGATCAAAAGATCCAAATATGGTAACAATTTATTCCAAGTCTAATTTACTTAAAGTAGTTAAATGTTTGTTTAAAAAATTATCAAAATTTGAAAAACAAAATAACTTGTTACTTAAGGAAATAGACCACCTTAAGCGACAAGTTAACTTGAGTGACTCGACTAATCAAGTTCAAGTCGGAACTTCAACTCAAGTTGAAAAACTTGAGGAAGAAAATTCTGATTTGAAAGGTCAAGTCGAGCGACTTAAGAAAACGTTGGAAAGGTTCGAAATGGGATCCAAGTGTCTAAATATGGAACTTGGATCGCAACGAGCCATGTACAACAAATCAGGACTCGGTTACAAACCCAGATAAACAAACAAATCATACTTATCTTTAATCAGTCAAAATACTAGAAGGCAAGTCCAAGCATGGGTTCAAACAAAACTTTTAACCAAACAAATTGAACCAAATCTATACTTGGTCCCTAAGAGTCAAATCCATTACTTAGATAGACCTTATCTAAGCTATGACTCAGGGGGAGCAAGTAGAAAAATAATACAACCAACTTGATTAACCAAACTCAATACTTAAGATTAGGTTTATTTTCTGCTTTGAACGGTTAGATGAAAAAGGTTTACCAAACCCTACAACATAGCATCGGAATGGATTGGGATGATAGTACGTCAAGAAAACTTTGTCGAAGGCATGTCTAGGCTGAATATGGAATTCTACCTGGTGCATTAGACTTAGTGGATCTGACCGAAGCTACCCCAGTCAAACATGGGCAAGTTAGACCAAGATTTAGTATTAAGTTTTTTGGGCGGAAACAGTTTGGAAAGTTTTCAGCAAGTGGTCCACCGTTGATACACAAGAAGGTCATATGTCTCGCCACTGAACTGAAAGCTTATCCTTATGAAGCCTGCTTGATTAACCCAAAGCTAAGTTTGAATCTAACATGGGTTCAATAACCTTTTTCAAACCTAATTAAATTCAAACTTAACTATTAAACCTAATTAAATTCAAACTTAATTATTAAACCTAATTAAATTCAAACTTAATTTTCAAACCTAATTTAAAACTTAATTAAAACCTTTTAAAAATTTATTTTAAAACTTAATTAAAACTTTTTAAAAAATTATTTAAAACCTTTTTTTTAAAAAAAAATTATTTTAAAACTTAATTAAAACCTTTTAAAAATTATTTTAAAACTTAATTAAAACCTTTTAAAAATTATTAAAACTTTTTAAAAATTATTTTTAAACTTAATTAAAACCTTTTAAAAAATTATTTTAAAACTTAAAACCTTTTAAAATTTCTTAAAACTTTTTAAAAATAATTTTAAAACTTAATTAAAACTTTTTAAAAAATTATTTTAAAACTTAATTAAAAATCTTTTAAAAATTATTTTAAAACTTAATTAAAACCTTTTAAAAATTATTAAAAAATTTTAAAAAATTATTTTAAAACTTAATTAAATTTTTTTAAAAAATATTATTTTAAAACTTAATTTAAAACCTATTAAAATTATTTTAAAATTAATTAAAAACTTTTTCAACTTAAATAAAATTATTTTAAAATTAATTAAAAACTTTTTCAACTTAATTAAAATTATTTTAAAATTAATTAAAAAAATTTTCAACTTAGTTAAAATTATTTTAAAACTTAATTAAAAACTATTTCAACTTAATTAAAATTATATTAAATTTTAATTAAAACCCTTTTAAAAAATTATTTTAAAACTTAATTAAAAAATTATTTTAAAACTTAATTAAAAACTTTTTAAAAAATTAAATTTTTTTAAAACTTAATTTAAAACCTATTAAAATTATTTTAAAATTAATTAAAAACTTTTTCAACTTAATTAAAATTATTTTAAAATTAATGGAAAACTTTTTCAACTTAATTAAAATTATTTTAAAATTAATTAAAAACTTTTTCAACTTAGTTAAAATTATTTTAAAATTAATTTAAAACTTTTTCAACTTAGTTAAAATTATTTTAAAATTAATTTAAAATTTTTTCAACTTAATTAAAATTAATTTAAAACTTTTTCAACTTAGTTAAAATTAACTTAATTAAAATTATTTTAAAATTAATTAAAAAAAATTTCAACTTAGTTAAAATTATTTTAAAATTTATTAAAAACTTTTTAAAAAATTATTTTAAAACTTAATTAAAAACCTTTTAAAATTATTTTAAAACTTAATTAAAATTTTTTTAAAACTTAATTAAAATTTTTTTAAAAATTATTTTAAAACTTAATTTAAAACCTTTTAAAATTGTTTTAAAATTAATTAAAAACTTTTTTAAAACTTATTTTAAAACTTAATTAAATTTTTTTAAAACTTAATTAATTTTTTTAAAATTCATTTTAAAAATTAATTAATTTTTTTTAAAAAAACTTATTTTAAAACTTAATTAAATTCTTAAAACTTTATTAAAACTTAATTAAACTTAAAAAAAATGTGGGGAGATCGGTCAACCGATCATCATTACCTGTCGACCGATAATCGTCTGGCCTTTTTGAACCGATGATTTAATCGATGAACATTTAATTTATCGATCGACCGATAGTTATTTTCGATCGACCGAATCTTTAATACTCACCGCCAGTTCTCTATTAGTGCACGGAAAATCATTCATCCTGAATTTATCAGTCGACTGATCCCTAGTATCGGTCGACCGAACATCTACCTCTTTGCATCGGATGACGACGAATTAATTGGATCGGTCGACCGATCCGCTTATCGGTCGACCGATAAAGCTCTATAAAACACCCACAGAACCTCGAGTTCTTCTTCAAACGAGATTGGATCTCGCAACCCACAGAATTTATTGGATCTCTTCAAACGTCTCTTCCTATTCCTCACATCTCCGACGATCTGTCGAAATTCTGCGTTCACAAACCATGTCTCGGTATGATTTAAAGTTTAGTCTTTTCTTATCGCACATTTACTTATTGTTTTCTCTTTTCCTTTTAGTGAAAAACTACGTAAAACTTGCCCAAAAGGAGGCTAGTTCCTCCAATCCCAGCCAAGACCCTAGGTTCTCCACAGAAGACTTAGATCAATCCTTTTCAAACAAGACCTTTTTAGTTGTGGGTACTAGATGTCTTGATCTACCATTTTATCAAACCTATTGTCCTGAAATTGTCGACATTATTCAACATTACTCATTGGACAGTCTGGTTCTTTGTAGACATGCTTATAATCTCACACTCTACACTGAATTTTACCATAATTTTTGTGAGATTGATGCGTATCATTTTAAGACTAGAGTTGCATCAAGAGATATGTTATTTGATTTTGATGTATTCTCTCGCTTCCTCCGCATGCGTCCATCACATACTCGGATCTTTCCTTATCCATCATACCCTAACGTCTTGCCCAAGCCATTTTCTCATCTCACTCTCGATCTTATGTATGCTAATTTCTTCCAAGGTCGTCGACCAAGGAAGATGTCATCCGTCCCACTAAGCCCAAACGACAATGCACTATACAAAATGGTTGTCTCATGCATACATCCTTTGTCATCCAGAGACCATGCAGTTCTACGTCCTGTTCACCTTTTTCTGATGTATGTCCTTAAGCATAAACTGGATATAGATCTTGCTTATTAGATTTTTAAATCCATAATCTACTACTCTGGCTATAGTACCTCATTTAAGGTACACATGGTTCATTGTCATATTCTTACTGCTTTTATAGCCTCCTTAGGTGTAGGAGTTGGGCGTGGTGAGTTGATTGAGTTGTCCGATTTTGATCTCATAGGTATTCGACAAATGTCTTTGGTTGGGATTAAGGCTAGTTCTCAGGGTCTGGTTTACAAGCGTACTCATCCGTACTATGTTCCACCTGTTGAGGAAGCGATTGATGCTGAGGACATCCCCATTGCTGTAGAGGAACCCTATATACCATCATTAGCTATTATTGAGTACTCCCAGACTCCAGTCTTTGATGCTGCTAAGGTGACTTCATCTACAGCCCCTCCTCCTCACTTTAGTGATTCATTCAGTCAGCTCCGAGACGATATTTTTGGTCGTTTCGACTCTCTTCAGACGATGTTTCAGGATCAGCTGACAGATTTTCGTCAGGATATTACTCGACGAGTAGAGACGTTGGAGGCACAGTAGACTAGGATGTTTAGCTATTTTCGTTCTGCCCATGATCCTCCACCTCCTGACATCTGACTCTTTATATGTCTTTCTGGACTAGTGTGACTGATCAGACTTTTGTATTTGACCCTTGTCCTAAAATTTGTAGTTCTGGTTACTTATTTTTGCATACTTGTTGGATGTATTTTGTAGAATAGGTCCTTTTATTTTGAAAATTATTACTTAGTTTATTTTTCAAAATTATTTTTGTAAAAATCCCCTTTCAAAAATTTTTGAAAGTTCTTTCAAAATATTTTATTTCCTGGAGTAGCCTAGGTCTTACCGTAGATTTGCATGTTCCTATAGTCCTAGGAGCCAGCATCTCACAAACACAGTCGGATCCCTTGTTTGATAACTTAGAATGGGTGAGATGCTTAGGTCTTAGCCCTATATTTCAGATGCTTATGTCAGTGCATCGCTATAAATCTGGGCTTTAAACAACATACATGAATCAATTTGGGTTAACTAGCTAGTAAAAATCTAGTTAGTACTAAATACTCAAATTGACCAACCTGAGTCATCAGCTACTATCTTGTGGTAGTTAGCCTTGAATAAAGGTTGGACATTTCATCATAAGGACAAATTTTCCTTAGTTTTCCTACTCATGCTTGGACTTTTAGGAATTTGTCAATTTTAAGGGGAGCTTCAGAACGAGATTTTTAAGTTTATATCATTTTCAAATTTTTTTTTACTTAGTGACCAAATCATTCTCAAATAATTTTCAAAATGTTTTTCAAAAATTTATTCTTTTCCAAATTTTAACTAAATAAAATTTTTCAAATAGCTCTTTCCATTACGAAAACTTTTTCATAAATTTTAACTTATCAAATCTTTCAAAATTTTCAAAATTATTATTGACTTAGTAAAATTTTTAATTAAATTTTTATCCTTTTCAAAATTATTTTTTTTACTTAGTAAAAAAAATTTTCAAAATTTAATTCAAATTTTTTTAGTATAACTTCCTTAGTAAATTTTACAAAATTATTTTGCTTAGTAAAGTTTTTCAAAATTTTATTCAAATTTAGTAATATGTTTAAAATTTTTACTTAGTAAAATTTTTCAACAATTTTTTCAAAATTTACTTTACTTAGTAAAATATTTCAAAATTTCATCATTTTTACTTAGCAAAACTTTAAGGTTAAAATTTTACTTGGTTATTGAATCTACCCCTATTTTTGATGTGTGTCAAAGGGAAGAGATAGTGAATTCAGGGGGAGTTATTTAACTCAGGGGGAGAAAAGTTAAATTGTTTGTTTATTTACTTGTTGCATATGTTTAAACTTAACTTTGAACCTTGGTTGCCAAACATCAAAAAGAGGGAGATTGTTGGTGCAAGTTACACCAGAATCAAACCTGAGTTTTGATGTTGTTAAAGGTTCAAGTTAAGTCTTGTTATGATCTAACAAGTTGACTGAGTGTGCAGGATGTTTACTCAACCAGAAAAGTCCTAGTTGGAGGCTAGGCGGAGAAATCTTAGCAGATCGTGGAACCCAGGTGCAAGTCCAAGCAGGTCAAAGGGACCCGACGCTTAGCGATGTGATCAAGAGGTCTGGAGGACCGAAGATCAAAAGGAAAAGTCCTGGGGAGTCGATCAAGGCTGAGTGAAAAGTTCAAACTAGATCGGAGGATCTAAGTTTGACAGGTAGGTTGAGGTAAACAACTGGAGGAGCGACAGGGAGGTCGGGTTCCTGAAGGGAACAACCTTAGGTCGCTGATCCAACTGAAGAAACCGGGAAGGTTTCAAAGTTGAGATCAAGACAGTTCTACTGTCTTACATTTTATTCCTGCTTTATATTATTGCACTAACATCTGTTTTGCAGGAAAGTTTTTTCGTAACACTGTGCTGCAGGTTCGACTGGATCGGTCGACTGAACTAGTGGTTCGGTCGACCGAACAAAGCAAACTCAAAGCAGTAATTCAGTTCAGAATATATCAGACCAGAGTCCGGTCAAAGCATGATCGGTCGACCGAAAAGTAAGATTGGTCGACCGAACCAGGGTGACTCAGCACAGGACAGATCATTAGCAGCGATCAGCAGGAAAGGAAAAAAGGTTGATCGGTCGACCGAACCAGAGGACCGGTCGACCGATCCAATCAGCATTAAACAACATTAAAAAGAAGATCTCTGGCAAATTTCGACGAACAAGGAAAAGGCTTGTTCGATCGACCTAAAAGATGGTTCGGTCGACTGAACCATTAAAGACCAGTAAATGCAAAAGATCGAGCCAGCTTCGAACTTCAGCCAGGAAGGAAGGGAGCGGGTTCAGTCGACCGAACAGTGGGATCGGTCGACCGAACCTCTAGTACACCTATAAAAATAGGCTCGAAGACAGAGGCTAAACAGAACTTCTGATTATCTCCAAGTCTTCTCTCTGCGTACGGATTGTGCTACAAGCCCTCATCGACTCTACAAATCTACTCCGTCTGGAAGTACCGACCGAGCTTCAACCTACACACATAATTGTCGGTATATTTTTATATTGCACTTAATTTCAATAAGATAGTAGGATTGTTACTATCTTATTCTATTGTACTTGTATGATCTGCTTCTCTCCGAGGATTTTGGAGAGAAGGGTTATAGTGATTTGCCCATCGGTGCGGTCAAGGACCGCAGGCCTTCGAGTAGGAGTCGAGCTAGGCTCCTGACGAAGTAAAAGAACGTGTCTCTTCGTTTAATTTCCGCTGCTTAACTTTGTTTTTAAAAAGGATAAAGAAAAGTTTTAAAAAGCAATATTCACCCCCCCCCCCCTCTATCGCAAGTTTCCGATCTATTAGGTATGGGAGGGAAATATCAAACCACCTTAGCGGGAACACCTTTCTTCTCAACCTTGTTTTTGGTTAGCTTCCACCATGACAAGCCATATTTAGGGCAGCTTGTGCAGTTTTTATATTGCTTCCTATAAAGAATGCTATAATTGGAATAAACATGAATCTTTTCATGAGTCAACGCCAAGCAACTCAACGTCTTTTTTACATCATACATTGAGGATGGTAGATTATGATTATTTGGCAACATATCCCCAAAATCTAATAGTAGATCTGAAAATAGAGCATCACTCATTCCATGTCTTGCTTTGGTATTGTACAATTTCACAAGTGCACTCAATTTTGTGTAACGTTGACATCCCTTGTACAATGACTTCTCTGATTTCTCTAAAAATTTCATAAATTCTTCAAGATTTTTTGTATAATTATCATACGCTGCCTCACACATATGAGCGGTTTCAAAGTTGTCATAATAATTATCAACTGACTCTTGGTTGACACTCCATTTTACTTTATCATCTTTGGCAGGCTCACCATGCCAAATCCAATTCACATAATTTTGACTAAAACCATGGAAATAAAGATGCTCTAAAATGGACTTGACCGGTCCTTTTTTAAGATTGATACATTTGCAATAAGGACAATGAATATTATTGGGGTCAATATTAGGATTCTGTAAACAATCGTTAATGAACTATTTCACACCCTCCTCATACTGTTTGGACCTTCTATCCAAGTATATCCAAGATTTATCCATTTCAATCAAGCAAAATCTACAAACAAATAGGTCAAAATCAAAAGATATTAAAGTGAATAAACAAAAGTTAAAAAAATACTATATGTAGTTTAAAATGTAAAATCCATGAAACTTTAATTTATAAATTCTAATGCAAGAAGTAAGAAGAGACTGTTCAAAGAGGTAGGTGTATGAAAAATTTTTTTACATAACGTTCAGAAGTATAATAAAAACGATCGAATGTTTCCAAAAATGACCGAAGTATAATCATGACAGTAGTATAATGGTGACAAGTTCACCCTACAAACAATCATGACAAATTCACCTTACACATGTTTCCAAAAATGACCAAGTATAATCTCATCTTGTTTTCTTACGTAATTAATTAAGTTATATACAAATTTAGAACTTCAACCATTCTCAAAGAAAAGAAAATATATTCTGCTTCTAATGCAAAGAAAGCATACTAGAATATTGTAAGCTACCACAACACATGAGCAATGAAATAATGTAAGGAAAGAAGATAATAACACATGCTACAATATCCAAGTCATCTAAAAAGACACTTGCTATTACCACCAAAATCACAAGTAAAACATCCAATGCTGGTGAGAGCAAAAAGGAATCTGTTAAAGTTGTCAAAAAAAAAAGACTAAACGTATCAAGATGCCACGATATTGCTTGTTTGACTTTGTTTTTGGTAAGTTCAGTTTTTCTTCTTCTGTTGCTTGCTCTATATGATTTTTTTTTTTTGACTTTGTCTATATGAAGTTCATTTATTCTTCTTCTGTTTTTGCACTATCCAATAAGAACAAAAATAAGAAGTCTGAATGTCCCAGTGTACATATAACAAAATTTTAGTTTAATTATTCATTTGAAGCCTTAAACCTTTGCTTTACTCGGAGAAATTATTTGCATGATTCATGACTATGTTCGGTACTTATTCAGCTTTTTTTACTAAATATTATCAATTCTGATGAATTTCTAAGATACAAACTAAACTTAAGGTTTGACATCATGAATGGCGGGTCAAATAAAAATTTAGCTAAAGTATAAAGTAACAAGGTTATATTAACAAGAAGAAAAATAAGCTCTTTATTTTTCTGGGGCTGTGTAATGTGTGAAGATGAAATTATGTGGTTAACAATGATGATATATGATTCCTAAAAAATTTGCCTATGTTTTTCAACTTAAATTGTCGACTTTCATGCTAAAGGAGAAGCAATTGGTGTTAATTGTTCAATTTATCTACTTTTCACTGCCAACTAAATGACTGTATATGGATGATGAAGCTAAGTTGTAGTTGCCCTAAAATGGCACAAGTAGATGGAAAGGAAAGGCAGAGAGGAAACAAGGCAGAGAGGAAACGAAAGAAGGGTTCGGAGAGGGAACAAACCTAGAGCTGTAAAAAAGCTAAAGGGCAGCCGCCAGGTAAAGTAGATCTGTCGCTAGGGAGGTAAAGGTCGCCGGCTGAAGTCGATTGTTTGCATCGAGCGAAAAAACAAGGGTGTAAGGCTAAAAAACACGAAGAAGACCTAGAGGGCGCACGACAAGAAAATGATAGTTAGGATCGGTTAGAGACAAAGCAACAGATAGGAAAGGAAGAGAAACCTAACGGCGAGGCAGAGAGGAAAGGAAAGAAGAGGTCGAAGAGGGAACAAACCTGTAAAGAGGAAAGTGTTGGAGCAATCCCAATGGTCCGCGGGACCATGTGTTTTGGTGTTTGGGCAAAGGGTTTAAGTTAGGTTCACCCTTGTATTTGATATGTGTATTTGAGTTGTGCAGGTTTGCAGGATACACATATGACTCAGGTTGATGGCTTCGGGTCCGGTGAAGGATGGAGCATCCGAGGGACCGTGGACAAGGCAGCGAGGACAAGGGCCGAGGGAAGCGACTTCGAGGCATACGCGAAGGATGGCATTGGGTACGAGCCGCGGGCTTGAATGCATCCGAGGGACGAGAGCCAAAGGAAGTAGGCTTGAAGGCAAAAGGTCAAAGCTGCAAAGGAAGAATCAAGTGAGTCATAAGGGTGAGGGTACGAGTGCACGAGAGATTGTACTCGGAGTAAAATCCTAGTTTTTAGGGTTTTACTGTAGCGCTACTGTAGTAGTACTGTAGCACTACTGTAGCAGTCGACTGCATGTTTTAGCAGTCGACTGGTGCAGTCGACCGTGCAATCGACTGAGAGTGAATGGAATGTTTATGTACGTTCAGTACTGTAGCAGTCGACTGCATGTTTTAGCAGTCGACTGGTAGGCGGGGTTTTCCAACCCGTGGCCTATAAAACCAAAGCTTGGGAGCTTGGTTTGAGTTGACGAAATAGAGGTGGTTAATCTCTATTAGTAGTCTACTTGTGCCCTAGCGTCAAAAGAGTTCTTGTGAGGGTTGTGGTGAGGTTTCTCCACCCACAAGGAGCTACGTGAGCTAGCCGGAGTTTGCCGGGGAGTAATCCACCGAAGGATCGGGATCGTCCACCTTATGGACAGCCGTGGAGTAGGAGCCCTAATCTCCGAACCACGTTAAACGATCGTGTCAATTGGTTTGCTTGTCTTTCTCATTCTTAGTCTTTAGCTTTCGTATTTGTATTTGTATTGTTTGTATTCCGCTGTGCTAACAAATACGTAGGAAGCGCTTATTTGGGGGTGCCGTCTATCCAACCCCCCTTCAAGCCGGCCGTCCGATCCCCAACAGAAAGGATCTTTGTGTGTCCGGGGGAACAACTCGAAGACCGTCGGTTGGGTGAAGTAGATTTGTTGTCGGGGGAGTCGAAGGTCGTCGGCGATGAGTCGAAGGCCGCTGGGGGAGTTGAAGGTTGTCGAGTGAAGTTGAATGCGTCGGGCGAAAAAACACGAAGAGGGCTTAAGGAGAAAAAAACGCAAAGAAGATAGAAGAAGACAGAGAGCGCACGACGGGGAAAAAACTAAAGTAATTAGCTAGGGTTCCCACGTGGGAAAAAAATAAACCGGCCGGTTCAGCTAGGAAAATATTTTTAACCAGTTATAACTTATTACTTCAACTTTTAGACATATAGTTTAATTTTGTGATTTATTACTTCATCAAATATATATCACGAAGTAAAATATTAGATAAAATTAGAAGTAAAGTCCGTATTTTTTAATCTATGAAGTTTAAAATAGTATTTACTATATTAAATTTTGTACCGAAGTTAATTATAATATATTACTTCATAATTACTGATTACCGAAGTAAACAGTGGCGAAGTCTAATACAGATTTTCACATGGTGATGTAATGAATGAAACAAAGAATGAAACTTTTGAACGATTATATCAAAAATTGGATACAAAAGAAAGAGAAAGAGATATTTATAGAATAACTAAAGTAAGAGAAAGGAAGATAAGAAATCTTATCCAAATAAAATATATTAAAGATGAGTATAATAAGGTACAAGAAAAAGAGGTATTTTCATCAACTTTTTAATGAAGATTTTGATGACCAACTTAACTTAGGTAATTTTAGTAGGTTAAATGAGTATAGAAATTTAAATTTTTATCGTAGAATTCAAATTTTAAAAGAAGAACAAACTTTAAATGGGATGCACAATGGAAAAGCCGTTGGATAAAATGATATTCCGATAGAGGTATAGAAGTGTTTAGAGAAATAAGATATTGAATAACTTACAAAATTATTTAACTTGATATTGAAAAAAAAATATTTGATCAATGAAGAGTAAATACTCTAGTTCCCTTATATAAGAATAAGAGAGATATATAAAATTGTGCAAACTATAGAGACATTAAACTAATAAGTCATACCATGAAACTTTAGAAAAAAATAATAGAAAAATGATTAAAAATGGAGATCACGGTGATCGAAAATTAATTTGGGTTCATACTTAGTAATTTTGCTTCAAAAAACCTCATTGTTGACTCGTCGATTTACTAGTAGGAAAGTTGACCACTATTGAAAAGAGATTACTCTCAGAGACAAGTCGAAAGTTGATTCTTTAGGAAGAAGAATCATCCACCTCTTTTCTTCACTTAGTGCTATCCTTTTCTACCTTTTTGGTGGACCCTTCCTCTTTCCCTATTTAATGGTGTTGCATTAATTACAGAGGATCTTTATTCTTTCTTCTTCCATATATATTAATGTAGTTATAATACTTGCATAATTAATGAAACTACATCAAATGAGGGAGACTACCGTTTTTGCTCCTTCTGACTGTTCCCCTTTTCCATGCACTAGGCGACTAATAATAGGCATTTAATGCAAACGACATTAATTCACCGAAACATAAATAGTGCCAAAATAAGATTTTTCCCGAGTCAAAGAGGGTATAGGTTCCCCGATCAATGACTTAGCTACAAGAGATGTTAGAACAGGATAAGAGATTGATCAGTGTTCCAAAGATATACCTTGTCTATTTAGGGACATGTGAGTGTTATGTCTATGACTGATATGTGCAATTAACACTTGATTGAGAGGGTCTATAGTCGATTAGTTATAACAGGGTTATATTGAGTGTGACTCTCTAACTGCCACATTATCCCTTCTATTGACTTCTTGACGACACGTGACGTCCTCTTTGAACCGCCACATCACCTAGAAAGTCGGCAATAAAATTTATATATTTTCTTAGATAACTAATTAAAAAATATCGAGAGCAGAAACAAGATCTACACATGTATATTCATTGACTTAGAAAAAGCTTATGATAGCATTCTAAGAGAAATTATATGGAGAATTCTAGAAAAGAAAGATGTTAGCATAACATATGTTGAATTAATTAAGGATACAAGAATGTAATGACGGGAGTAAAGACTTTAGATGAAGTAACTGAAGTATTTCCAATAAATATAGAGTTACATCAAGGATCAGCTCTAAGCCCCTATGTTTTTACATTAATTATGGATGAACTCACTACACAAGTTCAAGACACAGTACCGTGGTGTATATTGTTTGCAGATGATATTATTTTGGTAGATAAAACACGTGAAAGAGTAAATGCTAAACTAGAATCTTAGTGGAAAACACTAGAAGGGAAATGTTTTAAGCTTAGTAGAATAATGACAGAATATATGGAATTTAAGTTTAGCAATATTAGATGTAATGAGACAATTATTAAGATAGGAGATGATGAGTTATCCTGAACCGAAAGCTTTAAATATTTAAGATCATTTTTGCAAAATGATAGAAGGATTGAGAGAGATGTCTTACATCAAATATAAGTAGAATGGTTGAAATGAATGAGAGCGTTAGGTATTTTATGTAACCATAAAGTACCTCTAAAACTTAAAGAGAAGTTCTACAAAATCACAGTTAGACCTGCTATATTATATGGAGTGGAATGTTGGGCTATAACTCGAACACATGAGTAAAAGATAAGAATTGCAGAGAGATGAGGATATTAAAGTGGATGTGTGGACATATGAGGATGAACAAAATAAGAAATGAGAACATTAGAGAGAAAATCGAAGTTACATCTATTAAGAGAACTCCGAGAGATAGATTTAAGATGGTACATACATATACTTAGACGACCAATAAATATTTAAGTTAGAAAATATGAAACTATGACAAACATATATCAAACGAAAAAGATCAAAAAAAAATTTGGTTATTGATAAAAAAGATAAGATAAAATTTATTTAAGTATAGATGATGATATAGTAAGAGATAATGTATTTACATTCAAGTGTTTGGCTTTTTAGGAGAGTCAATCACTTTTATCTGCAGTTCTTTTTGCCAGCTTGTTTAATAAAAGGTCAAAAGAACCTTAGTGAAAAGAATTAGTCTCATGTAATGTGGCAAGAGCATGATAAGAATGGCAATCTCAAAGTTTATATATACTAGATACTCACCACTGCCACTAGCGCTCTACTTTTTTTTTTTTATTTTTGTCTAAGGTGTGCAATTGATTCTAAAAGAATTGCTTGAAATTTCTTGACCAACTTGTGGGCTTGTTCATCTTTTGGAATTTGGCATCCAAGCTGCAGCTGCCTTATCCACCTAATATTCCTAGGTTCAAATGTACATGTATAATAAACCTAGTAGCCACACACAAGGCCAGCATATCCCAACATATAGAATCTATATCTTTTTTCCCTGATTATCCAAAATTTAATAGAATTTCTACCAAATTTCTAGTCTTAAAACTATGCATTTTATTTTTTAAATTTTCTAGTAGAAAACAAAAACTACGCTATATCATTCCTTGTTCTTACAGTGAGATCCCATGTAAGTTAGTTGACAAAAAATAAGCTTAGAACTATAAGAGAATATATGAAATTTATTAAATTTTTGATATGTCGGGATTAACATAGTTTTTCAAGTTGTAGGATCTTCAAAACTTGAACTAGATCTCATCGTATACTCTGCAACGAGTTTCGCAAATAAAGACGACTTGTTTTCCAACAATCTTGCCGGCGTGTCATGCTCCACAATTACTCCTGGCCAAAGAGAAGAAATTGCATCTGAAATGAAGAATGAGGTAACTTGAGTTGAAGGAAGGCATGAATAATTAGCTTACTGACCATTATCTAGAAGTAGAACCATATCACTGTCAAGAACAGATGTAATCCTATGCGCGATAGTGATCACAGTAGATTCTGAAAATTGCTGCCTCAGGGTTCTCTGGATCACACTGTCTGTAGCAGTATCGACCGAAGCTGTTGCTTCATCGAGAACCAACACCTTACTTTTTTTCAGGATCACCCTACCCAAACAAACAAGCTGGCGTTGCCCCACGCTCCAATTTTCTCCATTTTCAGTCACTGAAAAGATTGAGTCCATAGAAAATATAGGCTTAACTCAATTGTGAAGGAGTCTCAAGCCAAAAGCATGATAAGCTACTATATCTAATTATGAAGGTCTTTTACCTTCCGAGTCGAGCTTTAGTTCTTTCTTCCTCACTTCCTCCCCGAGCTGACAGCTATCCAAGGCCTAAAACATTTGCATTGAATTAGATCAACAGTTTGGCAGGCCTGAATAAACAACTGAGAGCTAGCCATGAGTTCACCTTCCATATCTCTTCATCTTTGTACTCCTCCAGTGGGTCTAGGTTGCTACGAACAGTTCCTTCAAACATCGTTGGGTCTTGTGGGATTATGCTTAATCTTGATCTTAGATCATGAAGTCCTACTGTGGAAATGTCAATCCCATCAATAACTATCTGGCCGACGGTTGGATCAATTATGCGGAAGAGCGCCTGTATTAAAGTAGATTTCCCACTGCCAGTTCTACCCACAATCCCAGTTTTCATTCCTCCAGGAAAAGTACAAGTCAGGCCTCTCAATACCAAAGGCATGTTTTGTCTATAGCGAACCTGAATCATCAAATCATGAAATAAGATAGGATCGACAAATATATATACATTTAAATCTATCTTCAGCAGGAGAATAAAAAAGGAGAATGAACAATAAAAATATCAAAATACTATTGATGATGATATAAATCTAACAACCGACAAGAAGAAGCCACAAATCAGAATTACCTGTAAATTATGAAGTTCAATTTCTCCAATGGAAGGCCAATTTGAGTCAAGTTTATTTGATTCTATTGACAAAGGTGGTTCACTGTCAATGGCCATGTACTGCAATATTCGCTCAACAGATATCATCGAATTTTCAAGTTGACAGAGATTCCATATGACCCGGGCTAGTAGCATATTAAGATTAAGTCCATATGTGACAGCAAGGCCAGAAATACCTGAGAGGAAAAGGATGCCACTCCAAAAATGGTAGAAATTAGTATCAGATGTACTTGAATAACATAGAATTGAACTGTCGGCAAGGAAATTACCAGGATCGATCACCCCTCTTGGCATGGAGATTAGGAAAACTAAAGAAAAAGCAAACATAAGTGACGACAACATATCCAAACGAAAGCAAAGCCATTCCATTGCAGCAGCAGTGTGAAACTTTGGTCTAGAAAACTGATCTGACAGGTTGAAATTAGTGTTTATAAATCTTTGATTCTGATCAAAGCTTCTAATAGTAGTTGATCCAGACAGGGTTTCTGAGAAATGTTGTATGATTGGAGCTTTGCAAACACCATTCAACCTGGACAGTTCTCGGGCTGTACCTATGTAATAATTCTTCAACAATAGGAGAACAAATACATGATCAGCAAACAAACAATTAGGAGAGGAAATAACAGCATATCAGAGTTAGTGAAATTCTCATCATGGGGATTAACCTAAATATGATGGGAAAAGATAATCTAAATCATAAGAACTGCAAATTTTAGGGGACAAAAGAGTAAAGGAACCTACTGGGCACAAGTTTCTTTCATTTCATGTTTCTGTTAAAGCTATCATTTGTCTATTAGCCTAGAAGTGTCTCAATGTATAGAAAGGAGATGAATCAAGTAATCAACAAAATAGCACCCATGTTTGGACACAATTTCTGACTAATAGCAGTCCTTGTGGATTAAATAGTTTGATTTCAAAGCGACCAAAGCAATGCAGAAATATGTGGTCCTACCCATGCACAACAAATATGTGTTCCTACCCATGGGATTAGTAATAACAGATAGAGAAGTTGAGGAATAAAATCTAGGTTCATGTTCTTCAACAACATACATCATCAGCAAGAAGCCAAGTCCGGAATGTTTTAATTATTTTGGATTGACTGTATAATCTTGTCTGTCTTTGAGCTCTATAAAGCAATATAATAACCATAGTGTCAAATTTCTAGGCAGATTTTGGACTTCTGTTGTCCTATGTTAGGCCAGTAACAGTATTGTAAAATTTGTGAAACATTTGATTTAACTACTAAAATCACAGAATAAATAGAAGAAAACAACCTTAATAGGGGAAACAAGTACCTGATACCAAAGGCAGGTTGCAATCACAGGAATAAAGACAATGAATACTTGCCATGCAATTTGCGACATAACTGCAACTATCCCAACGAGTTGAATGAAATTAAATGCAACTGCACCAATTCGGGTAGGAATATCAGTATCAACGGCATTTTGATCTGTTGATGCCTGCAAAATAAAGGTGAAAAGAGTGATGAGGGATTACACATGGCAAACAAAACACTGCTAGGATGATTTATGAAATTACATACTCTATTAAGGATACGGCCACTTGGCGTGGAATCAAAGAACGACATAGATGCACGGAAAATGCAGTTATGCAGCTTGTTAAATAAAAGTGTTGCTGTCTTGTATCCAGCTGTTACAAGAAGCATAGCTCTCATAAGTACACAAAAGGAACTTCCAACAGCCAGTGCAACATAAACATAGATGAGCGTTGATCCACTAACAGGAGGTTGCTCATCTTCTGAGACAGGAGCTGCCCAAGCCATCCAATAATTGCTTCCAATCTGTAGTACTTGAAACAAAACTTGTGCCAACAAAATTAGAGGAACAAGGGCTCCTCCATAAGCCATTGTTACGTATTTCCAGTAGACCCAAAATCCAACACGGCCTTTCTCCCTCTGTTCTTCTTGAACAAGTTGTCCCTTTTGGCTATATGTTTCATCTGCCTTACCATTTTGTGTATCGCCGTTGATCCCAAGGCTGGGAGATCCTAGACCAATTTTTGTGTCAGTGTTACCAACTTGTGCATTGTTATCGGGAGCATCACTGTCAAGCTCAATGGAGTCAAGTGCTGCTAAAGCATCCTTGTGGGCACCAACCAATTCCCTAAATTCTGTCCCTGACTTTAGCATGTCATAGTATTTGCCTGCTTGTACAACCCTTCCATCTTTCATGCACTACGGATTAGAAAGCAACATTTGTTATGTTCCCTAACAAGCCTATGTAGCAATCACATGAAGCAATAATCAAGAAGAAGAAGGAAAGAAAAGGGCATTACTCACCAAAACAAGATCAGCTGAAGGTAAGAACTCCACTTGATGGGTGACATATATTACTGTTTTTGAAGCTAGATGACCAAGCAAGCATTCCTGCAATTCAGAAGATTATGAGGGGAAAAAAGATGACTCTCGAATGAATATGCTAATGATCTCTATGCTAATAAAAGACTAGATTTCCTATTTTAGATCACAGTCACACACAAAAAAGATAGAAATTAGAGTAAACCAGCTTTTAATTTGATACGTGCCAATTGTTTCACTATCAGTTTACAAAAGTACAATATGATCATTAAAGTTGGAGGAAGCAATGCATCCTACTTATGCTAGATAAAGGCTTTTTCATCTAAAGATAAAGACTTTCAACCTCAGGCAGGAAATTCCCTACTTGACAGTGTGCAAACATCAATAAAAGTTGCAAAGAGTTATTTTTGCTAAAAGAAAAAACGTGGATATAGTTGGAAATTATTCAACCATAATGTGTAAAATATTGAGTCTAAATTTAATCTAAAAAAATTAATGTAAAGCCTAGGAGTGAGGCATTACCATTATAGAAGTTCGTCAAACCATATTAGATTACGAAAAAAATGTGTACCTTAAACAGATGGGTTCCTGTGTGAGCATCCACAGCACTGAAAGGATCATCAAACAAGAAAATATCAGCATCATGGTACAGAGCCCGGGCAATCTGAATCCTTTGCTTCTGTCCCCCACTTAAGTTGATGCCCCGCTCTCCTATCACTGTCTGGTCTCCAAATGCCAGGATCTCCAAGTCTTTCTTCAATGAGCAAGCTTCAAGCACCTTATCATACTTCTCACGATCCATCTCCCTACCAAACAAAATGTTATCTTGAATTTCACCACTCTGTATCCAAGGCGACTGTGGAACATATGCAGTTGAGCCACAGAGCCTAACACTTCCAGAGATCTTTGGCACCTCGCCTAACAGGCTAGACAACAAGCTTGATTTCCCAGAACCAACAGTGCCACAAACAGCAACTTTCATGCCACGGAGCACCTTGAAGTTTAAATCATTCAAGGTCGGAGAATCCGAAGAGTGATTCCACGAGAAGGTTCCATTTACCACTCCACTGCAATCTCCGATGTGCCACTTGGAAGCCTCTCTGAAATATCAGAGTGCAACTCTTCGAGGCGTAAGAATGAAGCAATTCGATCAAGAGAAACCTTGGTCTGGACGATCATGGATATTGTGTCAGGCAGGTTGTAGATGGGCTCTTGCAACACTCTAAAAGTCGCCAGCGCCGACAGAACCTTCCCTGATGATAAGGGAATCCCCACAAGCATGCAGAATCCAAAAGTGATCACTGCCACAAAAATCGGCGCGCCCCAGAAGACAAAGGTTGTCATGGCCGACGTATAGACGAACTTCTTCAACCAGCTTTCCTCGTTCTCCCTCAGCTTGATTATTTTCGACAAGAACTTCGTCTCCCATCCTTGCAGCTTGAGAATTCTCATGTTCCTCAAGATCTCCGACGTCGCCTTCATTCTCGTATCCTTGCACTCCATCACCTTGTCCTGGTACTTCTCCTGCATCTTCCCGAGAGGTACATTGGCCAGCATTACAAGGACCGTGGCCACCAGAGAGGCGACAGAAGCGAGGCCTAAATTGGCGTACAATATGAGCAAGGCGAGCGCGACCTGCAACGGAACCATCCAGAGATCGTGCATGTACCAGCTGAAGAGACCGATTCGGTCGGCGTCGACGCTCATCAGGTTGATGACCTCGCCGCTGGACCGGCTCTGCTTCGACCGACTCGATAGGATGAGCCCCTTTTGGTAGATCATGGCGACGAGGGCGGCGCGGGTTCTGATTCCAGCTTGCTGTAACCGGAAGAACCAGTGGCGCTGCGAGAGGCACTCCAGGAGCTTCCCCGCAATGAAGGCAGCCACAAGCCAGTAGCCGGCGCCGGCGAAGAGAGGGTCGCCGTTGAGATAGCGAACGAGGAAGTCGATAAGATAGGGGCCCACGTATGTGGCGAAGGTGTACACGATCGCATAAATGGCCGTGATCGCCACTTGCTGCCATGAGGTGAGAAGCAGCGCCTTGGCCAGCTGGAATGTGGTTACGGAAGAAGTGCCGCCGGTGATGGAGCAGGACTTGAGGTTGCTTTTGAAGACCGGAAAGACACCGTTAATGCTATCGCGTGCCTCCAGCTGCGGCACGTCGGCGAGGTCGAGGGTTTTCCGGTTGCCGACGGCGACGGTGAGCAGCGGGCCGATCCAATAGAAGGTGAGTGAGCTGAGGAACCCAGCATTAGCGAACAAAGAGATGTTCCCTGTGACACTCTCTGCATTTGCAGAGACGCCGTTCAACAGCGGCTCCTCGACATCAGACACCCCTTCCGCCTCACGGGTGTTCCCAAAGAAGGCGACGGAAGTCATAATAAGAGCCGAGAAGGCGGAACCGATATCAAACGCCCATGCGGGAATGGACAAAACAGCTCGTTTTCTCAGGTAGACGAAATCGACGGCGAGGGAGGAACACGATATAAACAGGAACAATCCCCACCAGATCCGAAGAAAAATCGGAAATCGGGGAGAGACTCTTCTCACTGTATAGATAGACAGGCTTTCTCCTTAAGTAAATCTGATTTATACACACTCAATGTTGAACTCTAAAATATTTGTCTAATTAAATTCAAAGATCCTCTTAATTGTTTTTCTAAATCATTTATTACTGTATCACATAGAGACTCTTCTAATTAGATTTTTTTTTAGTTGACAGCCACCTTGGAATCTCTCCCCTTGGAGCTTACGTTTCCATGGCTGCTTGTTGTTGACCATTGACTTGATCGTTATGTACAGTCGAGGGCGTCCACTCCCAGACGGATAATTAAGAGTCCCAGAGCTAATTTGTACGGGGCAACGAGTTTATTATAGTACTGGGTGTCCATAGTAGTTGGTCCCCTTGGGATGGTGCGATGGTTAAGATATAGGGTATTGTCAATGAGGTTTTGGGGTCGAAACTCGATGTGATCGAATATAACCTCTCCCATGTCTTGGTCATTTGCACTAATGGCTAGTAGTCACCCGTGTAAAGGGACGGATTGTCGGGGGGTGCTAGGAGCGAGCGAATCGTCTTTTGCCACATGGATGTCCATCGTAGTTATCGCGTTGAGTTGTACGACGATGGATTTCATTTTTTATTATTAGGATAATGTTAAATGATTAAAATTTCATCAGCTAGAATATATTTTGTAAATCATTATAAAAGATATTTTAATAATATCATATTTTATATATTAATTATATGTATACATTACTGTTTCTATCGGAAATCTGAGAAGACGAACTTGTCGGTGTGACATACCTGGAATGTTGACAGCATCTCCATGACCAGAATAATGAGTTATTTTCTGTGTTGACCAAGCCGCCCGAAACTCTCTGGCCAACAGTACTTGTATCCAGCGATCGGGTTGCCCCGATATCTGGTATCCCGATGCTCAAGGCGGGTCTCACGAATGTATGAGCAATCGAATAATAACAAAACAATGAAATAAATATAAGAAGGGTACGATGATGTACCCTGGCCCCCAGGGACGCCCTCGGATTGGTCGGTGAGCTGGTCACGATGCTGATCGAGTCGTAGCGGCTCGGACGAGTAGGTAGGTGTGAACCAGCTGAGGAGCCGGATCTAGGGGTGACGGCATGGAATTCGGTGCAGCATGGATCCAAGAGGCGGCATATAGGTCGAAATATGACGACGGCTCCTGAGTCGAAATACTATAACGGCTTACAAGTCGGGGTATGATGATGGCTCGCAAGCCGACACACGGCATGCAAGCCGGATAATACCTGTAACTCAGCAACTCGATGGCCGGAACATAACGCACAAAACATAATACAAATCATGGAGCCTGTGGGTTGGCCGGTGGTGGAGGTGGCAGCGGCGTGAAGCACCGGCAGCAGCGGCGTGAGGCGCTGGTGGCCTACTAGGTGCCAGTATGTCCGACGGCGATGTGAGGTGTCGGTGGCAGCGGCGGGAGGCACCAGCGGCAGTGGCGTGAGGCACTGGTGGATGCTGGAGGCGGCGTCGACGGTGAAGGCCGCTGGAGGCGGGCGAGGACGACCGCTGGAGGTGGTTGTGGTAGTCCTTGGAGATGACGGCAGCGATGGCCGCCAACGGCGGCGAGGTGGTGACCGCCGGAGGCCACTGTAGTAGCCGCAGGAGGCGGCGGTGGCGGTGGTTGCCGGAGGTGGGAGGCGACGGTAAGACATGTCTCGGTGCCCCGCTGCGATGGTAGCCGTCGGATGTTGTGGCGAACACTGTCTAGGAGAGGAGGAGAGGAGAGGCGGTGACCGGAAGAAGAAGAGGAGGAGATCGGAGCCATGGGAGGCCAGCCTCATCGTCGGCGAGCACTCTGAGGAGGAAGAAGGCCCTCCTCTCCTTGGCGGTGGAAACCACAACACGAGCCCGCCCCCTCCTCCCCCCTGTTCGTGTCGGTGGTGTGAGGAGGAAAAGAAGAGTGGCGGCCGGCGACTGGCGGCTGACGCCGGCGAGGAGCCCCGCGTGAGGGGGCTGGCGGCGAAGAAACCAGCGCACGAAAAAACCTCCCCTTTGCTGGTGAACAGTGCCGCCCTTTTAAAACCCAAACCTAATTGATATCAAATGTCCAAAATGACCTCCCCTCTTATCTCTTCATCGTATCAATTACAATTCATTTCTCGCTAGTCAGATTTTGGCTAACAAAATTTATTGTTACTATTATAGGTGTCTATTATAGTTCTCTCAGAAAATGGAGAATATGATTTACTGGACATGTGACTCTGATATTGGCTGAGTGAAATTTTCTCATTGGAAAAAATGATTCCAAATGGTCTTGTCTCAAAATAAGCGTTAACAACCGAATCAAGGAAGAGGTCTCAACACAAACACTCTAACATTCAAGTCAGTGATCTAGTGGAAGACGATGAACAATAGAATAAATAGTAGTTATGGATGTGTAAAGTTGTGTAGTATCGCGTACCTGCACATATAAACGAAATCCCTTTTATAGTACTATTGTCAGTTTATACACAAATCTCAAAACATTTTCAAAAAATGACCGACCATAAAAATACTTTGACACATTTTCTAAAATAGATCCACAATCCCTATATTTGATGGGTTGGAAGCTTACAGGGTACAGTCTGCATATGGAATATTTTCTGTTATCCGTAGTACAAAACGTTAAAAACGAATGTGAAACTGTTGGGTTAAAGGGCCTTGAATATGCTTAGCTAACAAATTGATCGGGTCCTTCCTGTAGTCCAATCGACTGTCACGTACCCGAGCAACCAGGTCGGATTTGAGGAAAGTGGTCAAGGACTTGTACTTCATTTGACCGCTTTATTTGGCCCCATAGCTTGGTCGGACCAAGTGTCAAGTTTGTCCGATCGACTAGATTACTTAGCCAAACTAGTTAATCTTGATAGCACCGAGTGATGGAGAGAACCTCATTCTAGATGACACTGAGTCACTGACTCGGCTTAGAGTTTCATCGATATTGATGGGCTCGGGGTCCGACCACTATAAGGGTCCGATCGGATGATCACTCGGTCGAGACGATCATATGTCATGGGTCTGAGTATTAACCCCTCCTTGATTTTAATTGTCATATTAATTGACCTTCTTGATTTTGATCTGATCCAGAAACTTAACCTTTTAGTCCTATCATTCAGATTATATGAAAAGATGTAAATTATAAAGATAGTTTATAGTGCAACTATCAAATTAATTAATCGGACCCAAATAAATGTATGGCACATCATGAATTGGGCTACTTTCATAGGCATGCCCGAGACTTGCTCCCGACAGCAAGATTCTGCTGATCGGGAAAGAGAAGGTTGGGATCTTTAAGGGTCAGCAAGGGGGCCCTTCCATATCAGTTAGAGGAATGAGTGGGTCGGTATCACAACACAATAAATAGCTCCTCTCCTCGTCAGTTGAAACATCGGTATCACACAATAAATCGCTCCTCTCCTGGTTAGTGGAGCCGATACCTTCTCACATATTCTCGTGGGTGTAAAAGAGTATTTGCTCATCCTTAACTTCACAGTGTATCCTTAAGTTAATACGGAAAGATAAATAACAAATGATTACTAATTTTTAATAATTAAATAACTTAATAAACACATAGATATCCCACTACAAGAGAGACTCGTGCTATCGGACCAAGTGAGGAAAGGGGCGACTGAATTGAACAGGATCCTAAATAAGAGCATCCTTATGCAGTGTTAAATAGATATTATAATATCTATTTAGCATTCTCTTTTCATTATAAATGAATATTATAATATCCACTTACAAAATAGAGGAGAGAATATTTCTCAATTTTTTTATATATATTTTTTTAATTGTAACATTTTTTAATATTATTTAAATAAATAGTAAAATTATTTTTTTACTAGTAAGATTATTATTAAAAAAATAATAACAATAATTTAAATATTTTAAAATATATTTATTTAATATGATATAATTTTAAGATGAGTGAATAGTTGATAGGATGTATAAATAATGCAGATTAATATTAAAAGAAATATAAATAAAAAAAATATATTATAATAAATATATAGTAATGAATCTGATGATACATTATGAATAATGCTCTAACAAGTCAACTATGCTCTAATTTCTTGACCTCCCAGGACGACTGAATCACATGCATGATAGTAGGTAACGACACGTCAAAATAAAAAAAATTAAAATTGATTCATTAGAAATTGTTTGAGTGGTCAACAAGAAAGCTCTATTTTCTATTGTGATAGGATCCTCATTCCACTCTCTTCGAAGTTGACGTTCGGTAGTGTAGGATGCTTTCATTTCATTCTATTTCTGCTGACGCCTCATAAGCATCCAAAATGAAAACTTGTATTTGGCAGAAGGGAAGGAGAGAAGGGTGCTCCCTCAGTTTTTAGAAAGAAGCGGCTCCTAATTTTTTTATATTTTTAATTAAAATAATTATTTTTATTTTTATTTTAAAAGTTAATAATTTTTTTATTTTAATCTTTTATTTTAAATAATATAATATATTTTTTAATTATTAATATTATTTAATGATAATTTGTGAATTTAAATTTTATTTATATATAAAATAAAATATAATGAAAAAAATATGAAAATCATAAAAAAGTTGATTAGAGTTTTTTATAATAAAAAGATGTATAAGATTTTTTACTTTTGACGTGATACAGATATAATAACGAAAGAGTTTATAGAGAAGTTTCACGACTATAAATATTTTTGGAGTCAATTTTCCAACTGAATAATGTAAAATTTGATTTTTACCATGTAGACTTGACCAGTCTCCAAAATCAATTGAATTGTTTAGATTAGGGTATCCACAATGAGAGATATTTGGAGGTGATATTTCTCTAAATATCCTCTCAAATCAAATATTTCTCATTGTGAGCATAGATGATGGGGATATTAAAAAGTCATCCGACATAATTCCTTGTTCGATGATTTCTTTCTATCATGGATTTTTTATAAATAAAATAAATAAAGAAGCTGTTGTTGCATTTGTTGTATTTTTTTTTAATTAAGTAATTATATTAAATAAGAAATATTTAGTAAATAAATATTAATTAAAATATTTATAAAATTAGTATAATTAATATTATTTAATATAAAATTAGATGTAAATTAATAAAATAATAATGAGACTCATTGTGAATTTTGAGATACTTGAGAGTGAGATATTTAGTAGGTGAGACTCATACATATTTAGTTCAAAGAATATTTGATTGTAGAATTTAGATATTTAAGAAATAAGATATTTAATAAATAATGTGAAAATGAGTATCATAAATATTTGAGGAAAATATTTAATTTAATTATGGATGCTTTTATCTAATAAAAACACTCACATGACAGTGCCTTTTTTTTCCAAAGCAAAAAAACTACTTTCCCTTGCTTGAAATAGAGTAAATGAAACGATCTTACGGAGAGATTATCCAAATAAACTCAGTTTACAAAGTCGGTTGAAATCATTGAAACTACTTGTTTTTTCCCCTGAGATTCCATATCTTTTCACTGAGTTATACACCAGGTGAGATCCTTTTAATTAAGAATACAGTACAAATGGTATTAGATTCTTTAGAACTTCTGAGTCACAATTATATTATTCTTAATTGTTAGATTATATCAATAGTAAACTCTAAATCCATTATTTTTTCAAGTCATGTTGCAATATACATTATCTTGATCTATAAAAAGATATATTAAATTCCAATCTTGATGAAAGATACTAAAAATAAATGACTTCACACTTAATAAAATAAAAATGTAACATATTTAAGAGAGGACATTACTTATAATTAAAAATTTTAAATATTTAAGATCACTTTTATAAATAAAAGGGTTGATACAAATGAGAGGATTGAAATGAGAGAACACGTCAAGTTTTTTTTTTTTTTTTTTTGATAGTAAAGGATATCTAAACTTTAAAATAAAATTTTATAAAATGATAATTAAATCTATTAGATTATTTGAAATTAAATATTAAATTATAAAATAAGCAAGCAAATAAAAAATGGAAGTGTAGGATTAAGACGTGCTATAGGGGAGGTTGAATAACACGTATGACTTTTTCACTCATTTCAGAAAACACAAAATAAATTACACAGTGGAAATAAAGAAAGAAATAAAAGCAATCGCTAACACAATTTCTTTTACTTGGTTCGGAGCATGTGACGACTCATACTCCAAGACTCGCGATCGTTGATTGTTTTCGTTGGACAATCACTATAAATTCAAATAAATATTACAAAACTTGAAGTACAATATAACAAAGTTACCGACAACGATAGAATTAGAAGTCTTTCATCGGTTGTCGAAGCAACATTGAAGAGAGTAGCAGTTGTTCGTTCTTGATCTTGAAAATTGTGTTGTTCGAAGTTGCTGGTCGACCCTCCTTTTATAGCCACCTCAGACCTGATCCAAATCCACTGATCTCGGGATCAGATTTGACGCGACTCCGATTGGTCGACTAATCCCCCGAATCAGTCGACCGATCCTGCCTGAATAGGCCCGGCTTCTCGTCCAGGTTCTGCTGCTCGGATAAATCCTCGTTCGGTCGACCGATCCCGCCGTTCGATCGATCGATCCCATCGTTCGGTCGACTGATCCGGCGATGATCTCCGACCCAATTGACCCGACTCGATCAAGTCGCTTCTTATCTTGGTTCGGTCGACCGATCCCCTGGTTGAACCCGATCCACCCGCTGGAAATATGATCTTGCTGATTAGAGGTTCAGTTGACCGATCCCCAATTCGGTCGATCGATCAAGCCGAAATTTCAACTTGCAAAAGTGTTAGTTTCCCTACAAAACAGAGTTAGACGAATAACAAATAATAAAGTAATGTATGAAAATAACTTATGACATCCTTCGGACTGTTCGGTTCTGACTTTCGGATTTCCTCTGAAAATTGTAGGTTGAATTGACGCCTACTGCTCCCTCAACGGAGAACGCGTCCTCACCTACTCCTCTCAGGAGAAGTTACTTGTTGTCAGACCAATCCTCCAGATCGACTGGACTTTTTCTCAGCGCCCGAGACTTCAAGTCTTATGTTGAACGTCCGCTCCATAAATCATTCAGACTTTCACCTAGTCCACGACTACCAGGATTTTCACCTAGAGTTCCCGACTCTAGGATTTCATCCAAAGCACTCGACCCACCAAGACTTTCCACCTAGGGTTACCACCCCTAGGACCTAGGGTTACCACCCCCTAAGGTTTTCCACCTGCCTAACCATAGCTAGGACTTTTGCCTAATAACACTTAGGACTTCTCTTGCAAGCTCATTCAACATTGTTAGACAACAAGTAACCTTAACTTTGGACCCTTTAC
Source organism: Zingiber officinale (assembly GCF_018446385.1). Taxonomy (NCBI): domain Eukaryota; kingdom Viridiplantae; phylum Streptophyta; class Magnoliopsida; order Zingiberales; family Zingiberaceae; genus Zingiber; species Zingiber officinale. The sequence goes on from NC_055996.1 coordinate 109,839,699, forward strand.
CATAATCAAAACTTAGATTCAATCGTCTAGTGCTCTCTACACCAACAATCTCCTCCTTTTTAATTATGGCAACCTGGTTCAAAGTTAAGTAAAACATAACAATAACATATAAAGAACTTAAGCATGAGCATAAGTGAAACAATTAAAAGAACTTATACATAAGCAAAATAAATTTAAAAAAAAATCCCTTTAATGCTCCCCTTTAATCATGTGCTCCCCCTTAATCAAACTTTCCCTTTAATGCTCCCCTTTAATCATTTGCTCCCCTAATCAAAACTTATATGTTTAACTTTATCTTTCTAACATATAACTTTCTCTCCCCCTTTGACATAATCAAAAAGATATTAAGTTAGAGAAGAACAATTAACTCTTAATTTCTTTCAAAATTTTAATTTGAAGGTTCTTTTGAATTACTTTAAACAAATATAGTATAAAAGGGATTTAAAATACTTAGCTTCTAAAAGATTAACAAGTTTAACTAAGTGTTTAGTGTTAGAAAGAAAAAATATTTAGCTAAATACTTACCTTTTTTTAAAAAAAAACTTGGATAAATTTAAATTTTAAAATTCCATAGTTTTTTTTCAAAAAAAATTCCTTGTATACATACTTAATTAAGAAAATATTTTCAAGTACTTGAAAATATTTTATCAAATAGTTAGCTTTTTAAAAAATTAGATAATTAATGAAAGACTTAGCTTTCGAAATATTTTCAAAAAAATTAACTAAAGAGTTAGCTTTTGAAATATTTTTTTAAAAAAATAACGAAAAGACTTAGCTTTGAAAGATTTTCAAAAAAATAATAAAACTTAACAAAAAGTTTCAAATGATGTCTGATTTTGAAACCATAGTGCACTTTTAACTTCGAGAAACTATTTAACTTAATGTCTTAACTCTTGTCACTTCCCCTTGATTAATGTCAAAGTTAAGTGTTTTAAGTTTAAGGTCCTAGAGTCCAAGCATGAGTATTCAAAGTAACAAAACCTTCAAAAGCACTCATGCCTGGACTCTAGGACCTTAAACTTAAAACACTTAACTTTGGACCAAAGTCCTACACCTAGGGTTCCCTTAACGTATCTAAGTATCCATTTTACGCTGGTTAGGTGTGATTCTTTTACACAGGATTGGTACCTAGCACACATACTTACTACAAATAAAATATCAGGTCGAATTACAATTAAGTACAATAGACTTCCTATTGTACTTCTATAGTATTTTAAGTCTACTGATTTTTTTTTTTAAGTTAGAGTCAATTTTAACATTAGTTGTTATTGGGGTACTTATATTTTTGGAATTTTCCATTTCAAACTTTTTAATTAGTTCCTTACCATATTTGGTTTAAAAGATATGAATTCCTTCTTTTGTTTGTTTTATTTGTAAACCTAAGAAGAAATTGAGTTTCCCTACTAAACTCATTTCGAATTCGTTTTCCATTAAGTTGATAAACTCTTTTAAGAATTTTATATTTGTTAAACCAAATATTATGTCGTCTACATAAATTTAAGTGATAAAAATATTGTTTTCTAAGGTTTTAACAAATAGAGTTTGGTCTATTTGGCCTTGGTTAAACCCCTTAGACGTTAGATAGGTTGACAGTCGTTCATACCAAGCATTAGGTGCTTGTTTTAGTCTATATAAGGTTTTCTTTAACCTAAGGATATGGTTTGGGTAGTCTAGGTCTTCAAATCCTGGGGGTTGATTTACATAAACCTCTTCTTTGATAAATCCATTCAGGAATGCAGATTTTACATCCATTTGATATAACTTAAATCCTTTATGTGCTACATAGGCTAGTAGCATCCTTATGGATTCAAGTCTGGCTACAGGTGTATATGTTTCATCATAATCTAGCCCTTCTACTTAGCTGAACCCCTTAGCTACTAATCTAGTCTTATTTCTTACTATATCACCTTTATCATCTAGTTTATTTCTGAATACCCACTTAGTGCCAATTATAGATTAATTTGTGGGTTTAGGTACAAGTTTCTAGATTTGGTTTCTTTCAAATTGAGCTAACTCCTCTTGCATTGCGATTATCCAATCTGGGTCAAGTGGGGCTTCTTCTATTATCTTGAGTTCTATTTTAGAAATTAGAGCTATTTGGCTTAGATTTCTATAGGATGATCTAGTTCATACTCCTAGAGTTGGGTTATCCAAAATTTGATCAGATGGGTGGTTGGATCTTATCCTAGATGGTCCTATGTTAAAGTCAACACTTGGTTCTTCTGATTCACTAGGTTTAGGTCTAAATTGATTATCTTCTTTGTCATCTATTTTTCTTATATTTTGATGATTACTTTCATTGATTAAATTAGATAAGCCATTTTCTTCATCAAAAATTGCATTTGTCGTTTCCTCAATTTTTTGGATATATTTGTTAAAGACTCTATAGACCCTACTAGTTGCAGAGTACCCTAAAAATATGCCAGTTGTAGATTTTGATGCAAACTTACCTAAATAATCTTTAGTGTTTAGTATGTGTACTTTACATCCAAACACTTTTATATAATTTAGATTAGGTTTTTTGTTATAGTATATTTCATAAGGGGTTTTATTGTGAATTTTATTAATTACTATTCTATTTTGAATGTAGCACATTGTGTTGATTGTTTCAGCCCAAAATTGATTACTTAGGTTATATTCATTTAACATGGTTCTAGCAGCTTTTTATAACGTTCTATTTTTTTATTCTATTAGTCCATTTTGTTGGGGAGTTCGAGGGCATGAGAACTCATGTTTATATCCACTAATTTCATAAAATTTAGTAAATTTATGATTTTCAAATTCCCCTCCATGATCACTTTTAATTCTTTTAATTTTAGTATCTCTTTCATTTTCTATTAACTTGCAAAAATTATCAAAGATTTCAAAAGTTTCATCTTTGGTTTTTAGGAATTTTACCCAAGTAAATCTTGAGTAATCGTCAATTATAACTAAGTAGTATTGGTTTCTGCTTAGAGACTTGGCTCCGTGTGAATCAAATCAGTAGGGATCCTCTGGTCCGTAAATTACGGATCAGGAGATGGTCCACTGCCTGAGGACCTTTGATTTGGATGAACCCCACCTTTAAGTAGGTGGAGTCCATCTCCTGGTCCTCGAATCAAATAGGTCTAAATGTATGAGCTCACGTGTTAAGTTGGTTCAGTCTAGGTTTGCTGGTTTGTGGATTGACTTAGTTTGTTTACTTTGTTGGCAAGCATTACAAATTAAATTTTCTAAATTTTTAAATTTGGGTAATCCTCTAACTAAGCCATTTTGACTCATTTTTTAAATGAGTCTGATATGAGTGTGACCCAGTCTTCTGTGTCATAACTTGATTTCCTCTTACTGTGTTAGTAGACACTTTAGTGAGGAGGTTGGTAAGTCAATTGTATAAACATTATTTCTCCTTATTCCCTTAAGTGTAATTTCTGGGAAATCAATATTTCTAATTACACACTCAGAATTAGAAAAGCTAACTAAATAACCAGAGTCACATAGTTAACTTACGCTAAGTAAATTAAAGTTAAATTTATCAACTAATAGGATTTCTCGAATAATAAAATCAGAACTCAGTTTGATATTACATATTCTGATTGCTTTAAGTTTTCCGTCATTGTCAAATGCAACTGGCCCTAAGTTCTGGAGTTTTAGCTTAGTGAAGTTCAATCTGTCTCCAGTCATGTGTTTAGAGCATCCACTATCCAACATTCATTGGTCCAAATCATTATGTTCCTACACATAAAGTATTTAATTTTGATCCAATTTTGACAGATTAAAATATAGTTTGATTGAATTCAACTCCTTGATTTCCATCTCACTCAGTCTAGATTGTCAATCATGTTATACCTAAGGGTGATTCTGAAATGATTAATAATTTGATTTTATTCAAGTTTAATTTTATTAAGTTTAAGTAATTTTAATTTAGTTTAAGTTTAATTTTGAATAATTTTAATTAAGTTTAATTTTATTTAATTAATTTTAAGTAATTTTAATTTTTTTAATTTTAATTTAGTTTAATTTTAATTAAGTTGTCAACTAATTTAAACCTAGATCCATCTCACCCTTTTCTAGATTTTCAATCAGAGAACTTTATGGGTTTTTGTGAGATAGTTAATTTTATCTTTACTTTAAGTTAAAATCTAGGGATTGTTTCATATTTGAGTTAGACTAAGCTTTAGTAGTTAGTTAATTAAATATCCTTCAATAATTGGCTTCCAAGCTGTGGCGAGACACTAAGCTTTCTTGGATATTGGATCATCAGCCACTTCTAGACAAAGTCTTTTAAAGAAATTGAATATTTAATTTCCTTTCTGAAAATCCTAGGTCTAACTAGTCAAGTATGAATTAAGCCTAAGTCCTTATCTATCCTAATCTAAGCATGAATAATAGAAAGCAGTAAAACATATATCAAACAGATTTATCTAATGAATATAGTCTTTCTATTAGCTCCCCCTAGATCATAGCCTCGATAGGGTTTATCAAGATAATGAATTTGATCCTTGGGGATCCAATATTAACTAAGTCCCACTTGATTAACGAAGTTAGACTTGGGGACCCATGCTTGGACTATTTTTCTACTTGTTGATTCATCAATGCTAAATAAGATCTAAATTTATGGTTAGACTTATATCCAAGTCTAGATCGATTGTATATGACTCTTTGTTTTTCAAGAATCAAATCAAGATTCTTGGAACCCACGGTGAACCGTTCTAATGTATCTTTCAGTTCCTTGACTTTATTTTTCAGACTGGAATTTTCTTTCTCAAATTTTTGGACTTGAGTTGAAGTTCCATTCTGAATTGATTCTGTCAAGAACTTTCTCGACAGGTAAGAGATTAAGTTATGCGATCTAATTAAAGAGATACTTACATTGGTTTGAGAACCTTTTGAACCAGATACGGATCTGTGGTTTCACTCAGACTCAATTTCCGACTTTGGCTCAGAAATGACTTGCTCTCAAGCTGGAAGTGTGAGGAAACTTGTTTGTTCGAGGTCTTCATCGGAGTATTCCGATGAAGATTCATCCCATGTTGCTTGTAGCGCCTTTTTTCCTTTGTTGCTTCTTTGCTTCCTTTTGATTTGGACAGTTGACTTCTTTGATGTGGCTCTTCTTATTGTAGCCATAGTAGGTGACTTCAATCTTCATTTTGGAGCTTGGGCTTGGTTGTGTCGTCTTTGATTGGATTACCTTTTTGATTTCCCGTTTTGTGAAGCCCTTCTTCTTCTTGTACAATTTTCAAACAAGGTTGAGGAGTTCGGCGGTGATCTCATCGTCATCCTCTGAGTCTGACTCATCTTCAAGCTCAGGTCCAATTTGACGTTTGACTTTTGGTTCCTTTGTTTTGTTTGTACCTGCAACAAGAGCAATACTTTTTCTCAACCAAAGGTGTATTAGTTTGTTCATGTAATTCAAATTCTGAAAATAATTCATCTAATCTAATTGAGGAAAGGTTCTTAGATATCTTGTAAGCATCTACCATTGATGATCACAAGGTGTTCCTAGGAAATGCATTTAGTGCATACCTAATGACGTCGCGATTCTCCACCTTCTGACCGATTACGTGGAGGTCATTGAGAAGGTCTTGGATGCATGCGTGTAGTTGACTCGCCGATTCACCATCCTATTTTTTTATGTTATATAATTTATTTAAAATCAGATCTCTTTTACTTACCTTAGTATCAGAGGTCCCTTCGTGTAGCTCTATTAGCTTCTCCCACAAGTCTTTGGCGCTTGAGAAAGGGCCTACTCGATTTAACTCCTCTTTTGTTAAGCCACATTGGAGAGTGCACGTTGCTTTGGTGTTGGCCTCAATCTTCTTAATCAGACTTGTATCCTAGTTCTCGCATGATACTGATTTTCCAATGCTATCGAGTGGAAGCGCGAGGTCAGTTTGGATGATCATCCACATCTCGACTTGTGTCTTAAGGTGGTACTCCATTCGACCCTTCCAATAGCCAAAATCCTCGCTGGAGAAAAGAAGCAGGCGGATTGTGCTGTAGCCTTCTTGGCAGGCCATTGTTAAGGAGAAATCTCACACAAAAAATGACAAATATTTCAAGACTTGGTCTTGGATTAATAGTGCGGGAGAGAGAGAAAAAAAATAGTAAAACTTGAGTGGTGTTTGCACCAACTTCGAGAAGAGAAAAATGTTAGAGTGTATATTAAAAGCTTAGCTTTTGTAAATATTTGTTTTTGAAATAAAAGAATCATGTTGGTCAAATGTTTATATTTATTTGTTAAATATAGTTGTTCAATTAATTTATAAAGTAGATAACATGGTGTATGGTGTCATACACAGAAGATCATGTTATCAGCTCTTTATAAATTATAAACAGTTGCTCACGACTAAGATGGAAAGGAACAAACCATTGGTATAGTCGTAGTGTAATTAGGTATTAGTTTATCTTGACTAATAGATTACATTAGTACACTCTAAGTGTATTGAGTATGACCATTTTAGGTAAGTTCTTTTTATACTAACTTAATAAAAGAACTAGACCTTAGTTATTATAGAAGTGTGTACTCTTAATCATAATATAATAACAAGCACATATATTTAGTATTTATTTCTTTAACTTATCAAAGGGTGAGATTTAGCTTGATAAATCAATAGGCCTGATAAGTTGGGAAATGATATTACTTATAGTGTGTGTTGTTGATTATAGAAGGAAACTGTGTCCTAGTAATCTAGGTTGAGAATGCCCCCAAGAGGAGCTCATAAGGATTGTCATGTTAAACCCTGCAGGTGGACTTAGTCCTACATGACAATGAGGTTGAGTGGTACTACTCTTAGAGCTAGATATTAATTAAGTGAGTTGTCAGTAACTTACTTAATTAGTGGGCATTCGTTATCTTAAACACAGGGAGACTAACACACTCATGGTAAGAAGGAGCCCATAATGTAATTTGGGATTGGTGCGGTAGTGCAACAATAACTCTCTAGTGGAATGAGTTATTGTTGATGAACTTAAGTTGTGTGTTCGAGGCGAACACGGGATACTCAAGCTCATCGGAAGTTCAAAACCAATTTCTCCTCTAGATCTCTATCGTAGCCTCATTAGTGCCTTATAAACCACTCATTAAAAGCCCTTCTTGGTGTCCAAGAAAGGAGGCCGGCCCATTGCTTGGTGACCAAGCAATGGTCGGCCACCATCTCCTTAAGAGGGTCGACCCTCTTGCTTGGTGACCAAGCAAGTAGGGGCCGGCCAAAATAAATTCAAATAGGAAGGGTGTTTTGAATTTTTAAAATCTTCTCTTTGTAGAAAACTATAAGTTTTAAAAGAGAGATTTTAATTTTAAAAATTTTCCTTATTTGAATTAGGCCACATGGTTTAATAGAGAGTTTTAAAAGTTTTAAAACTTTCTTTTTTTAACCATCCTCATGGTTTTAGAAAAAAAGGAAGAGAAGTTTTAAAAATTAAAATTTTCTATTCATGTTAAAAAGGAAATTTTTGAAGAGAAGTTTTAAATTTTAAAACATGGTTTTAATTTTTAAAACTTTCCTTTTTAACATCCACTTTAGGAAAGAGAGCTTGTAAAATTTTATAAGAGGATTTCTTCTTGTAAAATTTTATAAAAAAAAAATTATTTCTTCCTATAAGTGGCCGACCACCCTTGCTTGCTGCCCAAGCAAGGGGCCGGCCAAGATTAAATCAAGCCAATCATTGATTTGGTGATTGATTCAATCAAGAGGAAAGAAAAGGAAAAATAAAAGGGAAAAGGAAAAACTAGAGGAAGATTTTAATTTTTGTAAAAATTCTTCCCTTATTTGCCTTGGGCAAGTAATATAAAAGTAGGGGTGAGGAGGCCTCATGAGATACAACTCTTATTCTCTTGCTTGGTGGTTCTCTTGGTGTGGTCGGCCCTCTCTCTTCTCCCTTTCCCTTTGCTCTCTTTTCTTTTGTGGTGGTGGTGGCCGAAATTTAGAAGAAGGAGAAGAAGGCTTTGGGTAGTGTTCATCTTGGAGGATCGTCGCCCACACGACGTCCAAGGCGAGGCGAGGAATACGGCAGAAGATCTCGAGGTCACTAGCTTGCAAAGAAAAGATATAATTAGTAATTATTTTCCGCATCATGCTAGTTATTTTTCTTTATATGAATTCCAAACACAAGAGACATTAGATCTAGTTTTTCGAATTAGTAATTCGTGTTTGTGTTTTTCTTTGTTTTTCGAATTTATGATTTGATTGTTCTTTTTGATAAACCTAGAGTTATATAAGGAAATTAAATATTAGCTTTCCTTAAAAGGCTTTGTCTAGGCGGTGGTGGATGCTCCCATACCCAAGAAGGTCATGTGCCTCACCATGCAGTCCTGGAAGCCAATTTTGGAAATTAATATTTAATTGAATTTATAACGTAGGTGGGTTTGAATCAATAGTGTTAAGTTCCGCTTGTGATCCAAGTCTAAACTATTAAGAACAGATAAGTTAAATTTGGAATCAATAATGTTAAGTTCTGTTTGCGATTCCTAATTTAACTTCTAAAGAACACAATAGGTTATTTAGGAAAGGTTTGACACTTGTACAAAATTTTTGTACAGTGGAACCGGTACGATCTTCCTAGGACTAACCAACAAAAAAACTCGATCGATAAATCTGATCGGAGAGCGATAACTTTACCGATTCCGATGACTCCGAAAAAAACTTGAAAATACCATGAAAAGGAAAAAAAATGCTTGAATGGTGGTTTCACCGATTCGAAGCGGCTCCGCTCTAATACCAATTGTAAGATCGAGACGTGCTAGAGGGGGGATGAATAGCACGCATGGCTTTTTCACTCATTTCAGAAAACACAAAGTAAACTACGCAGCGAAAATAAAGAAAGAAACAAAAGTAATTGCTAACATAATTTCTTTTACTTGGTTCGGAGCCTGTGACAACTCCTACTCCAAAGCCTGTGATAGTTGATCGCTTTCGTTGGGCAATCACTATAAATTCGAATAAAGATTACAAAACTTGAAATACAATATAACAAAGTTACCGACAATAATAGAATTAGAAGTCTTTCGTCGGTTGTCGAAGCAGCGTTGAAGAGAGCAACATTTATTCGTTCTTAATCTCGGAAATTGTGTTGTTCGAAGCTGCTAGTCTACCCTCCTTTTATAGCCACCTCAAACTTGATCCAGATCCACTAATCTCGAGATTAGGTTTGACCTAACTCCAATCGGTCGACTGATCCCCCGGATCAGTCGACCAAGCTTGCCTGAATCGGCCTAGTTTCTCATCCAAGTTCTGCTACTTGGATAAATCCTCGTTCGGTCGATTGATCCCGCCGTTCGATTGACTAATCCGCCGATGATCTCCAACCCGATTGACCCAGCTCAATCAAGTCACTTCTTATCTTGGTTCGATCAACTGAACTCGATGTTTAGTCGACTGATCCCCTGGTCGAACCCGGTCCACCCGTTAGAAATCTGATATTGCTGATTGGAGGCTCGATCGACCGATCCCCGGTTTGGTCGACTAATCCCCGGTTCGGTCGATTGATCAAGGTCAAAACTTTAACCTGCAAAAGTGTTAGTTTCCCTACAAAATAGAGTTAGATGAACAACAAATGATAAAGTAATGTATGAAAATAACTTATGACAGCCTTCAGACTGTCCAATTCTGACTTTTGGATTTCCTCCAGAAACCCTAGGTTGAACCGATGCCTACTGTTCCCTCAACGAGGAACACGTCCTCACCTACTCCTCTCAGGAGAAGTTACCTATTGCTAAACTGGTCCTCCATAGCGACTGGACTTTTGCTCAGCGCCTGAGACTTCAGGTCTTCATGTTGAACGCCCGCTCTACGAACCGTTTAAACTTTCACCTGGTCTGCAACCACCAAGATTTTTACCTAGAGTCCCCGACTCTAGGATTTCACCAAAGCACTCGACCCACCAAGACTTTCCACTTAGGGTTACCACCCCCTATGACCTAAGGTTACCACCTCCTAGGGTTTTCCACCTGCCTAACCGCAGCTAGGACTTTTACCTAAGAACACTTAGGACTTTTCCTGCAAGCTCATTCAACCTTTTTAGACAATAAGTAACATTAACTTTAGACCCTTTGTCATACTCAAAAGTTAAGTTCGATCGTCTGGTGCTCCATGTAATAACAGGAAGTCACAAAGAAGAGATGTTAGAAGTGGACATGTGAACATACAAAGATGAATAAAATAATAAATAAGAATATAATATTAGAAAGAAAATTGAGATCATACTTATTAAGAAAAACTCTTAAACATATTTAAAATAATAACAACACATACTTAGATTTGAAAAAGAATGATTTTCAGCTAGAAAAATAGCTAAAAAATTCAAGGTCTTTAATTTCAGATGTCTTACTATTTTTTTTAAACTTGGAACTATTTTTAAGTTTAGATATACATTTGCAACTAATAGTCTAAGATTTAGAATATAAAATATATAAATCCTCACTAGTAAATCAATGGAGGTAATATATATGATGATTAAGAGAATAATTAATATTTTGTGTGTACAAGAGATAAAATAGGTAGACGAGAAGGCAAAGATGATAAGAACTCGGGTTTTAAGTTATGATACACAGGAAAAAGTAAAGTAAGAAATAGAGTGAGTATTATTATAGATAGTTCGTTAAAGGATGAAGTTGTAGTGTTGGATCGAAAGCGCTAGAGGGGGGGTGAATAACGCTCATGGCTATTTCGTTTGTTTCGTATTCAGAAATCGTTCGAGAGTAATGCAGCGAAAATAAAGGAAAAACCAAACACAGAAAGGACCCAAGTGTTTTTACTTGGTTCGGAGCCTTGGACGACTCCTATTCCAAGGCCCTCGCTCGTTGAGTGATTACTTTGGGCAATTCACTATTAAATCACAATAGTATAGATATGAATTAAGTACAACAGAATTAAGTAATACCGATAACAAAGAAATGTAATCTGGAGCTCCGGGTCGTCGGGATGATGTTACAGCACTTCGGGATCGTCTCGTTGGCAGCTTGTAGCGTTAGAGTTACTCGGAAGTTGTTATTTTGAGCTGCTGCCTCGACCCCCTTTTTATACTGTGCTGGAGGCACCTCCAAGGCTGTCCGAGGCGCCTCCAGGCCGCCGAGTCGCACGCGTGGATCAGCTCTGATCTGGTCGCGCCTTATCCCATTGAAGGGGCCTCAAGACTAATCCAAGGCGCCTCCAATGCTTGGTCCAAGGCGCTTTCAGCCTGGTCCGAGGTGCCTCAGCTCTGCTGCGGTGGCTTTTTCTGGCTCGCACCCGAGGCGCCTCCAAGCCCCATGGAGGCGCCTCGAACACTGTTCATCTGAGGTCAAATGTACTTCTTTGTTTCTGCAAAATGTGTTAGTCCCAAACACAAACCCTGCAAAACAAAGTTAGCACAGTAATATGATAAATGATATAATCGACAGTCATCGGACTGCCCGGGTCTGACTTCGGATTTCCAACCGGAAACCCTAGGTCGACCCGACGCCTACTATTCCCTCTACGAGGAACGCGTCCCCACCTACTCCACTCAGGAGATTTACCTGTTGCCAGTGCGATCCTCCAGATCGACTGAACGTTTGCTCAGCATTCGAAGCTTCCGGACTTTCTGCTGGACTTTCACTTCCCGGCCCGTCCAATCTTCCACTTGGTTCGCGACACCAGGACTTTCCACCTAGGGTTACCACCCCTAGGACTTTTTACCTGAAGCTCTCGACCTACCAAGACTTTCCGCATAGGGTTACCACCCCCTAGGGTTTTCCACCTGCCTAACCGCAGCTAGGACTTTTGCCTAAGTACCACTTAGGACTTTCCTGCAAGCTCCATGAACTTGTTAGATCACAAGACGACTTAACTTTGAACCCTTTGCCATTATCAAAACTTGGGTTCGATCGTCTGATGCTTCCCGCACCAACAATCTCTCCCTTTTTGATTATGGCAACTCAGATTCAAAGTTAAGTAAAATAGAATGCATAAATAAACATATGGTAAGTAAGAGGGACTTAATTTTCAATAAATTATATAATATTAAAATGTAGGAAGGTGAGTCGGCCAGCCAGCTTCATGCCCGGATACAAGACCTACTCAACGGTCTACATGCAATCAGACAAAAAGTTGAGAACCAGGACATCGTGAGGTATGCTTTAAACGTCTTCCCTAGGAATACCTTGTGGGCAACCATGGTAGATGTGTACAAGGTATCCAAGGACTTATCTTCGATTAAGTTAGATGAATTATTTGCAGAGTTTGAGTTACACAAACAGGTTAACTCACGTTCGGCCAAGAAAGGTGTTGCCTTAGTTGCAGGTACTAGCAGAACGCGCGAACCGACATCGAGGCGCAAAACCAAACTCAAGTCCAAAGATGAAACAGACGCAGAAGACGACGACGAGGTTATTTCTGAACTGGTAAAGCTTGTGTGGAAGATATGCAAATTGAAAAAGGTGACTCAAACAACCAAGGAGGACAAGACCGGAGTCACCTGCTACGGCTGTAACCAGAAGGGGCACTACAAGCCAGATTATCCAAACAAGAAGAAAAGAAGAAAGGTATTGAAGGCAACTTGGTCCGAGTCATCAGATGAATCCGAGACTGACGAAGAAGAACCGATGAGCTTCCTCGCGTTACCAATGCAAGCGAACATTGTCGACACAGAGTCCGAGTTCAAATCCGAAATGGAGAGCGAGTCAGAAATCGAGTCCGAGCGAAGCCACGAATCCGCATTCGTTTCCGAAGGACCAAACCCCACTGTAAGTACCTTACTTTCCGAAACTCAATTAGATGATTTGCAAAAGTTAATTCCTTACTTGCTTAAGAAATTAGCTAAATCCAATGTTCGGGTCAAGTCACTCCAAAAGGAGGTAATAGCCCTTAAGGAAGCGATTGACTCGAGTTCTTTAATTGAGCCAGTTCAAATTGGAAGTTCAACTCAAGTCCAACAACTTGAGGAAGAAAATTCCAATTTGAAAACTCAAATTAAAGAACTCAAGGACATGTTGGAACGGTTCACCTTGGGTTCCAAGAATCTGGATCTGATTCTTGGAAAACAGCGAGCCATTTACAACAAATTTGGACTTGGATTTAAGACCAAAATAAAGTACAAATCATATCTGTCGTTAGTAAATAGAAATAATAGAAACACAATTCAAGCATGGGTCCCCAAGTCAAACTTGGCTAATCAAGTTAGACTTGGACAATATTGGGTCCCCAAGGATCAGATCCATTACCTTGATAGACTATATCGAGGTTATGATCCAGGGGAAGCCAATAGAAAGACCATCTTTACCAATAGATAGAACTGATTGATGCTTGTTTTTTATTTTCCTTGTAATATACATGCTTAGACTAGGATAGCTTAAGGATCTAGGCGTAATTTACACTTGCTAATTAAATCTAGGAGTTTCAAAAAGAAAATTAAATATATATTTCTTTGAGCGATTCTATCTAGGAAGGGATGATCTTATACCCAAGAAGGCCTAGAGCCTCGCCCTGACCTGGGAATCAATCATGGAAAGACATATTTAATTGACTAATTGGAAAACCTAAGTTTAATTCAAATGTAAATTAATCCTTAGAAATGACCTAAATTAAAGATAATCATCTCACAAAATTACTTAAGATTACCTGATTGATAATTTAGAATCGGGTGAGATGGATTTAGGTTCAAATAAGTTCAAATTGTTCAAAACTTAATCAAATTTAATTAAAATCAACTAAACCCAATCAACCTAAATTCTTTAAAAATTATTTGAAAATTCATTTAAAAAAAAAAATCTTCAAAAAATATTTCAAAAACTTATTTTAAAATCCTTTGAGAATTATTTCAAAAACTTAATTTTAAAATCCTTTGAGTTTAAAATCCTTTGAGAATTATTTTAAAAACTTATTTTAAAATCCTTTAATAAATTATTTCAAAAACTTATTTAAAAATTACATTTAAATCTTTTAAAATGCTTTGAAAAATCTTTAAAAGCATACTTTGGAAATTTGAAAAATTTAAAAATTACTTCTCAAACTTAAATTTTAAAATCATTGAAAAAATTGTGGTTCCAAACTTATGGCAAATTTTCCAACTTAGCTAAACATTTACAAGAAAACTAATTTTAAAAGAGCTAATTGTTTATGTCTATACTCATTTTACTCTCTTATTTATTTTGATATATGACAAAGGGGGGAGTATAAGGAAATTCAAAAGAAATTAAAGAAAATTTAAAATGAAAAAGAAACTATTTTAAGGGGGAGCTTCTATTAAGAGGGAGCCTTAATATGCTTATGTTTTATTTATGCTTGTGCTAATTTATGTTGATCTTTATTACATTTTTTTCTTAATTTTGAATTTCGGTTGCCATAATAAAAAAGGGGGAGATTGTTGGTGCGGGAAGCATTCGACGATCAAACTCAAGTTTTGATAATGGCAAAGGGATTCAAAGTTAAGTTTAATTGTTATCTAATGTGGATGATTGAGTGTTTCAGGAAAGTCCTAGCTGCGGTTAGGCAAAGGAAAACCCTAGGGGGTGGTAACCCTAGGTCATAGAGGGTGGTAACCCTATGCGGAAAGTCTTGACGGGTCGGTGCTTCGGGCAAAAGTCCTAGGGGCGGTAACCCTAGGTTGAAATCTTGGTGTCGTGAACTTGGTGGAAGACTGGACGGGTCAAGGACCGGACGTCCAGCATGAAGACCGAAAGCATCTGACCGAACGCTGAGCAAAGGTAAACTCTCCTGAGTGGAGTAGGTGAGGACGCGTTCCCCGGAAGAGGGAATAGTAGGCGTCGGTTCGACCTAGGGTTTCCGGTCAGAAATCCGAAGTCAGAACCGGATAGTCTGGAGACTGTCAAATTTATTTCTATATATTATCATTTGTGTTCTAACTCTGTTTTGCAAGAAACTAATATTTTTTTGCAGGGTTAGGATTGACCGGGATCGGTCGACCGAACCCCCAAGCCAGCAGAAAAGATTTCCAAAGGTTGGACCGGGCTCGACTAGGGGATCGGTCGACCGAACCAAGGTTGGGCGTCGACTGGATAAGGGCCGCTGGACTGAGTCAGAGCAACTGATCTGTCGACCGAACCTGTTTATCGGTCGACTGAACCTCGGATAAAAGTTGACCGGATCGAGGCGAAGCGAGCGGATCAGATGAAGTGGAGGTCATCTGATCGGTCGACCGAACCGATGATCGGTCGACCGAACCGATGATCAGTCGACCGAACCGATGATCGGTCGACCGATCCTCCTCGGGTCAAACTTGATCCTGAGCCTTGGGGATCTGGATCAATTTTTGCAGAGCTATAAAAGGGAGCCTCGGGGTGCAGCTTAAACACAGATCTCGAACAGAAGAACTTGCGATCTGGTGTGCTGCTCCGAAGCCTTCGACTACACTCTGCTTCTCCGATAATCGGCAATCACTTTCATCTTTTGTAGTTTGTCGGTATAACTTTTCTTTCAAGCTTATATTTGTACTCACCTGTTTGTAAAGATTTACGAACTTATAGTTGTTGCTCACCGAAAGTGATCAACGATCATGGGCCTTGGAGTAGGAGTCGTCACAGGCTCCGAACTAAGTAAATCTTGGAGTCTTTGGTGTGTCTATCTTTTATTTATTTTCGCTGCATTATTCATAAGATTTCCGAAACAAAAAGTGAAAGCCACGAGCGCTATTCACCCCCACCCCCCTCTAGCGCTTCTCGATCCAACAATTGGTATTAGAGCCCAGACTGCCAGAAGGTTTAACCGCCGACTGTGCACAAGAGCTATGGTCTGATTGACCCATGTGGGTACAATATTGACCTCGAACAAAGAAAGTAGGGGCTCCTATGTTCGGATCAAGAGGACCAGAAACCAGGCAGGAAGTCCTAGTTGCGACTAGGCAATGAAGTCCTAGTAGGTCGGGTGGACCGAGGGGCAGGAAAACCTGGTGGGTCGAGGATCGGACGTGGGAAGCCTATGGTCCTTTGTTTGAGGGGGGGATTGTTGGGGTTGCAAGGTTGCAAACATAATCTTATATTGAAAATACATGGGAAAGATCATGGGTTTATAAGAGAAAAGATATCTTCATTGGCATGAGACCTTTTGGGGAGAGCCCAAGAGTAAAACTATAAGGGCTTAGGCCCAAAGTGGACAATGTCATGTCATTGTGGAGATATCTAAAATTCTTTTCGATCCAACAGAGGTGCCCTCGTGGAGTTCGATCAGCTTCTCCCATAGCTCTTTTGCGCTGGAGAACGGTCCAACTATGTTGAGCTCTTCTTTGGTCAGGCCACATTGGAGGGTGCAGGTAGCTCTGACATCGGCTTCCACTTTCTTGATTAGTGATGGTTCCCATTTTTTGCAGGGTGTAGGCTTGCCATCTTCATCGGTTGGAAGTTGCAGTCCAGTCTTGACGATCATCTATGTCTCGAACTAAATTTTGAGGAATGTTTCCATTCGTCCCTTCCAATACCCGAAGTCATCTCCGGTGAAGAGCGGGAGATGAACGGTGCTGAATCCCTCTGTTGGGCCATTGATAGTATGCAAAATAAAAGAAAAACAGAAATATCCCAAGACTAGGTCTTGGATTAGCAGTGCGGGAAATAAAATTAAGATTATGAGCTCGAGTGGTGTTGCACCAACTTCGAGCTAAAACCGATTCGAAAAAAATAATTAGAAGGTAGCTATTAAGCTAGATTCTAATTGACTCCGTAAAATCGAAAACACCCCGAAAAAGTTTGCGTGATTGGTGGTTGCACCATATCAACGTGACCCCGCTCTAATACCAATTGTTAGATCGAAAGCGCTAGAGGGGGTGAATAGCGCTCGTGGCTATTTCGTTCGTTTCGTATTCAGAAATCGTTCGAGAGTAATGCAGCGGAAATAAAGGAAAAACCAAACACAGAAAGGATCCAAGTGTTTTTACTTGGTTCGGAGCCTTGGACGACTCCTATTCCAAGGCCCTCGCTCGTTGAGCGATTACTTTGGGCAATTCACTATTAAATCATAATAGTACAGATATGAATTAAGTACAACAGAATTAAGTAATACCGACAACAAAGAAATATAATCTGGAGCTCCGGGTCGTCGAGATGATGTTGCGGCACTTCGGGATCATCTCGTTGGTAGCTTGTAGGAAGTTGTTATTTTGAGCTGTTGCCTCGACCCCCTTTTTATACTGTGCTGGAGGCACCTCCAAGGCTGTCCGAGGCGCCTCCAGGCCGCTGAGTCGCACGCGTGGATCAGCTCTGATCTGGTCGCGCCTTATCCCATTGAAGGCGCCTCAAGACTAATCCAAGGTGCCTCTAACACTTGGTCCAAGGCGCCTTCAGCCTGGTCTGAGGCGCCTCAGCTCTGCTGCGCTGGCTTTTTTCTGGCTCGCACCCGAGGCGCCTCCAAGCCCTATGGAGGTGCCTCGAACACTGTTCATCCGAGGTCAAATGTGCTTCTTTGTTCCTGCAAAATGTGTTAGTCCCAAACACAAACCCTGCAAAATAAAGTTAGCACAGTAATATGATAAATGATATAATCGACAGTTATCGGACTGTCCGGGTCTGACTTCGGATTTCCAACCGGAAACCCTAGGTCGACTCGACGCCTACTGTTCCCTCTACGGGGAACGCGTCCTCACCTACTCCACTCAGGAGATTTACCTGTTGCCAGTGCGATCCTCCAGATCAACTGGACTTTTCCTCAGCGTTCGAAGCTTCCGGACTTTCTGCTGGACTTTCGCTTCCCGGCCCGTCCAATCTTCCACCTGGTTCACGACACTAGGACTTTCCACCTAGGGTTACCACCCCTAGTACTTTTTACCTGAAGCTCTCGACCCACCAAGACTTTCTGCATAGGGTTACCACCCCCTAGGGTTTTCCACCTGCCTAACCGCAGCTAGGACTTTTGCCTAAGTACCACTTAGGACTTTCCTGCAAGCTCCATGAACTTGTTAGATCACAAGACGACTTAACTTTGAACCTTTTGCCATTATCAAAACTTGGATTCGATCGTCTGATGATTCCCACAACAACATGTAGGAGTAGTTAGAAAAAAGGATTGAATTATATCCCTTAAGATAATAGTGGCAAAAGAAAGTATGAATATAATTAGAGTATATGCACAGCAACTAAGATTAGATGAAGCCACCAAATCAAGATTTTCGGATGACTTAGATGGAGTATTATAAAACATTCAGCCAAATGAAATGATTTTAATAGAAGTTAATCTAAATCAAGATATTGGAGTAAAAAAATAAGGAATATGAGAGCATACATGGGGGTTATGAGTTTAGAACGAGAAATAAAGAAGGGAAAACTATATTAGACTTTGTAATAACATATAACCTTAGATTGACTAATATATATTTTTTTTTTTAAAAAAAAAGAGAAGAACACTTAGTCACGTTCAAAAGTAGGAAAAATAAATCACAAATTGACTTTCTTATGATTAGAAGGAAAGATAGAAAGATTTATAAAAATTACCAGGTCATCCCTAGAGAAACATTAACTACCCAATATATATAAGTAGTGTTGGATATACACCTCAAGTATAATATCAATAGAAAATATATCTATACGACTCCTAAAATTATGTGGTGGAAGTTAAAGGATGGAAAACAAAATATATTTAAGGAGAAGGTAGGAGTATAAGTATTAGTTGAAATATATGGTGACTTTAATACGACATGGGATAAGATGATATCAAAATTAAAAATAGCAACTTAAAGAGTACTCGGTGAATCAAAGGGACATGCACCACTAAATAAGGATTCTTGGTGGTAGAATGAGAAAGTGCAAGAGAAAGTGAAGGGAAAACGAACCGCTTATAAGAAATTATATATTTGTAAGAATGAGATTTTTTTTTTTAAAAAAAAATACACAATAGCCAAGAAAGATACTTAGAGAATTTTTGAACAATTATATCAAAAATTAGATACAAAAGAAAGGGAAAGACACATTTATAGAATAGCTAAAGTGAGAGAAAGGAAGACAAGAAATCTTGTCTAAATAAAATATATTAAATATGAGTAGGGGTGTAATCGAGTAGGGCTGAGCTGAACTCTTGAATGTTTGAGTTTGACTCGTTTATAATCGAGCCGAGCTCGAGCTTTATTTAATGAATATATTCATGATTCATAAGCTTATTCAAACTTTTATTGAGCCTAAACAAACTTAATAAATATAAATTATAAATTTAAATATTCATTAAAAATAAATTATATATTTAGATAAAATTATAATATTCTTATTAAAATTTATAGTTTTATTCTAATAAATGAATTTAATATATTTGTCTATATTTGTCATAAGTAGAGTGTAAAATCTATAAATTCAATATCAAAACTATTATTTTTCATTTAAAAGTTAATTCATGAGCTTACTAACGAACATGTTCACGAGCTAATGAGCTGAGTATTGTGAAGCTTGAGCTCGGTTTGTTTATCTTAATGAGCCTCGTTAAAGGAGCTTTTATCAAATCGGGCTTCGAACAACTCATAAGCGGCTTGATTCATTTACACCCCTAAAGATGAGTATAATAGGGTACTAGTAAATAATAGAAAAATAAAAGAACGATGAAAGAGATATTTTCATCAACGTTTTAATGAAACTTTTGGTGATCAACTTAACTTAGGTAATTTTAGTAGGTTAAATGACATAGAAATTTAAATTTTTATCGTAAAATTTAAATTTCAGAAGAGCTTTACATGGGATGCACAATAGAAAAGTCATTGGATCAGATGATATTCCGATAAAGATATAGAAGTGCTTAGGGAAATAAGGTATTGAATGACTTATAAAGTTATTTAACGTAATATTGAAAAAGAAAAAAATGTTTAATTAATGGAGAGTAAGTACTCTAGTTCCCTTATACAAGAATAAGAAAGATGTATAAAATTGTTCAAATTATAAAGGTATTAAACTAATGAGTCAAACTATAAATTTTGAAAAAAAAAGTAATAGACAAATAATTAAGAAAGGAGACCACGGTGATCGAAAATCAATTTGGGCTCATACCTGGTGATCCTACTTCAAAAATCCTCATAGTTGACTCGCTGATTTACTGGTAGGAAAGTTGACCACTGTTGAAAAGAGATTACTCTCAAAGACAAGTCGAAAGTTGATTCTTTAGGAAGAAGAATCATCCCATTCTCTTCTTCACTTACTGCTATCCTTTTATACCTTTTTAGTGGACCCTTCCTGTTCCCCTATTTAATGGTGTTGCATTAATTATAGAGGATCTTTGTTCTTTCTTCTTCCATATATATTAATGTAGTTATAATACTTGCATAATTAATGAAACTGTTGTTGGGTCACTTCAGAGCTAGAGGGGAAATAGACTTGAAGCAATGCCCTTCAATGTTAACAAAATGGATTTACTTGGTATCTACCTCAACAGAGGTGACTAATCTAAGGATCCGACTCTCTCTCACACATCCACTATGTAAACCCCCATTCTCAGAAATAATCAGGAGGCAGAGAAGCCTCGTACAAGCTCACACACAAAGAAATACAAAAAGAGGAAGATACAAACTAATATAAAATGAAATTTTATAAGATTACAATCATGAAACCCTAGCTTGCTCTCTTCTTGCTTGAATACACCTCTTAATTTGGTTGGAAGTGCAGCAACACTCCTCTCTAAGCCTCCAAGAACTGGTGTGTGTCGTTGAGCTCGGTGAAGAAAGGTGGAAGAGATAATAAAACAGTGCACCGAAGCCCTATTTATCGGGCGCACAATGGCTAGATATTCAAGCTTAATCGACTACTCCAGTGGATTAAGCCTTGCTTTATCAATTAGCCAGATCGATTCAGCAACATTCTATTCGATCGCGAGAGGTGGCTTAAGTGATCAATCTGATTGCTTAAGCTTCGAACATAATCATTCTCTTCAAAACAAGAGGCACCGTAAGCGATTACCCTAATCGCCAACGGTGTCCTAATCGATTACACCAATCGATTAGGAAACCTTTCTCAGGATTCCAAGCTTAAGCGATTAAGTAATCGCTTAAGCTATGGTAATCGATTAGCCTAATCAATTACCAAAACCTAACTTAGTCTAGGGTTCCTTACCCAACATCCAGTCAATCATGACCTGTTGGGACTCCTCTTTGCCTAGCATCTGGTCACCCTTGACCTGCTAAGACTTCTTCACCAAGTGTCCAATCAATACTTTGACCCACTTGGACTTTTCTCCCCATGCCAAGTGGTTGTTAAATCTTGGCTCACTTGGACTTACAGTTTCATGCCAAGTGTTTGGTCCTTCATAACCCACTTAGACTTTGAAACACTAGGTGTCCGGTCAACCTTGACCCACCTGGATTTCCAACTGTCTGGCTTCACACACAAGAACTTTCTCACTGTCTAGCTTCACTCACTAGGACTTTTCACCTGGCTTCACTCACTAGGACTTTCCAACTGCTAGCTTCACTCACCAAGACTTTCCATCACCAAGCTTCACTCACTAGGATTTCACCTGGCTTCACTCACTAGAATTTTTACATCAAGTGTCCAATCAACATTAACCCACTTAGATTTTCATCTTCTGCCAACCTTCCCATTTGACTTCCCCTTGCCTAACCTCTAGTTAGGACTTCCCAGTTAAGTATCTAGTCAACCTTGACCTATTTGACTCTTCTTCACATCAAACTGGTCAAACCTTGACCAGAGGGGAATTGCACCAATAATCTCCACAAATGGACAATTACACCTATAATCTCCATATATTATAAAACATCAAAACTCAACCATCATGACTCAATATTGAGCCAACTCAAGCTTAGTCAAACTGATCAACCTTGTACCAACAACTACATCAAATAAGGGAGACTACCGCTTTTACTCCGTCCGACTGTTCCCCTTTTCCATGCACTAGGGGACTAATAATAGGAGTTTAATGTAGGTGACATTAATTCATCGAGACATAAATGAGACATAAATGACTCAACTGCAAGAGATGTTAGGATAGGATAGGAGATCGGTCATACTAGTGTCCCAAGGATATACCTTGTCTATTTAGGCACATGTGAGTGTTATGTCTATGCCCGATCTGCTTAATTAACGCTTGATAGAGAGGGTCTATAGTCAATTGGTTATAACATGGTTATATTGACCATGACTCTGACTGCCACATTATCCCTTTTATTGACTTCTTGATGACACGTGACATCCTCTTTGAATCACCACATCACCTAGAAAGTCTGCAATAGAAGTTATACATCTACTTAGAAAATTAATTGAAAAATATCGGGAGTAGAAACAAGATCTACACATGGTATTCATTGACTTAGAAGAAGCTTATGATAGAGTTCTAAAAGAAATTATATAGAGAATTCTAGAAAAGAGAAGTGTTAGCATAACATATATTGAACTAATTAAGGACATGTACAAGAACATATCGACGAGAGTAAAGACTTTAGGTGAAGTAACTAAAATATTTCCAATAAAGATAGGGTTACATCAATGATCAGGTCTAAGTCTCTATGTTTTTACACTAATTATGAATGAACTCACTACACAAGTTCAAGACATAGTACCATAATGCATGTTGTTTGCAGATAATATTATTTTGATAGATGAAACATGTCACGCCCCAAGGATATACTTGTCCACCAATTTGGATGGTACCCCTTAGTGGCAATATGCGAAATACGATATCGAACTAATTCAAACCAACACAAAGTACCAATATAATATAATAACACCAAGTCACAAAAATAATGTGTATGTATGCATCTACAAATGAAACACTCAAAAATCCAGAACAGAAAGAACTATAACTATAAGCAACAGAAATGATAAAACGAAGCAACTCAACATAAATCCAACTCGAGTGGGATTGTTAGCCAGGACCTTTGAAAGACACAACACCTCCTCTACCTGCTAACCTGAAAGTGAAGGGAAAAGTAAAGGGTAGTGAGTACAATCACTCAATGGATAGAAGAAGATAGTGTATGAATAATATACTGACAGGAGATTAAAGGATGCAGTCTCAGATAAACTACTTACTAACCAATGTAGGTATTTCAACATAATCACCAACTAACCAAAAGTATAATCAATAATATAACACTTCACTAACTTGCTCAACCAAGTAACCAACAAATTGGGAGTACATACAGTACATCCAAACCTGCATGAACAAATACATGATCGACATACATAAGTATATAATAAGTACTGACTGCAGGAGAACGCTCTACCACGGATGGTCCTGTGGACAGTCAGGGTAAACAAATAGTCACTGTCTGCAAGTAAACTCGCTACCACGAATGATCTCATGGGCAGACAGGATAACTAAACAATCACTATCTACGGGTGAACTCGCTATCACAAATGGTCTCATAGGCAAATAGGGTATATGCGTAGCTATCTAGCTATGGACTATGCATAAACTAGCTATGGACTATGCATAACCTTAGGGGGTATATATCATGATCGCTGACGACTCTCTCAACAATGAATGGGAGATAATGATCGACAGGATATACCAACGGTTGCTAACAACTCTCTCAGCCACGAATGGGAGACAATAGTCTACAGAAAATAACAACCAAGGGTCTAGTAGAATACTCAAAATACTACACTATGGTATAAGCTTACTAATGTATAGGCATGAGCCTATATAACAAGGGTCTACTAGGATACTCAATATCCTATACTGTGATATAATCCTACTAATATATAGGTAGAAAATAGACAATCAAATCCCAAAAATACCAGTCATCTAGTAATAACATCTTGACTAATTTCGTGAAATCATCTCAGATATAATAAACAATGGGATCAAGATCAAGTAATCATATGGGGTTGATTCATAGGGGAAAGTCTAGTGGAATACACTTCCCTTTTGCTAGGGAGTGATTTTCATCAAGTCTAGGTCAGTATAATTTCACTAATATATATGCCCTCGCACTAGTGTACAACTATACTACATGTAATATCAGTGCCCTGCAGGCATGAGCCTAAGTATATAATCATACTATAAAATAAATTCACGAACATAAGCTATAGGTTTAAATAACAACAAGGATCTATTAGGATACTCAATATCCTACACCATAGTATGAAATAACAAACACAGGTTTAGCAAGATGCTTAATATCATATACGGTATGATCATCCTAACCATAAATACAAACTCAAATCACCTACTAGGGGTCTATCAAAATATCCAACGTCCTATACTATGATATGGTAATATTATGCACATCTGTAAGCACAATCATAAATATCAAACATAACTGCCTGGTTATCAACAATAAATCAATATATAAGGGCAAACATTAAGGTATCAAACTCAGGAGTGATATAGGACCGAATTAAGATAAGCGAGTAACTACGACTTCATCAAAACATGGCAGTACTATAATCAAAGATATCAAAAAGATAAGCAAGATCTACCCACCTCAAATGTAGATAGTCTTAATTGTTTTCAAGTCAAAGGTTTGCCTCGAGCTCAACTCCTACAAATATAGGATACAAATCTAATCTAAGTACTAGAGTACTCCTATTAATAATTTAGTTAACCATTAAGTTAATTAAACTAACTTAGTTAACTCTTAGTTGATCTTTAATCAATTATCTATCATTAATTAATCATTAATCAATAAATTCATAAATCTATTAATTAACTAATTCATTTATCACTGTATCAAGTAATTCAATTAATTAACTTGTTACTAAATGAATTCATTCATCAATTACCCAATCTGTGACTTACTCATCATTCATCAACTTCATCAACCTAACATACCAATAAATCATTAATTATATCAATTAATACTAATTGCTGGATTAAGAAGTTTACCAAACTGTTATTAATTAAAACTTACTTCTTTCACAGCAAATTGCTACGATGGTCGACGATGGTCGACAATGCCCACAGCTCATCACGACGGAACAACAACGACGGTAGGGAGGCGACCAGGATAGGGCAAAGAAAAGGTACCAGCTTCAGTGGAGGTGCGCAGTAGCTTCCTCCTAGATGACGATGATGGTGATGCAGCAGCAAATATGGCACATCCATGCACGAGGTGGTTGTTCGCTGAGAGGGGAGGCAAGTAGCGACGGCTCGCCGACGTCGTCTCGGCTCTCCGACAATGACCCATGGCAGTCGACGACGATCTACTGTCCAAGACATGGAAGGAGTAGTGCGGCGATGGCTGGTAGCAACCAGCATTGCAAGCTTGACAAAGAGATGTGGCATGCCACGGTGGCAGCGCTCCGACGACAACACAAGGAGTTGCGTTGAGGGTCGGGAACGTGGTTGCAACTGCTTGGTCTAGGAGAGAGTCGGCTACAGCCGACGTCGGCGTTGGCAATGGCGTAGCCAGGTTGAACAATTACCCTGGGCTAAAAATGTTGAACCCAGTAAAGCCCAGCCCAACATAGCAAGGTTAAGGCCTAATTAAAATTGCTGGGCATTGCTTACTCACCTAACCCTAGGCTAAAAATGTTGAACCCAGTAAAGCCCAGCCCAGCATAGCAAGATTAAGGCCTAAAATTGTTGGGCATTGCTTACTAGGTGAGGCTAAAATTACCAGGTATTGCTAGGCTGCACTGGGCTAGAGCCCAGTAAAGCCCAGCCCTAGCTACTCCCTTGGGCGTTGGAGCAGGGAGGCGCTGGGCGTCGTCATCATCCTCACGGCGGAAACGCCTCTCACGTTAAGGCGAGACACGGAGAGGACAATGGACGCAACTGGCCTTTGGGACAGTCGCAGGCCTCCCGAATGGTCGACGGTGGGGAGGCGACGGTGAGGTGGTGCAAACAACGTCGTTTGTCGAACCGTGGCGTCACGCACATGGGTAAGGAAGGTGACAGCGTGTTTCTAATTAAAACTTAGGTTTAAATAATTAAAACCTAGGTTTATATTTCAATCAACTCCCACGTTAATGGGATATTTTAAACGAGTCTTATATCTTATCATTTTATCCTGATTAAAGATAAAATGACTCATTAAAAATCTATAAAAATATCAGAAAATTTCTAAAATTGACATAAACTCCTTTATATTTATTTCTTTATTTATTATCAATTATTTTATCCGAATTTTCATATATAAATTTTATTAGATCAAATTTTAATCATGTTAGTATTTTCCTTCTAGATATTAAATATATATATATTTAATTATATTTAAAATATATATTGGGTATATTGCATTTCTCCCCCATTAATAAAAATTTGGTCCACAAATTTACTACTTATACTGCAACTACGATATTCTCATCTAAAAGGTACACCCTCATAGTAGTCCAATACTAGTCCACTCTAATAGTATGGGAGGTTCTAACTATTAGATAATAGGGGTTCTTTATAACTATTTAGTGATCTATTCTAAGGTGAAGAATCACTACTCTGTGTGTTATGAGCCCACCTGTTGTAGGTACACCCACATTACCATCTAGCTAACTGTTGTGGATAAAATTCAATAGGTATGAATGATCTTCTTGCTGCCTTTGATGTCCATCTTGCATGTTTAAAGTAAGTACTCAAGTCAGTAAATGGTGCACTTCGTCCATCTATTTGTCTGAAATTATTCACAAAAATAAAGTTTTGTACATGTAACTCGTTGAAAACTCCATCAAATAATCTAAAGAGTCTGTCTAGAGGGTCAATAAAAAACTGGTCGAACTTGGTTAATCGGTCAACGATCACCTAAATCGAATCATGCACCCTCTAACGTACCAAACTCATCCTAAATAAGTCTATTGATCTTGTTGGGGTTGCAAGGTTGCAAACATAGTCCCATATTGAAAACACATGGAAAAGATCATGGGTTTATAAGAGAAAGATATCTTCATTGGCATGAGGCCTTTTGGGTAGAGCCCAAGAGCAAAATCATGAGGGCTTAGGCCCAAAGTGGACAATATCATGTCATTGTGGAGATATCTAAATTCTTTTCGATCCTACAATTGGTATCAGAGCCCGGACTGCCAGAAGGTTTAACCGCCGACTGTGCACAAGAGCTATGGTCTGATTGAACCATGTGAGTACAATATTGACCTCGAACAAAGAAAGGTGGGGCTCCTATGTTCGGATCAAGAGGACCAGACACCAGGCAGGAAGTCCTAGTAGGTCGGGTGGACCGAGGGGCAGGAAGTCCTAGTTGCGGCTAGGCAAGGAAGTCCTAGTAGGTCGGGTAGACCGAGGGGCAAGAAGTCCTAGTAGGTCGGGTAGACCGAGGGGCAGGAAGACCTGGTGGGTCGAGGATCGGACGTGGGAAGCCCATGGTCCTTTGTTTGAGGGGGGGATTGTTGGGGTTGCAAGGTTGCAAATATAGTCCCATATTGAAAACACATGGAAAAGATCATGGGTTTATAAGAGAAAGATATCTCCATTGGCATGAGGCCTTTTGGGTAGAGCCCAAGAGCAAAACCATGAGGGCTTAGGCCCAAAGTGGACAATATCATGTCATTGTGGAGATATCTAAATTCTTTTCGATCCTACAGATCTCTGATACTCTTAGTGGGTTAGGGGCCCACTACCCTTCTACTACACCATATATTCTGGTGTTTTGTCTTCACTTGTTGACACACAAAGCATCGAACTCCAAAGTCCACAATATCTTTTTTCCTACCATTCCACTAGTAGGGGTGCATTAGGTCTTGATGCATAAGAGTATCCCCCAACAACCCATTAATCATCATCGATGTGTTTCTCGATATAGATCTTCTATAATTGGATGTGTTTCAGGAATACATAATCTTCCTCAAAAATGGAGAGTCTCCTCAGAATACGAGGTCTTGTTTACCAACTGAAGCTTCCTTGTTGTGTGCAACAAAAAGATGGCCAAACAACCCTAGGCACCCACAAGTGATCTAACTTCCCAGCTAGTACTAGCTTTCTACCATTTTGAGGATACATGAAAATGTCTTTGCCAGAACCCCATATCCGAGAAGTCCCACAAAAAATAACTACAATGTGTATTTATTGAACTTTGCATATCAACACTCCTTTCATAATAATTTGGATATACTTCTCCTTTGATCTTGAATATCAAGATATCCTCTATGAACGATAATAAATTGATCCAAATACTCAAATGGCACCAAGTTTGTCAAATCCATGCAACTGGCTGGAGAATTAGTAAGGCCAAATGGCATCACCAAAACTCGTAATGTTCATACCGTATGTGGAACATCATCTTCTATACATCTACAACTTTTACTCTATGTTGATATCAACTAAATCTTAATGTGATCTTAGAATATACCTATGTGTCCTTGAGTTGATCAACAAATCCTCTAGATGGTCTCTATATTAAGTTGTTTCATCTTGCTAGACATTATCAATGATTCATCCTCTTCTCAACAAAGACGACCGATGCTCCCTAACGAGTGACACTGGAAAAAATAAGTCCTCTATTATCACTAGGGATATTTATTCCTGATGGTCTTTGTGTTAAGTTGTCTGAACATGCTAGACCATTTCAACTATGCATCCTTCTTCTTGCCTTAATCCAACACAGTACATAGAGTCAATCATCCAATCAACTAGAGTAAACAACATAAGCGTGTATTGAAGATACTTAGTCTAAAGTTCATCAAATTCACACTCAGACACACTCAATTGTAATATCACTGGCAACGGGTTTATAATATAACCACCAACTATAAATTATCAAATCTAATAATATCACCCCGTGTCACTCCTTACGCTAAAATCAATGACAAATATCTAATGATACACCATTAAGTCCATATCCACTAATAGACCATCAGAAATCGACATATCACCAAATCTGATTTCACAATATTCATCAATGTCTCACATCATCCTCAACATCAATCAAACATGATCGCTTCCTGAACAATAATAGAGGAAAATAAAGTCATCCACCCATAAGTGTATGACTACTGAAGTCCAAGGGGCATCCCTAGACTTCCTGATTGATTATCATCCCTCTCCAGGTGGTAAAGATGCGATTAATCCATACGATATGAGTATAGAAACACTACTAATTTTATCCAAAAATATCCTTCAATATGTGCCGACAAAGTGTCGACTAATATGATATAATATAGACTTCAAGACCTTAGGTAAATGATCATGTACTCAAGGTCTTGAACTAGTTGATAGAGACAATGTTAGTTGGATCAACTAACCATTATTTTGTAATCCATCACACTACAGAGGAGCACTAACACTAGATGGTCGGTCGAAATAACTGTCAATCGATGCTCTGCCACTCAAAAACCATCATCGTAAATTTCCACTCAGCTACGGTCCGATCTCATAGGTATTAAATAACTAACACCACATCCTCCGTATCATTGCGGGTCATAAGTTTCAATGTATCATCAAGGTTATCCACCATGTACGACCGATCCATGAGTCAAAATATCCTATAGAAAAGCGTTAGGCGAGTTGACTAACAATCGCCTTGAAATCCATTACGCTATGGAGTGGGAAAGTACTGCCTCTATAAGGCATCTCGAAATAAAATCAAGTGATGCATTGTTCCCTGGATATCATCTTTTGCATTTTCCATCAAGTACGACATGATTTCATAGATGGTATGCAATTAATTCAACCTTGTCTATATCTATACAAATTATGTCCCCAAATATGTCCTCCAAGTTATCTAACCAGACACAACCTACCTAAGGTCCGAAACTCTATGAAACAAAGTAAATCAGTCCTTTACTGACTGAGCCAACAATGATATGCGGTCTATATCCTTCTTTGCATCAGGTCTAGTAACGTACTCGAATGTATCTCGTAAGTGTTAAGCAACTAGCTCTACACTTTTTCTGTATCAGTGTAGATCACATACTAGAGGTACTTTCTAAGTTAGCTAACCAAGTACAAGTAATTCATAGTCAAAGTCCCCATGACTAGGATGCATCGATCCTCTACTAACTATGAGTATGAGTATATATTCCTTGTCCTTTACTAAACCGGTAATAACAACGAATGACTTGAGACTATGTTCCTTAATCTCCACTAGGTTGTTAATAGATTCAACCCTTGCTTTCTAACTCGGTATCAGTCGGCGTTACTAGAGAAATAACATTCTCTTCATCAAGGTCGAGTCCTCAACGGGTCACTAGTCACTTCCATGGTCGACCTCGACCACAATTGCGAATAGGGTTGATTGACTAAGCATCATCATAGTACACTAAGTCAATGAATACCTACTAGACAAATATAGAAACAGATACACAATCCAACTAAATTGGAGAGTGTCTAACTATAACCTAACAAGATAGTGAACATAGAAGATAAGATAATCATCAGAGGTATACCTTACTTCCTGTAGCTTAGAGATGTCCTTCGGCTTGCCTTGCCCCAAACTCAAAAAATCGTAAATCGAAATGAAACCAAAATCCCAAAGACACAAAACTCAACATTTGAACTCGAACCATGCTCTGATACTAATAAAATTGTCAAGCCCCAAGGGTTTACTTGTCCGCCAAATCGGACGATAACCCCTAGTGACAATATGCGAAATACGATATCAAACCAATTCAAGCCAATATAAAATACCAATATAATATAATAACACCAAGTCGCAAAAATAATGTGTATGTATGCATGTACATATGTGTTGGTTGCTACTCGGAAAACCTAGAGGTTCCACTGTACAAAAATTTTGTACAAAGGTCTGAACATTTTCCTAGCTACCATGTGCTCTTTTAAATTAAATTTTGGATCACCTGCGGAACTTAACACGTTTGATCCAAAACTTAATCTATTCGTTCTTTTAAGTTTTGACTTGGGTCTCCTGCGGAACTTAACACGTTTGACCCAAATCGCCTTAAGTTATTAATTCCATTAAATATTAATTTCCATAATTGGTTCCCAGTACTGACGTGGCGAGGCACACGGCCTTCTTGGATATGGGAGCAACCACCACCGACTAGACAAAACCTTTTATAGAAAGCTAATATTTAATTTCTTAAAATAACTTTAGGTTAACCGAAAAGAACAATCAAATCACAAGGATAAATAAAACAAAAGAACACAACATCGAAAAACATATTCAAAATACTAGAACGTAAGCCTCTTGTATTTGGTATTATTTCCATAAATAACTAGTATGATGCGGAAAAGGAAAAACTACTAGTTATACCTTCTAGAAAGACCTCTTGATCTTCTACCGTATTCCTCTTCTAACCTCAGACGTTGTGTGGGCAACGATCTTCCGAGATGAGAAACCACCAACCACCTTCTTCTCCTCCTAGCTAGGTTCAGCCACAAAGAAAGAAGCTTCACCAAGGAAGAAAATCAAAACACAAACCAAGCTCCAAGAGATGCTAGCTTTCTCTCCTTCTTCTTCTTCTTCTCCAAGTAGTATCCGGCCACCACAAGAGCTCCAAGGGGAAGATAGAGGTTCGGCCACCACAAGAGGAAGAGAGGGAGAGGATGATGATGATGGCCGGCCACACCAAGAAACAAAAGAGGGAGAGAAATAATAGAGGTTCGCTCTCATGAAGGCACCCTCACCCCTTCTTTTATAATCCTTGGCCTAGGCAAATTAGGAAATTTAATTACAATAAAATTTCCTCAATTTCCTTGACATGATTTAATTGAGAAAAATAAAATAAAATTTCCCAATTTAATCTATATTGGCCGGCCACATCAATGAAGAAAAAAATTAGACAAGTTTTAATCAACAAATTAAAACTTCCTAATTTGTTTCCAGAAATTTTAAAAATAAAATTTCTCTTCAAAAATCTCTTCATGGTTGATAAAAAGAAATTTCTATAATTTTAATTTTATCAACATGTGGATAATTTTTAAAGAGAAAATAAAATTATCTCTCCAATCTATAAATAAGGAAAGAGATCTAATCTCTTTCTTTAATCTTTTATAGATCTTTTACAAGAGAGATATTTTAATTTTAATTCTCTTTAATAAATTATTTCTTCCACATAATAAAATTAAAATTAAAATTCTTTTTTATTAATTTAATTTGGCCGGCCCCCACTAGCTTGGGTTCAAGCTAGGGCCGGCCACCCCAATTTATACCTAGGCCGGCCCTAGCTTGGTTCCCAAGCTAGCTTGGCCGACCCCCTATTGGTGGGTATAGAAGGTGGGTATAGGTGGGTATAGTACTCTATAAATAAGGGGCTACGATAGGGACCGATAGGAGGAATTGGTTTTGGTCTCCCGATAAAATTAAGCATCCCGTGTTCGCCCCGAACACACAACTTAATTTTATCAAAAATAATTCATTCCACTAGAGAACTATTATTGAACTACCGCACCAATCCCAAATTACATTTTTGGGTTCCTTCTTATTATGAGTGTGTTAGTCTCCCTGTGTTTAAGATATCGAATGTCCACTAATTAAGTGAGTTACTGACAACTCATTTAATTAATATCTTAGTCCAAGAGTAGTACTTGTAACGACCCAATTTTCCCTATTTCGAGTTCTAAAAGTCCTTATAAAAATCTAGAAATGCTTTAGAAAAATTCTAGATATTTTTAAAAAATTTTAGAGTATTTTTACATAATTTTTGGAGTTCGTTTGGTATTTTTACTGAACGAAAGAAGTTTCGACAAAAAAATGTCCAAGTCGAGATTTGAACCGTGAACTTCGGGTGAAGCAGAGGTTCGCTTAACCAACAGACCAGCCGTGGGTTTGTTAATAAAACCCGAATCAAGTTGTATTTAAGCAAGAGTAGTTAATAGAAATATTGGAGTTATAAAGGGAGAACTTAGGGCTTGATTAGCCGTGACCTAATCTCACGATTTCTCTTCCCTTTCTCTCCCGACGCGAACAGCGCTGTTCTCCTCTCGGGCAGAAACGAAGCCAACCTAGGGCACGTCTCCGACGACCGACCAAGGCTCGATTCCAAGAGATTTCTTCGTCCTCTCCATCCTCTCGACAAGGAGAACTCGAAGACGCGAGGAAGAGGCCGAGATCGTGAGTTTCTCCGAAGCCCTAGAAGCTGTCTTGCTCGGTTGTAAGTCCAAGAACCGAAGGTGAGTTGCTACTCACCTGCAGTAGGAGTAGTTCCGCGATTTTGTCTTTCTTCTTTGCTTTGCTTTCGGATTCTTGTTCCTTCTTTAATTTCGAAGCATGTTGACCCTTCAGCCCTTTTAATTGAGTTTCATGTTCAAAATTCTATTGGTTGTTACCTTAATGGGCAGTTCGGTTGCACAATGAGAAGGGTAAGAACAGTTTTCTGGAGTTGCTGTGCATCCGGGTTTTTTTTTTCATTTGTGGACAGTAAGCATAAAGATATGTTGCATGAGGTTTGGTTTGTGCACGTCAAATAAAGCAATGCAGATTTTATTAAGCTTTTACTTCCATGGTACATACAGTAGGCATGAGAGAAATATGTAGCAGTGCAGTTGCATCTCCTTAAGAATGCACTTCCTTTGGAAATACAGTAGGCATGAAGATTTTGATATGCATGTTTTAATGTAGATTTGTAAGCAATCGTTTTAGTTTAATGCAGGTTTTGTGAGCAATCAACTTAATTACTATGCAAAATTTTATAGCTTGAAGAAATGTAACAAGTTTTACATAAGTTTTTGAATCCCAGCAGGTTTTAGCTTGAATTGTGCTATTTAGTGGGCACGAACAACCTTAATCCAAGAACGTAGTGTTGGCTTTCTTGCTATTTAATAACTTATTTAGTCTTGCTTCAGCTTATATGGGACTACGGTCCAATGGGTGGGCTCCCACAGTCGCCTCTAGGTTCAGATAACCTAGTAAAAGCAAGATAAGTTAATTAGTTTAAGATCCAGTATTTTACTTTTAGCAGTGGCACTGTACTGGACCAGATGTCCATTGGGTTGGGCTCCCACAGTCGTCCCTAGGTTTAGATAACCTAGTAAACCCTACTAGACTCGGAACTTGCAATCCCGGGTTTAGTTAGGGATGCGCGCACAACAAGTACAGTTGTCGGGCCCATCAGCAGCATGATTATTATTTTAATCTATTATGTAAATAGTTTTCAAAACTTCACAAATTAGTTATGTGAATACAAGTTAGACTCAGTTTAGCATTAATTAGTTTAGCTTAGGTATCAATTCAGTTTCTTATTGATACACATGATAGTTCTATGATTAGCTTTACATGTTAGCTTTTCAGTTAGTTTCTTTGCTATTGATGTGCTTGAGTAGCTAGACATGTTAGCTTTTCAGTTAGTTGATTTCTTTGCTATTTATGAGCATGAGTAGCTATACATGTTAGCTTTTCAGTTAGTTGATTTCTTTGCTATTTATGAGCATGAGTAGCTTTACATGTTAGCATTCAGTTTTAGCATGTTTTTATTTATATACATGCATATCGAGTTTTTGTGAGTAGGATAGCGCTCACTAAGCTTTTAGCTTATAGATACTATTTTCCTCCTACTGCAGATAAAGGAAAAGCTAAAGTATAAGGAAGAAGGCGACAAGGAGATGCTGTGACGGTGTGTGATGTGTGGACTATGGAGATCCTTGAGACTTAGCTAAAGAACTCACTTAGTTTAAGAATTTGTTTAGCTTAATTTCTTATTAAGTTGATAAGAAAATTGTGTAGTAAGAAGTTATGTTTCCGCTTTTCATTACCTGCATGATTTGATTTATTAAACTGCGTGGTTGTGAAAATATATGTTCCAGCCGCCTGTGGCTGAGTATACTCTGTATGTATTTACGGATATGGTCACCGGTACAGGGGAGACTCTGTCGAAATTTTTCGGTAGGGTTTCCATGTGATTTTTTTATCATACCGGTTAAGTAGAGTTAGTAGTCAAGTAACGGTCATCCTTAGAGTGTAGTAGTAGTAAAGAAGGTGGGTCGTTACAGTTGGTATCAGAGCAGTTCCCATTCTCCAGCATCACACACATCAGCATCAGCCTTGCCGTCTTCCAAGTAAGAATACCTCTACTCTATTTATGTTTCTTGCTTTCATGTTTAGGAATAATTATAGCATGCTTATGTGTGATAGCCTCTAACATGTTTATAGTAGCTAGTTAAACGTGATTAGATTAGTTATGTACATCCTCTATGTCTTTAGAAATGGCACGAGGACGCCCAGCTAAGCAGGCACCAGCTACTGAGCCCCAGCAAGAGGCAGGCATGGCTCAATTACAGCAGCAGCAGCTAGCTGAACAGCAACAGGAGATAGCCACCTTAAAGGCTAATCAGCAGAATACTCCCACAGTCACCCCGGAACCTAACCTAGCGACCCCAGCATTTATAGAGGTTCCACCAGTCCAGCCCACAGCACCAGTAGCTCCAGCAGCGGAAGCAAAGAGAGAGGCTTACCTGATCCAGTGGCAGCGAATCAAGCCCGAGAACTTCTCAGGCACCAGCGAACCATGGGATGCTCAAGCCTGGTTCAAAACACTGGAGAGCACTGGCCAGAACAGGAGAAGGTGAAGTGTGCCTCCTTCTGCCTGACAGGAGACGCACGTATGTGGTGGGAGAGAGTCAGAGCGAAGCGCCCAGTGAACCAGATGACATGGGCTGACTTCGAGAAAGAATTCTTCGAGGAGTTCTTTCACATGCGGGTCACAAACCGCCACTACGACGAGTTCACGGAGTTTCGTCAGGGCAACCTATCAGTTGAGGAAGCCGTGAAGAAATTCAACAGACTGGCTCGTCTATGTCCCGAATTAGTCAGCACAGAAAAGGAACGAGTTCGGCTGATGCTCAAAATGTTGAGGCCGGAAATAGCGATGAATGTGGCCGGTGGCATCCATAGGCCACAAACCACAGAAGAACTAGTGAGTAGTGCTCTGATCACCGAGCACTACCAGAACAGCATCAAGCAGCAGAAGCAAACCTCCTCAGATTCCAAAGGCCAAGGAAGTTCAGATACTCAGAAATCTCAAGGCCACAGCTCTAACTGGAAAGGGAACTCCAGCAACAAGCGCAAACCAGAGAATTACCCAAAAGGAGGACCAGCTAGCAAGCAGCCAAGTTATCCCAAGTGTGCTACTTGTGGGAAATTCCACCCAGGGGTTTGTCGCAAGGGCACACGAGGATGCTTTGAATGTGGACAAGAAGGGCACATGGCCAAGCAGTGCCCGAACAAGACCGGTCTTCCTCAGCCACAGCAGATTCAGTATGCAGGCCAGCCAGCTCAGTTATATCAGATGCAGTCCGCTCTAGAAGGTCCACTTATCAGCCAGGGCAGATTAGAAGCCTCTCCAGCTATGGTGAATGCGAGGATCTACTCACTCACCAGAGAGGACGTAGCCAACGCCTCGACAGTTGTCACAGGTCAGATTAGTATTTTTCAGTATAGTGCTACTGTTCTATTTGATACTGGGGCAACCCATTCTTATATAGCCAGGGCATTCGCCGAAAAGTTAGCAATATCCCCAGAGGTACTCAGTAGTCAGTTTCTGACAACATTACCTTCGGGAGAAGTTATGGCATCCACGCACTGGTTCAGAACAGTGTCAGTCATGATAGCAGACAGAGAACTCTTTTGTGATCTGATAGTGCTAGACATGACTGACTACGATGTCATATTTGGAATGAACTTCCTGATCAGATACGGTGCCTCCATAGAGTGCCGTAAACAGAAAGTCGTATTCCAACCTGAAGCAGAAGCACAGTTCGAGTACATCGGAAAACCCAAGAGAAAAAGGGCAAGTTAAGTCCTCGATACGTAGGACCCTACCCCGATCACAGAGAGAATTGGGAAGGTAGCTTACAAGCTAGACTTACCTCAAGATATGTTAGCAATACACAATGTATTTCATGTCTCCATGCTAAAGAAGTGTATTCACGACCTTAGCCAAGTGATTCATCCTGAGACAGTGTAGATCCAAGAGGATCTTAGCTATGAGAGCAGACATAGATAGTGGACAGAGCAGACAAGAGACTAGGAAACAGAGAAGTGTCATTAGTAAAAGTCATCTGGTAGAACCAGAAGCACGAGGAAGTTACTAGGGGAGCGTGGAGACAGCATGAGATAGAAATATATCTAGAATTATTCTAAGTTCGAGGACGAACTTTTTATAAGGGAGGGAGAATTGTAACGACCCAATTTTCCCTATTTCGAGTTCTAAAAGTCCTTATAAAAATCTAGAAATGCTTTAGAAAAATTCTAGAGATTTTTAGAAATTTTTAGAGTATTTTTACGTAATTTTTGGAGTTCGTTTGGTATTTTTACTGAACGAAAGAAGTTTCGACAAAAAAATGTCCAAGCCGAGATTTGAACCGTGAACTTCGGGTGAAGCAGAGGTTCGCTTAACCAACAGACCAGCCGTGGGTTTGTTAATAAAACCCGAATCAAGTTGTATTTAAGCAAGAGTAGTTAATAGAAATATTGGAGTTATAAAGGGAGAACTTAGGGCTTGATTAGCCGTGACCTAATCTCACGATTTCTCTTCCCTTTCTCTCCCGACGCGAGCGGCGCTGTTCTCCTCTCGGGCGGAAACGAAGCCAACCTAGGGTACGTCTCCGGCGGCCGACCAAGGCTCGATTCCAAGAGATTTCTTCGTCCTCTCCATCCTCTCGACAAGGAGAACTCGAAGACGCGAGGAAGAGGCCGAGATCGTGAGTTTCTCCGAAGCCCTAGAAGCTGTCTTGCTCGGTTGTAAGTCCAAGAACCGAAGGTGAGTTGCTACTCACCTGCAGTAGGAGTAGTTCCGCGATTTTGTCTTTCTTCTTTGCTTTGCTTTCGGATTCTTGTTCCTTCTTTAATTTCGAAGCATGTTGACCCTTCAGCCCTTTTAATTGAGTTTCATGTTCAAAATTCTATTGGTTGTTACCTTAATGGGCAGTTCGGTTGCACAATGAGAAGGGTAAGAACAGTTTTCTGGAGTTGCTGTGCATCCGGGTTTTTTTTTTCATTTGTGGACAGTAAGCATAAAGATATGTTGCATGAGGTTTGGTTTGTGCACGTCAAATAAAGCAATGCAGATTTTATTAAGCTTTTACTTCCATGGTACATACAGTAGGCATGAGAGAAATATGTAGCAATGCAGTTGCATCTCCTTAAGAATGCACTTCCTTTGGAAATACAGTAGGCATGAAGATTTTGATATGCATGTTTTAATGTAGATTTGTAAGCAATCGTTTTAGTTTAATGCAGGTTTTGTGAGCAATCAACTTAATTACTATGCAAAATTTTATAGCTTGAAGAAATGTAACAAGTTTTACATAAGTTTTTGAATCCCAGCAGGTTTTAGCTTGAATTGTGCTATTTAGTGGGCACGAACAACCTTAATCCAAGAACGTAGTGTTGGATTTCTTGCTATTTAATAACTTATTTAGTCTTGCTTCAGCTTATATGGGACTACGGTCCAATGGGTGGGCTCCCACAGTCGCCTCTAGGTTCAGATAACCTAGTAAAAGCAAGATAAGTTAATTAGTTTAAGATCCAGTATTTTACTTTTAGCAGTGGCACTGTACTGGACCAGATGTCCATTGGGTTGGGCTCCCACAGTCGTCCCTAGGTTTAGATAACCTAGTAAACCCTACTAGACTCGGAACTTGCAATCCCGGGTTTAGTTAGGGATGCGCGCACAACAAGTACAGTTGTCGGGCCCATCAGCAGCATGATTATTATTTTAATCTATTATGTAAATAGTTTTTCAAAACTTCACAAATTAGTTATGTGAATACAAGTTAGACTCAGTTTAGCATTAATTAGTTTAGCTTAGGTAGCAATTCAGTTTCTTATTTATACACATGATAGTTCTATGATTAGCTTTACATGTTAGCTTTTCAGTTAGTTCCTTCGCTATTTATGAGCATGAGTAGCTATACATGTTAGCTTTTCAGTTAGTTGATTTCTTTGCTATTTATGAGCATGAGTAGCTATACATGTTAGCTTTTCAGTTAGTTGATTTCTTTGCTATTTATGAGCATGAGTAGCTTTACATGTTAGCATTCAGTTTTAGCATGTTTTATTTATATACATGCATATCGAGTTTTTGTGAGTAGGATAGCGCTCACTAAGCTTTTAGCTTATAGATACTATTTTCCTCCTACTGCAGATAAAGGAAAAGCTAAAGTATAAGGAAGAAGGCGACAAGGAAATGCTGTGACGGTGTGTGATGTGTGGACTATGGAGATCCTTGAGACTTAGCTAAAGAACTCACTTAGTTTAAGATTTGTTTAGCTTAATTTCTTATTAAGTTGATAAGAAAATTTTGTAGCAGGAAGTTATGTTTCCGCTTTTCATTACTTGCATGATTTGATTTATTAAACTGCGTGGTTGTGAAAATATATGTTCCAGCCGCCTGTGGCTGAGTATACTCTGTATGTATTTACGGATATGGTCACCGGTACAGGGGAGACTCTGTCGAAATTTTTCGGTAGGGTTTCCATGTGATTTTTTTATCATACCGGTTAAGTAGAGTTAGTAGTCAAGTAACGGTCATCCTTAGAGTGTAGTAGTAGTAAAGAAGGTGGGTCGTTACAGTTGGTATCAGAGCAGTTCCCATTCTCCAGCATCACACACATCAGCATCAGCCTTGCCGTCTTCCAAGTAAGAATACCTCTACTCTATTTATGTTTCTTGCTTTCATGTTTAGGAATAATTATAGCATGCTTATGTGTGATAGCCTCTAACATGTTTATAGTAGCTAGTTAAACGTGATTAGATTAGTTATGTACATCCTCTATGTCTTTAGAAATGGCACGAGGACGCCCAGCTAGAAGGGCACCAGCTACTGACCCCAGACCTTACAGCATTAGTGGCTCGGTTACAGAAGCAGCTAGCAGAACAGCAACAGGAGATAGCCACCTTAAAGGCTAATCAGCAGAATACTCCCACAGTCACCCCGGAACCCAACCTAGTACCCCCAATGGATATAGAGGTTCCACCAGTCCAACCTACGGCACCCGTAGCTCCAGCAAGAGAAGCAAAGAGAGAGGCTTACCTGATCCAGTGGCAGCGAATCAAGCCCGAGAACTTCTCGGGCACCAGCGAACCATGGGATGCTCAAGCCTGGTTCAAAACACTGGAGAGCACGATGGAGCTTCGGACGGCCAGAGCAGAGAAGGTGAAGTGTGCCTCCTTCGCGACAGGAGACGCACGTATGTGGTGGGAGAGAGTCGAAGCGCCCAGTGAACCGATGACATGGGCTGACTTCGAGAAAGAATTCTTCGAGGAGTTCTTTCACATGCGGGTCACAAACAGCCACTACGACGAGTTCACTGAGTTTCGTCAGGGCAACCTATCAGTTGAGGAAGCCGTGAAGAAATTCAATAGACTGGCTCGTCTATGCCCTGAATTAGTCTGCATAGAAAGGAACGAGTTCGGCTGATGCTCAAAATGTTGAGGCCGGAAATAGCGATGAATGTGGCGGTGGCATCCATAGGCCACAAACCACGAAGAACTAGTGAGTAGTGCATGATCACCGAGCACTACCGAACAAAGATCAAGCCAGGCAAACCTCCTCGATTCCAAAGGCCAAGGAAGTTCGGATACTCAAATCTCAAGGCCACTCTAATCGAAAGGGAACTCCAAGAACAAGCGCAAACCGAGAATTACCCAAAAGGAGGACCAAAAGCAGCCAAGTTATCCCAAGTGTGCTACTTGTGGGAAATTCCACCCGGGGTTTGTCGCAAGGGCACACGAGGATGCTTTGAATGTGGACAAGAAGGGCACATGGCCAAAAGTGCTCGAACAAGACCGGTCTTCCTCACCACAGATTCAAAGATGCAGCCACCGCTTATATCGATGCAACCGCTCTAGAAGGTCCACTTATCGCCAGGCAGATTAGAAGCCTCTCCGGCTATGGTGAATGCGAGGATCTACTCACTCACCGAGAGGACGAGCCAACGCCTCGACAGTTGTCACAGTCGATTAGTATTTTCAAAGATACTGTTCTATTTGATACTGGGGCAACCCATTCTTATATAGCCAGGGCATTCGCCGAAAAGTTAGCAATATCCCCAGAGGTACTCAGTAGTCAGTTTCTGACAACATTACCTTCGGGAGAAGTTATGGCATCCACGCACTGGTTCAGAACAGTGTCAGTCATGATAGCAGACAGAGAACTCTTTTGTGATCTGATAGTGCTAGACATGACTGACTACGATGTCATATTTGGAATGAACTTCCTGATCAGATACGGTGCCTCCATAGAGTGCCGTAAACAGAAAGTCGTATTCCAACCTGAAGCAGAAGCACAGTTCGAGTACATCGGAAAACCCAAGAGAAAAAGGGCAAGTTAAGTCCTCGATACGTAGGACCCTACCCCGATCACAGAGAGAATTGGGAAGGTAGCTTACAAGCTAGACTTACCTCAAGATATGTTAGCAATACACAATGTATTTCATGTCTCCATGCTAAAGAAGTGTATTCACGACCTTAGCCAAGTGATTCATCCTGAGACAGTGTAGATCCAAGAGGATCTTAGCTATGAGAGCAGACATAGATAGTGGACAGAGCAGACAAGAGACTAGGAAACAGAGAAGTGTCATTAGTAAAAGTCATCTGGTAGAACCAGAAGCACGAGGAAGTTACTAGGGGAGCGTGGAGACAGCATGAGATAGAAATATATCTAGAATTATTCTAAGTTCGAGGACGAACTTTTTATAAGGGAGGGAGAATTGTAACGACCCAATTTTCCCTATTTCGAGTTCTAAAAGTCCTTATAAAAATCTAGAAATGCTTTAGAAAAATTCTAGAGATTTTTAGAAATTTTTAGAGTATTTTTACGTAATTTTTGGAGTTCGTTTGGTATTTTTACTGAACGAAAGAAGTTTCGACAAAAAATGTCCAAGCCGAGATTTGAACCGTGAACTTCGGGTGAAGCAGAGGTTCGCTTAACCAACAGACCAGCCGTGGGTTTGTTAATAAAACCCGAATCAAGTTGTATTTAAGCAAGAGTAGTTAATAGAAATATTGGAGTTATAAAGGGAGAACTTAGGGCTTGATTAGCCGTGACCTAATCTCACGATTTCTCTTCCCTTTCTCTCGGGCGGAAACGAAGCCAACCTAGGGTACGTCTCCGGCGGCCGACCAAGGCTCGATTCCAAGAGATTTCTTCGTCCTCTCCATCCTCTCGACAAGGAGAACTCGAAGACGCGAGGAAGAGGCCGAGATCGTGAGTTTCTCCGAAGCCCTAGAAGCTGTCTTGCTCGGTTGTAAGTCCAAGAACCGAAGGTGAGTTGCTACTCACCTGCAGTAGGAGTAGTTCCGCGATTTTGTCTTTCTTCTTTGCTTTGCTTTCGGATTCTTGTTCCTTCTTTAATTTCGAAGCATGTTGACCCTTCAGCCCTTTTAATTGAGTTTCATGTTCAAAATTCTATTGGTTGTTACCTTAATGGGCAGTTCGGTTGCACAATGAGAAGGGTAAGAACAGTTTTCTGGAGTTGCTGTGCATCCGGGTTTTTTTTTTCATTTGTGGACAGTAAGCATAAAGATATGTTGCATGAGGTTTGGTTTGTGCACGTCAAATAAAGCAATGCAGATTTTATTAAGCTTTTACTTCCATGGTACATA
Source organism: Zingiber officinale (assembly GCF_018446385.1). Lineage (NCBI taxonomy): Eukaryota > Viridiplantae > Streptophyta > Magnoliopsida > Zingiberales > Zingiberaceae > Zingiber > Zingiber officinale. The sequence goes on from NC_055996.1 coordinate 109,881,951, forward strand.
CAGTAGGCATGAGAGAAATATGTAGCAGTGCAGTTGCATCTCCTTAAGAATGCACTTCCTTTGGAAATACAGTAGGCATGAAGATTTTGATATGCATGTTTTAATGTAGATTTGTAAGCAATCGTTTTAGTTTAATGCAGGTTTTGTGAGCAATCAACTTAGTTAGTATGCAAAATTTTATAGCTTGAAGAAATGTAACAAGTTTTACATAAGTTTTTGAATCCCAGCAGGTTTTAGCTTGAATTGTGCTATTTAGTGGGCACAAACAACCTTAATCCAAGAACGTAGTGTTGGCTTTCTTGCTATTTAATAACTTATTTATTCTTGCTTCAGCTTATATGGGACTACGGTCCAATGGGTGGGCTCCCACAGTCGCCTCTAGGTTCAGATAACCTAGTAAAAGCAAGATAAGTTAATTAGTTTAAGATCCAGTATTTTACTTTTAGCAGTGGCACTGTACTGGACCAGATGTCCATTGGGTTGGGCTCCCACAGTCGTCCCTAGGTTTAGATAACCTAGAAAACCCTACTAGACTCGGAACTTACAATCCCGGGTTTAGTTAGGGATGCGCGCACAACAAGTACAGTTGTCGGGCCCATCAGCAGCATGATTATTATTTTAATCTATTATGTAAATAGTTTTTCAAAACTTCACAAATTAGTTATGTGAATACAAGTTAGACTCAGTTTAGCATTAATTAGTTTAGCTTAGGTAGCAATTCAGTTTCTTATTTATACACATGATAGTTCTATGATTAGCTTTACATGTTAGCTTTTCAGTTAGTTCCTTCGCTATTTATGAGCATGAGTAGCTATACATGTTAGCTTTTCAGTTAGTTGATTTCTTTGCTATTTATGAGCATGAGTAGCTATACATGTTAGCTTTTCAGTTAGTTGATTTCTTTGCTATTTATGAGCATGAGTAGCTTTACATGTTAGCATTCAGTTTTAGCATGTTTTATTTATATACATGCATATCGAGTTTTTGTGAGTAGGATAGCGCTCACTAAGCTTTTAGCTTATAGATACTATTTTCCTCCTACTGCAGATAAAGGAAAAGCTAAAGTATAAGGAAGAAGGCGACAAGGAGATGTTGTGACGGTGTGTGATGTGTGGACTATGGAGATCCTTGAGACTTAGCTAAAGAACTCACTTAGTTTAAGATTTGTTTAGCTTAATTTCTTATTAAGTTGATAAGAAAATTTTGTAGCAGGAAGTTATGTTTCCGCTTTTCATTACTTGCATGATTTGATTTATTAAACTGCGTGGTTGTGAAAATATATGTTCCAGCCGCCTGTGGCTGAGTATACTCTTTATGTATTTACGGATATGGTCACCGGTACAGGGGAGACTCTGCCGAAATTTTTCGGTAGGGTTTCCATGTGATTTTTTTATCATACCGGTTAAGTAGAGTTAGTAGTCAAGTAACGGTCATCCTTAGAGTGTAGTAGTAGTAAAGACACTCAACCTTATTATCATGTCGGACTAAGTCCACCTGCAGGGTTTGACATGATAATCCTTATGAACTCCTCTTGAGAACATTATCAACCTAGTATCTCGAGGACACAGTTTCCTTCTATAATCAACAACACACACTATAAGTGATATCATTTCCCAACTTATCGGGCTTATTGATTTATCGAACTAAATCTCACCCATTGATAAATTAAAGAAATAAATATCAAATATATGTGCTTGTTATTATATTAGGATTAAGAGCACACACTTCCATAATAACCGATGTCTTTGTTTCTTTATAAAGTCAGTATAAAAGAAACGACCTCAAATGGTCCTACTCAATACACTCTAAGTGTACTAGTGTAATTATATAGTCAAGATAAACTAATACCTAATTACACTACGACCTTTCAATGGTTTGTTCCTTTCCATCATGGTCGTGAGCTACTGTTTATAATTTATAAGGTACTGATAACATGATCTTCTGTGTGTGACATCACACACCATGTCATCTACAATATAAATTAATTGAACAACTACATTTATCATAAATGTAGATATTTGACCAATGTGATTCTTATTTCTAGATAAATGTTTATACCAAAAGCTAGGCTTTTAGTATACACTCCAACTGTTGGTGCGGGAAGCATCCGACGATCGAACCTAAGTTTTGATTATGGCAAAGGATTCAAAGTTAAGGTGCTTTGTTATCTGACAGCTTTTGCTGAGTGTTTCAGGAAAGTCCTAACTGCTGTTAGGCAAGGTAAAACCCTAGGGGGTGGTAACCCTAGGTCATAGGGGGTGGTAACCCTATGCGGAAAGTCTTGGCAGGTCGATGGCTTCAGGCAAAAGTCCTAGGGGGTGGTAACCCTAGGTGGAAAGTCCTGGTGTCGCGAACCAGGTGAAAGTCTGGACTAGCCGGGAAGCGGATGTTCAGCAGAAAGTCCGGAGCATCGAGTGCTGAGCACTAAGTGGAGTAGGTGAGGACGTTCCCCGAAGAGGGAACAGTAGGCGGAGGGGCGACCTAGGGTTGCCGGTTGGAATCCCGAAGTCAGACCCGGACAGTCCGGAGACTGTCATAATTTCATATTCATACTATTATGTTGGGTTAACTTTGTGTTGCGGTATCTTTGGATTAACATACTTGCGGTACCAAAAACACAAAGAAGGACTCGGATGAATGTCCGAGGCGCCCATGGAGCTTGAGGCGCCGCAAGCCAGAAAAGGCCAAGAAGATCGAGGCGCCTTTGAATGGAGATCAAGGCGCTTGAACCGAGGTGAAGGCGCCTGATAGGTCAAGGCGCCTTAAACCAGATAGAGTTCGACCAGGTCCGTGTTGATCCACGCGGGTGATTCGGCTCGTTCAAGGCGTGGTGAACAGTGTAAGGCGCCTTGAACCCCTTTATAAGGGTCTCGACCAGCAACTTCGAACACAACTTCCAAGCAATCCTTGTCGCGGTCGCTCATTCAACGACGGCGTTACAAGTCCACGACGACCGGGAGCTTCAGATTACGATTCTCGCTTGTATACTTGTTTTTAATTATCGTACTAATTGTAAATATTGTACTCCTTTTCGTACTTATAAGTGTTGCCCACCAAAGCGATCAAGGATCGCGGCCTTCGAGTAGGAGTCTCCAAACCAGGTAAAACTACTTGTGTTCTTCTCATGATTCTTCTCCGTTGCGTAAATTTACTTTGATAGTTTTACGATTCCGATAATTGAACGAATAGTCATGAGCGCTATTCACCCCTCTAGCGGCCTCGATCCAACAATTGGTATCAGCGTGGTCGCTTTGAATTGGTGCAACCAACTTTCAAAATAAATTTTTCGCAGTTTTTTTCTGAGTCGAATTAGAATTTAGCCTTATAGCTATATTCTAATTTTGTTTCCTCGAATCGTGCTCGAGTAGGTGCAACACCACCGAGTTCGCTTTTATTATCCTTTACTCTAGACTACTAATCCAAGACTCGGCCTTGGAATAGATTTTGTTGTTTTTGTTCTTTTAGATCTAAAATGGCCCAACAAGAAGGATATAGCACCGTTCGTCCCCACTATTTTCCGGAGAAGACTTCGGTATTGGAAGGCGAATGGAGATATATCTGAAGATCGATTCGATACCGGATGATCATCAAAACAGATCGAACCGCTAACCGTACCGACAGTAAGCCTACACCGTGAAAATTGGGAGCCAACGTTTATCAAAAGGTGGAAGTCGACGCAAAAGCCACCGCACCATCCAATGTGGTCTTACCAAAGAAGAGCTCAACAGAGTCGGTCCATTCTCCTCCGCAAAAGAACTCTGGGAAAAGCTCATCGAACTCCACGAAGGCACTGACGACACCAAGGTAAGTAAAAGAGATCTTTTACTTAATAAATTATATAATCTAAAAATGCAGGAAGGCGAAACGGCGAGTTCTCTTCACGCGAGAATACAAGACATCCTTAACTCTCTTCACGGAATTGGCCAGAAGATAGAAAATCGGGACGTAATAAGGTATGCCCTAAACTCGTTTCAAGGAATACATTGTGGGCATCAATGGTAGATGCCTACAAAGTTTCCAAGGATTTATCTTCTTTAAAACTAGATGAACTTTTAGTGAATTTGAACTTCATGAGCAGACTAATGCACAACCTACCGAGAAAGGTATTGCGTTGGTTGCAGGTACAAGCCGAACCCGGGAACCGAGACCTCGACGGAGAACCGAACCAGCATCGGAAGCTGAACCAGACTCTGATGATGAAGAAGGTGACATTACAACCGAGCTGGTAAATCTCGTGAAGAAGCTCTACAAGACGAAAGGATTCGACAAAAGAGATCTAAAGAAGGCAGTGAAATCAAAGGAAGGCCCACAAAATACAAAGATGAAGTTTGAAGTTACATGCTACGGGTGTAACCAAAAAGGGCACATCAAAACCAACTGCCCTAACCTGAAGGAGATCAAAAAGCAAAGAAGGAAAAAGGTCCTTAAGGCAACATGGGACGAGTCTTCATCAGAGGACGACGACGACGAGCTCGAACAAACGAGTCTACTCGCATTAATGGCCCGGGACCAAGTCGTCGAATCCGGATGCGAGAGCGAATCTGAGGCAGAGTCCGAGCAAAGCCACGGATCCGTATCCGTTTCCGAAGGACCAGACCCCGCTGTAAGTATCTCCCGGTTGAACAGTTTAGTTAGCTATTTATTGCGCAAATTAGCTAAGTCAAACCTGAAAGTTAAGTCACTTCTAAAGGAAGTAAGTGTCCTTAAAAAAGTGGCTGACACCAAACCCTTACCTGACCAGAGTCAGACTGAATTTCCATCTCAAGTTCAAAAACTTGAGGAAGAAAATTCAAGTTTAACAAATAAGTTAAAGATTTAGAAAATACCTTAGAACGGTTTACCTTGGGCTCCAAGAATTTGGACTTGATTCTTGGGACACAAAGAGCCGTCTACAACAGAACTGGGTTGGGATACAAAAGTAAATATAGATCTTATTTATCACTAATAAACAAACAAAGTATTAAATCAGTCCAAGCATGGGTCTCCAAGTCTAACTTGGTAAATCAAGTTGGACTTGGCCAATACTGGGTTCCGAAGGATCAAATATACTACCTCGAAAGACCATATCGAGGCCATGATTCAGGGGGAGCAAAAAGAAAAACAATCCTAAAAATTTAAAATTCAAAATTCAAAATTTAAATTAAAAATTAAAAATTAAATTCGAAATTGAAATTCAAAATTCAAAATTTAAAATTAAATTCGAAATTAAAAATTAAATTCGAAATTGAAATTAAAGTTAAATTCAAGATTCGAAATTGAAATTAAATTATGAATTCAAAACTCAAAAATAAAATTAAGTTAAAATTCAAAATTCGAAATTGAAATTAAAAATTAAAAATTAAATTCAAAATTGAAATTAAAAATTAAAGTTAAATTCAAAATTCGAAATTCAAATCATAAATTAAAACTCAAAATAAAGATGGAGGTTCCAGACTCGCTGGCACCCCCAACTAAACTACCCGGCAGGGTAACTGAACCTAATTTACCCGAAATGGGTAAAACAAGAGTAGATTACCCGGCAGGGTAATTAAGGTTAGATTAAAACGGACTAAGGTTAACTTGAACCACAGTACTGGTGAAGTTTTTGGATGATAGTACGTTAGGGAAGCTTGGGCATCGCATGACTAGGAAGATATGGCTTCGACCTGGTGCATTTGGCCAAGTGGAACTGACCGAAGCTACCCTTAAATGGATCCTAACTAGTTAGACCAAGGTTTAGTACTAAGCTCAATGGGTAGGACTATTTGGAAAAGATCGAAGGCATGGTTACTTTAATGAGTTCCTTGTGACTCACCATAGCCCAGAAGTTTACCCAAAGAATGCTTACTTGTTGAACCCAAAGCTAAACCTGAATCTAACACAAAGTTAACCCAAACCTTAAAATTGAATTATAAATCATCTCACATCAATCATAGGTTTCCCTGATTGAAAATTTAGATCGGGTGAGATGACTAAGTAATAATATTCATTTGAAAATCATTTTCAAAATCAATTTTAAAAATCAATTTTAAAAATCATTTTCAAAATCAATTTTAAAAATCATTTTCAAAATCAATTTTAAAACTCAATTTTCAAAATCAATTTTAAAACTCAATTTTCAAAATCAATTTTAAAACTCATTTTCACAATCAATTTTAAAACTCAAATTTCAAAATCAATTTTAAAACTCAAATTTCAAAATCATTTTAAAACTCAATTTCAAAATGATTTTAAAAAAAAAAAAAAAAAATCGGGTGGAGCTTATCAGAGGCGCCTCCCATCAAAAGGAGGCGCCTTAGAAAGCGGCGGGAAAATTCCCGCCGCTTCGTCTTAAGGCGCCTCGGATCAACCCGAGGCGCCTCCAACTTATATAAGGCGCCTTAAACCTTGGTTTAAGGCGCCTTCAACACTTTATATCAAAACGAACAGAAGCCTTTCTGTTCGTTTTCTGTCGACGCCAAGCACGCGTTACTCGTGCGGTTTCCTCCCAACTAAGGCGCCCTCAACCGGTTTTTTTCCCTCTCTACGTGACAATGCCTCCTAGGTATAATCCTAATCCCTTCTGATCAAGTTTTACTTAGAACTTTTGCTTATTTCTGTCAATTTTTGGTAAAATCGTTCAAAATAGGAAACGCCGACATGTTGATCTTAATCCAGCTAGAATTCCATCAGCAGATATCAGATTCCCGACTATACATCTTAGGGATACCTTTGCTAATTACATCTTTGAACCTATCAAGCCTAGATATGTGAATAAGACTTTTTATACCCAGTATTGTCAACCAACTATTCAAATGATAGAGCACTATCAACTGGATCAATTGGTTTACTGCACCGATACAGTAAACCAGGAGTTATGTGCACAGTTTTATCATAATCTTGAGAGGATTGATGATAATAGGTACAACACCAGAGTTTCTGGCGTGGACATTGAGCTTACTCCCACTCTGCTACGCACCACCCTAGGTCTTAGGGCTTCTGAGTCTACCTTTCTATGCTATCCCAGTAGGGATCTGCCATTTGGCGATCCTTACTCCCACATTACGTTAGATACTATCTATACGTATTTCCTCGGGGGAGAGAGACCTGCTGACTTGACTGAGTTCAGGTCAGTTACTCTTCGGATTCAGGACTACATGATGTATAGGGTCCTGACAGCATGTATTCTGCCGATCTCATCTCGGGATGTCCCGAAGATGAGATCTTCACACTCATTCTTCTTGTACGCCCTGTGTCATCGGTTTGACATCGATATTGCCCTGCATATGTTCCAGAACATTATCTGTGCATCTGGGACAGTCACCTCCAAGATAGTCCACATGCCCTATTGTCATATTCTGACACGCTTCTTTTCGACCATAGAGGGTATAGATGTGACCAGAGGAACAGTCATTCCTCTTACTATATATGATGAGCTAGGATCCCGTAGTTGTAGACTAGCCAGTGCCGATATCACAGCTGATGGAGTTCTAGCGTGTATAGGCCGACCACAGCAGGCAGCTGCCCCTATCGCTCCAGCAGCCGAGGATTTACCAGGCGAGGGAGAGGAGTGGGCTGATTTCTTAGCTGAGGATCTTTTCGCAGATCCCTCCCCGTCTGCCAGACCATCCACCTCAGCTGGACCTTCGACCTCTTCCTCACTCTCCGTCGAGGACAGACTAGCTCGACTCGAGGTTGAGTCCATCCAGACACGACGGATAGTTCTCTCTATTCGATCCGAGATGGCTGCCGGATTTACGTCCCTTCGTGACGAGATACGACGGCTAGGTCAGCCAGCACCTGAGCAGCCCCATGATCCTCCAGCTAGTTCTCCTCGAGCAGATGATCCTGCTATTTGATATGACTCTGTTATGCATTATTCTGTGGATTGTTGTCTCACTTGTTTAGACTTCCTTATTCTGTGAATGTACTTATTTGCATGCTTATTCAGTTTCACAAAAATCTGAGCTTACTTATCACTCATTCAAATTCTAGGAAAATACTTATTTCAAAATTCCAATTTCTTAGAATTTTCAACATTTGGATCTAGCCTAAGCTTTCCCCTAGAAATCATGTTCCCCCTAGATTAAAGCCAGAGCATCTCACAAACACCTAGGTCTACCTTGCTTGTGTTTGAAAAACTTAGAAAGGCGTGAGATGCATAGGGTACAGCCTGGACTCAGGAATGCTTATATTTGTGCATCAATATGAGTCTGGGCGTTAAACACATCATAAATAGTAATCAAGTCAGGTCTTCCAGCTCTAGCCAATTCTAACTGGACCAAATAGACTTAACTTGACTAACCATGTGAAAGCTACTGCCCTCTAGGCAATCAGCAAGTAGCTAAAGGTTAGACAATTAGGAAAAGTATGTTTCAATTTTTTGGTCAAGCATGATAGTACTTAAGGTTCTAATCAAATTACTTTACCTAATTATTTTAAAGGCTCTGATACTTAATCAATTTAAACTCAATAATTTAATTTGACTCATACTTGGACTAGAAAACAAACTACTGCTACTCCCTCTTTCCTTCTTCAAAATGGGTATTCAAAACTTAATTACAGTTTTTCAGAAAACTTATCTATGTAGTGAATATTCAATTATTTTCAAATCTAGTCAACTTTTTTGTAACGGTTTAAAAGTTTTTAAGTGACTTCATATTTTATAACTTCTAAACAATTCCTTTTATTGAAAATTCAAATACTCCTATTTTCAAACCTAGTTAATGTCAAGACTATTTTAACTAGACTTAGTTATACTGTACTCTAAACTTAGCTATTTTTGCAAAATATCTTCTCAAGACAAATCATTTCAAAGCTAAATATATAGCTAAGTACCTTCATATTTGGCAAATTCCAAAATTCAAAAAAGCTAAGTCGTTTTGTCAAAAAGAAAATTTATTTTTTTTCTTTGAAAACTTTCCTTCAGAAAAATACAAATCTACTCTCAAACTGGTTTATTTTTGATGTATGGCAAAGGGGGAGAGTAGGTAAATTAAAAGTTAAAGGAAAATTCAAAGTATTTAATAAAAGGCGGGCTTTTATTAAGGGGGAGTCTAATATTACCAAGGTAAAAAGTTTCCAGCTTAACTGTTATTTCATTTGAAGTTTATTTAAGCCTGGTTAACGTTATGCAGTTATTACATATATTCAGTTATTACAAATGTTTTTTTTAACTTTGAATTACGTATTGCTATAATCAAAAAGGGGGAGATTGTTGGTGCGGGAAGCATCCGACGATCGAACCTAAGTTTTGATTATGGCAAAGGATTCAAAGTTAAGGTGCTTTGTTATCTGACAGCTTTTGCTGAGTGTTTCAGGAAAGTCCTAACTGCGGTTAGGCAAGGTAAAACCCTAGGGGGTGGTAACCCTAGGTCATAAGGGGTGGTAACCCTATGCGGAAAGTCTTGGCAGGTCGATGGCTTCAGGCAAAAGTCCTAGGGGGTGGTAACCCTAGGTGGAAAGTCCTGGTGTCGCGAACCAGGTGAAAGTCTGAACTGGCCGGTGAAGCGGATGTTCAGCAGAAAGTCCGGAGTATCGAAAGCCGAGCAAAGTCCAACGATCCGGAGGATCGATCGGCAATGTAAAATCTCCCGAGAGGAGGTGAGGACGCTGCCCCGTAGAGGAACAGAGGCGTGGAGTCGACCTAGGTTTTGGAAACCCGGTCAGACCCGGACAACCGAGACCGCCATAATTTCATATTCATACTATTATGTTGTGTTAACTTTGTGTTGCAGGTATCTTTGGATTAACATACTTGCAGTACCAAAAACACAAAGAAGGACTCGGATGAATAGGTCCGAGGCGCCCATGGAGCTTGGAGGCGCCTCGGTGCGAGCCAGAAAAGGCCAACAAGAAGATCGAGGCGCCTTGAATGGAGATCAAGGCGCTTGAACCGAGGTTGAAGGCGCCTGATAGGTCAAGGCGCCTTAAACCGATAGAGTTCGACCAGTCCGTCTGATCCACCCGGTGATTCCTGCTCAAGGCGCCTTGGTGAACAGTAAGGCGCCTTGAACCCCTTTATAAGGGTCTCACCAGCCTTCGTAACACAACTTCCAAGCAATCCTTGTGCTGACGCTTTCAAGTGCTGTTACAAGTCCACGACGACCAGGAGCTTCAGATTACGTCATTTCTGTTGTACTTGTTTTAATTACTGTACTAATTGTAAATCTTGTACTCCTTTTTCGTACTTATAAGTGTTGCCCACCGAAAGCGATCAAGGATCGCGGGCCTTCGAGTAGGAGTCGACCTAGGCTCCGAACGAAGTAAAACTACTTGTGTTCTTCTGTGATTGCGTTCGTTACTTCCGCTGCATAAATTTACTTTGATAGTTTTACGATTCCGATAATTGAACGAATAGCCGCGAGCGCTATTAACCCCCCCTCTAGCGCGTCTCGATCCAACACCAACAATCTCCCACTTATACTAAAAGACTAAGCTGCTATATCTGCTGCCATACATTTGATTCCTAACCATTCAACATGCCCATCAAAAGCTCTTGCCTTAAGGACCTCAGTGAAAGGATCTATAGGTCATCACCTGATGTAATCTAGGCAGCAACAACTTCTCCTCGTTTATACGATTTCTCGTATTGGGTGGTACTTGCGCTCTATTGTGTTTACTTGCCTTATAGACTTATGGTTTCTTCGAGTTTGCTACTGCACCAACATTATTACAATAAATTGTAATAATCTTTGGACAAACCAGAAAACATATCTAAGTCTATCTTGAGGTTATTGAGTCATTCAGCTTTTATGGCTACCTCAGAGGCTTGCCATATACTATGCTTCTATGGTGAAGTCCAGAAAAACACCTATGCTTATCACTCTTCCATAGTTATGACTTTACCTCCTAAAGTAAACACAAAACCCCGAAGTTGACTTATTATTGTCCCTATCCAATTGGAAGTCAAAATCCATGCAACCCACAAGGACCAAATTAACTAACTTGTAAGCTAGCATATATTCTCTAGTGCCTCTAAGGTACTTCAATATATACTTTACTGCAATCCACTGTCCTTGTCCAGGGTTACTTTGATATCTGCTAACTATGCCCTTGGCAAAATAGATTTCTGCTCTCGTGCATAGCATACATTAGGCTTTCGACAGCCGAAGCATAAAGAACTGCCTTTATTTCCTTTATCTCCTTTGATGTCTACAGAGACATATCTTTAGATAAAGTTACTCCATCCTGAAAAGTTAAGAAACCTTTCTTGGAGTTTTGCATGCTTAAAACAAGCAAGGATTTTTCTGATATATGAAACTTGGGATAAGTAAAATATTCTTTTCTTGCGATCACTTATTACTTTGATCTCAAGAATATACATTCTCCCAAGTCCTTTATATCGAATTATTTGGACAACCATACCCTTACTTCTGATAACATTTTGATATTGTTTCCAACTACCAAAAATGTTATCTACGTATAGTACAAGAAATACCACCACGCTTCCATCACACCTTTTGTATACACAAGACTTATTCGGTTACTAAATCCATAGATCTGGATTACTTTGATAAACCGGATGTTCCAAGACCTTGAAGCTTTACCTCAGTCCATAGACTGATTGAGCTTGCACACAAGATGCTCTTAGCCCTTTGCAATGAACCCTTCCGGTTGCTTTATATGGATTCTTTCTTCAAGACTTCCATTAAGGAGTGCTGTCTTGACATCCACTTGCCAAATAGATAAAAGAATCCGGATAGACTTAAGCATGACTACCAGTGAAAAAGTTTCCTTTTTCATCAAGCCTTGCTTTGAAAGTTACTACCTTCCTGTCTATCCCTCTTTTCCTATTATAGACCTTTTTACACCCAACGACTTTTACACCATTTGGTGATTCTACAAGCTTCCAGATTTTATTAGAATACATATATTCCAATTCTGTTATTCATTACTCTTTGCCAAGATGCTGCATCTTTATCTTGGAGTACTTCATCATATGACCGGAGATCAGGTTCATGTCCTCCAGGGATCAAATCCAAAAACTCTCCCAAAACATGAACCTATTTAGGTTGCCTAACAACCCTCCCACTACGACAAGGCACTTTCTGCAATTGTGTATCATTTGTGATACGTGTTGCAGTTTTCTTGTGGTATCTCATCTTGTACAGTTGGTACTATGTTAGACATGTCCTTTATTATTTCCTTAAGAACAAATTTACTTATGAGCACGTGGTTCATTATATAGTCCTTTTCTAAAATCAGTCATTGATGCTAACAATGACCTTCTGATTTTTAAAACTATAAACCTACTTTTGTTTATTTAGGATAACTTACAAACAAGTGAACTCCTATCCAACTTATCATTGTCTCTCTTTAACATATGTGCTGGATTACCCGAATCCGAATATGCTTCAAAATAGGTTTTCACCTATTTAGCAATTCTATATGAGTAGAAAGTTCTAACTTGGAAGGTACTATGTTCACTTTCGTTTTCAGAGTTTATCCTTAAAACAAATTTGGTAATTTTCTGAATAACTCATCATATATCTAATTATTCCATAAGAGCCCTTTACCTTCTTTCTACTACACCATTCTGTTGGGGTGTACCAGATGCAGTTAGTTGGGATTGAAATCCAACTTCTGATAAGTGACTCCTAAAATCTCTCAAGAGGTACTTGCCACTACGATCTTCCATAGTGACTTTTTATTTTAACATTTCTCCGCATCAACCTTGTACTCTTTGAACTAATCAAAGTACTTAGTCTTGCGGTACATTAAGTAAATTTATTTGTATCTTGAATAGTTGTCTATAAAATAGACAAAATATTCAATACTACCTCTTGTCTGGATAGTCATAGGATCACACAAATCAAAATGAACCGATTTCAACATATCTTTGACTCCATACCCCTTGGACTTAAAAGCTTCTTGGTTATTTTCCTTCCAAGTAAGACTCGCAGGTTGGAAAGATTTCCACTACCAATGAACCCAAAAGTTCATCAGCTACCAATGAATCCTACTCAAGTATAACCTAGCTTTAGATGCCAAAGATATAATTGGTTCATTTTCGAAGGTTGCTTTCTCTTAAAATTAGAAGATGTGTTACTAATTTCCATTTGTTGCATCGTGGGAGTTATTAGATTATAAATTGTCAACCATCATACCAGAATAGATAACTTCCCTATTTTTCTTGATAACAACTTTGTTATCAAAATAGACACAATATCTATAATAGTTTAGAAACTGAAATCAGGTTCTTTCTAAACTTGGTACGTAAAGACAATTACTTAAAATCCATATTTTATTCTTTTCAAAGGATAAACATCTCCCACTGCAACAGCTACCACTTTTACAGTAGTGCCCATGTGGACGGTGATTTACCTTTCATTTAGTTGTCGGGTTTCCTGGAACCCTGCAATGAATTGCAGACATGATTAATGGCATCTTGTATCTACACTCCAGGTTCTGGTAGATAACACCACTAGACATGTTTCAACTAATGAATTAAATACATCTAAATTGTTCTTTGTTCTAAGAAGATAGTCTACCTTAATGTCCAAGTCCTATTTCCAATCATTACAATTGGGACTACTAAGTCTTTTTCTATAGTATGACTACTAGGGATTGACAAACATCCTAAGAATCACAAAAATATTTGGTCAAGATCAACTCCTTAAAAACTCCATGAATTTTGTGTATTCAAAATCGAAGAGCAGATTTTATTCATTAATTTTATTATCTCGTCAACTTTACTTTATGACGAATAAAATTAATAGTTGATATGTCTTTGATCAAATATTTGGTCAAAACTCTTTGAATAACATTGATTCCTCAAACAATATTATTTAAATTCACCAACACCTCAAACACCGTGAATTTTGCATGCCACGTTAGTGTGGACGTATACAAATTCATCATTTGTAAAAGGAGGGTTTTACCCATTGACTATCTTGTCAATATAACTTTTTGACAAATAAAATTACCTTAAACACCATGAATCTTGTATGCCACGTTAGTGTGGACGTATACAAATTCAAACATTTGTAAGAGGGGTTTATTAATTTTATTATATTGCCAATCTAGTTTTATGACAAATCAATAGTTGGTTTCCCTTTGGTCACACAAGTGATAGTAGTGACTCCGTTGGGGAGGATACTATTAAATGTGTCTAAGTGTATACCATTACTTGACACTAAGTCCATTAATAAGATTATGCCCCTTCCGTTGGGGAAGATCACACGCTCTTAATTAACTTCCTATAGTCATCCAAAAATGGAAGTCTGTTCTAGTGATCCACATACAAGCTCATCCGTTATGGAGGAAGGCACTCAGAGCCAACGCGCAAGCTTGTTTGCATCACTTACAAACCAGTAATGGAGACCATGGGATTTACTTAAAAATTCCTCTCCCACTTAGTTATTTATAAATGAGGAATTTTAACTATGCTAGCCTACTGAATATGTAAACCAACATGCACACACAACACAATATAAAAGCAATAAATAGAAAATCTAATTTTCAACTATTATGGCTTTTATCTCTAGTTGTCCTCCGTGTGTTATCATCCCAAGCTGCTGCCATATTTGGTCACCGCCACCGGGTCTAGCTGTCGCATCCATCTTGCTCCTAGTTCCGCTGCGCCTCTGGTCCTTAGAAGGTTCCACGCTTTGCAAGATTCGATCCGCGACATAAATAGAATTTTACATTTTTTGATCCTATATTCCTCGAAGGAATGTACATGTAAACTAGATCGAACATAAAATAAAATTTACATCCATCGATCCTATATTCCGTAAAAGGAATGTACATGTTTCTAGATCAAAAAATAAAATCCTAATAAAACTAAATACAGCACCTGCTGTATTTTATAATACAATCATGCACACACAATAAAATGCCCTTGACATGTCCAAGGGTCCAATCACACACATAATAACTATAAGCCATAATAGTTGGATCCTGCATCCACAAAGTTAGCACATCCTACTATTAACCTGCCTAAATTATGTATGACATGTGCATAATTAAACTAATACCAAATACACAGAGGCAAATCCCTAGCTCTGATACCAATTATTGGTTGCTACTCGGAAAACCTAGAGGTTCCACTGTATAAAAATTTTGTACAAAGGTTTGAACCTTTTCCTAGCTACCATGTGTTCTTTTAAATTAAATTTTGGATCGCCTGCGGAACTTAACACGTTTGATCCAAAACTTAATCTATTCGTTCTTTTAGGTTTTGACTTGGGTCTCCTGTGGAACTTAACACGTTCGACCCAAATCGCCTTAAGTTATTAATTCCATTAAATATTAATTTCCATAATTGGTTCCCAGTACTGACGTGGCGAGACACATGACCTTCTTGGATATGGGAGCAACCACCACCGACTAGACAAAACCTTTTATAGAAAGCTAATATTTAATTTCCTAAAATAACTTTAGGTTAACCGAAAAGAACAATCAAATCACAAGGATAAATAAAACAAAAGAACACAACATCGAAAAACATATTTGAAATACTAGAACGTAAGTCTCTTGTATTTGGTATTATTTCCATAAATAACTAGTATGATGCGGAAAAGGAAAAACTACTAGTTATACCTTCTAGAAAGACCTCTTGATCTTCTACCGTATTCCTCTTCTAACCTCGGACGTTGTGTGGGCAACGATCTTCCGAGATGAGAAACCACCAACCACCTTCTTCTCCTCCTAGCTAGGTTCGGCCACAAAGAAAGAAGCTTCACCAAGGAAGAAAATCAAAACACAAACCAAGCTCCAAGAGATGCTAGCTTTCTCTCCTTCTTTTTCTTCTTCTCCAAGTAGTATCCGGCCACCACAAGAGCTCCAAGGGGAAGATAGAGGTTCGGCCACCACAAGAGGAAGAGAGGGAGAGGATGATGATGATGGCCGGCCACACCAAGAAACAAAAGAGGGAGAGAAATAATAGAGGTTCGCTCTCATGAAGGCACCCTCACCCCTTCTTTTATATTCCTTGGCCTAGGCAAATTAGGGAATTTAATTATAATAAAATTTCCTCAATTTCCTTGACATGATTTAATTGAGAAAAATAAAATAAAATTTCCCAATTTAATCTATATTGGCCGGCCACATCAATGAAGAAAAAAATTAGACAAGTTTTAATCAACAAATTAAAACTTCCTAATTTGTTTCCAGAAATTTTAAAATAAAATTTCTCTTCAAAAATCTCTTCATGGTTGATAAAAAAAAATTTCTATAATTTAATTTTATCAACATGTGGATAATTTTTAAAGAGAAAATAAAATTATCTCTCCAATCTATAAATAAGGAAAGAGATCTAATCTCTTTCTTTAATCTTTTATAGATCTTTTACAAGAGAAATATTTTAATTTTAATTCTCTTTAATAAATTATTTCTTCCACATAATAAAATTAAAATTAAAATTCTTTTTTTTTAATTTAATTTGGCCGGCCCCCACTAGCTTGGGTTCAAGCTAGGGCCGGCCACCCCAATTTATACCTAGGCCGGCCCTAGCTTGGTTCCCAAGCTAGCTTGGCCGGCCCCCTATTGGTGGGTATAGAAGGTGGGTATAGGTGGGTATAGTACTCTATAAATAAGAGGCTACGATAGGGACCGAGAGGAGGAATTGATTTTGGTCTCCCGATAAAATTAAGCATCCCATGTTCGCCCCGAATACACAACCTAATTTTATCAATAATAATTCATTCCACTAGAGAACTATTATTGAACTACCGCACCAATCCCAAATTACATTTTTGGGCTCCTTCTTATTATGAGTGTGTTAGTCTCCCTGTGTTTAAGATATCGAATGTCCACTAATTAAGTGAGTTACTGACAACTCATTTAATTAATATCTTAGTCCAAGAGTAGTACCACTCAACCTTATTATCATGTCGGACTAAGTCCACCTGCAGGGTTTAACATGATAATCCTTATGAGCTCCTCTTGAGAACATTATCAACCTAGTATCTCGAGGACACAATTTCCTTCTATAATCAACAACACACACTATAAGTGATATCATTTCCCAACTTATCGGGCTTATTGATTTATCGAACTAAATCTCACCCATTGATAAATTAAAGAAATAAATATCAAATATATATGCTTGTTATTATATTAGGATTAAGAGCACACACTTCCATAATAACCGAGGTCTTTGTTTCTTTATAAAGTCAGTATAAAAGAAACGACCTCAAATGGTCCTACTCAATACACTCTGAGTGTACTAGTGTAATTATATAGTCAAGATAAACTAATACCTAATTACACTAGGACCTTCCAATGGTTTGTTCCTTTCCATCATGGTCGTGAGCTACTGTTTATAATTTATAAGGTACTGATAACATGATCTTCTGTGTGTGACACCACACACCATGTCATCTACAATATAAATTAATTGAACAACTACATTTATCATAAATGTAGACATTTGACCAATGTGATTCTTATTTCTAGATAAATGTTTATACCAAAAGCTAGGCTTTTAGTATACACTCCAACAATATGAAGCACTCAAAATTCCAGAACAGAAAGAACTATAACTATAATCAACGGAAATGATAAAACGAAGCAACTTAGCATAAATCCAACTTAAGTGGGACTGGTAGCCAGGACCTCTAAGCAACACAACACCTCCTCTGTCTTCTAACTTGAATGTCAAGGGACAAGCAAAGGGTAGTGAGTACAACCACTCAGCGGGTAGAAGAAGATAGTGCATGAATAATATACTAATAGGAGATCAAAGGATGTTGTCTCAGGTAAACTACTTACTAACCAATGTAGGTGCCCCAACATAATCACCAGCTAACCAAAAGTATAATCAATAACATAACACTTTACTAACTTGCTCAACCAAGTAACCAACAAATCGGAAGTACATACAGTACATCCAAACCTGCATGAACAAATACATGATAGACATACACAAGTATATAATAAGTATTAACTGCAGGAGAACGCTCTACCACGGATGGTTCCATGGACAATCAGGGTAAACAAATACTTATCATCTGCAAGCGAACTCACTACCACGAATGATCTCGTGGGTAGACATGATAAGTAAACAATCACTATCTGCGGGCGAATTCGCTATCACAAATGGTCTTGTGGACAGATAGGGTATATACATAGATATCTAGCTACGAACTGCGTACAAACTCACTACCACGAATGGTCTCGTGGGAAGTCGTATATATCATAATCACTGACGACTCTCTCAACTATGAATGGGAGACAATGGTCGATAGGATATACCAACTGTTGCTAACGACTCTCTCAACCATGAATAGAGACAATGGTCGACATAATATAGTAACCAAGGGTCTAGTAGATTACTCGAAATACTACACTATGATATAATCTTACTAATATATAGGCATGAGCCTATATAACAAGTAAGGATCTACTAGGATACTCGGTATCCTATACTGCGATATAATTCTACTAATATACAGGCAGAAAATAGACAATCAAGTCCCCAAAATACCTGTCATCTAGTAATAACTGTTAGCTAGAGCCCTAAAGCCAATCATTTGATGATTGTATTATGGATTTATTGTATCATATTTTTATATTAATAAAGGCATTTGGTTGGTTATTAAACTTACTTGTATTGGTGAAATAAACTAAGTATAATAATGTCCTTGAGTAGAAGGTTCTTACCTATATCAATCAATTTGTTGAATCGATAGTGAGATGATATAGGGAATACTACTCTAAATCATTCCTAGTCGAGTATTAACATTCAGGGACAATGTTAATGCAATAAGACTAGCATGTAGGTCAACTCGATGACTTGATCTCACAAGTCATGGATATAGAGATATCAAGTTGACACATGGGTATACATTAGAGAATGTATACTGAATGACCCGCCATAAGAAAGTATCATGGATCGTTATATGAGTGTCATATACTTTCTCATGTGGCTATTAGTATGACTACTAGTCCTTAGACCTGAAGTCGCCATGGTTCCCTACATAAGGAGTTATGTACTTTGGTTTCGTCAAACGTCACCCGTAACTGGGTGGACTATAAAGGCGATTACTGGGTATGTAACAAATTATGCGGAGGGAAGTGAGTGATGTAGATGGGATCTATCCCTCCTATATGACGGGAGAGACATCGGTATTCTTGATAGAGTGAGACCACGAAGTGCATGACCATGCCCAAATGAGTCAGTATAAGATATTGAGCTCATTTGATTTAGTGAGTCTACTTGGAGTTCAAGATTTAGATTGATCAGAGGATGACACGGTCTATGCCTCACATTGATCAATCTAGATGTCTAGGATAGAAGCACACTTGTCATATATTGTGAGGAGTCACAATTAGTAGTCACAAGGTGATGTTGGATCTCAACATTCTTGTAACATTGGGTAGTAATGATGTGTTGCTAGATACCGCTCATTACTTATGCTCCTAAATGAGTTTAGGGGCATTGCCAACGTTACAAGAACCTATAGGGTCACACACTAAGGACAATTAGATGGAGATTAGATTCATATGATGAACCAAGAGGATTTGATTCATTTGATGAATCAAATTGGATTAAGAGTAATCCAAATTGGGCTAATTGAGTTGGACTCAAGTTGATTCAAGTATTCAATGAGTCTAATTTAGATTATGACTCATTAAACCAACTTAATTTAATGAATTAGATTCATTATATTAAGTTGGCTTGAATCAAATGGTTAGACTAGATCAACCATGGAAGAGATTTGGTCAAGTTAGACTTGACTTGAGAGGAAGAGGAAGAGTCAAGTTTGACTTGACTAATTGCCACATCATTAGTGAGATGGCAAGATGTGGACCAATGACGATGCTCCACAACATCAAAGTGTTCCACCTCATGGGGGTTACAAAGTCATTCTCTTTAATGGCTACATTTAATGAGAATGGAGGTTACACATTCTAATGTGGCCGGCCACTTTAGTGTGGAAGTGAATTTGATTTTTTTTATTAAAGCCTCATTATTCCTTCTTCTTCCTCTAGCTCTCCCTCTCCCTCTCCTCCTCAACTTGGCCGAACCACACATAGGTGCTAGCACACCTCTTTGTGTGTTTTTCTCCACCTACGTGTCCGTGTGGATACTTCTAGAGGAGTATCTATCTTGATACTCTCGAGATCTGGCATTTTGGACGAGCGGGATACGCGAAAGGCACGCTTCAAAGGTATAACCCTTTTCTTCATGTAGATCTAGGAGTAGATCTAAGTAGAAACTCGTACAAGAAATTATTTTGTAATCTATTCTTCGCACGAGATCCAGTGGCATGGGTGATTCGGGATTTTCGCGGCCCGAAAAACCCAACAGTGGTATCAGAGCCACGTGCGAAGCTTGTACGAGTTTAGTTTTTGTTTTTATGAACAAAATTCAGTTCTGTGATATTCTGTAATTTTATGGTTTTTAGAGTTTTTATGGGTATTTTTCTCGTAGAAGCGAAGCACAAGTGTTTCGGCACTTGTAGGCTTCGACTACCGAGAAGAATTTTCCAAAACGGTAAAGTTTCGCCCCAAAATTTTTTGGGACAGCGGGCTAAGGCGCTCTTGGATCGCTTAGGAGCAACTCGCGATGGTTAGATCGCGGGTAGGGGTACTGCCCCTAACCCCGCAAGGGGATTTGCTCCGCGATTGCGCTCGAAATCGCCAATCGCGACCGTCGGGAAAAATTTACTCATCAAATCTGTAAAATTATAAAAAAAAAATTACAGAAAATTATAGAAATATATAATTTTGAATTATATATTAATTTTGTGATAGTCATGGCCCAAACGACCCAAATTGGATTTGGAAATGTGTTGTAATTCATAATACGGCCTGCGTACCGTTATGTGATGTGCGTGCTGTATTTATTTTATTTTATTTTTGCGACCTGCGCGTCGTGCCTTTCTCTTATATTCTGGTTGTAAATTAGATTTAGACTCGAATGTAACTTGAGTTTCAAAATTGTAATGTAATTTTGAAGTGGTGGAAGGTCCACACGAGACGGAGTTACGAGGAGGGCGCGAGCAACACAAGGTGGTCAAAGGAAGAAGCTTGAGAAGCTGTTGACCTTAGGTTGACCATCCGATCTTCTCATTGGCTAGAGAAGATCGTAGTAGGGCCATGACACAATCACAAAATAATTTAATTAATTGCTTATATATATGTGATGCATGTTTAATTAAGTAGTTAATTAGTGCCTAGC
Organism: Zingiber officinale; assembly: GCF_018446385.1. Taxonomy (NCBI): domain Eukaryota; kingdom Viridiplantae; phylum Streptophyta; class Magnoliopsida; order Zingiberales; family Zingiberaceae; genus Zingiber; species Zingiber officinale. The sequence goes on from NC_055996.1 coordinate 109,903,042, forward strand.
GATTAGATTAGATCTAAATCGTGCACATGATGCACCCCACGATTAGATTAGATCTAAATCAAGTATTTGATACGCATCATCATTTAGATTAGATCTAAATCACGTCAACTCTAATGCCTACCGTGCCATGATACCTACTACTACCTCGATCACATGTGTTGTTGAATCTGCCAAAGCAGAGCAACACATATTATCTTGGTAGGGTACGGAGAGACAATCTTGGTCCCGCCTATCAACGCATGGGTGATTAGATTGAGTAACTAGTTAACTCGGTTGGATCGAGTACAACTGTAGGCATTCTTCCAACGGTTGGAAAGGTAGGACAAAATCACGTTTATATTAACTCTCGGACGTATTAGCCAAAGCTAACTCAAGTTTTAATATCAATGCGGATCTTGATCCTATAAACAAGAGTTGCATAGAGATGTAATTGGTAATCGTTACCTACCGATCATACTAAGTCTTGGGCGTATTAGCCAAAGCTAACTCAAGGGTTAGTATGATATGGATCTTGTCCCACATGAATTATAGAATTCACTGGGAGCATCATTTAGTTAAAGGCCAAATTAAATGATTAAGAATATGATACTTATTTCTGCTTTTATTTCTGTCGTAGATTACCATGATGTCGAACACGAACACCTTCTCCCTGTGATCTGTCCTCGAGAAGGACAAGCTCAACGGAGCAAACTTCTTGGACTGGTACAGGAACCTGAGAATAGTTCTCACCCAAGAACGTAAACTGTACGTTCTGGAGTAGCCCATTCCGGAGGCTCCTCTTGCCACTACCCCGCGAGCTGACCGAGATGCTTTCAAGAAGCATCAAGATGATGCATTAGATGTGTCTTGTCTAATGCTCGCAACCATGAACTCTGAGCTTCAGAAGCAACACGAGTTAATGGGCGCTTACGATATGGTTGAACATCTTCGTCAACTGAATCAAGGACAAGCGAGGCATGAGAGATTTGAGATCTCAAGGGCACTGTTTCAGTGCAAGATGTCAGACGGGGCTCCTGTAGGCCCATATGTACTCAAAATGATTGGGTACATAGAGAACCTACAAAGGTTGGGGTTCCCTCTTGGCCAAGAGCTGGCAACTGACTTGATCTTGCAATCCTTGCCGGATAGCTACAGTCAATTCGTTCTAAACTACAATATGAACAAGATTGACAAGCCACTGCCCGAGCTGCTTAGCATGTTAAGAACTGCTGAGCTAAACCTTAAGAAGGCTAAGCCCAACACTGTTCTGATGGTTTAGAAACATAAGGGCAAGGGCAAGCCCAAAGGCAAGGGAAAGTCCCAAGTCAAGGGCAAAGGCAAGGCACTGAAACCTAAAGGAGGTGTCGCCAAGGATGCTACCTGCTTTCACTGCGGTCAGACCGGGCACTGGAAGAGGAACTGCAAGGTATACTTGGAGGATCTTAAGAAGAAGCGAAGTGAGACTTCCACTTCAGGTATATATTTTATAGAAGTCAATCTATCTATTTCTACATCATGGGTATTAGATACTGGATGTGCTTCTCACATTTGTACTGATGTGCAGGCGCTGAGAAATAGCAGGGCATTGACAAAGGGCGAGGTGGACCTACGAGTAGGCAATGGAGCACGGGTTGCTACTATTGCTGTAGGGACTTACTTTCTATCTCTGCCCTCTGGGCTTGCACTAGAGTTAGTCGATTATTGTTATGTGCCTGCATTAACTAAGAACATTATATCAGTTTCTTGTTTGGACAAGAAAGGTTTCTCGTTTACTATAAAGAATAAATGTTGTTCCGTCTATTTAAACGATATGTTCTATTGTAGTGCACCTCTGATAAACAGACTCTATATTCTAGACCTTGAGAGCCCTATCTATAACACAAATACCAAGAGGTTCAAGTCAAATAACATGAACCAAACCTACCTCTGGCACTGTCGCTTAGGTCATATAAATGATAAACGCTTATCCCAGCTCCATAAGGATGGTTTGTTGGACTCATTTGATTTTGAATCATATAAGATATGCGAGTCATACCTACGAGGCAAGATGACCAAGACTCCCTTTAGTGGGCACAGCGAGAGAGCAACTGATTTGTTAGAACTCATACATAGTGATGTATGTGGCCCTTTCAATGTTGCTGCTAGAGGCGGTTATAAATACTTCATCACATTTACTGATGACTTCAGTATATATGGTTATGTGTACTTGATGACACATAAGTCTGAATCCTTTGAAAAGTTTAAAGAATTCAATAATGAAGTACAGAACTAGCTTGGCAAGAGTATTAAGATACTTCGATCAGATCGAGGTGGTGAATACCTTAGCCATGAGTTTCGTGACTATCTAGCTGAGTGTGGGATCCTATCCCAACTCACTCCTCCTGGAACACCACAGTGGAATGGTGTATCCGAAAGGAGGAATCGTACCCTATTAGATATGGTACGATCTATGATGAGTCACACAGATCTTCCGACATACCTTTGGGGCTATGCTCTAGACATGGCAGCTTTTATACTCAACCGAGTTCCATCCAAGGCCGTGATAAAGACACCATATAGGATATGGACTGGGAGAGATGCCCGGTGTCTTTCATGAGGATTTGGGGTTGTGGGGCTTACGTTCGACATCAAGTCTCAGACAAGTTAGGACCCAAATTCGACAAGTGCTATTTTATTGGATATCCCAAGGAAACTAAGGGATATTACTTCTACATTCCCAGTCAGCACAAGGTAGTTGTGGCAAAGACTGGGGTCTTTCTAGAAAGGGACTTAGTTTCTAGAAAGACTAGTGGGAGCACGTTCGATCTTGAAGAAATTCAAGATGCGAACAATAGTGCTAAAGCCTCGATGGAAGTTGAACTGGAACCACAAAGTGTTGTGGATGATGTTGTTCCACAAGGAGTTGAGGAACAACAACCAGTTCAAGTAGACATACCTCTTCGCAGGTCTGATAGAATACGTCGTCAGCCTGAGAGATACTCATTTCTCTTGTTTGACCATGATGACGTTATGCTCATAGAGGATGAGCCTACCACCTATCAGGAAGCTGTGATGAGACCAGATTCCGAGAAATGGCTAGAGGCCATGAGATCCGAGATGGAATCCATGTAGACCAACCAAGTTTGGACTTTGGTTGATCCACTTGAAGGGGTAAAACCCATAGGGTGCAAGTGGGTCTTTAAGAGAAAGACTGACATGGATGGACTTATCTATAAGGGTCGCTTGGTAGCTAAAGGTTTCAAGCAGATTCATGGTATTGACTATGATGAGACCTTTTCTCCAGTAGCGATGTTTAAGCCCATTCGGATCATGCTTGCTATTGCAGCCTACCATGACTATGAGATATGGCAGATGGATGTCAAAACCGCATTTCTGAATGGAAACCTACTCGAGGATGTGTATATGACACAACCTGAGGGTTTTGTAGATCCACAGCATACTAGCAGAGTATGCAAGCTGCATAGGTCCATCTATGGACTAAAGCAAGCTTCTCAGAGCTGGAATCTTCGATTCGATGATGCAATCAAATAGTTTGGTTTCATCAAAAACGAAGATGAACCTTGTGTCTACAAGAAGGTTGTAGGGGACATAGTTGTCTTCCTCATATTGTATGTGGATGACATACTGCTCATTGGGAAGGACATCCCTATGCTTCAGTCAGTCAAGACATGGCTAGGGAGTTGCTTCTCAATGAAGGACTTAGGTGAGGCATCCCGCATTCTAGGGATACAGATCTATAGAGATAGATCTAAGAGATTGCTTCACCTAAGTCAGAGTACATACATTGACAAGGTACTTCTTCGGTTTGCCATGCAGAACTCCAAGAAGGGATTTCTGTCGATATCACATGGCGTGAGTCTTTCGAAGACTCAAGGTCCCTCTTCTAGAGAGGAGAGAGACCGCATGGATCAGATCCCTTATGCCTCAGCCATAGGATCGATCATGTACGTCATGCTATGTACTCGACCTGATGTCTCGTATGCTTTGAGCATGACGAGCAGAGACCAGTCAGATCCAGGTGAAAGTCACTGGATAGCGGTCAAGAATATTCTTAAGTACTTAAGAAGGACTAAAGAATATTTCTTGATATATGGAGGTAATGATGAGCTAGCTGTTGGAGTGTATGCTGAAAGCCTAAGCTTTGTAAACATTCATTATGAATAAAGAATCACATTTAGTCAAATTGTCTACATTTGTTTGTAGTTGTTCATTTAATTTATATTGTAGATAACATAGTATGTGGTGTCACATACAGAAGATGATGTTATCAGTACCTTATAAATTATAAACAGTAGCTCACGACTAAAATGGAAAGGAACAAACCATTAGAAGGTCGTAGTGTAATTAAGTATTAGTTTATCTTGACTATATAATTACACTAGTACACTCAGAGTGTATTGAGTAGGATCATTAGAGGTCGTTTCTTTTATACTGACTTTATAAAGGAACAAAGACCTCAGTTATTATGGAAGTGTGTGCTCTTAATCCTAATATAATAACAAGCACATATGTTTGATATTTATTTCTTTAATTTATCAATGGGTGAGATTTAGTTCGATGAATCAATAAACCCGATAAGTTGGGAAATGATATCACTAATAGTGTGTGTTGTTGATTATAGAAGGAAACTGTGTCCTAGAGATACTAGGTTGATAATGTCCCCAAGAGGAGCTCATAAGGATTGTCATGTTAAACCCTGCAGGTGGACTTAGTCCGACATGACGATAAGGTTGAGTGGTACTACTCTTGGACTTAGATATTAATTAAATGAGTTGTCAGTAACTCACTTAATTAGTGGACATTCGATATCTTAAACACAGGGAGACTAACATGCTCATAATAAGAAGGAGCCCAAAAATATAATTTGGGATTGGTGCGGTAGTTCAATGATAGTTCTCTAGTGGAATGAATTATCATTGATAAAATTAAGTTGTGTGTTCGGGGCGAACACGGGATGCTTAATTTTATCGGGAGACCAAAACCAATTCCTCCTCTCGGTCCCTATCGTAGCCTCTTATTTATAGAGTTCTATACCCACCTATACCCACCTTCTATACCCACCCAATAGGGGCCGGCCAAGCTAGCTTGGGAACAAGCTAGGGCCGGCCTAGGTATATTATTGGCCTAGCTTGAACCCAAGCTAGTAGGGCCGGCCAAATTAAATTAAAAAAGAAATTTAATTTTAATTTTTATTATTATGTGGAAGATATAATTTAAAGAGAATTAAAATTAAAATATCTCTCTTGAGAAAAATCTACAAAAGATTAATGAAAGAGATTAGATCTCTTTCCTTATTTGTAGATTGGAGAGATGTTTTATTTTCTCTTTATTCACATATTGATAAAATTAAAATTATAGAAATTTCCTTTTATCAACCATGAAGAGATTTTAAAGAGAAATTTTATTTTTTAAAATTTCTGGAAACAAATTAGGAAGTTTTAATTTGTTGATTGAAACTCTCCTAATTTGCTCTTTTGATTATGGCCGGCCATTACAAGTTGATTGGGAAATTTTATTTTATTTTTCTCAATTAATTCATGTCAAGGAAAATTAAGGAAATTTTATTGTAATTAAATTTCCTAATTTGCCTAGGCCAAGGAATATAAAAGAAGGGGTGAGGGTGCTTTCATAAGACACAACATCTATTATTTCTCTCCCTCTTTTGTTCCTTGGTGTGGCCGGCCATCATCTCCTTCTCTTCCTCTTGTGGTGGCCGAACCTCTCCCTCTCCCTTGGAGCTCTTGTGGTGGCCGGATACTACTCGGAGAAGAAGAAGAAGAAGGAGAGAAAGCTAGCATCTCTTGGAGCTTGGTTAGTATTTTGGTTTTTCTCCTTGGTGAAGTTTTCCTTTGTGGCCGAACCTTGCTTGGAGGAGAAGAAGGTGGTTGGTGGTTTCTCATCTCGGTAGATCGTTGCCCACACAACGTCCGAGGTTAGAAGATGAATACGGTAGAAGATCAAGAGGTTTTTTCTACAAGGTATAACTAGTAATTTTTCCTTTCCGCATCATACTAGTTATTTATGGAAATAATACCAAATACAAGAGGCTTACGTTCTAGAATTTCGAATATGTTTTTCGAAGTTGTGTTCTTTTGTTTTTTCTTTTCCTTGTGATTTGATTGCTCTCTTTGGTTAACCTAAAGTTATTTTAGGAAATTAAATATTATCTTTCTATAAAAGGTTTTGTCTAGTCGGTGGTGGTTGCTCCCATATCCAAGAAGGCCATGTGCCTCGCCACGTCAGTACTGGAAACCAATTATGGAAATTAATATTTAATGGAATTAATAACTTAAGGAGACTTGGGTCGAACGTGTTAAGTTCCGCAGGAGATCCAAGTCAAAACCTAAAAGAACAAATAGATTAAGTTTTGGATCAAACGTGTTAAGTTCCGCAGGCGATCCAAAATTTAATTTAAAAGAACACATGGTAGCTAGGAAAAGGTTCAGACCTTTGTACAAAATTTTTGTACAGTGGAACCTCTAGGTTTTCCGAGTAGCAACCAACAATTGGTATCAGAGCTAGGGTTTTGCCTCTGTGTATTTGGTATTTAGTTTAATTATGCACATGTCATACATAATTTAGGCAGGATAATAGTAGGATGTGCTAACTTTGTGGATGCAGGATCCAACTATTATGGCTTTTAGTTATTATGTGTGTGATTGGACCCTTGGACATGTCAAGGGCATTTATATGTGTGTGCATGATTGTATTAAAATACAGCAGGAGCTGTATTTAGTTTTATTAGGATTTTATTTTTGATCTAGATACATGTACATTCCTTTTATGGAATATAGGATCAAAAATGTAAAATTCTATTTATGTCGCGGATCAAATCTTGCAAAGCGTGGAACCTTCTAAGGACCAGAGGCGCAGCGGAACTAGGAGCAAGATGGATGCGACAGCTAGACCCGGTAGCGGTGGCCAAATATGGCAGCAGCTTGGGATGACAACACACGGAGGACAAATAGAGATAAAAGCCATAATAGTTGAAAATTAGATTTTCTATTTATTGCTTTTATATTGTGCTATGTGTGAATGTTAGTTTACAAGTTAAGTAGGCTAGCATAGTTAAAATTCCTCATTTATAAATAACTAAGTGGGAGAGGGATTTTTAAGTAAATCCCATGGTCTCCATTACTGGTTTGTAAGTGATGCAAACAAGCTTGCGCGTTGGCTCTGAGTGCCTTCCTCCATAACGGATGAGCTTGTTTGCGGATCACTAGAACAGACTTCCATTTTTGGATGACTATAGGAAGTTAATTAAGAGCGTGTGATCTTCCCCAACGGAAGGGGCATAATCTTATTAATGGACTCAGTGTCAAGTAATGGTATACACTTAGACACATCTAATTGTATCCTCCCCAACGGAGTCACTGCTATTATTTGTGAGACCAAATAATACCAACTATTAATTTTATTTGTCAAAAGTTAGGTTGACAAGATAATAAAATTAATGGGTTAAAATCCTCCTTTTACAAATGTTGAATTTGTATACGTCCACACTAACGTGGCATACAAAATTCACGGTGTTATGAGGTGTTGGTTAATTTAAAATAGTATTGTTTGAGGAATCAATATTATTCTAAATTTAGAGTACTGACCAAAAGTTATTTGTGATTCTTAGGATGACTTTCAACCCACTGTCCATCATACTTCAACAGAATAGACTTACTGGACCTAATTACATAGATTGGAAAAGGAACCTGGACATTGTCCTTACTGCTGAAAGCTATAAATTTGTACTGACTGAGCAGTGCCCTGAAGCACCTACTGGTGAATCTACCCAAGAGGAGATTGAATATCATAAGAGATGGGTAAAGGCAGATGAGATGGCGTGGTGTTACATTTTGGCTTCAATGTCAAATGTATTGCAACATCAGCATCAAGATTTACCAATAGCTTATGAAATAATGAACAATCTCAAGGAACTCTTTGGTCATCAGGATAGGGCTTCTAGACAAGAAGCTATGAGAAAGATAATGACAGCCACCATGCAAGAGGGTACTCCTGTAAGGGATCATATCCTAAAGATGATGGCTTATCTGAACGAGATACAGATCCTTGGAGGAGAAATTGATGGGGAAACCCAGATCGATATGATCCTCCAAACGCTACCTAGAAGTTTTGAGCAGTTCCGCCTGAACTATAATATGAATAAAAGGATTTATTCATTAGGGGAACTACTGACAGAACTTCAAGCAGCAGAAGGATTATTTCGTCATAATTCTCAAATTCACTTTGCTGAAAATGGTTCTACTTCTAAACCGAGAGGAAAGAAGAAGAAGAAACAAGCTGGCTCAACAAAGAAAGTGAATAAATCTCAGAGTACGGGATTTAAAGCTGGAGTGAAGAAGCCGAAAGGCAAGTGCTTCATCTATAAGCAGGCAGGACATTGGAAGGCGGACTGTCCTCGTAAGAACCAAAACAAAGGTATATCTCATGCTCTAGTTGTTGAAACATGTTTAGCGGTGTTATCTACCAACACCTGGTGTGTAGATACAGGAGCCACTGATCATGTCTGCAATTCTTTGCAGGGGTTCCAGGAAACCCGACGACTATCTGAAGGGAAGATTACCGTCTACATGGGCAATGCTACTAAGGTGACAGCTGTTGCAGTGGGAGACATCTACTTATCTTTTAGTAGAAATAAAAATTTGGTTTTAAGAAATTGTCTTTATGTACCCAGTTTTAGAAAGAATTTAATTTCAGTTTCTAAACTGTTTTTAGATGGATATTCAGTTTCTTTCAGTAACGATGTAGTTATTAAAAGAAATAAAGTGATTATCTGTTCTGGTGCATTAGTTGGCAATTTGTATACTTTAAATCCAATTTCTTCCACAAAGCAAAACATGGAAATTTATAACTCATCTTCTAATTCTAATAAGAGAAAAGAACCTTCGCAAATGAACCAAGCATATCTTTGGCATCTAAGGCTTGGTCATATTAACTTAAGTAGGATTCAGAGGCTTATAGCCGATGGACTTTTGAGTTCATTAGAGTTGGAAAATTTTCCAACTTGTGAATCCTGCTTAGAAGGTAAAATGACCAAAAGGCCGTTCAAGGCCAAGGGGTATAGAGCCAAAGAAGTGTTAGAATTGGTTCACTCTGATTTGTGTGGTCCTATGTCTGTCCAGGCAAGAGGAGGTTTTGAATACTTTGTCTCTTTTATAGACGATTATTCAAGATACGGATACATTTACCTAATGCGCCGCAAGTCCGAGTGCTTTGATAAGTTCAAAGAATACAAGGCTGATGTGGAGAAACGACTAGGTAAAAGTATCAAGACACTACGGTCTGATCGTGGTGGCGAATACCTCTTAGGAGAGTTTAGGAATTACTTATCAGAGGCCGGGATTCAATCCCAGTTGTCTGCACCTGGTACATCCCAACAGAATGGTGTAGCAGAACGAAGGAATAGGACACTTATGGAGATGGTTAGATCGATGATGAGTTATTCAGAATTACCAAATTCATTTTGGGGATATGCTCTGAAAACAGCAGTATACGTTCTGAACTTAGTACATTCTAAATCAGTTTCTTCTACTCCCATAGAATTATGGAATGGGCGAAAACCCAGTCTAAGACATATTCGGTTGGGTAATCCGGACATGTCTTTGAAACCGATCTTGATAAGTTAGAATCCGTCTGAAGTTCGCGTGTTTGTAGGATATCCCAAAGGACGAAGGTGGTTTATTTTATAGTCCTAAAGACGGGAAGGTCATTGTTAGCACCAATGCCCGTTTTAGAAGAAGACTATATAATGGATCACAAGCCCGAGTAAAGTTGTTTTAGAAGAACTAAGAGGACACGTCTACTTTAGTACCAACGATTACAAGATGTAGTACCACAAGAGGCGCAACACGTGTCACATGATACACAACCACGTCATTGCCTCGTCGTAGTGGGAGGGTTGTAAGGCAGCCTGAAAGATTCATGTTTTTGGGAGAGTCTTCGGACTTGATCCCGGATAAACATGAACCTGATCCACGAACATATGACGAAGCACTCCAAGATATAGATGCAGCATCTTAGCAAAAGGCAATGAATTCTAAAATAGAGTCTATATACTCTAATAAGGTCTGGGAGCTTGTAGAACCACCTGATGGTGTAAAAGCCGTTGGATGCAAGTGGATCTACAAAAGGAAAAGAGGGACAGAAGGGAAGGTAGAAACCTTCAAAGCTAGGCTTGTTGCGAAAGGGTACACTCAGAAAAAGGGAATCGATTATGAGGAAACCTTTTCACCGGTAGTCATGCTTAAGTCTATCCGGATACTCTTATCCATTGCTGTTCATATGGATTATGAGATTTGGCAAATGGATGTGAAGACAGCTTTCCTTAATGGAAGTCTTGAAGAGAACATCCATATGAAGCAACTAGAAGGGTTCATTGAAAAAGGCAAAGAGCATCTAGTGTGCAAGCTCAATCGGTCCATTTATGGACTGAAGCAAGCTTCAATGTCTTGGAACATCCGGTTTAATGATGTAATCCAGTCATATGGATTTATTCAAAGTCCGGATGAGTCTTGTGTATATAAGAAGTGTAACGGAAACGTGGTGGTATTTCTTGTACTATACGTAGATGATATTTTGTTAATTGGCAACAATGTCAAGGTATTATCAGACGTAAGGGTATGGTTGTCCAAGCAATTTGATATGAAGGACTTAGGAGATTGTGCACACATTCTTGGGATCAAAGTTATAAGGGTAGTAACATTGGGTAGTAATGATGTTGGGTAGTAACATTGGGTGATGTTGGATCTCAACATTCTTGTAACATTGGGTAGTAATGATGTGTTGCTAGATACCGCTCATTACTTATGCTCCTAAATGAGTTTAGGGGCATTGCCAACGTTACAAGAACCTATAGGGTCACACACTAAGGACAATTAGATGGAGATTAGGTTCATATGATGAACCAAGAGGATTTGATTCATTTGATGAATCAAATTGGATTAAGAGTAATCCAAATTGGGCTAATTGAGTTGGACTCAAGTTGATTCAAGTATTCAATGAGTCTAATTTAGATTATGACTCATTAAAACAACTTAATTTAATGAATTAGATTCATTATATTAAGTTGGCTTGAATCAAATGGTTAGATTAGATCAACCATGGAAGAAATTTGGTCAAGTTTGACTTGACTTGAGAGGAAGAGGAAGAGTCAAGTTTGACTTGACTAATTGCCACATCATTAGTGAGATGGCAAGATGTGGACCAATGATGATGCTCCACATCATCAAAGTGTTCCACCTCATGGGGGTTACAAAGTCATTCTCTTTAATGGCTACATTTAATGAGAATGGGGGTTACACATTCTAATGTGGTCGGCCACTTTAGTGTGGAAGTGAATTTGATTTTTTTTATTAAAGCCTCATTATTCCTTCTTCTTCCTCTAGCTCTCCCTCTCCCTCTCCTCAACTTGGCCGAACCACACATAGGTGCTAGCACACCTCTTTGTGTGTTTTTCTCCACCTACGTGTCCGTGTGGATACTTCTAGAGGAGTATCTATCTTGATACTCTCGAGATCCGGCATTTTGGACGAGCGGGATACGCGAAAGGCACGCTTCAAAGGTATAACTCTTTTCTTCATGTAGATCTAGGAGTAGATCTAAGTAGAAACTCGTACAAGAAATTATTTTGTAATCTATTCTTCGCACGAGATCCAGTGGCATGGGTGATTCGGGGTTTTCGCGACGCGAAAACGCGGTTTTCGCGGCCCGAAAAACCCAACAATAACATCTTGACTAATTTCGTGGAATCATCTCAGATATAATAAACAACAGAATCAAGATCAAGTAATCATAGGAGTTGATTCAGAAGTGAAAGCCTTGTGGAATACACTCCCCTTTTGCTAGGGAATGATTTACATCAAGTCTAGGTCAATATAATCTCACTAATATATATGGCCTCACACCAGTGTACAACTATACTACCTGTAATATCAGCGCCCTGCAGGCAAAAGCCTAAGTATATAACCAAACTATAAAATAAAGTCACAAACATAAGCTATAAGCCTAAATAACAACAAGGGTCTATTAGAATATTCAATATCCTACACCATAGAACGAAATAACAAACACAGGTTTGGCAAGATGCTCAATATCCTATACAACGGTATGATCATCCTAACCATAAATACAAACTCAAATCACCTACTAGGGGTCTATCAAAATATCCAACGTCCTATTCTATGGTATGGTAATATTATACACATTTGTAAGCACAATCATAAATATCAAACATAACTACCTAGCTATCAACAATAGACCAACATATAAGGAAAAACATTAAGATATTAAACTCATGAGTGATATAGGACAGACTTAAGGTAAGCGAGTAATTGCGACCTCATTAAAATATGGCAGTAGACAATCATGCACTATAATAAAAGCTATTAAAAAGATAAGCAAGATCTACCCACCACAAATGTAGGTCGTCTTAACCGTCTTCAAGTCAAAGGTTTGTCTCAAACTCAACTCCTACAAATATAGGATACAAATCTAGTCTAAGTACTAGAGTACTCTTATTAATAATTCAGTTAATCATTAAGTTAATTAAACTAACTTAGTTAACTCTTAATTGATCTTTAATCAATTATCTATCATTAATTAATCATTAATCAATAAATTCATAAATCTATTAATTAACTAATTCATTTATCATAGTATCAAGTAATTCAATTAATTAACTTGTTACTAAATAAATTCATTCATCAATTACCCAATCCGTGACTTACTCATGATTCATTAACTTCATCAACCTTACATACCAATAAATTATTAATTATATCAATTAATACTAATTACTGGATTAAGAAGTTTACCAAACTGTTATTAATTAAAACTTACTTCTTTCACAGCAAACTATTGCTACGATGGTCGACGACGATCGACAGTGCCCGCAGTTCATCACGATGGAACAACAACGACGGTAGGGAGGCAACTAGGATAGGACGGAGAAAAGGTACTGACTTCAGTGGAGGTGCACAATAGCTTCCTCCCAGATGATGGCGGTGGCGATGCAGCAGCAAATATAGCACATCCATGCACGCAGCGGTTGTTCGTTGAGAGGGGAGGCAAGCAGCGATGACTTGCTCGCCGATGTCGTTTCGGCTCTCCGGCGATGACCCATGGCAGTCGACGGCGACCTATTGTCCAAGACATGTGATACGGTGCATTGTCGTGGGGTCAGTAAGATGATGTGGTTAGGAGTCAAGACTTCAGAATGGTCAGAAATTAAGCTTACGTGGAGGTCAGAAGTCCAGCCTCCGTGGCTGGTCAGAAGTCAAGCTTACGTGGAGGTCAGAAGTCCAGCCTCCGTGGCTGGTCAGAAGTCAAGCTTACGTAGAGGTCATAAGTCAAGCTTGCATGGCCAGGGTCAAAGTCTCAGCTGACGGGGTAGTCAAAGGATAGGATTACAAGTCGGACAATAGCCAGCCTCGATAGCGATCAAGAACTGGGCCCACGGGCCAGGCACAGCTGAGAACTGAGCCCACAGGCCAGGCAAAGGCTAGGAAGGGAAGGCCTATGGCGCAGAACAGGCTTGGCGTGCAGGTCGGAACGTTCAGGCCATGGATAACAGCGGACAGAAGCAGGTCAGGATACAGACCTGGAGTGCAGGTCAGAACGTACAGGCCATGGATAACAGCGGGCAGAAGCAGGTTGGGATACAGACCTGTCGTACAGGTCGGAACGTACAAGTCATGGATAACAGCAGAGGCAAGTCAGGATACAGACCTGGCGTACAGGTTGGAACATATAAGCCATGAATAACAGCAGAGGCAGGTCAGGATACAGACCTGGCGTACAGGTCAGAACGTACAAGCCATGGATAATAGCAGAGGCAGGTCAGGATACAGACCTAGCGTACAGGTCAGAATATACAAGGCATGGATAACAGCAGAGGCAGGTCAGGATACAGACCTGGCGTACAGGTCAGAACGTACAAGTCATGGATAACAGCAGAAGCAGGTCAGGATACAGACCTGGCGTACAGGTCAGAACGTACAGGCTATGGATAACAGCGGACAGAAGCAGGTCAGGATACAGACCTGACGTACAGGTCGGGACGTACGAGCCATGAATAACAGTGAACAGATGCGGGTAGGAATACATACCTGGCGTGCAGGTCAGAATGTAGAAGCCATGGATAACAGTGAACAGATGCGGGTCAGAATACAGACCTAGCATGCAGGTCGGAACGTAGAAGCCATGGATAACAGTAAATAGAAGCGGGTCGGAATACAGACCTGACGTGTAGGCCGGGACGTATAGGTCATGGATAACAACGGACGGAAGTAGGTCGAGATACAGACCTGGCATACAGGTCGAAACGTACAGGCCATGGATAACAACGGACAAAAGCAGGTCGGGATACAGACCTGGCGTACAGGTTGAAACATATAGGCCATGGATAACAGCAGACAGAAGTAGGTCGGGATACAGACCTGGCATACAGGTCGGAACGTACAGGCCATGGATAACAGCGGACAGAAGCAGGTCGGAGTACAGACCGCGGAATGCAGACCTAGCGTCCAGGCACTACAGGACAAACAGGCCAGGGAATCGTAACTACCTGTCAAATAATAATCAGTGTGTCAAGGAATATGCTAACAGTCGAGGCTCATTACTCCTTTGGTTATGTCGTCAGCCTATGAGGAGGTGCCGCGTGTCATTCACCGCCAGACAAAACATGACAGCCGACATTCCCTGACACCCGTTAGACCCCAGAAACATTTGTTGCAGTATAAAAAGTGATGATTTGTCCCTTATGCAGGTACGCTGACTCATCATTTCTCAATAGTCTTTACTTTTCGTCCTTTCTCTATGTTTTCTGGAGAAAAAGTACCTGACTTGAGCGTCGGAGGGTCTGACCCGGAGACTTTTTCCCTGGTTTCTGGTCTCTAACGACTCGGGGACTCGTCTGAGTGTGCGCAGAGCCATAGTGTCATCATCCTGGTCATCTTCCTTCATCATCCGCCCTGCGAACCTTTCCGAGGGGTGCCAGGTAGATCAGACGCCGCGGCGACTTTCCGTCAACTTCTAGTACATCAAGGCTCGCCTTCATCCGACTCAGATTCTGGATGGGATCAAATTTGGCGCCGTCTATGGGAGCACTATAGCCTA
Source organism: Zingiber officinale (assembly GCF_018446385.1). Classification (NCBI taxonomy): domain Eukaryota; kingdom Viridiplantae; phylum Streptophyta; class Magnoliopsida; order Zingiberales; family Zingiberaceae; genus Zingiber; species Zingiber officinale. The sequence goes on from NC_055996.1 coordinate 109,918,147, forward strand.
TTCCGGAACGTGACGATGGAGGACTCGGGATGAATCAACGTGACCATGACTGCAGGAGAATACGAGCTCTTCAAGGAGGCAAAGAAGAGGGCTGCCTCAGAAAAGCAACAACAAACAACTGCTTCCCGACCAAAAAAGCTACCAGATGTCTCTAAAGAGCCTACTCACGCCTCAGACCGAGGCTCTAAGCGAAAACAACCTCTAGAATTTCCCCCTGCCTTCTACAGAGAGTTGGGCCAGGGGTATTATCAGCCAGACCCTGGGTGTTATAGCCACAAAGAGCAGCCACAAGTCTCGGTGGCTGAGAGTTCTTTACCTAAAGCTCCAAGAAAGGGAAATCTATCATTCCCCGCGAGGAACGCCGATCGGAGCAGGAAGAGAAAATCCCCTTTTCTTCCAAAATCTTGGAAGAAAAGTTGTCTAAAGGGTACCGCCCCCTTGCTATAGGGGAATACGATGGCTGTAAGGATCCTGAAGATCATCTTAGCAAATTCAAGAACGCAGCCCTTTTACATCAATATAGTGACGTTGTTAAATGGCATATATTCCTGAATACTTTAACGGGTTCTGCCCAAAAATAGTTCGATGGACTACCACATGGGTCCATCCCCTGTTTTGCTGACTTCAAGTATGTCTTCCTACGTCACTTCGCCAACAGCAGGAAATATCAAAAGATAGATCACTGCTTGTTTGCCCTCAAGCAGGGATCTGCGGAGCCATTGAGAAGCTATATTAAGCGCTTCAATCAGGTGGCTCAGGATGTTCCTTCAACCACATCCGAAATACTCATGAGCGTCTTCTCCCATGGGTTAACTAAAGGAGAGTTCTTCAAGGATCTCATTAGGAATCCCGTAAAGAATTTTGATGAGATGCTGGAAAAGGCGGCCAGCTATATTAATGTGGAGGAAGCGCAGGCGGCGTGAAAGAAGGCAGACAAGCCACTTTCCACTATAAACCGGCCAGAGAGAAGGGTACCTCCGTCGCCTGCTCAGCCTCTCCCACGTGCTCGGGATACCCGACACACTTTCCACCCCGGTCAGGATACTCGACCGGTGCCACGGGTAACTGCAGTTCAGGTCCCTCGACCTGGACCCTGGGGACCACACTATTGCACGTACCACTGATCCCACACGCACGCCACCAATGACTGCTACCAATTCGCCCGGGATGCCCGGCGAGCTGCTGAGATGGGTTTACCGCCACTGGAGTTGGCCCCTCAAGTTCAGCGAATGATGGAGGAGCGGCGCAATGCGACAGGGTAGGCTGGTCGACCCCGAATTGAGCAAGAGGGACCAAGCATACAACCACTAGGGAGCATCGGAGAACCAGAAGGAGCCCGTGAGGTAGAAAATCGGGGCAACGCAGCAATAAGAGATATAGGCATGATTCCGGAGGTCCCACTGATGGGGATTCAGGCTGGGCGCGTAAATCTCATGAGCGCCGGTTAGAGATTCATGTTGTTGGGTGTAGCGGGGAGCAAGCTGCCGGCCCAGTCATTAGTTTTGGACCGCAGGACCTGGAAGGATTGGAGCTGCCCCATGATGGCGCTCTCATCATCAAGGTCATCATAGCCAACAGTTGTGTGGCTAGAGTCTTTGTGGATACGGGCAGCTCGGTAAATGTTTTATTCCGGTCAACTTTCGAAGAAATGCAGATCGACGCCAGTGAGCTCCAGCCAGTGGCTACCTCCCTATATGGTTTCACTAGCAATGAAGTAAGATCCATGGGTCAGATCAAATTAGTTATATCCATGGGAAGCGAACCATTGGTCAGAACCAGGAGGGGCACTTTCCTTGTAGTGGACTCGCCCTCCTCTTACAATGTCATTTTAGGCCGACCGGCCTTGCACGAATTCCTAGAGGTTCCACTGTACAAAAATTTTGTACAAAGGTCTGAACCTTTTCCTAGCTACCATGTGTTCTTTTAAATTAAATTTTGAATCGCCTGCGGAACTTAACACGTTTGATCCAAAACTTAATCTATTTGTTCTTTTAGGTTTTGACTTGGATCTCCTGCGGAACTTAACACGTTCGACCCAAATCACCTTAAGTTATTAATTTCATTAAATATTAATTTCCATAATTGGTTCCCAGTACTGACGTGGCGAGGCACACGGCCTTCTTGGATATGGGAGCAACCACCACCGACTAGACAAAACCTTTTATAGAAATCTAATATTTAATTTCCTAAAATAACTTTAGGTTAACCAAAAAGAACAATCAAATCACAAGGAAAAGAAAAAACAAAAGAACACAACATCGAAAAACATATTCGAAATTCTAGAACGTAAGCCTCTTGTATTTGGTATTATTTCCATAAATAACTAATATGATGCGGAAAAAAAAATTACTAGTTATACCTTATAGAAAAACCTCTTGATCTTCTACCGTATTCCTCTTCTAACCTCGGACGTTGTGTGGGCAACGATCTTCCGAGATGAGAAACCACCAACCACCTTCTCCTCCTAGCTAGGTTCGGCCAATAAAGAAGCTTCACCAAGGAAGAAAATCAAAACACCAACCAAGCTCCAAGAGATGCTAGCTTTCTCTCCTTCTTCTTCTTCTTCTTCTCCAAGTAGTATCCGGCCGCCACAAGAGCTCCAAGCCTTTGAGAGATTCGGCCACCACAAAGAGGGAGAGAGGAAGAGGATGGCCGGCCACTCCAAGGAATAAAAGAGGGAGAGAAATAATATAGGTTGTCTCTAATGAAGGCACCCCTACCCCTTCTTTTATATTCCTTGGCCTAGGCAAATTAGGAAATTTAATTACAATAAAATTTCCTTAATTTCCTTGACATGATTTAATTGAGAAAAATAAAATAAAATTTCCCAAATCAAACTCTAATGGCCGGCCACATCAATGAAGGAAAAAATTAGACAAGTTTTAATCAACAATTAAAACTTCCTAATTTGTTTCCGGAAATTTTAAAAATAAAATTTCTCTTTAAAAATCTCTTCATGGTTGATAAAAAGAAATTTCTATAATTTTAATTTTATCAACATGTGGATAATTTTAAAGAGAAAATAAAATATCTCACCAATCTACAAATAAGGAAAGAGATCTAATCTCTTTCTTTAATCTTTTGTAGATCTTTATTAAGAGAGATATTTTAATTTTAATTCTCTTTAATAAATTATTTCTTCCACATAATAAAAATTAAAATTCTTTTTTAATTTAATTTGGCCGGCCCCCACTAGCTTGGGATCAAGCTAGGGCCGGCCACCCCAATTTATACCTAGGCCGGCCCTAGCTTGGTTCTCAAGCTAACTTGGCCGGCCCCCTATTGGTGAGTATAGAAGGTGGGTATAGGTGGGTATAGTACTCTATAAATAAGAGGCTACGATAGGGACCGAGAGGAGGAATTGGTTTTGGTCTCCCGATAAAATTAAGCATCCCGCGTTCGCACCGAACACACAACTTAATTTTAATAATTCATTCCACTAGAGAACTATTATTGAACTACCGCACCAATCCCAAATTACATTTTTGGGCTCCTTCTTATTATGAGCGTGTTAGTCTCCCTGTGTTTAAGATATCGAATGTCCACTAATTAAGTGAGTTACTGACAACTCATTTAATTAATATCTAAGTCCAAGAGTAGTACCACTCAACGTTATCGTCATGTCGGACTAAGTCCACCTGCAGGGTTTAACATTACAATCCTTATGAGCTCCTCTTGGGGACATAATCAACCTAGTATCTCTAGGACACAGTTTCCTTCTATAATCAACAACACACACTATAAGTGATATCATTTCCCAACTTATCGGACTTATTGATTCATTGAACTAAATCTCACCCATTGATAAATTAAAAAAATAAATATCAAATATATATGCTTGTTATTATATTAGGATTAAGAGCACACACTTCCATAATAACTGAGGTTTTTTATAAGTATAAAAGAAACGACCTCAAATGGTCCTACTCAATACACTCTAAGTGTACTAGTGTAATTATACAGTCAAGATAAACTGATACCTAATTACACTACGACCTTCTAATGGTTTGTTCCTTTCCATTTTGGTCGTGAGCTACTGTTTATAATTTATAAGGTACTGATAACATTATCTTCTGCATGTGACACCACATGCTATGTTATCTACAATATAAATTAATTGAACAACTACAAACAAATGTAGATAATTTGACCAAATGTGATTCTTTATTCAAAACAAATGTTTACAAAAGCTTAGGCTTTCAGTATACACTCCAACAAATCTCATGAGCGCCGGTTAGAGATTCATGTTGTGGGGTGTAGCAGGGAGCAAGCTGCCGGCCCAGTCATCAGTTTTGGACCGCAGGACCTGGAAGGATTGGAGCTGCCCCATGATGGCGCTCTCATCATCAAGGTCATCATAGCCAACAGTTGTGTGGCTAGAGTCTTTGTGGATACGGGCAGCTCGGTAAATGTTTTATTCCGGTCAACTTTCGAAGAAATGCAGATCGACGCCAGTGAGCTCCAGCCAGTGGCTACCTCCCTATATGGTTTCACTAGCAATGAAGTAAGATCCATGGGTCAGATCAAATTAGTTATATCCTTGGGAAGCGAACCATTGGTCAGAGCCAGGAGGGGCACTTTCCTTGTAGTGGACTCGCCCTCCTCTTACAATGTCATTTTAGGCCGACCGGCCTTGCACGAATTCCGGATGGTCATTTCTACATTTCATCAGAAGATCAAGTTCCCGGTCGGTGATCAAGTTGGAGAAGTTAGGGGCGAACAGCGAGTCTCTCGGAGGTGCTACATTGACATGGTCAAGGTAGAAGCTCGCAAAGCCCAGAGAACTCACGATGGGGCTGTGCATACTATCCAAGAAGAGCATATCCCCTGGGAAGAAGTCCAGCTCTACCCTGAACGCCCAGAGAGCCTCACTCGCGTGGCAAGCGACTTACCTCCAGAGCTCAAAGAGGAACTGGTGCAGTGTCTGACCCATAATAGGGATGTCTTCGCCTGGTCCACCGAAGAATTACCTGGGGTCAGGCCGGAGGTAGCTGAGCACAATTTGCATCTTCTACCAGACGCCCGACCTGTGAAGCAGAAGAAGAGGAATTTCTTGGCCGACCAAAATAAAGTTATCAGAGCTGAAGTAAATCAGATCAGGAAAGCAGGGCATGTTCACGAAGTGCAATTCCCATCTTGGCTTTCCAATGTTGTCTTGGTAGCAAAACCCAATAACAAATGGAAGGTCTGCATAGACTTCAGAGATCTCAATAAAGTCAGCCCTAAAGATTACTACCCCTTGCTTAGGATTGATCAGCTGGTGGATTCAACGGCAAGTTGTGAAAGAATCTGTATGTTGGATGCTTATCAGGGGTATCATCAAATCCCCTTAGCCGCAGAAGATCAAGAAAAGGTTAGTTTCATCACAGCAGATGATATCTTTTGTTACACGGTCATGCCTTTTGGCTCAGGAATGCTGGAGCTACATATCAGAGAATGATGGACAAGATCTTCCGGAAGCAGGCCGGGCGCAACGTGGAGGTATATGTAGATGACATACTCATCAAATCCCCCTGGTCACGAATCTAATATCTGATGTGGAGGAGACCTGCGGCACCTTGGGACAGTATGGGTTGAAATTAAATCCTTTGAAGTGCCTCTTTGGAGCTAAGGGAGGGAAGTTCTTGGGCTATCTTGTCACTGAGCGGGGAATTGAAGTCAATCCAGAAAAAGTCCGAGTACTCCGGGATATGAAGGCTCCCCAGAACTTGAAGGAGGCTCAGAAGCTGGTTGGCAGGATAATAGCCTTGTCTCAGTTTATTTCCAGAGCGACAGACAAAGCGGCGCCCTTCTTCAAAGTCCTCCGAAAAGCTTCTAAGTTCCAGTGGGATGAGGAATGCACATGGGCCTTTGAAGAATTAAAAACCTATCTGGAGACACTGCCTTCCCTGTTTAAACCCGTCGCAGGGGAACCGCTCTGGATCTACCTATCATCTACCCCCGAGGTCATGGGGGCAATACTGGTGAAAGAGCAAGATAATGTACAAAGACCGGTGTATTTTTTTAGTCATTTACTAAAAGGGGATGAGTCTCGATACACAGCTCTGGAAAAATTGGTTTATGGATTGGTACTTATGGCTCGACGTCTGCGGCCTTACTTTTTGGCGCATCCTATTACGGTCCTGGCCAACAGTACGATGGGCAAAGCTCTAACCAACGTTGAAGTTGCAGGCCGACTCATCAAATGGGCGACCGAATTGGGAGAATATAATATCGTGTATCAACCTCGAACCGTTATTAAGGCACAGGCCTTGGCTGATTTCCTGACTGAGATTCATCAGCCTGACTCAGAGGAGACTTGGAAAGTATATGTAGATGGATCAGCTACACGTCAGGGGAGCGGTGTGGGAGTTCTTCTGATATCTCCTCAGGAAGATGTTTTGCAGCTGGCCGTGCGGCTAAACTTCAGAGCCACTAATAATGAAGCAGAATATGAAGCTTTATTGGCAGGTTTGCAAGCAGCTCGGCATGTAGGAGCTGCCCGAGTTATCATTTATTCGGACTCCCAACTAGTAACTCAACAAGTAGCTGGCAATTTTGGGATCAATAGCGACAAGTTACAAATATATCAGGAGGCCTATGAGAAAATGAAGCAAGAATTCAAGGAGGTCAATATAAGTAAGATCCCTAGATCTGAAAACGGTAAGGCTGATGAGTTAGCCAAAATGGCCAGCTCCCTGACCACGTGGGTGCTGGATAGGCCAATAGCCCAGACATTCTTAATAGCCCAGATAGATCTGCAAAACAACATGAACGGGGTTATGGACTGGTGGGCACCTATGATTAGTTATCTTCAACAGGGCACCTTGCCCACAGAGCTGGAACAAGGGCAGCTAATCAAGAAAAAGGTCCATGCATACACCATGGTAGGTGATCAACTATACAAGTGAGCGTTCTCTCATCCTTTACTCAAATGTATAAGTATAGAAGAAGCTGATCAGGTCTTGTGAGAGATGCACTTAGGATGTTGTGGCAGTCATGCAGGAGGTCGAACCCTTGCTCGTAAAGTGTTGTTGGCGGGGTATTTCTGGCCTACTCTGTAAAAAGATGCTCACCAGTTGGTGAACACTTGTCTGTCTTGTTAAAAACATCAAAATCTGACACATACACCTACCTCGGCGTTAAAGACATCTATGGTTTCCTGCCCCTTTGATCAGTGGGGTATGGATATTGTAGGACATGTCCCTATGGCATCTAGCCAAAGGAGATTCCTGCTGGTAGCTGTAGACTACTTCTCTAAGTGGGTGGAAGTGGAAGCTCTAGCCAGGATTACCGAAGGAGCAGTTATTCAATTTTTATGGAGAAACATTCTATACAGATTTGGTATACCCCCCAAGTTGGTATCAGATAATGGGAGACAGTTTCAAGGTCAGAGGATCCAGGCCTGGTGTCGGGGATTTGGCATCATACAGGCCTTCACCTCCGTAGCTTATCCTCAAAGTAATGGGCAGACCAAGGTGATCAATCGAGAAATTGTATGAGGACTTAAAGTAAAGCTGGATCATGCTGGAGGAGATTGGGTAGACGAGCTACAAAGTGTTCTTTGGACCTACCGCACAACGCCACGAGAAAGCACAGGCCTCACTCCATTCCACCTGATCTACGGCAGTGAAGCAGTGGTACCTGTGGAGGTCGGGGTGCCTTCAATAAGAAGAGTTCTGTATGATGAGGAGAACGTTGAGCGACGGTTAACAGAGCTGGACCTCGTCACCGAAACTCGTGAACAAGCAGCAGCTCAACTATTTGTATATCGACAAAGGATGCGGCAAAATTATGATAAGAAGGTGGTCCCTCGTTTCTTTGGGGAAGGAGATCTGGTCTGGAAGCAAGTTAATCTTGTTGGAGACGTGGCCAAGTTAGTACCACAGTGGGATGGGCCTTACAAAGTCATCAAAAAATTATCGTCCGGAGCTTATTATTTACAAGATAACCAGGGCAAGAAGTTAGATCGACCATGGAGCGCTAACTACCTGCGACCTTACAGAGTTTAAAGAAGCATATAAAGGAGAATAGGCCGGGCTGACACATGTTTGACAGACCGGGGTAACAGGCCGGGGCAAAAAGTAGATCAGACAGTGCAGTAAGAGGATATGCTAGAGCAGCAATTGTATATCCCAATATTTCTTTCGACAGACTAAAAAATTTTAGCAAAGTAAACCTCAAAGTGCAAGTGGATGTGCGTTAAGAAAAATAATGAAATATTTCATAGGAAGTCATTAAATCACATTATGTACAGACAGTCAGTGATGATCATTTGAAAGTAGCAAAGATATCATCCGGAATCTCTTTAAGGATCCGGTCATAATCTAAAAACTCAGTAGGAGGAGCTGACTTTAAGTAGCCCTGTTCGTAAAGTTGTCGCAGAGCCACAGCCGCACCAAAGATAACAGAGGTGGAGAAGCGGTGTCCTGCTTGTGTACAAAATTCGAGAGAATGCAGGGTTTCGGTGGCACGGTGCTTCTGGGTCAACTGGTCAATGGCTCGTTGATGCACCAAAGCTTGTTGATCCATGTGTTGCTGGTGCACGACATCAACCTGGCTTTTTTCCTTCTTGAAGGCCTTTAAGCTTGTGGTTAGCCCGCGCTAAGGATACTTCTAGATGGGTCTTCCTTTTGGTCAGATCCTTTATTTCGACTCTCAGGGCATGACTAGCCTGCGCAGGGTCATTTAATTGAAGCTCCAACTCTGTTACCATATCCCGCAACACCTTATTTTGGTAATGAACAGCATGGAAGGATTGATTTATTATCAGGGACTCTGCACAGGCCTGGGACATAAAGGAGACATCTGATAAGAGCGGGGAGGATAATAGCTGTGGTAATCAATCATGAAAGCTTACCTTGATATACAGCTCAGAGAATCTATCCATCTGGGCAGGGGGCGGCAAGAGTTCCATCTGATGCATACTTTCTTCCCATAAAGTGGCCAAACGACCTTTCATTGTGAAGGAGCTGGTGGGAACATCCTGCCATGATCTTAACTAAGCCTCAGAAGGAGCAGTGGTACGATAATAGTGATGAACGGGTGGTGGTGGCTGTGAAGGCCCAGCAGCTGAGCCAGAAGGCCCAGCAGCTGACCCAGAAGGAGCTGAAAGGGGCATATGAGAAGGCTCTGGAGGTGAGGTAGTTGATGAAGGGCGATGTGATGGGCCAGTTTCGGTGCTCTGATGCTGTTGCGAGGTGGAAGGTTGAGCTAGCGGGGACTCGGTCGGAACCTCAGGTGGAGCAGGAGTAACATCTGCCTGGCTCGGGATAGGCGTAGTGGTTGCAATGGGAGGCGTGGTGGTGGCAACAGGAGGTGACGGAGGAGGAACAACAGAGGGGCCTAAGTCTTGGCTAGGATTGGGGGCCCTGCGGTGAAGTCTCCGAGTCAGAATCTTCGGAAGGTAGCCGAACCCTACGCTGAGAAGAAGAAGGGGCATCACGATTCAAGCGGTCATTTACAGAACGTGCCCGACAAGCCGCTTGAGAAGCTTCTCTGAAGGCAGGGTTGGCGTAAGGTACGTTGGCTGATCTTCGACCGCGGCCGCGACCAGGCCTGGAGGTTGGTGGGAAGGATTAATTGATTGAAGAGGCGTCGGGGTGAAGGGTCGGGCTGTAGGCGGGGCCCGAGGATGAACAGGGGCGGTAGGCTGGGATGTAGGTGCAGTCCTGGGACGAGCGGGGCGAGCAGAGGAGGCAGGTCGGATAGTAGATGAGGCTCTGCAAGGAAAACGGGGTTGGGGATTTACAGGGGAAGCCACACCGACATGGGTCGAAGTCGAGTAGGGGAGCGATCTCCTTTCTAAAATAACTCGACCGCGCCTCATTATCTCCATATCACTTATAGGAATAGGCTGAACTTCTGAGGCACGGGTTAACACATCAGCTGCACAAGATAGAGTACGGGATCAGATACAGTAGGTAAAACAAAATGTATAAAGTTATAAAAGAACCAAAAGAGAAGCTTACCCAGGGAATGAGGCGTCTCAGGAGTAAGATAGCTCAAGCAGAAATATGATAGTAATTCCTCGGACAATAAGCGTGTTAAGTTCAATTGCCAGCCTGCTAAGCGAGAGGAAGCCTCTATATAGGAGGTATCAAGATGAAAATCCCCTAGTGGCGGGGTCGGGGGAAGTGACGATTGCCATTGCAGGGGCCATTCTACCTCATTGGGGAATTGAATGAAGAGGAGCTTGTTCCTCCAGTCCGTTCCAGAAGACTGTAGGGGTGAGAAAAAAGTAGCCTGAAGGCGCGGCTGGAAGCGGAATGCGCCTTCTTCCTGTTGCCGGAGGGTGAAGAAACAGTGGAACAAAGGGGCAGACCAGGACAGCTCGCATACGTCGCAGAGTACTACAAATCCACAGAGGATCCTTATAGAATTCGGCGTCAGTTGTCCCAGGGGAATTTTGAAGTGGTGGCACACATCAGAAAAGAAGGGGTGAAGAGGAAGACGAAGGTCGACCACGAATTGTTCTTTAAAAAAGTGCAATATCCATCAGGAGGAGCAACAAATTGGTGTACTCCGGTGGGGATGATCACATGTGCGTTATCCGCAACTCCATAGGTCTATCGCAGATCATCCCGGTCTAGCTCGTCGAAAGTGGATGAGCTAGGAAAGTACATCGCCGCCAAAGAAGACAGATAGGAGGAGGATGCTATGTGAAAAGAAACAAAAGGAGAAGAGATCAAGTGGGAAGCTATCGACGCAAAAACAAAGATTCAGGAGTAGTAATGGATTCAGGCGGGAAGAAGAAGAAGACGTGAAAAGTCTAGAGGCAAAAGCGAGAGGAGATTATTTATAGCCGTTGGGCGGAGGGGCAATTTAGTCAGGTATCATCCACCGGTCCACAATAATTGGCGGGAGCAAAGAGGGGCGATGGATCTTCTTTGAAAATAACGCCCAAGGGTATATCTGGAAAAGTGTCGGTGCGAAGTACGAGGAGATGGATTTCGGGAAAATACGCAACAGTTATAAGTGCCTTATGATCTCTTAATCCTCACTTTCCCGATCTGGTCTTAACCTTCGCTTTCCCGCTCTAGTATTATCCGGTGTTGGATTAAGGCGGAAAGAACAGACCGGGATGTGTGGTTGAGCCAAGGTGGTCGGCAGAAAAAGGCAAGGTAAACAGGTCGGGGTAAAAAAGGATATCCCGACCGGGATCAGCTAACACTTGAATCAGAAGGCCGAAGTACACCTCCATATCGCTATAGTCCATACCGGTCGGAAAACATACCAGGTAATAAGAAACTAATTAGCTAAGGGAAGTTCAAAAACAAGCAGTCATGTCATAGCATATCACACAAGAGTTAAAGGGTCCTATATGCTAACAAGTCCTAACAATGTTTTAGTTACATAGACACACGTCAAAGTTCAACATACAGTGCCACATCAAGGCTCAGTATCAGCAGGAGGTTCAGGAAGGAGAAATAAGTCGTCGTCATCCTTGAAGGAAGGAAACAACCCGGCCGGAAGCTCGTTCATCAAGCGAGCAATGTCCAAGAAGTTTTCTGAAGGGGCGAAGCGAAGCAGATCCTGCTCAAACATTTGACGAGTCCCGCAGGTCGCGTTGCAGCATAGCATAACGTTCATCAAACCTCCTACCTTCCTCAAAAAGAAAGGAGATGAGATGTAGGATAACCTATACGCTCTCAGACGATCAGCTTCTCCTGCTTGATAATTTGTCAGCTCTGCCCGAGTCTTCTCAGCATCGGCTTGGGCCAAAGCCAAATCTTTTTGACTTTGGGAAGCATTATCCTGAGCCTTTAAAAGATTGACCTACATTGATTTAAGGGTTGCTTGGCTGGCCTCCCAGCAACTTTGAATGGCTTTCTCCCGGTCGGCACTAGAAGCTAGCTGAACCTGAACATCTGTTAAGTTTTTCTGAAGAGTCTCTTGGGTTTCTTGCAGACTCTTCAGATCGGAGGATAAGGTGGTCAACCGAGCGTCCTTCTCATCCAATTCAACCACTAGTGATCGACGCCACTCCCCCTCAGAAGCCAGCTTGGACTCGCTGATCTTCAGAGCTGCTTCCAAGGTCTCTATTTTGTCAAAAGCTGCATGGGAGATATTTCGAGCGGACGCTGCAGATTCCCCAATCAATCGAAGATCCCCCGCCAGGTCCCCGGGTGTCGAGTTGAGTGGATCGCGAGGTGTAAGCGGCAGCTCTAATTCTTGAAGGCGAGCCTTCAGCTCCTCATGCTCCCTCTGCAAATTGGCTGCGTATTGAATCGTACCCAGGCCGGCGGAGCAGGCCAGCATAAGACGCAGAGTGAAGGATTATAAGGAATTCTAGAGGAAGAGCCTTGAGAAAAGAAAAACTCACAGAGATTATTTGGCGAGAGGCGTGATCCAGTCCCTCCATCGGCAGATTGTTCCAAAACCTCCGATTGCCAGACCGCCAAGACACAGCTAACTCGCCCTGCAGCTGAACCAGGCCAACAGTGGGAGAAGCCTCTTCTGCAGTTTCTTCGGCGGCATCGAGCCCGACGGAGGAGGGCAGCCGCTAAGAGGTGGTGAAAGCATACTTTTTGGGGATTTTCCCCTAGGATCGAGAGGTGGAGGTCGGAGCGGCTACAGGAAGCGAGGCGGACACAGTGGTCAAGCTCCCGGGCTGGTCTAATACAGGAAAAGGGATCTGCCCGGGAGAGAAGGCCTGAGCAGGAAGAGAGGCCTGCTCAGGAGTCAGAGCCCGACCGGGCGTTTAGGCTGATATTCTGGGCGACAGGGTGGGCACCTCTGGTCCCAGAGTCATCTCCCGGTCGGGAGTAATAGCCTTTGCCTCGGAAGATTGAGAGGTTGCGGATGAACGCTGGCCAGAAGGAATAGGAGGAGGAGACGCCTGAACCGCGGGAATAACCCTCTTCCTTTTGCGTTGAAGGCGTAGTCGTTTAGCGGGAGGGAGAGACGCAGCTCGTTCTTCCTCGGCCTGGTCCAAGGTGGCAGGGTCTTCCATCGAGGCAACATCCAAAGGAAGAGTGGGGGAAGCTTCCACCCGGGCTGGTGACGATGGGGCAGATTGTGAGACAGAAGGGGCAGCTTGTGAGGCAGAAGGGGCAGATTGTGAGGAAGCAGCCAAGCCTTGTTTAAGCTCCACACTCAGAGCTCTCAAAACGGCGAGAGATTGTTGTTTTATATTTGAAGAATAGGCCCTGAGCATAGCGGCCTCTGCAAAGTAAAAGCAAGATACCTCAGTTAGCGAAGAATAGCAAGAAGGAAAAAAGGGTCTTACCTAAAAGAGCCCCTATCTCTGCCTGAACTGGGCTGAGCCTGAAAGAATACAAAAAGCCTTCCAACAGTATTATAGACAAGCGAACGCTCACGCCTTGAAATTTTTCTAAAGCGACGTCGCAGGAAGACTGATGTTGGTGCATAGGAAGATTGGAAGGAATGTCAGAGCGTCATTGGGTCGGCTCGGCCAAGGGATCAGGTAATCTGATAAAGAAGAAACGAGATTTCCACCCTTTGTTGGAAGAAGGCATGTCAGAAAAGAACTTATAACCAGGTCTAGCCTGTACCATGAATACCCCTCGTTCAGAGCGTTTGAAGAAATAAAAGTGATGAAATAGCTGAACGGTCAAGGGGATTTGATATATGCGACATAGAATGACGGTGCCACATACGGCTCTGAAGAAGTTGGGAGCAAATTGAGAGGGGCAGATACCAAAGTACTGGCTCAGGGAGGAGATGAATGGATATATAGGGAAACGAAGGTCTTCTAAAATCTAGTCCTTAAAAAACAGTCATGAAGCCTTCAGGAGGGTTTGCGGGATGTTCGCTGGGTGTAGGGACTCGAAGTTCGTAATCCTCGCTAAGTCTCATGTTAGATTGGATTACGGACAAGTCATGGTCGTCTATATCAGAAATGTAACAAGAATACCAAAAGGAAGTCTTACCATCTGCCATTATTGAAGTAAGGAAGGTTGATGAAGAAGTCAGTCGAAAGGGGAAGAACACCGGGCGTAAAGAGTTGAGACGGGGAAAGGCTAAGGCACCAGAGACAGCAAAACAACAAGGTGGCGAAGGAAAGAGAAACGCTCAAGGCGATGATGGTGGACTGCCTTTAGGGCTTATAAAGTGGGTTTTCCTAGGGAATATCGAAAGATGAGTCAAGTATATTTTTGGGTAAAGCGCCCAATGTCGTCCGATCATGGAACGACATACTCTTGTGGGGAGTTGTGTACAAAAAGGAGTTGAATCGGCGACGTCATACGGCGTAAGCAATAAAGGCGTGGGACAGGTGTCACCCCCCTAGGAAGCGTATTAATGATAGACGTGATAAGGAAATCATGAGAGAAAGCGGGCGTACGGAAGCGTCTGACATGTGATTTTCTCGGGAAGCGGCGAAGAAAATTGGAGGGAAATAAATTTGAATGTTGCAAGACTACATGGTGTCATTTTCTTGAGGGCTAAGTAAGATTTTAATATTTTTTATCTTAACAATACGTCTGATATTGTATATCTCTTGACTGCAGACAAGGTCAAAGCGGCCCCTTTAAGCAATCCCTGGTCGGGAATTCATCCCCGGTCGGTAACTTACCCCCGGTCGGGAACTTACCCCCGGTTAGGAACTCACCTCCAGGTCGGCAACATCTATTCCTGAACAGACTTTCCTAAGAAGTCTCGGTCATTCGTCCCAGACTCTCGTCCCGGCGCGAGTTATAAGTGAGCATGCTCTCACGCCCAACGACCATCCAGGTCGGGTCCCAGACTCTCGCTCCAGTGCGAGTTATAAGTGAGCATGCTCTCACGCCCAACGACCGTCCAGGTCGGGTCCCAGACTCTCGTCCCAGTGCGAGTTATGAGTGAGCATGCTCTCACGCCCAACGACCGTCCAGGTCGGGTCCCAAACTCTCGCCCCAGTGCAAGTTATAAGTGAGCATGCTCTCACGCCCAACAATCGTCCAGGTCAGGTCCCAGACTCTCGCCCTAGTGTGAGTTATAAGTGATCCTGATCTCACACCCAACGACCGTCCAGGTCGGGTCCCAGACTCTCGCCCCAGTGCGAGTTATAAGTGAGCATGCTCTCACGCCCAACGACCGTCCAGGTCGGGTCCCAGACTCTCGCCCCAGTGCGAGTTATAAGTGAGCATGCTCTCACGCCCAACGACCGTCCAGGTCGGGTCCCAGACTATAGCACCAGTGCGAGTTATAAGTGAGCTTGTTCTCACGCCCAATGACCGTCCGGGTCGGGTCCCAGACTCTCGCCCCAGTGCGAGTTATAAGTGAGCATGCTCTCACGCCCAACGACCATCCAAGTCGGGTCCCAGACTCTCACCCCAGTGTGAGTTATAAGTGAGCATGCTCTCATGCCCAACGATCGTCCAGGTTGGGTCCCAGACTCTCGCCCTAGTGCGAGTTATAAGTGAGCATGCTCTCACGCCCAACGACCGTCCAGGTCGGGTCCCAGACTCTCGCCCCAGTGCGAGTTATAAGTGAGCATGCTCTCACGCCCAACGACCGTCCAGGTCGGGTCCCAGACTCTCGCCCCAGTATGAGTTATAAGTGAGCATGCTCTCACGCCCAACGACCGTCCAGGTCGGGTCCCAGACTCTCGCCCCAGTGTGAGTTATAAGTGAGCATGCTCTCACGCCCAACAACCATCCAGGTCGGGTCCCAGACTCTCGCCCTAGTGCGAGTTATAAGTGAGCATGCTCTCACGCCCAACGACCGTCCAGGTCGGGTCACAGACTCTCGCCCCAGTGCGAGTTATAAGTGAGCTTGCTCTCACTCCCAACGATCGTTCAGGTCAGGTCCCAGATTCTCGCCCCAGTGCGAGTTTTAAGTGAGTTATGCTCTCACGCCCAATGACCTTCCCGATCGGTGCAATGATTTTCTCGGTCAGTACTCCTTATATTCGCCGAAGCAAAATGCAACAAGCCAAGTTCTCATGCCTGACTAGTCAGTAAGCCATATTTCAAGGGTTTTTGCTAAATTTAAAATTTCGCAGGCACATTCTCAAGTCACAGGCCCATTCTCAAGCGTCTCAGTTGCTCCAGCCGGGGGTTCATATATTATGAGGTAAGAGGAAGATAGGGTAAGCAATTTATCTTTATTATTTTTATTAAAAATACCAAGAAAAATGCAGGTGCTTTATAGAAACATATCAACATCAGAACCAGAGGACAGGGGGCTACATCCTGAACGAAATCCAAGAAGCATGCTTTATTTCGATAACAAGAGGAACATTTTTTAAGAGTTTACATTGCTACCAGATCCAGAGGCTTGATCCTTCTTGGACAGATGAGCTTGAGCTCTAGTTAGATCTTCCTTTATAAGATCGATAGCGCGCTTCAGTCGCTCAATAGTCTCATCTTTAATCCGTCCTTCCTCTTTTAGGAGAGTCACCTCGTCCTCATATTTCATCCTCAAATAGATAATATAGTGAACTTGGCTCTGAAAGTCCGATTGAGCTTTCAACTTGAGAGCAATTTCGGCCCGGGTTCTGGATTTGGTGGCCAGCCAGAGGTTTTTCATTTCATGAGTAAGGGACGCTTGAAGATCTCTGCTCGCAGTCATCTCCAGCAAGGTTTCTTCTTTCTGAGCCAATAATTCTATCAGATGGGCAGTTTGTTGAAGCAACGAAGCAAATTCGCTGGATTCCATTGCAGGTTCCATGGAGGCTTGATGCTTTATTAACAAGAGGATAGCTTGAGGTAAAGAGGAGAAGGGTATGCTCGGACCTTTTATAAGGGAGAAGAAGGTGAAGGAATTTCCTCGGAACTTGAGTAGACGCTTGGAAAACAGTGTAACATTTATAGGAAAAGAGTATGCTCAGAAGTTGAGGAGTCAACATACGCATAGAATGAGCCCGGTTATCTCTTAGGACGGCGATAAATTATACAGAAGATAGATGGAAAACAAGTCGATAGAGGACACGAGAACCAGGTCAGGTAACAAAGGGACTTGGGTCTAGTCAGTCGGACTAGAGCCTCCTTCGACTAGACTTGAGGGGGAGGCTTGTGATACGGTGCATTGTCGTGGGGTCAGTAAGATGATGTGGTTAGGAGTCAAGACTTCAGAATGGTCAGAAGTCAAACTTACGTGGAGGTCAGAAGTCCAGCCTCCGTGGCTGGTCAGAAGTCCAGCCTCCGTGGCTGGTCAGAAGTCCAACCTCTGTGGCTGGTCAGAAGTCAAGCTTACGTTGAGGTCAGAAGTCCAGCCTCCGTGGCTGGTTAGAATCTAGCCTCCGTGGCTGGTCAGAAGTCAAGCTTACGTGGAGGTCATAAGTCAACCTTGCGTGGCCAGGGTCAAAGTCTCAGCTGACGGTGCAGTCAAAGGATAGGATTACAAGTCGGACAATAGCCAGCCTCGATAACGATCAAGAACTGGGCTCACGGGCCAGGCACAGCTGAGGACTGAGCCCACAGACCAGGCAAAGGCTAGGAAGGGAAGGCTTATGGCACAGAACAGGTCTGGCGTGCAGGTCGAAACGTATAGGCCATGGATAACAGCAGACAGAAGCAAGTCAGGATACAGACCTGGCGTGCAGGTCGGGATACAGACCTGGCGTGCAGGTCGGAACGTACAGGCCATGGATAACGATGGACAGAAGCATATCAGGATACAGACCTATCGTACAGGTCGGAACGTACAAGCCATGGATAACAGCAGAGGCAGGTCAGGATACAGACCTGACGTACAGGTCGGAACGTACAAGCCATGGATAACAGCAGAGGCAGGTCAGGATACAGACCTGACGTACAGGTCGGAACGTACAAGCCATGGATAACAGCAGAGGCAGGTCAGGATACAGACCTGGCGTATAGGTCGGAACGTACAAGCCATGGATAACAGCAGAGGCAGGTCAGGATACAGACCTGGCGTACAGGTCAAAACGTACAAGCCATGGATAATAGCAGAGGCAGGTCAGGATACAGACATGGCGTACAGGTCAGAATGTATAAGCCATGGATAACAGTAGAGGCAGGTCAGGATACAGACCTAGCGTACAGGTCGGAACGTACAAGCCATGGATAACAGCAGAGGTAGGTCAGGATACAGACCTGGCGTACAGGTCAGAACGTACAGGCTATGGATAACAGCGGACAGAAGCAGGTCAAGATACAGACCTGGCGTACAGGTCGGGACGTACGAGCCATTGATAACAGTGAACAGATGTGGGTCGGAATACATACCTGGCGTGCAGGTCGGAACGTAGAAGTCATGGATAACAATGAACAGATGCGGGTCGGAATACAGACCTGGCGTGCAGGTCGGAACGTAGAAGTCATGGATAACAGTAAACAGAAGCGGGTCGGAATACAGACCTGACATGCAGGCCGGGACGTACATGTCATGGATAACAGCGGACGGAAGCAGGTCGGGATACATACCTGGCATACAGGTCCAAACGTACAGGCCATGGATAATAGCGGATAGAAGCAGGTCGAGATACAGACCTAGCGTACAGGTCGAAACGTATAGGTCATGGATAACAGCGAACAAAAGCAGGTCGGGATACAGACCTAGCATACAGGTTGGAACGTACAGGCCATGGATAAAAGCGGACAGAAGCAGGTCGGAGTACAGACCGCGGAATGCAGACCTAGCGTCCAGGCACTACAGGACAAGCAAGCCAGGGAATCGTAACTACCTATCAGAGAATAATTAGTGTGTCAGGGAATATGCTAACAGTCGGGGCTCATTACTCCGTTGGTTATGTCGTCAGCCTATGAGGAGGTGTCGCGTGTCATTCACCGCCAGACAAAACCTGACAACCGACATTCCCTGACACCCGTCAGACCCCAGAAACATCCGTTGCAGTATAAAAAGGGATGCTTTGTCCCTTATGCAAGTACGTTGATTCGTCATTTCTCACTAGTCTTTACTTTTCGTCCTTTCTCTGTGTTTTCTGGGGGAAAAGTACCTAACTTGAGCGTCGGAAGGTCTGACCCGGGACCTTTTTCCCTGGTTTCTGGTCTCTAACGACTCGGGGACTCGTCTAAATTTGCGCAGAGTCGTAGTGTCATCATCCTGGTCATCTTCCTTCGTCATCCGCCTGTGCGAACCTTTCCGAGGGGTGCCAGGTAGATCAGACATCGCGACGACTTTCCGTCAACTTCCAGTACATCAAGGCCCGCCTTCATCCGACTCATATTCCAGACGGGATCAACATGGTAGGAGTAGTGCGGCGATGGTTGGCAACAACCAGCGTTGTAAGCTCAACAAAGACGATGTGGCATGCTGCGGCGACAGCGCTTCGACGGCAGCACAAGGAGTTGCATTGAGGGTCGGGAATATGATTGCAACTGCTTGGTCTGGGTGAGAGTCGGCTACAGCTGACATCGGCGTTGGAGCAGGGAGGCACTAGGCGTCGTCGTCATCATCCTCACGGCGGAAACGCCGCACGTGTTAAGGCGAGACACGGAGAGGACAGTGGACGCAACTGGCCTTTGCGACGGTCATAGACCTCTCGGATGGCCGGCAGTGGGGCGGTGACGGTGAGGTGGTGCAAACGACATCGTTTGTCGAGCCGCGGCATCACGCGCATGGGGAAGGTAGGTGACGGTGTGTTTCTAATTAAAACTTAGTTTCAAATAATTAAAACCTAGGTTTATATTTCAATCAACTCTCAGTATTTTAAACTAAAACGACTTCTTAAAAGTCTATAAAAATATTAAAAATTTTCTAAAATTCACATTAAACTCTTTTATATTTATTTCTTTATTTATTATCAATTATTTTCTCTATTTTCATATTTAAATTCTATTAGATGTTTTTATTTTTAAAAAAAATAAATTAAAAAATAATTAAAATATTTATGTAAGATTTTATTTTAGGATTGATGTTTCCTAGTTGGGTTATAATTTGTAAGTTATTTTTGTTTTTAAGATTTTATCTCTAGGTTCAGATTTTCCAATTGAATTATAGTATTTAGGAAAAAGAATAATTAAAAATAAATTTAAGTATTTATGGAGTATTGTAGTATGTTTAGGGGTATATATTTATATATTAGGATTTATCTAAGAAAATATTAATTTTTTTAATTCAAAATTGAGAAAAAAAATAATAAAAAAAATTCTGATATGCTGCGCGCGCACATTCGCGCACTGTGCGGCGCGCAGCATATCTTCAATATATATATATATATATATATATATATATATATATATATATATATATATATGGGGTATATTACAAAATACATGAAAGAGTAAATGCTAAATTAGAATTTTGGTAGAAAATACTAAAAGGGAACTATTTTAGGCTTAGTAGAATAAAGACATAATATATGGAATTTAAATTTAACAATATTAAATGTAATGAGACAATTATTAAGATAGAAGATGATGAGTTACCTGGAATCGAGAATTTTAAATATTTAAGATTATTTTTACAAAATGATAGAGAGATTGATAAAGATGTCTTATATAGAATACAAGTAGGATTGTTGAAATGGATGAGAGCTTCAGGTGTTTTATCTAACATAAAATACCTCTAAAATTTAAAAGAAAAGTTCTACAAAATCGCAGTTAGACCTAATATATTATATGGAGCGGAATATTGGACTATGACTCGAGCATATGAGCAGAAGATGAGAGTTACAGAAATGAAGATATTAATATGGATGCGTGGGCATATGAAAATGAACAAAATAAAAAATGAGAGCATTAGAGAGACGGAGTTGCATCTATTGAGACAAAACTCCAAGAAACACGTTTAAGATGGTACGATGTACTTAAACGACTAATAAATGCTCCAGTTAGGTAATGTGAAATTATGATAAACACATATATCAAATGAGGAAAATCAAAAAAAGATTTGGTTAATAATAAAAAAAAGTAAGATAAAATTTATTTAAATATAGATGAAAATATAGTAGAATATAGAATTCAATGATATAAAAGGATCGATATAGTTGATCCTATCTAATAGAATAAGGTTTGATTATTATTATTATTATTGTATTTGCATCCAAGTGTTGACTTTTTAGAAGAGTCAATCACTTTTATCTGCAGTTCTTTTTGCCAGCTTGCTTAACAAAAGGCCAAAAGAATATTAGTGAAAAGAATTAGTCTCATGTAATGTGGCAAGAGCATGATAGCAATGGTAATCTCAAAGTTTATATATACTAGATACTCACCACCGCCACTAGTGCTCTACCTTTTTTTATTTTTGTCTAAGGTGTGCAATTGATTCTATCTTTTGGAATTTGGCAATCAAACTGCAGCTGCCTTATAATCCACCTAATATTCCTAGGTTCAAATGGTACATGTATAATAAACCTAGAAGCTACACACAAGGCCATATAGAATCTATATCTTTTTTTCCTGCTTATTGAAAATTTAATAGAATTTCTACCAAATTTTTAGTCTTAAAACTATGCATTTTATTTTTTAAATTTTCTAGTAGAAAACAAAAACTAGGCTATATCACTCCTTGTTCTTACAGTGAGATCACACGAAAGTTAGTTGACAAAAAATAAGCTTAGAACTATAAGAGAATATATGAAATTTATTAAATTTTTGATATGTCAGGATTAACATAGTTTTTCAAGTTGTGAGATCTTCAAAACTTGAACTAGATCTCATCGTATACTCTGCAACGAGTTTCGCAAATAAAGATGACTTGTTTTCCAACAATCTTGCCGGTGGGTCATGCTCCACAATGACTCCTGGTTAAAGAGAAGAAATTGCATCTGAGATGATGAATGAGGTAAACTTGAGTATAAGGAAGAATATGAATAATTAGCTTACTGACCATTATCTAGAAGTATAACCATATCACTATCGAGAACAGATGTTATCCTATGCGCGATAGTGATCACAGTAGACTCTGAAAACTGCTGCCGCAGGGTTCTCTGGATCACACTGTCTGTAGCAGTATCGACCGAAGCTGTTGCTTCATCAAGAACCAACACCTTACTTTTTTTCAGGATCACCCTACCCAAACAAACAAGCTGACGTTGCCCCACGCTCCAATTTTCTCCATTTTCACTCACTGGAAAGATTGGGTTAGATAGCAAATATAGGCTTAACTCAATTGTGAAGGAGTCTTAAGCCAAAAGCATGATAAGCAACTATATCTAATTGTGAAGGTCTTTTACCTTCCGAGTCGAGCTTTAGTTCTTTCTTCCTCACTTCCTCCCCAAGCTGACAGCTATCCAAGGCCTAAAACATTTTCATTGAATTAGATCAACAGTTTTGCAGGCTGAATAAACAACTGAGAGCAAGCCATGAGCGAAGACAAATCACCTTCCATATCTCTTCATCTTTGTACTCCTCAAGTGGGTCTAGGTTGCTGCGAACAGTTCCCTCAAACATCGTTGGGTCTTGTGGGATTATGCTTAATCTTGATCTTAGATCGTGAAGTCCTACCGTGGAAATGTCAATCCCATCAATAACTATATGGCCGACGGTTGGATCAATTATGCGGAAGAGTGCTTGTATTAGAGTAGATTTCCCACTGCCAGTTCTACCAACAATCCCAGTTTTCATTCCTCCAGGAAAAGTACAAGTCAGGCCTCTCAATACCAGAGGCATATTTTGTCTATAGCGAACCTGAATCATCAAATCATGGAATAAGATAGGATCAACAAATATCTACACTTAACAATCGACAAGAAGTCACAAATTAGAATTAAATCTATTTCCATCTGGAGAAAAAAAGAAGAGACTGATCAATAAAAATATGAAAATACTATTGACGATCATATATAACTCTAACAATCGACAAGAAGAAGCCACAAACCAGAATTACATGGAGGAAACTAGAAAGAACTAGTGTCACATAAGTTTGGTGTCACCTGTACCTGCAAATTATGAAGTTCAATTTCTCCAATGCATGGCCAACTTGAGTCTAGTTTATTTGATTCTATTGACAAAGGTGGTTCACTGTCAATGGCAGTGTACTGCAGTATTCGCTCAACAGATATCATTAGATTTTCAAGTTGACAGAGATTCCTTATGACCCAAGATAGTACCTTATTAAGATTAAGTCCATATGTGACAGCAAGGCCAGAAATACCTGAGAGGAAGAGGATGCCAACCCAAAATGGTAGAAATTAATATCACATGTACTTGAATAACATAGAATTGAACTGTCTGCTAGGAAATTACCAGGGTCAATCACCCCTCTTGGCATGGAGATTAGGAAAAGTAAAGAAAAAGCAAACATAACTGACGACAACATATCCAAACGAAGGGAAAGCCATTGCATTGCAGCGGCTGTGTGAAACTTTGGTCTAGTAAACTGATCTGACAGGTTGAAATTAGTGTTTATAAATCTTTGATTCTGATCAAAGCTTCTAATAGTAGTTGATCCAGACAGGGATTCCGAGAAATGTTGTATGATTGGAGCTTTGCAAACACCATTCAACCTAGACAGTTCTCGGGCTGTACCTATGTAATAGTTCTTTGACAATAGAAGGGCAAATACATGATCAGCAAGCGAACATTAATGAGAGGAAATAACAGCATATCAGAGTTATTGAAATTGTCATCGTTGTGATTAACCTAAATCTGATGGAAAAAGATAATCCAAATCGTAAGAACTGGGAGCAAAACAGTAAAAGAACCTAGTGGGCTCCACAAGTTTCATCCATTTCTTGTTTCTGTTAAAGCTATCATTTGTCTATTAGCCTAGAAGTGTCATAATGTATAGAGAGGAAAAGAATCAAGTGATCAACAAAATAGCACCCATGTCCTAGAACACACTTTCTGACTTATAGCAGTCCTTGAGGATTAAATAGTTTGATTTTCAAGAGACCAAAGCCATGCAGAAATACGTGGTCCTACCCATGCACACAAAAAGGTAATGAATATAAGAATATAATTGGTTTCTTTCATAATAGCTTGAGTTTTGGGGGCAAATGGTTAGTCAATCAAATTTCACATGATATTACAGTAGAAGGTATACATTTCAATTTCTACCAATGTCAAAAACAATTTCTCTAATCAATTCATATGTTGAGTTAGAATCAGTCAAGTGAAATACAATCATCTAATCATCTACACATGAAAGGAAATGTCAAATATTATATAAAACAAATCAGTCACTTTCCTAACAACTCGAAGTTTAGGGGTAAATGGTTAGCCAATCAATTTTAACAACTATAAATCTTAGATTGTGTTCACCATGGGCCAACTTTAGAGCAACTGTTCAACTTAATAAAGCAAAAACAGAAAGGTATATTTGTTTAGGAATAGGTTATGGAAACCTCAGATGCCTATCTTTTCCTAAAAGTTACATGGGTTTAGTAAGTTGAGGAATAGAATCTAGGTTCATGTTCTTGAACAACATCATCAGCAAGAAGCCAAGTCTTGATTGTTTTAATTATTTTGGATTGGCTGTATATTCTTGTCTGTCTTTGAAGTCTATAAATCAATATAATTGTCATAATGTCAAATTTCTAGGCAGATTTTGGACATTTGTTGTCCTGTGTTAGACCATTGTAAATTTTGTGAAACATTTGATTGAACTACTAAAATCACAGAACAAATAGAAGAAAACAACCTTAATTGGGGAAACAAGTACCTGATACCAAAGGCAGGTGGCAATCACAGGAATAAAGACAATGAATACTTGCCATGCAACTTGCGACATAACTGCAACTATCCCAACAAGTTGAATGAAATTAAATGCAACTGCACCAATTCGGGTAGGAATATCGGTATCAACGGCATTTTGATCTGTTGATGCCTACAAAATAAAGGTGAAAAGAGTGATGAGGTATTATTACACATGGCAAACAAAACACTACTAGGATGATTTATGAAATTACATACTCTATTAAGGATACGACCACTTGGGGTGGAATCAAAGAACGACATAGGTGCACGGAAAATGCAGTTATGCAGCTTGTTAAATAAAATTGTTGCTGTCTTGTATCCAGCTGTTACAAGAAGCATAGCTCTCATAAGTATACAAAAGGAACTGCCAACAGCCAGTGCAACATAAACATAGATGAGCATTGATCCAGTAACAGGAGGTTGCTCATCTTCTGAGACAGGAGCTGCCCAAGCCATCCAATAATTGCTTCCAATCTGTAGTACTTGAAACAAAACTTGTGCCAACAAAATTAGAGGAACAAGGGCTCCTCCATAAGCCATTGTTACGTATTTCCAGTAGACCCAAAATCCAACACGGCCTTTCTCCCTCTGTTCTTCTTGAACAAGTTGTCCCTTTTGGCTATATGTTTCATCTGCCTTACCATTTTGTGTATCGCTGTTGATCCCAAGGCTGGGAGATCCTAGACCAATTTTTGTGTCAGTGTTACCAACTTGTGCATTGTTATCGGGAGCATCACTGTCAAGCTCAATGGAGTCAAGTGCTGCTAAAGCATCCTTGTGGGCACCAACCAATTCCCAAAATTCTGTCCCTGACTTTAGCATGTCATAGTATTTGCCTGCTTGTACAACCCTTCCATCTTTCATGCACTACGGATTAGAAAGCAACATTTGTTATGTTCCCTAACAAGCCTATGTAGCAATCACATGAAGCAATAATCAAGAAGAAGACAGAAAGAAAAGGACATTACTCACCAAAACAAGATCAGCTGAAGGTAAGAACTCCACTTGATGGGTGACATATATTACTGTTTTTGAAGCTAGATGGCCAAGCAAGCATTCCTGCAATTCAGAAGATTATGAGGGGAAAAAAGATGACTCTCGAATGAACATGCTAATGATCTCTAAGCTAATAAAAGACTGGATTTCCTATTTTAGATCACAGTCACACACAAAAAAGATAGAAATTATAGTAAACCAGCTTTTAATTTGATATGTGCCAATTGCTCCACTATCAGTTTACAAAAGTACAATATGATCATTAAAGTTGGAGGGAGCAATGCATCCTACTCATCCTAGATAAAGGCTTTTTCATCTAAAGATAAAGGCTTTTTCATCTAAAGATAAAGACTTTCAACCTCAGGCAGGTAATTCCCTACTTGACAGTGTGCAAACTTCAATAAAAGTTGCAAAGAGTTATTTTTGCTAAAAGAAAAACGTGGATATAGTTGGAAATTATTCAACCATAATGTGTAAAATATTGAGTCTAAATTTAATCTAGAAAAATTAATCTAAAGCCTATGAGTGAGGCATTACCATTATAGAAGTTCGTCAAACCATATTAGATTACGAAAAAAATGTGTACCTTAAACAGATGGGTTCCTGTGTGAGCATCCACAGCGCTGAAAGGATCATCAAACAAGAAAATATCAGCATCATGGTACAGAGCCCGGGCAATCTGAATCCTTTGCTTCTGTCCCCCACTTAAGTTGATGCCCCGCTCTCCTATCACTGTCTGGTCTCCAAATGCCAGGATCTCCAAGTCTTTCTTCAATGAGCAAGCTTCAAGCACCTTATCATACTTCTCATGATCCATCTCCCTACCGAACAAAATGTTATCTTGAATTTTACCACTCTGTATCCAAGGCGACTGTGGTACATATGCAGTTGTGCCACAGAGCCTAACACTTCCAGAGATCTTTGGCACCTCGCCTAACAGGCTAGACAACAAGCTTGATTTCCCAGAACCAACAGTGCCACAAACAGCAACTTTCATGCCACGGAGCACCTTGAAGTTCAAATCATTCA
The DNA here is from genome assembly GCF_018446385.1 of Zingiber officinale. NCBI lineage: Eukaryota > Viridiplantae > Streptophyta > Magnoliopsida > Zingiberales > Zingiberaceae > Zingiber > Zingiber officinale. The sequence continues at coordinate 109,944,663 of NC_055996.1, forward strand.
AGGTTGGAGAATCCGAAGAGTGATTCCACGAGAAGGTTCCATTTACCACTTCCACTGCAATCTCCGATGTGCCACTTGGAAGCCTCTCTGAAATATCAGAGTGCAACTCTTCGAGGCGTAAGAATGAAGCAATTCGATCAAGAGAAACCTTGGTCTGGACGATCATGGATATTGTGTCAGGCAGGTTGTAGATGGGCTCTTGCAACACTCTAAAAGTCGCCAGCGCCGACAGAACCTTCCCTGATGATAAGGGAATCCCCGCAAGCATGCAGAATCCAAAAGTGATCACTGCCACAAAAATCGGCGCGCCCCAGAAGACAAAGGTTGTCATGGCCGACGTGTAGACGAACTTCTTCAACCAGCTTTCCTCGTTCTGCCTCAGCTTGATTATTTTTGACAAGAACCTCATCTCCCATCCTTGCAGCTTGAGAATTCTCATGTTCCTCAAGATCTCCGACGTCGCCTTCATTCTCGTATCCTTGCACTCCATCACCTTGTCCTGGTACTTCTCCTGCATCTTCCCGAGGGGCACATTGGCCAGCATTACAAGGACCGTGGCCACCAGAGAGGCGACAGAAGCGAGGCCTAAATTGGCGTACAATATGAGCAAGGCGAGTGCGACCTGCAACGGAACAATCCAGATATCGTGCATGTACCAGCTGAAGAGACCGATTCGGTCGGCGTCGACGCTCATCAGGTTGATGACCTCGCCGCTGGACCGGCTCTGCTTCGACCGACTCGACAGGATGAGCCCCTTTTGGTAGATCACGGCGACGAGGGCGGCGCGGGTTCTGAACCCGGCTTGCTGTAACCGGAAGAACCAGTGGCGCTGCGAGAGACACTCCAGGAGCTTCCCCGCGATGAAGGCTGCCACCAGCCAGTAGCCGGCGCCGGCGAACAAAGGGTCGCCGTTGAGGTAGCGAACGAGGAAGTCGATAAGGTAGGGACCCACGTAGGTGGCGAAGGTGTACACGATCGCATAAATGGCCGTGACCACCACTTGTTGCCACGTGGTGAGGAGCAACGCCGTCGCCAGCTGGAATGTCGTTACGGTTGAAGTGCCGCCTGTGATGGAGCAGGAGTCGAGGTTGCTTTTGAAGATGGGAAAGACACCGTTAATACTATCGCGTGCCTCCAGCTGCGGCACGTCGGCGAGGTCTAGGATTTTCCGGTTGCCGACGGCGAGCAGCGGGCCGATCCAATAGAAGGTGAGTGAGCTGAGGAACCCAGCATTAGCGAACAAGGAGATGTTCCCTGTGACACTCTCTGCATTTGCAGAGACGCCGTTTAACAGCGGCTCCTCGACATTAGACACCCCTTCCGCGTCACGGGTGTTCCCAAAGAAGGCGGCGAAAGTCATAATAAGAGCCGTGAAGGCGGAACCGATATCAAACACCCATGCGGGAATCGACAAAACAGCTCGTTTTCTCAGGTAGACGAAATCGACGACGAGGGAGGAACACGGTACAAACAAGAACAATCCCCACCAGATCCGAAGGAAAAGCGGGAATCGGGGAGAGCGGAGACCGACGGTGAGGTAAGCGGCGGTGGCGAGCCAAGTGACGGCTCGGAGGGCGGCGTCGCCGAGGGCGACCGCCTGATCACGCTGCCATCGCCGTCCGTCCTTGTACCACAAAAAAGTGAGCACGCAAAGAGAAAGATAAAACACGCCGACGGCAGCGCATGTCGAGATCAGCAATCCCCGGAACAGAGACTTGCGACGCTCTGTTATTCGTTTGGCGCTGCCGGCGTGCTTTGTGGCAGCTCTGATCCAGAAGATGGCTAAGGCGATGAGGAATAGGAGATGGATGGAGACGAAGAAGCCATGGACGACGACGGGTTGCAGGAGCGACGACATCGCTTCAGCGGGCATGGCAACGAATGAAACAGTCCCCATGGTTAGTTCTTCTTCTGCTGCTGCTGCTGCTGCTGCTTGAGGAGTGTTTGGTTAATATAGAGAAGGAAGCGGCTCCTTGCGGTGCAAGCTATGGAACGCGCGGCGGACGATGAGGATGGTGGGGCAGAGGAAAGAAGGCGATCAGGCTGCGTTGACGAGTATCCAATTGTGAGACGGGAATGTGGAGCAAAGGAAAGAAGGCGATCGGGTTCGACCGCGGGTATCCAATAGTGAGACAGGAATATGGAGCAGCGGAAACTATGCGATTGGGTGTGTTGACGGGTATCGAAGAAGGAGACTGGAATCTTTCGTTGTTGTCGATTGCGGGATAAAAGATAAGAGGTTGGAATTAATTAGGGTCAGCATTTTCGAGGGTCAATTCAAGGGGTTAAAATACTCAAATCCGTTTGGGAAGCTGCGGCAGAAAAGCTAATAGGAGGATATCAATATGCAGATGGTGGATATGATATATATAAACAATCCTTCGATTTTTACAAAATGACCCTAAATTTTACAATGACAAAGACATGAATAGAAAAATTGTAAGCCTTTGGATCTTAGAGCATCTTCAATGCAAACAGTTTACAAGATTAGTAAAATTAAAAAACTCAATAAAAAAGTTTTAATAAATACGGGCTATTGATCATTAAAAAATTAATATTATAGTTTTTAAACAATTTAAATATTTTATTTAATGGCCAAAATTATACTCTTTCTTTTAAAAAAAAATAAATTAAGTTAAAAAAATATAAATGACTATTGATCCGGTGGTAAGGTGGGGTCCGCCCAACAAGAGATTAAAGTTGTCAACATTCGGGGTATGCGTCCGATCGGACGAGTTACCTTCCCGATCAGCAGTAAGAGTAATCGGCTCGACACTTCGACAGCTTGGCATGACGTCGAGCTTCCGACGCTCATAAGGCAAAGCGGGAAGAGACGAAGGTCGAGCAGTCATCCCGCTCAGCTAAGCAAGGGACACAGCTTCGACCTGACAGTTAAGGCTCCCTCACTCGACAGGGTGGAGCCGGGCAACAGCTCATTGGCCGAGCGGACGCTCAGCCCTACCGTCGCATCACCTGAACGACGGACTGGCCGAGCGGCTCTCCCGCTCGGCCCAATAGCAGATAAAGGGAGCAGTTGACAATATCTTCCTAGGGACCAGTGTCATCGATAGTCGACATGATCAGCGGCATCGTCAGGCAGAGGATCGTACGGTAGAGGCTTCCACTGTCATGCCAGGGATATGCTCGGTCTGTTCAGGTATGGCGTCAGGTACGTTTTTCTGACACGACCTTTCCAAGTATGCTTTGGGAAGCGTGCACGTCTGAAGAAGCGTGTGCGTGCCTCCTGGGAGTTCTATATAAGAAGCCCCAAAGCTTCATCGGAGGTATGCTTTTACTAATGTTGCTACAGTTACGCTGCTCCTTTATTCTCTACTTCGTTTACTCGTCGCCAGTAGCTGACTTGAGCGTCGGAGGGTCATCTCCAGGGAACCCCTTCTCAGCCCGGCACTAACGACTCTGTGGTTGCAAGCTTAGCTCATCGAGAGTCCACGTCATCTTCAGTTGACATCCAGTCAACGTGAGCACCATCCCAACGTCTGTCTACTCACACTCGGACAAGATCAACTATAATTAAATTAAAATTCATAAGTAATTAAAAATCATAAGTTAATTAGTTTATTAATTAAAAATTATAAATAAATTAAATTAAAGATCAATTAATTAAAATATTAAGTAAAAATTATATAGAGATATTAAATAAAAAATAATAAATAAAGAATGTGATTTGTAATGTAGGACCCGTAAAAAAGTTATATGTAAGTTTTTTTATGGTAGAGAGAATAGTAAATTTTTTCACTTTTGATGTGATATTAATGTGGCATATTGGAAATTATAAAAAAAAACTTATGGAGAGATTTAACTATTGGAGATGCCCTTCGAGGGTGTTTAGTTTGCGGAAGAGAATGAAAATGAGAATAAGAATGAGCTTGATAAAAGTGTGAAATGGGAATGCGAATGGGACTGAGGGTTTCCATTCTCCCCATTTTACTAAATAATGATCTATTCTCATATTTAGCGGATTGAATTTATGGGACCCACTACTAATTTCCTAAACTAAGCACAGACTTTCAATCTCTTTCTCATTCCTCACTCTAATTCCATCCAACCAAGCACCTCTTAGTTTTTTTTTTAAATCACTTGGTACGGTAAAGATGTTATGGAGATTACTTGAGATGGGATATACATCAACATTAAATTTAGTGGAAATTTTGGAATAGACCGCTGTGGTCGATGATATCTTGAGATGTTTTAGGTGGCAATTGGTTTAGGGGTTTGTAAATAAGGGAATGGATTCATTCTTAAATCTTGTGTTTAGTTAATGGAAATGAAATCAAAATTTTAGAATGAAATCTAAAAACTTGAGTATTGATGAAACTCACCTCTTCCCTTAGAGCATCCACATCAGCTACCCTATTCAAAGATTTTACCTTAAATTTTAGATAGGATAACTAAAAACCCTCTGCATCAGTTATCCTATCTATTCCTTAAATTTAGATTTGATGAATAGTGATTCTCTAAATTTAGGGAATGAAACCTCTATCCTAAAAATAAAATAATATTTTTTTCAATCTCTCTCCTTCCACTCATTTCATAGATATAATAATAAAAAATAGAAGAAAGAGAAAAAAATAATTAAAAAAAAAATTAAGGATGATGGAAATTTTAGGGTATTTGATGTAGTGTGTAGTGAAAAGTGATTATTTAAATTTAATAAAGTGAGTCATTTACCCTAAATTTTAGATATAATAATAGAGAAACTAATGTGGATGTTCTTAGGTTTTGATAGAAATGAGAATGAAAATTAAGTTTTGGACAAAAATACTCTTAATATATTTGTTCAATTTTTCTTTCATTTCACTCTCTCTTTGTTCTCTCTTATCACTTAGACTTTCTCTCTACTCATTCTCTCATCGTACTTTCTCTCTCATCACACATTTTCTATCATTATCTCCTTATATTCTCTCTCATTACACACTCTTCTCATTTTCTCTCTTCATTCTCTTTCATCACACTTTCTCTCCCATTACATACTCTCTTCTTATTTTTTTTCCATCACACTTTCTCTCTCTCTCAATCTCTTCTACCATACTCTCTCTCATTTTCTCTCATCACACTTTCCCTCTCTTCATTCTCTCTCATCACACTCTCTCTTCTCATTTTCTCTCATCACACTTTACCTCTCTTCATTTTTCTCATCACATTTTCTCTCTTATCACACTTTCCCTCTCATTATATTTTTTCTCTCCTCAATCTCTCCTATCACGCTCTCTCTCACCACACTTTCCTTCTCTTCATTTTTTCCCATCATACTTTCTCTCTCATCATATTTTTCTCTCATGTTCAACTTTCTCTCACATCTAATTTTTTTTCTTATTTTTCTCTAAGGATAAAAAAGAAAATTTAGGTTCATTCCGATTGAAAATATTCGACTAACCAAATATTATTTTTAAGAATAATACCCAAGTTCATACTCATTCTCATTCCATAATACTATTGATCCGGCCGTAAGAAGGGGGGACCCACTTCCTGAAGGGTCTTAGCCTGAGGACCGATGAAAGGCTGTGCGGTGGATGGCCGAGCCGAGCGGATGGGTAGGTCCGAACGGAGCTATAGATAAGCCCATCCATGGGCTCATGTTTCCGACGCCAAGGCAGGAAGACCGAAGGGCCGAGCGGGAGTCCGCTCGGCAGGGGCCAAGGGCCGAGGGGGTTGTCCGTTCGGCCAAAATAGGGGCGAGGGTATAAAGGGGGTCGAGCGGCCTATGCGCTCGACTTAGGATATGAGATGTCAGCCGAAGCATGTCTAATGATTAGGCCGTACACAAGATCGCACGATCTTACCGTCACATCATGGAGAGGCTGATACCGTAGCAGTATGGTCTCATGGACGTCTCCCTGACAGATCCATATTTAGACATGGCCCTTCTGACAGACCCATACCTGGGCATGGTCAAAGGCAGGTGGTTGCTTTGATTGGCACGCCCAGGCTTCTTTGAGAGATCTATATAAGGCTTCCATTTCTCCACTGGAGGTATGAAAAATCTTCATTTTGAAGCCACCTTTTTGTTATTCCTCGCTTGACTTGAGCGTCGGAGGGCCGTCGCCGGGATACCCCTCTCGGCTCGGTTTCGTTGCAGGTTCACCGGAGCATTCGAGGATCTAGCAGGAAGCGCCACGTGCCCAGCGTCCACTGATTCCCGGTTCGGACAGGATCAAATTGGCGCCGTCTGTGGGAACGCTCCTGCATCCGATCGGTAACAATGGACGAAGCTGGACGACAAAACACGGTGACGCTTTCGAGGGAAGAGCTCGACGCTCTGGTAGAGATAAGGGCCGCCAAACTTGTTGAACAAAAACAGAAAGCAGCGGCCGAACGACAGGAGCAACAAGCGACATCTGCGTCTGGTGGCCGAGCGGAAGCACCTCCAGCTACCGTCGCATTTCACCGGGCCTTATTTCGCACCCCTGAAGCCGCACCAGCTCGAAGAGATAGAGGTTCTTCTTCGGACGAAATACCAAGGCGGGATGACAGAAAAGGTAAGGCTCCCCGGGCGGACTCATCTCCCGAGCGGGCCAACCGCCAATTTTCGGAGGCTATTCTACGAGACCCTCTGCCCAAGCACTACGTGCCTCCGACGATCGGCGAGTACAACGGAACAACGGACCCGGATGATCATCTGGGTAAGTTTGATAACACGGCCACGCTCCATCAATACACCGATGGAGTGAAATGCCGCGTCTTTCTTACCACACTCTCGGGATCGGCTCAACGGTGGTTCCGGAGGTTGCCGAACGGATCTATCACAAGCTTCAAGGATTTCCGAACGGCCTTCCTCCACCACTTTGCTAGCAGTCGGCGTTATCAGAAGACAAGTGTCAGCCTGTTCGCCATCAAGCAAGATCCAAAGGAATCGCTTCGGGCTTACATCCAACGATTCAACCAAGTGGCAATGGACATCCCAACGGCCACATCGGAGACGATGATGAACGCCTTCACACAAGGCCTGGTAGATGGTGACTTCTTCCGATCGCTCATCCGAAAGCCGCCCCGAGATTATGATCACATGTTGCATCGGGCCAACGAATATATAAATGTGGAAGAAGCGCAAGCCGCTCGGAAAAAGGAAACTCCAGCCGAGCGCGCCCCTGTTCATGCCGAGCGGAAACAGCACACCGCTCAGCAGCCACCCAGAGGACCGAGGGCCGAAGCGATTCGATCCCCTCACGTCAGATCGCACGTACAAGAAGTGGCTGCCGCTCGGCCCAAACCGAAGAAGAAGTGGACCCCTCTGTTCTGCTCCTTCCACCAGTCGGATACGCACAACACGAGGGATTGTCGAAGTCTTCCCTTCGTGACTAATCCCATTCCCAGGAGAGCCGAACGACGGTCTCCTCCCATCGACAGAAGACAAAGGACCTATGAAGCTGACCGGACCCGCACCGAGAGGCGACATCACCAGACGCCCGATCGGCACCGATCCCCAAGACGGGAGAATCGCCGGGCGTCCAGAGAACGGTCTCGACCGTCCGCTCGGGAGGAGGAAAACAGGAGCAATACTTCCCGGGGCGAGATCAGCGTTATTGCTGGAGGGCCGACCGGAGGAGACTCCAACCGAGCCAGAAAGGCGGGCGTTCGGCAGCTGCAGATCCACGCGGTCGGCTGTAGCCAAGAGCGGGCCAGTGGACCGGAAATTACTTTCGGGCCCGGAGATTTAGAAGGAGTAGAAGTGCCCCATGACGACGCGCTGCTCATTAAAGCGGTAATAGCAAATTACACCATTCACCGCATATTTGTTGACACAGGGAGCTCGGTCAACATCATATTCAAGAAGGCGTTCGATCAGCTGCAAATAGATCGAGCCGAGCTGCTGCCCATGACGACCCCGCTCTACGGGTTTACGGGCAACGAAGTTCAGCCGGTCGGACAAATCCGGCTAGCCACCTCGCTGGGAGAAGAGCCGCTCAGGAGGACAAGGACAATAAACTTCGTGGTGGTCGACTCTCCCTCATCCTACAACGTCATTTTGGGACGACCGGCGCTCGGCGAATTCCGAGCGGTTGTCTCAACCTTCCACCAGAAGATAAAGTTCCCCGTGGAGGACAAAGTAGGAGAAGTGCGGGGAGATCAGCTAGCAGCTCGGCGGTGCTATATAGAGATGATCCGAGCAGAAGCTTGTTCCGCTCGGAAGGCGCCCCGAATTGAGGTACACGCCATAACCGAGAAACCTCCTGCTTTAATTTATGATGAAAAGGAGGAAGTCCAGATCCATCCGACCCGATCGGAGGCCACGACTTTTATCGCCTCTGATCTGGAGAAAGAACAGAAGGAGAAGCTGATTCAATGCCTCCAACGAAATCATGATGTCTTCGTCTGGTCGACACATGAATTACCTGGAATTTCCCCAAGCCTAGCGCAGCATGAATTGCATGTCCGACCGGACGCTCGGCCAGTGAAGCAGAGAAAAAGGGACTTTAGCGCCGAGCAGAATGCCATTATCCGGGCGGAGGTGGAAAAACTTCTGAAGGCCGGCCACATACGCGAGGTGCAGTTCCCGAGCTGGCTGGCCAACGTAGTCTTGGTCTCCAAGCCGGGCGGCAAGTGGAGGGTCTGCATCGACTTTCGAGATTTGAACAAGGCATGCCCCAAGGATTTTTATCCTCTGCCCCGGATAGATCAGCTGGTGGACTCCACGGGCCGGCGTCTATAAATAATCCGAGCGGAAAGCCGACGAGCACCGTCGTTAAAAATCGAGAGCCGCGCCGACCGGCTATAAATATCCGAGCCGACGAGCACCGTCGTTAAAAATCGAGAGACGGGCCGGCGTCTATAAATAATCCGAGCGGAAAGCCGACGAGCACCGTCGTTAAAGATCGAGAGCCGCGCCGACCGGCTATAAATATCCAAGCCGACGAGCACCGTCGTTAAAAATCGAGAGCCGCGCCGGCGTCTATAAAAATCGAGAGACGGGCCGGCGTCTATAAATAATCCGAGCGGAAAGCCGACGAGCACCATCGTTAAAAATCGAGAGCCGCGCTGACCGGCTATAAATATCCGAGCCGACGAGCACCGTCGTTAAAAAGCGAGAGACGGGCCGGCGTCTATAAATAATCCGAGCGGAAAGCCGACGAGCACCGTCGTTAAAAATCGAGAGCCGCGCCGACCGGCTATAAATATCCGAGCCGACGAGCACCGTCGTTAAAAATCGAGAGACGGGCCGGCGTCTATAAATAATCCGAGCGGAAAGCCGACGAGCACCGTCGTTAAAAATCGAGAGCCGCGCCGACCGGCTATAAATATCCGAGCCGACGAGCACCGTCGTTAAAAATCGAGAGACGGGCCGGCGTCTATAAATAATCTGAGCGGAAAGCCGACGAGCACCGTCGTTAAAAATCGAGAGCTGCGCCGACCGGCTATAAATATCCGCGCCGACGAGCACCGTCGTTAAAAATCGAGACGGGCCGGCATCTATAATCCGAGCGGAAAGCCGACGAGCACCGTCGTTAAAATCGAGAGCCGCGACCGGCTATAAATATCCGAGCCGACGAGCACCGTCGTTAAAATCGAGAGCCGCGCCTATAAATAATCCGGGCGGAAAGCCGACGAGCACCGTCGTTAAAATCGAGCCGCCGACCGGCTATAAATATCCGAGCCGACGAGCACCGTCGTTAAAAATCGAGACGGGCCGGCGTCTATAAATAATCCGAGCGGAAAGCCGACGAGCACCGTCGTTAAAAATCGAGAGCCGCGCCGACCGGCTATAAATATCCGAGCCGACGAGCACCGTCGCGAAAAATCGAGACGGGCCGGCGTCTATAAATAATCCGAGCGGACAGCAGACGAGAGCCGCGCCGATCGGCTATAAATATACCAAGCGGAAGAACGGATATCGGAGTAAGAAACTGCGGAAACTATAAATATTAAAGCATTCAGGCCCGAAGGGGGGTTGGTCCTTCGACACTCGGCGTCTGTTGACTCCACGCAAGCAGGATACGTGCAGAGCGAGTAGGTCTGCTCACTCGCACTTTATGCAATGAGCCAAGCCGATCGGACGCGTGAGGGAGAAAGCTTAAGAGCACGACTGGCGAAAATTTTACAAGCATTAATGTTAAGCAAACAGAAGAATATTATGGACAATGAGTAAGAAGACAGGAAAAGGGACATCGTTTCATTAGAAGAAAAATTATGCCGAACGGCACGTACAAAAATTTCACATCCGCCGAGCGGAGGAAGTACAAAAAGTGCTTGAATAACCCACATCACTCCGGATCCTCAAAATTAAAAAAGGTGTCCGGGATGTCGTCGATCATGGCCGCCAGTTCGGGAGGGGGAATGCTCAGGTCAGCAGGAAGATGCCCCCCCTTCTTGAAGTACGCCGTGGTGACCTTGACCGCCTCGAGGAAGGTTGAGGAGACGTTGCCACCAAACTTTTCGCCAAATCGCTCTGAGCGGATGTATTCTTGGCGCGCTACGGCTAGGCGACTCGGCTCTCCCTCCTTGTATTTTTTGAGCAACGCCCGGGAAGCAGTTAAGGAATCTTGGAGGGCCTTCAAGTTTGCTTCAGCCTTTGTGCATTCAGCCGAACGGACCTCCCGTTCGGCGTTCAGCTGGGCCTCCAGATCCTTAGATCGCTGATTTAGCGCATGGACATCTACTTTCATTCTGTCCAGGTCAGCGATCGCCTGCCTCTTCCGGCTACCGGCGCGCTTCACCTCTTTGTCACGCTTCTTCACCAAGTCCTCTAGCCGAGCTACCTCAACAGCCAGGTCGGCAGCCTTCTTCTGTTCGGCCTCAAGAGCTTGTTTCTCCCGCTCGGCCGAGGGACCTTCCGACACTTGGAGTTTTTCCAGAAGGCCCTCCAACTCGGCTAGCCGACGGCTAGTGGCAATTTGTTCAGCCCAGCGCTGTAAGGGAAATAATAATGTCAGGAATCAAACAATAGCATGACACGGGAATGAAGATGGGTTTACCTGAGTGGCCTGCTGCATATTGTTATCGCCGAGCTGCTTGGGTGTCATAAGGGCCACCTGAATCCGGGCGTCCTCGAACAGCTTGGCGAACGGACCAGTCAGGGTTATTTCGTGAACGGGGCTCGATGGCTGATCGGCAGACAGCAAATATTCCTCCGATGGGAATCGGAGAGTAGTCTTGATAGTAGGATGGCCGGACGGCGCTTCTTCAGTCGCGGTCGCCTGATGCGAGGACTCCCCTATGGTGGAAGTTTCGCCCAACCGACGTAAGCGGCGGCGAGGTCTAGGAGGAGAGCCAGAAGACTGTGCGGCAGGCGAAGCCATAGGGGTCCCGATCCGTGACGGCGTGCGGTCGGGCGAAGTTACGCCGATCGGCGCCTGTGGTTCCCCCTCTTGGGCTGAGTGAAGGCGGGGGTCTCTTCGACGTTTCCGCCGAACCTCCAAAGGCGGATCTCCAACCTATGGAACGCCCAGCTCGGCGGGAGCCGAGGAAACAGGATCGATTTCCGCCTCAACCGCCGCCGAAGCGGGGAGCGGGCTGTGCCCCTCCCTCTCCTGCATCTGCCGGGCGGCTAGGGATTAAACCCCGCTCGGCGAGCTCCTTTTTGGTGGCCGCTTCAATTTCTACAGACTTCAATTTCAAGTGAGCGGTAGCCTTGGATCGCCACATGACGTCAGCTGCAGTGAAAGAAATTAAAATCAGTTAGACAAAAAAGACTAAGAGAGTAAAGAGTCCTTACTCATGCGGAAGGGGAGATTCGCCCGAACGGGAGATAATCCGAAAATATATAGCACCCCCTTCAGGAGCAACTGGTCGATCTTGTATCGCTGGCCGGACAACCAGTTCGCCGCATGAAGATAGGCTGGATTACTTCTGAACTTGCCAAGCTCCGGCTGGGTCGGCACGGCGGTCTGCCATTGGGTGCGGAAGGCTGGCCGATCGGGAAGTCGGATGAAGAAGAAAAACTCCTTCCAGTGTTTGTTGGAGGTCGGCATGTTATCAAAAAATTTAAAGCCTATTCTACTTTGGAAGATAAAAGTGTCCGGCTCGGATTGTTTGGGGTAGAAGAAGAAATGGAATATCTTAGGGTCAAGAGGAATACTGTGCAACTTAAAGAGGACGACCATCCCGCTCAGCAACCTAAAGGAATTCGGCACAAGCTGGCCGAGCGGGATGCGGAAGTAATTACAAACCTCCAGAATAAATGGATGGGTAGGAAATCTAAGGCCGCCCTGGAATTGGTCTAAAAAGAAACAAATGGAGCCGATCGGCGGGTCATGTGGACGGTCGGACGGGCCGGCTATAATTATTTCGTGGTCATCAGGAAGCCCGTATGTCCGAACAAGGCGCTGGGCATGCTCCTCATCGAATCGGCTCTCCATGGTCAGGTACCAGGGGCCCGAAATGTTAACAGCGGGTTCGGAGGAACTCGCCATCTCAGAAAAAAATCAAAGGAAGGGAAACGAAAGGAGCGAAATGCGCAGGGAAAACCTATTAAGTGAAGGCAGAGGACTCACTGGGAAGGAAACGGGTGGAAAGAATCACCGATGAGGTGATCTCCGCCTAAAAACCAGACACTAGATCGCCGGAGACCGCAGCAACAGAACGAAGCAGAAGGCAACGCGCGAGCGAATATACGGCCAAAAAAGGGACGGAGGCTTTATACGGCCGAGGCCGGTCAGCCTCCGCCGTCCGATCCAGGTCACGAGAAACAAGGACGCCATCATGCTCCGACTTAATGGAGAGGATTTGCATAATTTTCGAGGAGATCTAGACAAGTAAATGTCAACATTAAGCGACAAGACAACCAAAATAAAGAGCCGAGCGGCTGAATTTGGCAGAAGGGCCGGACGGCCCTAGTGATATTATAAGCTACGGAAAAGCGGCGACCGCCCGCTCGGACACATATAGTCCAGTCAGTCGGACTCACTGCCTCCTTCGACTAGACTTGAAGGGAAGGCAAGTGATCCGGCCGTAAGAAGGGGGGACCCACTTCCTGAAGGGTCTCAGCCTGAGGACCGATGAAAGGCTGTGCCGTGGATGGCCGAGCCGAGCGGATGGGTAGGTCCGAACGGAGCTATAGATAAGCCCATCCATGGGCTCATGTTTCCGACGCCAAGGCAGGAAGACCGAAGGGCCGAGCGGGAGTCCGCTCGACAGGGGCCAAGGGCCGAGGGGGTTGTCCGTTCGGCCAAAATAGGGGCGAGGGTATAAAGGGGGTCGAGCGGCCTATGCGCTCGACTTAGGATATGAGATGTCAGCCGAAGCATGTCTAATGATTAGGCCGTACACAAGATCGCACGATCTTGCCGTCACATCATGGAGAGGCTGATACCGTAGCAGTATGGTCTCATGGACGTCTCCCTGACAGATCTATATTTAGACATGGCCCTTCTGACAGACCCATACCTGGGCATGGTCAAAGGCAGGTGGTTGCTTTGATTGGCACGCCTAGGCTTCTTTGAGAGATCTATATAAGGCTTCCATTTCTCCACTGGAGGTATGAAAAATCTTCATTTTGAAGCCACCTTTTTGTTATTCCTCGCCTGACTTGAGCGTCGGAGGGCCGTCGCCGGGATACCCCTCCCGGCTCGGTTTCGTTGCAGGTTCACCGGAGCATTCGAGGATCTAGCAGGAAGCGCCACGTGCCCAGCGTCCACTGATTCCCGGTTCGGACAGGATCAACTATGATACACATTCTCTTGTGATTCCTAGAAATGAACCAAACGCCACCTTAGTGAGATTCAGAGTGGAGTTTTCTAGATCACTCAGGATTAACACGGGCATGTTGTGATACGATAAATAAGATAGGGTCCCTGAAGTTGGAGATAAAATCAAGAAAGTTGTCTGATGTGGTGGTCAAAGTCATGAAGGGGTCAACACTCATGGCTAGCACGGTCACCTATTTCGCCCGAGTGGTCCAGCCGATTGGACCTTTGGTCTGATCGGATCTCAAGTTAGAGGTCCGATCCGATCTCAAGCCCCTCAAGGTCGATGAAACCTTAAGTTGTTTCAGTGTCATTCCTAGTCGAGTCCTCTTGGTCACTCGGGGCTAACACAAGCACGTTATGATACAACGACTAAGGTGGGGCTCCTGCAGTTGGGGACAAAGTCAAGAAAGTTGGTTGATGTGGCGGTTAAAGTCAAGGAGGGGTCAACACTCAAGGCTAGCACGATCACTTGTTTCAACCGAGTGGTCCAGCCAATCGATCCATTTGGTCCAATCAAATCCTGATGAAACCTTGAGTCCTCTAGGTCACTCGGGGCTAACATGAGCACGTGTCTCAGTCGAGCGGTCTGACCGATCGGACCTATGGTCTGATGGGACATGCTAAGCACATGGCCCGACTATGCTCTTTTGCCAAGCATAGTGGTTGAGTGAAGGTCGAGTCCTTGAGAGGGTCATCATTCTTTAGCTAACTCAACCTTGTATGCAACGAGATTTGATTGGGCAATAGAGGCGACTCATTCAGCTTACCATTTGAGCATACTAATGGTCCACTAATCCAATGGCCTAATATGTCTTGTTGACATTTTATGTAACGATTGTCAGAGAATCGAGAGAATATTCCCTATACAGTCTTTACGATGGAAGCTTCCACTTTGCAAAGCGCAGAGGTGGTGGGTCTATTTTTGAAAAGGTATTAGAATATCAGAATGGTCGGTCCTTTTTTAGAAATACATCGATATTTGTACACAGGGAAAAATTGACACTATATAAGAGGTCTCCTCCAAAAGGCGCAAGTACGTAGGAGCATGTATGTAGGAGCAGGTACGTTACACAACATTATGTACTTAGTGTCACTGTTCATTTCTACTATTCATTACACTCTTTTTTCTCTCGAGCATCTGTTTAACTTGAGCGTGTACCGGCGCTGGAGACCCTTCTCTGGCTCGGTTGTTGATGTTTTTTCTTTCTATTTCCCTTTTTTGACACACATGATGGCTTAGTGCCCTTAGGTTCCAGGTCAAAATTTTCTCACGATCAATATCAAAGTCACCTATCTATAACATACTATTTTCTCCCATTTCAAATAGGATCTATGTCAATAATTATCATGGTTTTATCGTTATACAAATTATATTTCATGTCATTGAAATTTGTCAACCTTTTTGTATTGTTTAATCAAGTAGACTTTGACTATGATGAAAAATGGTCTCGTCACTATTTTTATTTAATTAGCTAATTATATTTAATTAGCTAATTAATTGTTGGAAAGGAGTCAAATATTTTCTAAAGGTTTGTTTACTCCCTAAATCATGAAAATATGTATACTTAAATTTTGATTTTCATCATATTTATTATAATAGAATAGGGATAAATTTGACGGGCACAGAGCCAATCCTTATTATTTAAAGATACAAAACTATAAATTATATTCTAATTTTATCTTCCAAATACTATTTCATCCAAAAATAAATTTTTATAAAATTCATCATAAAATATATACACCTAAAAAAGCATAGAGTTAACTTATTTAAAGTGTCTTCGTGATGTACTTTTAATAATAAAATCATCAATAATAGCATTATTTTTAATATTTTCCAAAATATTTTTTTAATGCATAAAATTACTAATCCATTTAGCCTATCTTGAGTCATTGTAATACATGAATAAGATTTTATTCATTTTAATTTTGAAAACCTTTTTTCGACAAATGTCACTGCCACGAATATTGTCAATAATATCATATAAGCAATCATCACATTTAAAAACATATCTATTATTTTAAAAAACTTTAATATTTGAATGGAAGATCATTTTTTATTTGTTTCATAGGATTCACTTAATAACATTACTTGTAAAATTTATAGTTCTGAAAATATATATTTTGCATCAATATCAAAAGTGTCATCATTTCTTAAATTATTTTCAAGATTCACATGAAAACACATCAATTCATCGTCATCCAATGAAAGTAATTTTGCAACATTATACAAGAATCCCAATATAGATTCAAAATATTACAATTGTTCAAACCTACTCTTCAATTGTCCAAGAATAATATCGACCACTAAGACAAAAAATCTATTTGAAAAGGTTCTTCTAGTGATTGATTTTCCTTTTCAATGTTAGCAATATCATCAAAATGCATCTTTCTACAAATTTTATATTTTGTAGGAAATATAGGCTCAATTTCCATATTAGATGCTATTTTTTTACATCAACCATAGGAAGTAAAATCATTGTCTCTATATTTTTCAAAAAAGGAAATAAGACTAGAGAATTATTTTACAGCAACATCAAGACGCATATCCTCTGACTATAATTTTTTGCTAAGTTAATTTTATTCAAAATATCATGCTAAATAATAAGGCTTAATATAAACTTAAAACTTAAAAGTTCACGAGATATTAAAGCTTCAAAATCTCTAATTAATTTGTTGTTTTCACTTATTTCTGTTAATTTGAACAAAACTTCTTGATCCTGTCGGAAAGCTGAGAAGACGGACCTGCCGATATGACGTGTCTGGAAGGTTGACCGCATTCCCATGACCCGACTGATGAGTTGTCTCCTGTGTTGACCAAGTCGCCCAGAGTCCTCTGGTCAACAGTACATGTAGTCAGCGACCAGGTCGCCCCGATCTCTGGTACCCCGATGCTCGAGGCGAGTCTCACGAATATACAAGCAGCTAAATAATGATAGTATAACTAACTAAATACAAGACGAGTACAGTGACATACCCTGGCCCGGGGGGCGCCCTCGGGTGGAGCGACGAGCTGGTCGTGAAGCTGATCAAGTCGTCGTGACTCGGAAGGATGGATGTCTCTGAACCGACCGAAGAGGAGCTGGGTCCGGAGGTGACGATGCAGAGCCGGATACAACATGGATCTGAAAGGTGACACACAATTGGAATACAATGGCGACACGACCGGCGTATGACATCGGCTCGCAGGCCGTAATGTGACAACGGCGCGTAGGCCGCAACACAGTGACAACCTAAAGGCTGGAACACGACACACAGATTAGATCGACACATGGGTCGGCATACCACAACAACACAAACCGGAACCTAGGCAAAGTCGGCACAAGGACTACCGGTAAGTGATGGCTACAACGCGCGGAAGCTGTCGGCGGAGGAGCTGTTGTGCGCGTGGAGGCTGCCGGAGGAAGAGCTGCAGTGCGTGAGGCTGCCGGAGGAAGAGCTGCAGTGCGTGGGGAGGCTGCCGGAGGAAGAGCTGCTGTGTGCGGGGAGGCTGCCGGAGGAAGAGCTGATGTGCGTGTGGAGGTTGCCGGAGGAAGAGTTGTTGTGCGCGTGGAGGCTGTCGGCGGGGGGTTGTTGTGCGCGTGGAGGCTACCGACGGGGGGCTGCTGTGCGCGTGGAGGCTGCCGGCGGAAGGCTGGTCTGCGTGTAGAGGCTTCTGACGATGAGCACGAGAGGGAGGAAGAAGGACCCTCCCTTGTTCTTGTTGGTGGAGTAGAGCCAAAGCACGAACCGCTTCCTCCTTGCTTGGCGACAGCGGAGAACCCAAGCACCAACTGTGCTCGGCGGCGGCTTCTCTTCTTGTTGGCGGCGCTACGGTGCAGGCCGGAGGAAAGGAGGGAGAAGAGAGGAGTGACCGGCAATCGGCGTCGATGTCAGCGAGGAAAGAGGAAGCCAGTCCTTTGGCGGCAGAACAAACCCAGAAAACGGACCCCCTTTGAACACGATGAACAGTACCCTTTTAACAAGAAAACCTTGCTTCGCCAAAAGACCAAACTACCCTTCCTCTTCCTCGTTATTCCCTCTCTGCCCCCAAGCACTATCCGCATCACTTCTCTAATTTGGAAAGCTTGAGCTAGTATTGCTTTAACTATTTTAATATGGATTTCTCATCTTATAGTTGACACTGATTTTAAAGTTAATCCATCAATATATTCAAGCAAAATATTTCATATTTTTGTTAAATTAGAGAACACGATGTATATACATTGGCATGCTCCAAAAAATGATTTTGCTTTAGCATAAGAATTTGTCATGTCACAAACAACTAAATTAAGAGAATGAGAACCATATGACATGTAAAATGCTCTAGGATTAATGCCAAGTAATTTCCTTTGCACACCTTGATTTTTGTCTTTTATATTAGATCCATTATCATAATCTTGTCCTCTCACATTATCAATATCAAATTCTAAAAATTGTAAAATAACTTGTAATTTATTGAAAAAAACCTAAACTAGTCGTATCTTCTACATTTACAAAATCTAAGAAGTACTCTTCTATTTTAATTGGAGTCTCTAAAACATCTACACATCTTAATATGAGAATTATTTGTTCTTTGTGACTTGCATCTGGTGTACAAGCAAAAATTACTGAAAAATATTTTGCCTCTTACTTTTTTAATTATTGCATTCTTAACTTTCGAGACTATAATAGATATTAATTCATTTTGAATTTTATGACTAAGATAATGATAATAAATCTTTTTATCTTGAATGAGTTAGAAATACTTTTACATTATTGGATCAAAATCTATAATCATTTCAAGTAGACCCAAAAAAATTACCATTACCATCTTCTTAAAATGTCAAATTATAGCAAGACATTTGACGACAACAACTATTCTTAGCATAACATGTTTCTAATGTTTTGAGTCCTTTCTTTAATCTCATTTGTAGTTCAACAAAAGTTCTTAGATTAGTGAGGTGTTCAATATTATTTTCATATTGTTTAAGTTTGTCACATAAATGTTTCCAGACATTAACTCCTTCTCTTGCTAAATTACTTTTGGTATGTATTACTTTAAATAACTTACAACAAATATAAAATATTTTGTCCAACTAAAGTCCACTAACCATTTTTGATCATGAGTCTCAACATTTGGTAACATTTGAACATAGTAAGTATAAAAAAAGTGTTAAGATTCTTTATTTAAAGGAAATTTGAGAATATCTTCTCTTTTAGGACCTCTTTCCATAAGTAAATCTTTTTTTTTATCAAGATTATCCCAAACACTTGGATCAAATATGTTCAAATCATATCTAGGTATTGAACATTGATATTCATTTATATGTTCATCATCACAACAATTATCAATATCTTTAGTTTTATCAATTCCAGTTTCATCCAAATCATTACAATTTATATTTTTTTTCGTTCTCATTTTCTACAAATTACTCATTCTCATCACTTTCGTTTCTCACAAATTCTTCATTTTCATCATTCTTGTTTTCAACAAAATCCTCATTTACATTTGATTTATTAGTTAAAATCTGAACCAAACTTTCTGTTCTGTTATATGATTTTTTTACTAAAATATTTATTTAATGAACCTCTTATGCTTTTGGCTATCTCATCTTCTTTTTATTTTTTTTCTATTTTGATATCCGAAGAGTTGTTTCATGATGATTATGTTGGAACCCCAAGGTTGGTTTTGGTGTGACCAACAAGTTAAGTTAGGTCCTGTCTGTTTCTAACCTGATGTCTAAGTGTGCAGGAGCTTAGGAGCACAGGTACTCGAGTGGAAGACGCAGCTAGCGAGAAGGACGGCACGCGGTGCGTCCGAGGGACGAGGTGCTGCGGAAGAGTACACCGGCGGACGAGAAGGAAGTGCACGCGGTGGTTCCGAGGTACGAAAGCCAGAGCGGAAGATTATGTTAGGATCGTCGTACTCGGCTAGAGAGGGGGGTGTGAATAGCCGTCCCAAATTCTTCGTGTTTCTTCCTACGATTAGGGTTAGCGTAGCGGAAATGAAATCGTAGAAACGAAAAGGAAAAAGACAAACCTCAAACTCGATGGATGTAACGAGGTTCGGAGGTGATACTCCTACTCCTCGGCGTGTCCGTAAGGTGGACGAGCCCTATCAATCCGTCGGTGGATGAGTCCCCGGAGAACCGGCTAATAAATACTCCTTGTGGGTGGAGAAACCTCGCCACAATAGCTTGCAACAGCAATATGGAAATACAAAGAAGAGCAAGAACAAAATACACAATGAATGTACAAATACTCGCTTGCCTTCTTGTCGACTGAAGTCCCGGATGAAGCACCAACTTCACGGACGAATGCTAACAAGCAACTCAGTCAAAGAAGCTCACCCGAAGCTTCGGAGCTCAGCAAATCTCAAGAGCACAGCTTTCAGAAGAACAGCAGCTCAGTTCTTAGGAGGAAAAAGAAGGAAGAAGTAGCCCTCGATCTCCTTTTATAACCTCTGATATCCTGAGCCAACCTGCGAACCTGCAAGCAAAAAGATCAGAACACAGAAGCCCGAAATAATCTAGCCATTGAGTCACAACGGCTAGGCCTGGACCGATCAGGCTCCACCCTGATCGGTCCAGGGTTCTTATGATCGGTCATGGAGACCGATCAGGCTCTATGTTGATCGGTCCCCAGACCGATCAGAATGCTTTCACAGAGAGTTGCCCAACTCTCTGTGCGTACCCTGATCGATCCCGGGGACCGATCAGGCTTCCTGCTGATCGGTCCCCAGACCGATCAGTAAGCTCACAGAGGCACACTGATCGCTTTCTGATCGTTCTCCAGACCGATCAGGAAACCACAGTATCACTGGATCGGTCACCAGACCGATCCAGGTCTTGGTTTTTGCCCAAACCAAGTCCAAACCAATATCCGATCAACCTTGACCTATTGGTACATCATGCTTAGCATCCGGTCACTCCCTTGACCTGCTAAGACTCCCCACCAAGTGTCCGGTCAATCCCTTTGACCCACTTGAACTTTTCTCTTCGTGTCAAGTATCCGGTCACTCCCTTGACCTACTTGACCTTCTCAACACCAGATGTCCGATCACCCTTGATCCATCTGGATTTTCCCTTGCCCGGCTTCACTCGCCAGGACTTTCACCTAGCTTCACTCACTAGGGTTTTCACCTGGCTTCACTCACCAGGATTTCCAATCTGCCCGGCTTCACTCACCAGGACTTTCCAACTGCCTGGCTTCACTCACCAGGACTTTCCCACTGCCTGGCTTCACTCACCAGGACTTTCACCTAGCTTCACTCACTAGGGTTTTCACAACTGCCTGGCTTCACTCACCAGGACTTTCCCACTGCCTGGCTTCACTCACCAGGACTTATCCGTCTGCCTGGCTTCACTCACTAGGACTTTCCACATCCGGTCCAGAGAACGAGCTACCGAGCCCTCTCTGACCACAGTTCGGAGAACGAGCTACCGAGCCCTCTCCGACTTCCATCCGGTCCAGAGAACGAGCTCCCGAGCCCTCTCTGACCACAGTCTGGAGAACGAGCTACCGAGCCCTCTCCGACTTCCCATGTGCCAAGCTTCCATACTTGGACTTCTCCGTGCCAAGTCTCCATACTTGGACTTTTCCCGTGCCAAGCTCCCTGCTTGGACTTTTCACCATTCCAAACTCCCTGCTTGGACTTTTCCCATGCCAAGCTCCCTGATTGGATTTTTTCGAGTCAGGTCAACTCACCTCGGGTCAACCAGGTCAACCTTGACCATGGGTTGCACCCACAATCTCCCAAGCTTGTATCCTTTTCAAACATCAAGATACAACTTTTCTGTTCATGTCAAACTTTGTCAAACATAACTCGTCAAACATCAAAACACAACTCGAGTCAAGTCAACTCCAGTCTGGTCAACCAGGTCAACCTTGACCTAAGGTTGCACCAACAGATTGCTCGAGGAGCAAGAGACGCAGCTAGCGCGAAGGTCGGCACGGGGTGCGACCGAGGGACGAAGTCTGCGGATGAGTACCCTGGTGGACGAGAAGGGACACGCGGCAATTCCGAGGGACGAGAATCCGGAGGGAAGCACGCTCGAGAAGACCGGAAGATGGGTTCGGGTGAGCCCTATTCCGGATGTCAGAGATCACCCAAGCAAGTGGAGCCGGAGCAGAAAGACCCGGACCAGAGGCGAGCTGAACCGGAGAAGAGAGCACGGACCAAAAGTCAACTGGGTTGACTTTTAGCTCTGGGGCGCCCGGAACTGTCCGGGGCGCCCGGAGCTGTCCGGGGTGCCCGGAACCCTTCCGGGCGCCCGGAAGTGACTTTTTCACAGGATCGAGCTTTGACTCGATCCAACCATTGGGGGATAAATTTTATCCCCCCCAGGGCGCTCGGAACCCTTCCAGGCGCCCCGACCAAGGCTATAAATATAGCCTTAGTCCAGAAGCTTTTCAACAATCACGATCATTCTATTTCCAAACACTTGTATGCTTTAGTTGTAGTTAAGCTTCTGTTTTCTGTGCCTAAACGTTGTAAGAGGCTTCTCCGCCTGAAGGAGTTTTTGAGCTTAATCTTCCTTGGATTAACAACCACATCGGTTGTAACCAAGTAAACATCTGGTGCCTCGTCTTTTCTTTTATGCTTTTATTTATCTGCTTAATTCATTTTACAAGTGTTAGCTTAATCGTTCGAGGAAGGGTTGTCTGTTTTTAATTGACAGGTTATTTACCAACCCTTCTAGCCGGCCCAATGGTCCTACAAGTGGTATTAGAGCCGAGACGCCTCAGAAGGACTAACCGCCGTCTGAAGCAACAATGGCCAGAGCTAGCGACTACCCACCAGCATTCGAGGGGGAGCTTTCTTCATGGAAGAAACAAATGAAGGTATTTCTTAACTCTGATATTGGTATTTCTCTAATAATGAAAACAGGTTATGAAGCACCGAAAGACACGAACGGAGAGAAAATCGGCATACGCCTCTGGAATGAGAAGCAACGTGAAGAGTCCATGGCGAATGCTCGGGCAGAGTTTCACATTCTAAGCGCAATACCAACTAAAGATTTCGATAGAGTCGGAGAGTACAAAAGCGCGAAAGAACTTTGGGAAAAGTTCTTAATGCTCTACGAAAAACCGGTTGAAGTCGTCTCCTCAATAGACATCGAGTCGTCATCAGAAGAATCCAAGACGGAAGAAATTACCAAGACAGCCCCAACAGCCGAAGTACATCCCGAGATCGATGAAGGGGGAGAACCTTCAGAAGAAATTAATTCAACAGGGGGAGAACCAACGGCAGACGAGGTAAGTAAGGTATGGCCTCTACCCTCTGAACAACTGATTCAATTAATCAAATTACCTGAAGATTTTTGCGAACCAAAATTTGAATTATCGAAAGAACTTTTCGGATTAGAAAATCTTCGGTCGAATAATTGTTGCAAATTACAAAATATTTTTACGAAAGAATTATGTAACTTAGAAATATTATCGAAAACTTTTTCCGGATCTAAAAATTTCGAATTACAAATTACTTTACTGAAAAAGTTTTGTGAATTAGAAATTGATTCATCAGACAAAATTTTCAGATTAAGAAATCTATTATTAATAGATTCATGCAAACTCTTATTGTTAAAAAATTCTTGCAAATTACAAAATATTCCTTCAAACGAATTTTGCACATTGACGAAAGAATTTTTTATATTGTCGAAAAATTTTATCAAGTTAAAATATATGCCATCTGAATATTTCTGTGAAATTGAAATTCAAAAAATAATAGAAATTAACATGATACAAATTTCTGCATGTATAATCTTTGTGGCATTAAATCTAAAAAAGATTGATTTAAGAAATTATGATAAGTTAAAATGGAAATTTAAAACTTTCTGATAAATAGAATTAAGAACTAAATAAATAAATGCATAAAATTTTTTTAAATGTTTAAATTTTCTTGCATAAAAGTCTTTTGGGCTTAGAAAGTTTTTTTTAACTTAAAAACTTTTCAAAAAGCTATTGTTGACTTAGAAATATTTTAACAGATAACTTTTCAAAATTTTCTAAGTCTTTAAACCCTTAGAATTTTAAACCCCATTTTTATTGTGATCAAAGGGGGAGAAGAAGAAGTATAAGTCTAGGGGGAGGTAGAGAAAATTAAAAATTAAAATGTTCTGTTGAAATTTAATTTTTTCTATCTTATTGCACTTAATTGCAATATAAGTTAGTTTATGTTTTATTTTTTTTTTCTAGCTTAACTTGGGTTGATCACACCAAAAAGGGGAAGATTGTTGGAACCCCAAAGTTGGTTTTGGTGTGACCAACAAGTTAAGTTAGGTTCTGTCTGTTTCTAACCTGATGTCTAAGTGTGCAGGAGCTTAGGAGCACAGGTACTCGAGCGGAAGACGCAGCTAGCGAGAAGGACGGCACGCGGTGCATCCGAGGGACGAGGTGCTGCGGAAGAGTACACCGGCGGACGAGAAGGAAGTGCGCGCGGTGGTTCCGAGGTATGAAAGTCGGAGCGGAAGATTGCTCGAGGAGCAAGAGACGCAGCTAGCGCGAAGGTCGGCACGGGGTGCGACCGAGGGACGAAGTCTGTGGATGAGTACGCTGGTAGACGAGAAGGGACACGCGGCAATTCCGAGGGACGAGAAGCCGGAGGGAAGCACGCTCGAGAAGACCGGAAGATGGGTTCGGGTGAGCCCTATTCCGGATGTCAGAGATCACCCAAGCAAGCGGAGCCGGAGCAGAAAGACCCGGACCAGAGGCGAGCTGAACCGGAGAAGAGAGCACGGACCAAAAGTCAACTGGGTTGACTTTTGGCTCTGGGGCGCCCGGAGCTGTCCGGGGCGCCCGGAAGTGACTTTTTCACAGGATCGAGCTTTGACTCAATCCAACCGTTGGGGGATAAATTTTATCCCCCCAGGGCGCCCGAAACCCTTTCAGGCGCCCCGACCAAAGCTATAAATATAGCCTTGGTCCAGAAGCTTTTCAACAATCACGATCATTCTATTTCCAAACACTTGTATGCTTTAGTTGTAGTTAAGCTTCTGTTTTCTGTGCCTAAACGCTGTAAGAGGCTTCTCCGCCTGAAGGAGTTTTTGAGCTTAATCTTCCTTGGATTAACAACCACATCGATTGTAACCAAGTAAACATCTGGTGTCTCGTCTTTTCTTTTATGCTTTTATTTATCTACTTAATTCACTTTACAAGTGTTAGCTTAATCGTTCGAGGAAGGGTTGTCTGTTTTTAATTGACAGGTTATTTACCAACCCTTCTAGCCGGCCCAACGGTCCTACAGATTAATAATTATGAACAATAAGTAATAAATAAATAATAATAAAATCTAATATGGAGAATTGCTCTACTATTATCGAAATCCACTTATATAAAATGTTACATAGATATCCTACAAGTTTATAAAAAAAATATAACAATTTAATTGTTCAGGAGTTAGGATCTTATTCATGCAATTAATATACAAATACATAAGTTTATTAAAGAAACCAAAATATGAGCATACCTTATAATAATAGTGATCAGATAAAAATCGACAAAAAGTGAATGTATTTTTCTTCTCCTTAATATTAAGGTTTCCTTGATTTGATAAAACTGAAAGCAAACGGTTCGTAATCATGCAATTTTTAAAAATGATAAACAATAAAAAGCAAATATGAAGGAATTATAATACAAGAAATGAAAAACATGAGCATGCACCAGCAAGGGAGCTTCGTCGTGATGGGGAGGGTAGGGCATAGCAAGGAAAATCAACAGGGGAAGTAACTTTTCGATTTGCAAATTTAAATTTAGAGAGAAAACTTGTAGATCAAAATTCAGCTAGTTCTATCCTTTAAAAATTTTCCTATCTGAAATTTATGTTTGCCGACAATGGAGCTTCGTCGCGGCAAGGGAGGGAGTTGGGAGGCTCAAGGAAACCCTAGCTTCATACGGCAAGTTAAGGAGGCTCGAGGGAGGGCACAACGAGGGTCGATGTCGCTAGAAACTTTGTTACAAGGAGCTTTGCCGTGTTAAGGGAGGGCGCAGCGAGCGAGTGTTATAAAACCTAAAT
This sequence comes from Zingiber officinale, assembly GCF_018446385.1. Classification (NCBI taxonomy): domain Eukaryota; kingdom Viridiplantae; phylum Streptophyta; class Magnoliopsida; order Zingiberales; family Zingiberaceae; genus Zingiber; species Zingiber officinale. The sequence continues at coordinate 109,970,274 of NC_055996.1, forward strand.
TCGCAGGAGAGCGGGAAGAGAGAGCCAGAGAAGGCTTGTCTCATCGAGGGAGGGCTCGTAATCATCTCGGCGAGGGAGGGAAGGCACAGCAAGGGATGGCTTCGGCGAGGAGAATCGCGAGGGCGAGAGAGAACTAGGGTTTCAGTGAGGAAAATAGTTAGGCTTGGCAAGTAAAAGAGAAAAGGATGATTTTAGAGAAAAAAAATACTGTTTATATATATATATATATATATATAAAAGTTGACCTCATGATTTTTCGTTGTATCATATTTGTGGGAGCTTTAATTGAAATTTTATTTCTCTCTTAGTTATTTGTCAACAAGCAAGCTCTATGTTCTTTTGCGATATGATCTTCATTCCACTTTCTTGGTAACTGACGACGTCCTGCCTTCTAATTTTTCTTAAAACAGTGTCATATTGCTTGATTTTTAGAATTATTTTTTGTAAAGAAAGTTATAGTTGATACATGAATATGAAAGAAAGATTTCACATATCCAATGCCCCATGAAAAGCATGTAGGAGCTGCAGCAGATTGGGATATGGTTTGGCAGAGGATTCATACAATCTCCAACTCTTGCACAACGCCTTGGCCCCTGGAACCTGCCTTGACGACTGCCATTATCTTCCTCTGAAGCGCCAGCAACCCTATGCGCTTCCAGACGACGTAGAGCACAGCACTTGTAAATATGAGAAATCCAACCACTAGTATCACCCTGTTTTGATACAGTCAAGTATTACAATCAAGCAATACGCGTGTAACACAGTTAATGTAACATGAGAAAAACAGTATTAGAAAATTCAATTCTGGCCATAAAAGATTAAGATCGTCTGGTGAAAACAAAATAAGTGGAAACAAGGAGATTATGTTCAAGGACGAAGCAACAGTGAACTCATCCCAAATGAGCTCACTGATGCTTGAGAATTAAATACAGTTGTTGTATTGCCACTCACTTCGCAGTACAAATTTTTCATTTGTCTTCTGCCCTTGATGTTTTTTAGTATAATCTATGTGATACTTTTCAATTTTCATTGCCAACTTTAGACATGGTCCAGTTAAGCAATACATCAAGATTGATCCGTCAGCAAATTTTAATAGTATATGGACTGTTTGTTATACCACCAAACTCGAGCTTTTTTACTTGTATGATCTAATTTGGAGACATTTGATATGTATGAGGATTTGTCATGGGACCATGCGTCAGCAATGGTGGGAATTTGGTGATTTCAATTGTTAGGTCTTCATATGAACAAACAATTGATAATATCTATACCTGTCAAGAACATCTTGCCGACGCATTGTGGATAGCAAGTTGCGTGTTCGCATCAGTAGAGGCCGATGTCCTTTGTATTCACTTTCTGCTCGTCTCAAGACACCCGTTGATTCCTCTGCATGGTACATTCCAGAGGTAGGAGAATTAGGGCCACATTCACAACAGTCAAAAAAGATTTTCCGAAAAACACAACAGCTAAAATTGCAAACAGTCTTCATAGAAGTATTGACAAGAACAATAAGAAAATCCGGAATGGTGCACATAAAGAAAAAAAACAGGACCGCCCGGTGCACGAAGCTCTCGTCATGCTGGGTTCCAGAGAATGATCCATTGTACGTAGCCTTAACCCTGCTTTTTGCAAAAGGCTATTTCCAGGATTCGAACCCGTGATCTTTTGGTTACAAAGCAACAACTTTACCGTTGCGTCAATGCTCCCCTTCTCACTCATGGTATACAACCAAGCACAAGAACAAGAACAATAAGAAAATCAAGAATGGTGTACATATCAAAAAATACATTGTCAATCCCTTCTCACTCATGGTATATAACCAAGCGCAAGAACAAAAATCAGAATAATAAGTGCTAAAGATATGATAGGACAACCATTTACTCTTAAACCAGTAAAAACCCAATTTATCTATATAATAGATCGAAATTTTAAAAGTATGTCATCAGATACCTGTTTGATATCACTATCATGCTGCAAATGTGTGGGTAACATGGGTTACATCTGAAGCTTTCAAAGGTTAAGCTGAGATCATTCACCCGATAGCCAATATAAAACAGCTAGACCAAGTGGTTTAATGTCACAATGAGAAACAACTTACACGAGCAAATCAACAATCTCCAGTAATCAGAGTCTAATTAAGTAACCAGATAATGGAACAACCTGATTTTCATTCAACTTAGCATTTAAAATAGTCAGCAGGTGCCATTTTTTCAATGCTATATAACTAAACATTAGAGCCACCAACTCACTATTCCACCATTTACATAGATCAATTTAACCCAAACTTGGTTATATAATTAAACAATTGAAACCATCTTAATCTACAATCAGGCATGTTATATAATAGTAGGTTAGATTACAAAATTTATTGTACTAAGTTCAGCATTTCTGCTAACCTAAACACAATGATATGATCAAGCAATAAAGCCATCTTAATCTGCCCTCAGGCATGCTATAAAAAATAAGTTAGATTACAAAATGATTGTACAAAGTTCAATTTTTTTGCTCCTCTCTTCATTATGTTTCAAGGAATCTCTAGAACCAATTCTCAATTCATTTGGTGTTTATCACAATGTTTAAAGTGTCAATAGGCATTGGTTGGCTTGGTGGACCCATATCATTTTCAGATTGTCACCTGACAATCAGTACAAACTTCTTGTTGGTATGGTGCTAGTGTTGATACAGTACCACCTATGGCAAGGTAGTAAAATTCAATGCTGGACAGGACTATTTGCATCTTATCTTGCACTTCACCTCTTACCTCCGAATATAAGTCTGTAACGACTAAAAAATTAATTGAACTAAAATTTAAAATTTTGGAAACTGGTCATTTGACTGTTAGTCAATGTTGATCAATCAAGGTTTCTTTTTCTATTATACCTCCTATGCAGCTAAGTAAGCACAACGTGAGAAACATCTCTCTCCCTTGGTTCTGTTTCTCCATCAAATTCTTGTTTCTACTCCGAGTAAACAAGGGGCTTAGAGTTATTATTTAAAATAGGATGGTGTATATTGTGATATTCAGCATATTAGCAGCTAGCACATTTGGTAATCAACTGGCACACAAAAAAAATAGAGGATATTTATCTTGTCAATGTAGTATAACTATCAGTGCTCAATCTTATTTTTTGAAAATCTTAAAGAGATTGACCATACCAAATGTTGCCAAAGTACTTGCACTTCTTTCTACTTCCTGTAGAAGGTTAGGTAAATGGTCTTTAGGACTATGATGTTGATGAGGTAGTTGTAGCATATATATGCATCATGTCTCAATACTAACCTGAACCATAATTTGGCGCGTACGGCGGAGGCTCTCTGTAATGCTTTCGGCAGCTGATGTCATTCCAACCTTTGTTCTACATCCATGAATAATTGGCCCACTATAAGCTTTTAAGCTTAAAAAAAATCATAAAATGGAACTCGAAGGGCTTTATTTATCATAATCTGAATCCAATTTTTTAAGCGAACAAAATATATTACTTAATATAAATAAATGAAATCTGCTTAGAACGTGTTGAGATAAGAAATAAACTAGAACAGTTATCGAACAATAAACCTCCAAAATTTGGATACAAATCTCACAAGGCCATAATAAAAAGGAATTTTCATATAGAAGACGAAACTTTGGAGTAATCAAAAACAAACATACATGCATAAATTCTAATGGGATTTAAATTTTGTTATCTACTAACTGATATGTGGCAATTACCAACCTGACAAAATTTTGGAATGCACAATACTACAATAGTAAATGCCAATTAGCCATATATAATGTAAGCCATTCAAATCTTTAAATTATTTACTATTAAATTTTGTTTTTTTTATTCTACAAGATAACAATTCATCATCAAGCCAAGATTTGAGTTTGCTATATGAATTATGAATCTTATTTCTTCAGAGTTCTTACAACAATAAGGTTAAAATCCATGTTTAGAGATTTGGACAACTTTCGTATTGGCTGTTTGTGCATCACAACAATCCTCACCCCTTTGCATTTAGGCTTTTTCATCCGTTCTAGCCAAAGCTATCCCTCCCCCTTCTTTTCTCCTTGCCTCCTCCCTCCTCTTCTATATTTGTCACAAAGTGATAAAGAAACCTTGTAAATGGATCGCCTTGAAATTCAGCTTGGGGAAGGGTATTGACGCCACACTCAAGCAAGATGAGAAGGTGAGTGATAAGTCATGGAGTTTTGATCGCCACAAGTTGCCTTGATAAGATCGAAATTAGTTCTTTGCCTAAGAACAAGAAGGAAGCTCTCACAAAAGAGAAACTCAAATTTTCATTCAAACTTACATGATTTGTCATACAAGAGTTCTCCTATTTAACATCCCTTAAGATCCCCTATGCACTAATTATGCAATAAATATCATGCTTGCATGCATGGGTTTTATTATCCACTAATGCAACCACTAATCCCTAATACTAGCTTAATGCAACCATGCATGCATGGTATTTGTTATACTAGCTTAGGAACTTTCAAAAATGCATTAAAAACCCACAAAGGACATCAAAAGTCACTTTAGAAAAAAAACCCCATGCATGCACACGAAAATGGTCCTCATGTTGGACCAATTTCACTTTCAAATTGAAGGAATGTGATCCACTTAGTTGTTGCTTCCATTGTGCATTGATCCTCCTTTTCCTTGAGCCTCATTATTAAGCCTTCTAAAGCTTGCTTCATTCTCTTAGTCTTGGACCTTGTCATGGGTCCCCCAATTCCCTTCAGCCTCTTCTTGGCTCACATCATTCCCTCCTTCTTTAGGTGAATTCGTCCTCGAATTTAGGTCTTCATCTCCTACATCAAAAGGACTCAAATCAGCCACATTAAATGTTGCACTAACACCATACTCACCGGGCAAATCAATTTTGTAAGCATTGTCATTAATTCTTTCTAACACTTGGAATGGTCCATCTCCTCTTGGTTGAAGCTTTGATTTCCTTTGGGTAGGAAACTGTTCCTTCCTCATATGAACCCACACCCAATCACCGGGTTCAAGGACCACTCTTTTTCTCCCTTTATTGGCTCGATTTGCATATTGCTCCATTTTCTTCTCAATTTGAGCTTTAACTTGCTCATGAAGCTTCTTCACATATTCTGTCTTTGTTTTGCCATCCTTGTGAACTAAAGAAGAAGTGTTAGGTAAAGGAAGCAAATCAAGAGGTGTTAGTGGATTAAACCCATAAACAATCTCAAAAGGAGAAAATTTAGTAGTAGAATGTACCGCCCTATTATAAGCAAATTCAACATGAGGTAAACATTCTTCCCAAGACTTAATGTTCTTCTTAATAATTGCTCTAAGAAGAGTAGAAAGTGTCCTATTTACCACCTCAGTCTGGCCGTCAGTGGTGGAGAAAAGAAGCTTTGTTCCCAGCTTGTTCCATAAGGTCCTCCAAAAATGGCTTAAAAATTTGGTGTCACGATCTGAAACAATGCTCCTAGGCATGCCATGAAGTCTTACCACCTCTTTGAAAAACAAATCTGCCACATAAGTTGCATCATCCACTTTGTGGCAAGGTATGAAGTGTGCCATCTTGGAGAATCTATCAACTACCACAAAAATGGAGTCCTTACCTTTTTGAGTACGTGGTAGCCCTAAAACAAAATCCATAGACAAGTCAGTCCAAGGAAAATTAGGAATAAGCAAAGGCGTGTAAAGTCCATGAGGTAATGTCTTAGATTTTGCTTTTCTACACACAATGCACTGTGCACAAAATTTCTGCACATCGTGTTTCATGTGTGGCCAATAAAAATGTTCAAGAAGCATTTCTAAGGTCTTTTGAACCCCAAAGTGTCTCATTAAACCCCCCTCATGTGCTTCCCTAACTAGCAATTTACGCATGGATCATCTAGGCACACAAAGTCTGTTATTCTTAAATAAGTAGTTGTCATGCCTAGCAAACCCATTTTGTGATTTCTTTTCACACGCAGCATATAATTGGGAAAACTCATTATCATGTATATACAATTCCTTAATATGTTCAAAGCCAAGCAATTTAGTTTCAAGTGTAGCTAACAAGTTATACCTTCTTGAAAGTGCATCTGCTACAACGTTTACCTTTCCTTGCTTATGCTTAATCACATAAGGAAATTGTTCAAGAAATTCGACCCATTTGGCATGTCTTTTGTTGAGCTTCCCTTGCCCTTTCAAATACTTCAAAGATTCATGATCACTATGAATGACAAATTCTTTAGACAAAAGATAATGCTGCCATGTTTGTAATGCTCTAACAAGTGCATACAATTCTATATCATAAGTGGAATAGTTGAGAGTGACGCCACTTAGTTTCTCACTAAAATATGCAATGGGATGACCATCTTGAAGTAAAACAGCCCCAATACCCACATGAGATGCATCACATTCAATTTCAAAAGATTTGGAAAAATCAGGTAAAGCAAGAATGGGTGCATGTGTGAGTTTATCCTTAAGTGTTTGAAATGTCTTTTCTTGATTCTCTCCCCATCTAAAACCCATGTTTTTCTTAACAATTTCATTTAGAGGTGCTGCCACTGTGCTGAAGTCCTTCACAATCCTCCTATAGAAACTTGCCAACCCATGGAAGCTCCTAACCTCACTCACAGTTTTAGGAGTTGGCCAATCTCTAATGGCCTTAACTTTCCCTTCATCAACCTGCACTCCTTTAGAACTTATGACAAAACCAAGAAAAACTACATGAGTAGTGCAAAAAGAACATTTTTACAAGTTAGCATATAGTTTTTCCTTTCTAAGGACATGCAAGACAGATTGGAGATGTGCAAGATGATCAACAAAACTCTTGGAATATACCAAAATATCATCAAAGTATACTACCACAAATTTTCCAAGAAATTCTCGTAAGACATGGTTCATAAGCCTCATAAAAGTACTTGGTGCATTAGTTAACCCAAAAGGCATTACCAACCATTCATACAATCCATATTTGGTTTTGAAAGCTGTTTTTCATTCATCCCCTTCCCTTATCCTAATTTAATGGTACCCACTTTTCAAATCAATTTTAGAAAAGAAGCAAGCACCATGCAATTCATCAAGCAAATCATCAAGTCTAGGGATAGGATGTCTATACCGAATTGTGATGTTGTTGATTGCTCTACAGTCAGTGCACATCCTCCATGATCCATCCTTTTTATGCACCAAAATTACAGGTACAGCACAAGGACTTAAACTTTCTCTAACCCATCCTTTTTGCAATAACTCCTCCACTTGATTTTGTATCTCCTTTGTTTCTTGAGGATTGCTCCTATAAGCTGGCCTATTGGGCAGAGAAGCGCCAGGAATAAGGTCTATTTGGTGTTCAATCCCCCTCATTGGTGGCAAACTGTGAGGTACTTCCTTGGGAAACACATCCTCAAAATCCTGTAAAATAACAACAACATCACTAGGCAAGGAGTTAGGGTTAGATTCCAAGCAAGTTTCCTTGCTCAAAAGAAGAAATATAGGCTGCCTTGTCAAATAAGCTTTCTTCACCTCACTTCCTCTTGTAAACAAATTTTCTATTTTTCTCTCTTTCTTTTCCTCATTCTCTCTTTTCTTTTGAATTTTGTCCTCAAAATCAAGTATTTTCTTTTTCACACCCTCTTTCTTTTTCTTAAGCTCTCGCTCTTCTTTTTCTCTTTTCTCTCTCATTTTTATTTGATCCTCACAAACCTCCCTTGGTGATAACGGTACAAGTGTGACTTTGCGAGAATTGTGGACAAAAGAGAACTTGTTGGAGAATCCATCATGGTGAGCTCGCCTATCAAACTGCCAAGGTCTTCCAAGAAGAATGTGACTTGCCTCCATAGGCACAATATCACATAGAACTTGATCTTCATATTTGCCAATGGAGAAATTAATCAGCACTTGCTGGTTCACTACCAATTCACCACTATTACTAAGCCATTGGAGTTTATATGGTCTTGCATGTGGTGTAGTCTTGAGGTTGAGTTTGGTGACCATCCTAGTACTTGCCACATTGGTACAACTTCCACCATCAATGATCATAGAGCATGTTTTACCTTGAATAAGGCAGCGGGTATGAAAAATATTTTCTCTTTGGTCCTCCTCATGCTCCTTGGCTTGGCTTCCCAATAATCTCCTAACCACCAAGAGATCTCCATCTTGCGCATAGGCTGCTCCATCATTTTCCTCATCGCTTGAGGAAGAGGAATGAGAAGTAATTTCTTCACTAGAGATACTCCCATTATCTCTCACCACCATAGTCTTCTTATTCGGGCATTCGGATGCAATATGACATTTTCCCAAACACCTAAAACACTTGATATCCCTACTCTTAGAAGTGGAAGAAGAGGTAGTAGGAATAGGCTTCTTAGTGCTTGCTGCCTCCTTAGAATTTGAAGAACCCTCCTTCTTTGGCTTGTCCTTCCAACTTGAAGAGTAGTTTGGAGAAGATGATTTCTTCATAACGCCCTTTCTCTTTAATTGTTGCTCTATTTTCATTGCTTGATGCACTAAGTCGTCAAGCTCCACATAATGTTGTAACTCCACAATGTCTCCAATGTCTCGGTTTAGGCCATGGAGAAACCGAGCCATGGTAGCTTCCCTATCCTCCACAATATTGGCCCTAATCAAAGCCACCTCCATCTCCTTGTAGTAATCATCCACACTCCTACTCCCTTAGGTGAGTCTTTGCAATTTGTTGTGCAATTCCCTATGGTAGTGGGAAGGCACAAATCTCCTTCTCATCAAAGTCTTCATTTCGTCCCAAGTGTTGATAGGATGCTCTCCATACCTTCTTCTCTCCTTTTGCAATTGATCCCACCAAATTAAGGCATAATCGGTGAACTCAAGGGCAGCCACCTTTACTTTCTTTGCATCATTGTAATTGTGGCATGAGAAAATTTGTTCTATTTTCATCTCCCATGCAAGATATGTTTCAGGATCATTCCTCCCTTGGAAGGAAGGTATCTGGACTTTCACACCTCCTAGATCATCTTCTCGTCTATGGTCTCTACCTCCTCTTTCATGTCTTCTTCCCCCTTCATGCCTCCTTCTTTCTCTTGGTGAATCATAGAATGGTTCACTTTGACAAAATTCTTCATGATTAGAATTGCCCCCACGGTTCGAAACTTTTTCTCCTTCAAGTCGATCCATCCTTTCGTGTATTTCTTCAAGTTGTCTTTGAAGTATTCTCTCAAATTGTTGAGTAAGTGCCTCCATTTGAAGCCTATTAAGATCTCGCCTAGGGGAATTAGGTGATTTTTCCCCACTCATGCTTGCAACAAAAAAATAGAAGATGACAAGGAAAATTACAAAAGAAATGTTAGACGGACCTCACCACTCTACTCACATGGTTGCACTCAAATTTATCCACTCAGCTTCCTTTATAAGTTCTTAAGGAAAGAACCTTATCAATATCTTTCTCAAGACAACAAGTAGACAATCAAGTGAATAAGAAACCAACAAAAGAAATATGAGTAGAACAAGAGAAATAAACGGATAAAACGAGAAATTCAGCAATGACCAAGAGGAATGGAAGGAATATATCTTTGAATTCAGTTTTCACAAAGAAAGAATATTGAGTCCTTTCAATTCACAAATCCTCCTCCTTTTTTTTTCTTTTTTTTTTCAATCAGAAATCAATGACTCTAATGATTTTTTTTTTTTTTTTGAGTTGAGGACCCAAATAGCGAATAGAAATTTATGATAGATAGGGACGAAGAGATCAACAAAGATGGACAAGAACAAAGATGAAAACAAGACACAAACTTGAAAATCAAGGAGCCAAGGCTCTGATACCAAATGATAAAGAAACCTTGTAAATGGATCGCCTTGAAATTCAGCTTGGGGAAGGGTATTGACGCCACACTCAAGCAAGATGAGAAGGTGAGTGATAAGTCATGGAGTTTTGATCGCCACAAGTTGCCTTGATAAGATCGAAATTAGTTCTTTGCCTAAGAACAAGAAGGAAGCTCTCACAAAAGAGAAACTCAAATTTTCATTCAAACTTACATGATTTGTCATACAAGAGTTCTCCTATTTAACATCCCTTAAGATCCCCTATGCACTAATTATGCAATAAATATCATGCTTGCATGCATGGGTTTTATTATCCACTAATCTCTAATACTAGCTTAATGCAACCATGCATGCATGGTATTTGTTATACTAGCTTAGGAACTTTCAAAAATGCATTAAAAACCCACAAAGGACATCAAAAGTCACTTTAGAAAAAACCCCCATGCATGCACACGAAAATGGTCCTCATGTTGGACCAATTTCACTTTCAAATTGAAGGAATGTGATCCACTTAGTTGTTGTCTCCATTGTGCATTGATCCTCCTTTTCCTTGAGCCTCATTATTAAGCCTTCCAAAGCTTGCTTCATTCTCTTAGTCTTGGACCTTGTCATGGGTCCCCCAATTCCCTTCAATGCCTCTTCTTGGCTCACATCACAAAGGTAATAAACTCATACCGTGCATCTTGTACAAGTCCAACTATATATTTTGTAGCCTATATAAATGCTCCGCGTGGATCATTATTTAAAAGTTTAACAATTGTTCTAGAAAATAGATAATGGTGCAGAACTTAATGCCAAAACATACTTGATCATAAAAACAAAGAGTATCGACGTTATTTTATTGTTTTCCCTTCTAATATTGACCAGCCAATCACCTGGAATATTTCTATCTTTCTGTCCCAATTGAAGATCCATTTATATATTCTTAGAATAAGAAAAGTGCTACTTTAGAAGTTATCAATGTGACAAGGTAGATAACATACTGCAGATTACGTCTACGGATGGTTGACTCTTCTCCACCTCCTAGAAGAAGTTCTCTCTGCAAAGTAAAAATCCAATATTGGAGACAACAAACAACTAAAACCAAATAAAGAGAAAATTAAAGGGAACAAAATAAGACAGTAAGTTTTGTACGTAATATATATTCACCTGATGACCTGCAAAACATAATGGATAGTGTTTTGGCATATTACAGAGGAACTCGAAGAAGAATTTTAACCATCACAGGAAATTCAAGTTAAATAATGATCACCTCTTGCTGAGCAGCTTTTCGAATGTTGTTTTTGGCTTGCAAGTTGGCATTCCTCAAACTCTTATGCAAACTAAATGAATGGATACAAAACGATTCAAGAAAGAGAATATTTAATTTCAATAAATACAGTAAATGCTTGAGAGTTGAACGCATACACAGGGAAGTAAAATTACAGAAACATTATCTTCAGAGCATCACGAGAAAAATTTAGTCAGAAACTTACCTTTGATATTGCTCCTTCCAAAATTCTAAGGTAAGCTGCGCAGATTGAATTTCCTCTTCTGTTGAAAGCTGCTGGGCCAAAAAATCAAGTTTAAACTGCAATGACCTAAGCACTGCAAGTCCATCTTGTGCAGCACCGTTTAACCGAGGAAGTGAATTTGCTTCCTCTGTTCCTTTTCCAGACGTTCCGCAACTTTCTATCAACCTGATACGATCTTGAATTTGGACAACCGATTGATCCCACTCCTTCTTCACTTTTGCAACAGTTTGTGCAACGTCATCCATTCTAAAATTACCAACACAAATGCAATCAGACCAATGTAAAGAAATAAAAATGAAGGTAAACTTTTTTTGCTGTGAACATCTGTCGAAATTCATGCAGTGGAAGAAATTTTATTTGTCATTTCTAGTCATAACTACCACGCTACCATCTTAATGTTTTGACCTACTATCCTATGTTGTCTCTATAAAAACAAGGGTTTGCCCAGGCGCAATTGAACGCCAGGAACTTTCTCCACCTAACTGAAGTAAGATCCGTCCGTCAAACGTGAAGGAAAAGTGGATGATCTTGAAAAACCACTAGATCTGCTCACCGGAGGGAGCGTTCACCGTCCGCCGTCTAGACAGGGGGCTGAGGTTGCGGCTCGCAACCGAGAGACACACGGACTCTCGCGAGAGGAGACTAGGAGATGAAGGATGACCACCGAGAAGCGTAGCGGCCGGCTCCGCTCGCGCGCAGCCTAGGGAGGCTATGGCCAGCGATCCGCGAGGGCGAACGAAGTCGGGAGAGTATGAGATCGGAAGGGGTGGAGCTCTCTATCCGGAAGGCAAGTAATCGGAAAACAGCCAACTTTCAAAATAGCTCCAACTATTTAAGAGTATTTTCAAAATGCCCTTACGTTTCATATACTAAAACCCTTATAAAATTTTATTGTATTATTAAAATTCCATATCCAAAATTATATATACACACAAACATATGCAGTTTTAACGTACAAGAATACCAAATAGGCTTTCCTACGACTTGACCTCGAAGGAAGACCTAACCGGCATATTTGTTTGTTGATTTATCATTAAAAGAGGTCTCACCTCTTATAAAATCATATAATTGTCCTCCATAAAATAGCAACTTATTCTCATTATTATTTCTCTAATATTTTTTTCTCAGCTAAATTGATAACGAACCCGCAAAAATCACACACAGTAAAATTGCATCTCCTTGGTTAACCAACATGGTTTCAGCATTTCAACATTTCAAAATCCACTAAGCTCAATTAATTTGATCTTCCACACGGGACGAGAAAGAAAAAGCACACATTCCACATTCGCCCAAAAATCAAATGACATTAAACAAAACTCAGATGTGGTGAGGAGAAAGAACTGCACCGTCGATGCAACCGGAGAATTGGACAAGAAAATCATTAATCTGATCCTTGTAACATATCCAGCATCCCGAACCCTCCGACGACACCGAACAAAAAGAAATCCAGCGAAGATCGTCCCCTTCAGAGTGGCGTCCCCGCCGAGGTTCCCCTCGCCGTCCTCCGTGAGGTCCCCATCGTCCCTTCCCTTGCCGTTTTCGAAAGTGAGGTTATGGGGCACGTCACTGGCCTTGCGGAGGGTGGCCTTCTTGGCTCCTTGAGGAAGGAGAAAAGGGCGGAATGCGGCGATGCGGCGCGGAGTGGGAGAGGGAGAGAAGGCAAGGCAGTGCATGGTTTAGATGTAAGAACTTTTCTTTTATATATTTTTTTTCTATGTAAAGGGAAGTTCGATGTTTATTTTATGCGAAAAATTTATAAAGAGAAGGATTAGGGGTAATAAATCGATTAATAATCCAATGAATTAAATCGTTTAAATTAAAATTAAATAATTTATTTTTTTTATTTAATTAACTGATCAAATTTTTATATAAAAATCAACAATCCGAATGATAAAAATATCAGTTAAATCGATTAAAAATTAAAATTATCAAACTTTTAATTAAATCGAGATCAGGAAGAAGAGTTATAAATTATAAAATTAGGTATTTTAACCTCACCATTCCGATTCCAATTCTGATTAAATAAAATTTTAAATTTATGGATTTAATTGAATTTTAAATTTTAAAATAAATGCCCAATCGATTCCACTGAAATAACTAATGTTTTAAGAAAAGTTTAAATTTCTGAATTATCTGAAATATAATTTGTAAAATATCTCATAAGAATTAATAAATACGAAATGACTGACATTATTTAAACCCTAATTCTCCCTCTCTCCCGCCAATCCTTGATCTATAGATCACTGTTATCTTCGCCTTCATAGGAGAATGTTCAGCTGTAGCTGCCGCCTCTACAACTGCCGCTGTCAAGATTCAATATCACTGCGATAAAAATTGTATGTCAACGGAATATATAATTTATTCCGGATTGCAGGACATAATTTTTTTTATGACACCTCCTGAACTATGAATTTGAAGAAGGATTTGTAATTTTTTTAAAATAAAAAATTCTTATTTTTTTTATACAAAACATTTGATGTTAGTGACACTATCCATTTTATAATTTTTTTTCCATAGTTCAATTTGGTAACATTAACTAATCTTTATTGATCTGTATTGTTTATCCATGCTACATGTTGCAGTTCGGAATTAAGTGATTACTATTTTCTGTTAGCTGGGAGTCCTATAGTTTCTTTTATTATTATTATTTTTACTTTTACGACAAATAAGTATTATATTATTAAGAATAAGATATTGTTTTTTGTATTATTTTTTTATTGCAAAGAAAAGAAATTAATTTTTTTTCCTAATCGAACCGACCATACTTTTATAAAAAAAATAATAAATGGAACTGATAAAATATAAGTTAAATGGGTAAAAAAAAATTACAAATAACAAACTTTCAACTAAATTAAAACTTACAAGGGTAATCCTAGGGGTGTAATTGAGTCGAGCTGAGTCGAATTCTTGGATGTTTGAGTTTGATTCGTTTATAATCGAGCCGAGCTCGAGTTTTATTTAACGAATATATTCATGGCTCACGAACTTATTCGAGCTTTTATCGAATCTAAACGAACTTAATAAATATAAATTATAAATTTAAATATTCATTAAAAATTAAATTATATATTTTTAAAAAATTATAATATTCTTGTTAAAATTTATAATTTTATTCTAATAAATAAATTTAATATATTTATCTATGTTTTTCATAAGTAGAGTGTAAATTTATAAATTCAATATCAAAACTATTAATTTTTTTATTTAAAAATTGATTCATGAGCTTAACGAACATGTTCACGAGCTAACGAGTCGAATATTGTGAAGCTTGAGCTTGATTTATTTATCTTAACGAGTCTAATTAAACGAGCTCAAACAAATTTTTATCAAATCAAAATTCGAATAGTTCATGAGCGACTTGACTCATTTACACCCCTAGGTAATCCTGAATTAAGAAATTAATTAAAATGAAGTTAAATTTAATAAACAGGATGTTTTGGGTGAGAGCTTGGTTAATAATAGAACTGACTAAACTGTTTAAATCAAAATTGAACAATTCAAAAAAAAATTATTTAATTGAAATTATCAAATTTTTATATAAAAAGTATATCAACTAAAACGACAAAAATATAGATTAAATAGGTTGAACATTGAAATAACTGAACTTTTAATTAAATCGGGACTAAATAAGAGTCATAAAAAAATCGTGATTAAACCAATTTGACTAAAATAACTAATGTTTTAAAATAATTGAATTTTGAATTAACTGAACTAATATTTTTGCAATAGAGCTTGCAAAAATTAAGAAATGTAAAATTAATTGACCTGATTTTAAACTCCCAACACTCCCTCTTTCCAACCCTCTACGTATAGCCGATATCTTCTCCTCCATTGGAGAATGTTCGCGATCACAACTGCAGCTGCCGTGGGTTATCGGAGAAAAGGATAAGTAAAAGGGTGAGCAAATTATTTAAAGATCATTAAAAAAAATATTTTAATTAAATTCATTTGTTTATAAATTTTTTAAAATGGTTAAATAAAATAATTTTTTTTATTAAATGATATAAAAAATTACTTAATTTTTTTTATTAAAAACTTTAATATTTTTTACTTTTAAAAAGTTAATTTTTTAATAATTGAATTAATTATTTTTTATTAATTTGATTTATTAAATTTTAATAATAAAAAACTATAAGTAAAGATAATAGAGTGATTTATTGACATGACTATATTTGATACTATTATATTTTTAACTCTTATTTGATACATTTATTAAATTCAAGAAGGATAATTAATTTAATTTATAAATTTTAAAACAAATCAAATATTTGTTTATTAGATTAGTTTGGTAAAAAAATTATTTATATTTATTTATTATATAAAAAGTAGATTAAAATGAATAATATTAAATAATTTATTAGACTAGATTAATGAATCATATTCTTCTATAAATTTTTTTAAAAATAAAAGGGACCTCAAGAAGAAGACGGGTCGCCTGAACTCTTCAGTCTTTTCAGCTCCTCCTCCACCATTGCTAAGTGGTTGGCAACAGCAATTTCTTCCACCCATCTCTGATATACAAAGGCATGTTAAAAGGCCGACCGGGAAGGCTACATAAAAGGGCAGAAATGAACCTTACCCCTATGGACTGCTGCATATGACTGTCAGCCAGCTTGTCGAGCGGTATCATGGCTACACGGGCCCGGGCGTCCGCCCACATCTCAGCGAGAGACCCCTTGATGGTGATCATATGTTCGGGAGCTGTCGGTCAATCGAACTCGGCCATAAATGCCTCAGTAGGGAGGTGCAAGGTGGCCCTAATAGTGCGGCATCGGCCCGAAGTCGTATGAGCGGACGCAGAGGGATCGGAAGCCGGGCTGGACATTGTGGACAAAATGCTCGAGCGGCGAACTCGGCGGGGTACAGGAGGAAAAGAGCTGACCGGTACCGCTTCGATGGGGGCCGCGGGTGCATCCAGTTGAGAGGGGGTCTGGTCGGAGGAGAGCGCCTCGACCGATGGCTCTTTACCGCGTTAAGATGCGGTGCACGTCCGGTCGGACGCTTGCACTGCGGAAGTTGCCGAGCGTAGAGGCTTCTCAACACGCCGTCTTTTCCTGTCAAGAGGGAGCTCATCCTCCGGTTCGGAGTCTTCCTCCCGAACGGTCGTTTCCTTGCTAGGAGTTGCACCGCCAGCCGCATCCGCAGGCAAAGCCTGAGCGGCCGACTCCCCTACATTCGCTTCCCTCTCCTCCTAGTGAGAGCCGACCGGAGCAATGCCCAACTGCTCCATTTCCTTGGTCGCTGCCGCCTCGTGCGCAGCCGCTTTCTTCTTCAAAATCCCGAACAGCACAGACTCAATTACGATGTTCGCTGCAAGAAAAGAAGAAGGAAATCAGTTAGAACTCAAGACAAATGTACAAGTGAAGTTCTTACCAAAGCTGCTCGGGAGCGGGGTCCGGCTTAGACTCAAACCGAATATATACATCACTCCTTCAGGTAGGAGCTTGTTGATGTCGAGCTTCAAATCGGCCAGCAGATTCGCTGCTTGAAGATAGTCCAGTCGGGTCTTAAACTTCTTCAGCTCGGGAGAGGTGGGCGGTCCGACCTGCCACTTGGTCCGGAAAGGAAATCGACCGGGGATACGAAGAAAAAAGTAGTTCTCTTTCCAATGTTTGTTAGAAGAGGGCAGTTTATCAAAAAAGACCAAGCCGGGCCGAACTTGAAACAAATAAGTGCCCAGCTCGGATTGCTTGGGATAGTAAAAATAATAGAAGACTTCCGGGCGGAGGGGAATGTTGTGTATCTTAAATAAGACCACAACTCCGCACAGAAGGCGAAAGGTGTTGGGAACCAATTGGGCGAGCGGAATGCCAAAGAAGTTACAAATTTCGACAATGAAGGGGTGGAGAGGGAACCGCAGACCGGCTATAAATTGGTCGTGGAAGAAACAAATAGCGCCGCGCGGCAGTTTGTGCAGCCAAGCGGAAGGTGAGGGTAAAATCAGTTCAAAATCAGAGGGGATATCGAAAGCGTTCATCGGGCTCTCGACATCGCACCGATCGAACCGCGACTCCATGGTGGTATACCATGGGCCGAGAGCGGGGTCCGCGGGCTGAGAGGAACTTGCCATCGCCGGAACAACAGTGGAGATGGCGAAAATTGAGAGAAAATACAAAGGCTTGAGGGAGATGAAATGAACAGTAACCAAAAGACGAGAACTCGGCAAAGACCGCAAAGAAAACACAGAAAGAAAGAGGGAAAGACAAAGAACCTTACAGAGAAGATGATGTTAGGATGTATACTAAAAGTCTAGCTTTTGGTATAAACATTTATCTAGAAATAAGAATCACATTGGTCAAATGTCTACATTTATGATAAATGTAGTTGTTCAATTAATTTATATTGTAGATAACATGGTGTGTGGTGTCACACACAGAGGATCATGTTATCAGTACCTTATAAATTATAAACAGTAGCTCACGATCAAGATGTAAAGGAACAAATCATTGGAAGGTCGTAGTGTAATTAGATATTAGTTTATCTTAACTATATAATTACACTAGTACACTTAAAGTGTATTGAGTAGGACCATTAGAAGTCGTTTCTTTTATACTGACTTTATAAAGGAACAAACACCTCAGTTATTATGGAAGTGTGTGCTCTTAATCCTAATATAATAACAAGCACATATATTTGATATTTATTTCTTTAATTTATCAATGGGTAAGATTTAGTTCGATAAATCAATAAGCCCGATAAGTTGGGAAATGATATCACTTATAGTGTGTGTTGTTGATTATAGAAGGATATTGTGTCCTAGTAATCTAGGTTGAGAATGTCCCCAAGAGGAGCTCATAAGGATTGTCATGTTAAACCCTGCAAGTGGACTTAGTCCGACATGACGATAAGGTTGAGTGGTACTACTCTTGGACTAAGATATTAATTAAATGAGTTGTCAGTAACTCACTTAATTAGTGGACATTCGACATCTTAAACACAGAGAGACTAACACACTCATAATAAGAAGGAGCCCAAAATATAATTTGGGATTGGTGCGGTAGTTCAATAATAGTTCTCTAGTGGAATGAATTATTATTGATAAAATTAAGTTGTGTGTTCGGGGCGAACACGGGATGCTTAATTTTATCGGGAGACAAAAACCAATTCCTCCTCTCGGTCCCTATCGTAGCCTCTTAATTATAGAGTACTATACCCACATTCCTACCCATCCTATACGGGCTGGCCAAGCTAGCTTGGAGACCAAGCTAGGGCCGGCCATGGCTTGGTTCATGGGTGAATTCATGTGGCCGGCCCTAGCTTGAACTCAAGCTTAGGTGGCCGACCCTATTAAGATAAAAAGAAATTTTAATTTTAAAATTTTTTTTATGTGGATAACATGATTTAAAAGAGAGTTTAAAAATTTAAATATTTTCTTTTATAAGATTCTACAAAAGATTAAGAGAAGAGCTAAATCTCTTTCCTTATTTGTAGATTAAAAGGTTGATTTTAATTTTGGTAAAAACATTCCTTTAATCATGTTCATGAAGAAAGTTTAAAAATTAAAAATTAAAAATTATCTTTTATTAGTTTCAGATTAAGAAAAGATTTAATATCTTTCCTTATTTGTAGATTGAAAGGAGATTTTAATTTTTAGAGATAACTTTTCTTTTTTGAAATTATCCACATATTTAAAAGAAAGATTTTAATTTATAAAATTTTATTTTTATTAATCAATCATGAAGGGATAAAAATTATTGGATAAATTTTTATAAATTTCTGAAAACAAATTAGGAAGTTTTAATTATTGATTTAATTAAAACTTTCCTTGTTTTGGGGAGAAAGTGGTCGGCCAAATAAGTTGGAAAAAGAAATTTGATTTTTAATTAATTAATTTTTCTTTTTCATGGCAAAGGAATTAAGGAAGTTTTTATTTAAATTTCCTTATTTGTCAAGGCCAAGGATTATAAAAGAGAAGGTAGAGGTGCCTTCAAAAATACTCAACAACCTCTATTCTTTTTCTCCCTCTTTTCCTTGGTGGTGTGGCCGGCCCTTTCTTCTTCTCTTTATGGCCGAACCTCTTCATGCTCTTGGAGTTTTAATTGGTGGCCGGATTCTAGCTTGGAGAAGAAGGAGAGAAAGTTTGCATCCCTTGGAGCTTGGTTGGTGGAAAAAGTTCTTCATCCTTAGGAGGTTTTGTGCTTGGCCGAAACTTGAAGGAAGAAGAAGAAGGTGCTAGGTGGTTCTCGTCTCGGAAGATCGTTGCCCACACAACGTCCGAGATTAGAAGAGGAATACGGTAGAAGATCAAGAGGTCATTATCCACAAAGAAAGGTATAACTAATAATTATTTTCCGCATCATGTTAGTTTTGTTTCTTTGTAAAAATACCAAATACAAGAGGCATGCGATTCTAGTTTTTCGAATTAGTTTTCGAAGTTGTGTTCTTTTATTTTTTTCTTTTCCTTGTGATTTGATTGTTCTTAGCGGTTGACCTAGGGTTACTATGGGAAGGTTAAATATTTAATTTCCTTAAAAGGCTTTGTCTAGTCGGTGGTGGTTGCTCCCATATCCAAGAAGGCCAAGTGCCTCGTCATGCAGTACTGGAAGCCGATTTTGGAAATAGATATTTAATTGTTTTCGTGACCTAGGTGATTTGGATCGAACGTGTTAAGTTCTGCAGGAGATCCAAGTCTAAACCTAAAAGAACAAATAAATTAAACTTAGGATCAAACGTGTTAAGTTCCGCAGGCGATCCAAGTTTAATTTAAAAGAACACATGGTAGCTAGGAAAATGTTCATACCTTTGTACAAAATTTTTGTACAGTGGAACCGTTAGGCTTTCCGAGTAGCAACCAACAATTGGTATCAGAGCTAGGGTTTTACCTCTGTGTATTTGGTATTAGTTTAATTATGCATATGTTATACATAATTTAGGCAGGATAATAGTAGAATGTGCTAACTTTGTGGATGCAGGATCCAACTATTATGGCTTATGGATATTGTGTGTGTGATTGGACCCTTGGGCATATCAAGGGCATTTTATTGTGTGTACATGATTGTATTATAAAATACAGCAGGAGCTGTATTTAGTTTTATTAGGATTTTATTTTTGATCTAGATACATGTATATTCCTTCAAGGAATATAGGATCGAAAAATGTAAAATTCTATTTATGTCGCGGATCGAATCTTGAAAGGCGTGGAACCTTTTGAGGACCAGAGGCACAGCGGAACAAGGAGCAAGATGGATGCGACAACTAGACCCAGTGGTGGTGGCCAAAAATGGCAGCAGCTAGGGATGGCAACACACGGAGGACAACAATAGTTAAAAGTCATAATAGTTGAAAATTAGTTTTTCTATTTATTGCTTTTATTCTGTGCTGTGTGTGCTTGTTAGTATGCATGTTAAATAGGCTAGCATAGTCAAAATTCCTCACTTTAAATAACTAAGTGGGAGAGGGATTTTAAATAAATTCCACGGTCTCTATTACTGGTTTGTAAGTGATGCAAACAAACTTGCGCGTTGGCTCTGAGTGCCTTCCTCCATATCAGATGAGTTTGTTTATGGATCACTAGATCAAACTTCCATTTTGGATGACTATAGGAAATTAATTAAGAGCGTGTGATCTTCCCCATCGGAAGGGGCACAATCTTATTAATGGACTTAGTGTCAAGTAATGGTATATACTTAGGCACGTCTAATAGTATCCTCCCCATCGGAGTCACTGCTATTATTTGTGTGACCGAAGAAAACCAACTATTAATTTGTCAAATAAATAGGTTGACAAGATAATAAAATTAAAAACCCCTCTTACAAATGTTTGATTTTGTATACGTCCACACTATTGTGACATATAAAATTCACGGTGTTTGAGGTAATTTTATTTGTCATAAAGATTTATTGATAAGATAATTAATGGGTAAAACCCTCCTCTTACAAATGTTCAATTTTGTATACGTCCACACTATCGTGGCATGCAAAATTCACGGTGTTTGAGGTGTTGGTGAATTTAAATAATATTGTTTGAGGAATCAATGTTATTTTAAATTCAAAAGTTTTGACCAAATATTTGATCAAAGACAGATCAACTATTAATTTTATTCGTCATAAAGTAAAGTTGACGAGATAATAAAATTAATGGATAAAATCTTCTCTTTGATTTTGTATACGTCCACACTATCGTGGCATACAAAATTCATGGGGATTTTAAGGAGTTGATCTTGACCAAATATTTTTGTGACTATTAGGATTTAAAATGTTTGTCAATCCCTTAGTTGTTATACTATAGAAAAGACTTAGTAGTCCCAATTGTAATGATTGGAAATAGGATTTGGACATTAAGGTAGGTTGTCTTCTTAGAACTAAGAACAATATAGGTGTATTTAATTCATTAATTGAAACATGCCTAGTGGTGTTATCTACCAAAACCTGGAGTGTAGATACAAATGTCATTAATCATGTCTGCAATTCATTGCAGGGTTCCAAGAAACCCGACAACTAAATGAAAATAAAAACACCGTCCACATAGGCACTGCTGTAAAAGTGGCAGCTGTTGCAGTAGGAGATGTTTATCCTTTGATAAGAATAAAACATAGATTTTTGAGTAATTGTCTTTACGTACCAAGTTTAGAAAGAACTAGTTTTCAGTTTCTAAACTATTCAAAGAACTTGATATTCTACCTCTTTTAATAAAGTTGTTATCAAGAAAAAGAGTGAAGTTATCTGTTCTGGTACGTTGGTTGACAATTTATAAATCCAATAACTCTCACGATGCAACAAATGGAAATTAGTAACACATCTTCTAACTTTAAGAGAAAGCAACCTTCAGAAATGAACCAATTATATCTTTGGCATCTAAGGCTAGGTTATATTAACTTGAGTAGGATTCATTGGTAGCTGATGAACTTTTGGGTTTATTGGTAGTGGAAATCTTTCCAACCTGCGAGTCTTACTTGGAAGGAAAAATAACCGAGAAGCCTTTAAGTATAAGGGGTATGGAGCCAAAGATATATTGGAATTGGTTCATTCTGATTTGTGTGATCCTATGACTATCCAGACAAGAGGTAGTATTGAATATTTCATCTATTTTATAGACAACTATTCAAGATACAAATACATTTACTTAATGTGTCACAAGACTAAGTGCTTTGATTAGTTCAAAGAGTACAAGGCTGATGCGGAGAAATGTTAAAGTAAAAATATCAAGTCACTATGGTAAGATCGTAGTGGCAAGTACCTCTTGGGAAAATTTAGGAGTCACT
The DNA here is from genome assembly GCF_018446385.1 of Zingiber officinale. Taxonomy (NCBI): domain Eukaryota; kingdom Viridiplantae; phylum Streptophyta; class Magnoliopsida; order Zingiberales; family Zingiberaceae; genus Zingiber; species Zingiber officinale. Next base: position 109,992,722 of record NC_055996.1, read on the forward strand.
TATCAAAAGTAGGGATTCAATCCCAACTAACTGCACCTGGTACACCCCAACAGAATGGTGTAGTAGAAAGAAGGTATAGGACTCTTATGGAAATAATTAGATTGATGATGAGTTATTCAGAAAATTACCAAGTTCATTTTAAGGATATACTCTGAAAAAGAAAGTGAACATAGTACCTTTCAAAGTCAGAACTCTCTACTCATATAGAATTGTTGAATAGGCGTAAGCCTATTTTGAAGCATATTTGGATTCGGGTAGTCCAGCACATATGCTGAAGAGAGACAATGATAAGTTGGATAGGAATTCACTTGTTTGTGGGTTATCCTAGAGAAATGAAAGTAGGTTTATAGTCTTAAAAATCAGAAGGTCATTGTTAGCATTAATGACTGATTTTTAGAAGAGGACTATATAATGAACCACAAGCCCATAACTAAATTTGTTCTTAATAAAAGACACGTCTAATCTAGTACCAACTGTATAAGATGAAATATCACAAGAAACTGCAACACGTATCACAATTGATACACAATTATAGACAGTGCATCATCGTAGTGGGAGGGTTGGCAAACAACCTAAAAGATTCATGTTTTGAAAAAATCTTTGGACTTGATCCCAAATGAACATGAACCTGATCCCCGGACATATGACGAAGCACTCAAGATAAAGATGAAGTATCTTTGCAAAGAGCAATGAATGAAGAATTAGAATATATGTATTCTAATAAAGTTTGGGAGCTTGAAAAATCACCAAATGGTGTAAAAGCCATTAGGTCTACAACAGAAAAGGAAGGACAGACAGGAAAGGTGTATACTTTCAAAGCAAGGCTTGTTGAAGAGGAGAAACCTTTTACCGGTAGCCAAGCTTAAAGTCTATCCGGAATCCTTTATCTATTGTTGCTCATATGGATTATGAGATTTGGCAAGTGGATGTCAAGACAGTTTTTCTTAACGGAAGTCTTGAAGAAAACATCCATATAAAGTAACCAGAAGGGTTCATTGCAAAGGACAAAGAAGCATCTTGTGTGCAAGCTCAATCAGTCTATGGACTGAAGCAAAGCTTCAAGGTCTTGGAACATCTGGTTTAATAAAGTAATCCAGACCTATGGATTTATTTGAAAATCGGATGAGTATTGTGTATATAAGAAGTGTGATGGAAACGTGGTGGTATTTCTTGTACTATACGTAGATAACATTTTTAATAGTTGGAAACAATATCAAAGTGTTGTCGGAAGTAGGGGTATGGTTGTCCAAACAATTTGATATGAAGAACTTAGGAGAATGTGCACACATTCTTGGGATCAAAGTCATAAAGGATCACAAGAAAAGAATGTTGTGCTTATCCCGAGCTTCATACAATCCTTGCTCGTTTTAAAATGTAGAACTCCAAGAAAGGTTTCTTACCTTTTGGGCTTGGAGTAGCTTTATCTAAAGAGATATCTCCGAAGACATCAAAGGAGATAGAGGACATAAAGGCAGTTCCTTATGCTTCAGCCGTGGGAAGCCTAATGTATGCAATGTTGTGTACGAGACCGAATATCTGTTTTGCCTAAGGCATAGTTAGCAGATATTGAAGTAATCCAGTACCGGGACACTAGACTGCCATAAAGCATATATTAAAGTACTTTAGAGAGACTAGAGATTATATGCTAGGTAGATAATTTGCTCCCTGTTGGTTACACGAATTCTGGTTTCCAATCAGATAAGGGACAATAGTAAGTCAACCTCGGGGTTTTTGTGTTTACTTTAGGAAGTAAAGCCATCACTATGGAGGAGTGTTAAGCATATGTGTTTTTTGGATTCCACCATAGAAGCTGAGTATATGGCAGCCTCTGAGGTAGCCATGGAAGCTATATGGCTCAGAAACTTCATGATGGACTTAGACATGATTTCTGGTTTGCCCAAAATTATTACAATTTATTGTAATAATAGTGGTGCAGTAACAAACTCGAAGAAATCATAAGTCCATAAAGCAAGTAAACACAATAGAGCACAAGTACTACCCAATACGAGAAATTGTATAACGAGGAGAAGTTGTTGCCGCTTAGATTGCATCAAGTGATAACCTGAAAGATCCTTTCACTAAGTCCCTTAAGGCAAGAGCTTTTGATGGACATGTTGAAGGGTTGGGAATCAGATGTATGGCAGCAGATATGGCAGCTTAGTCTTTTAGTATAAGTGGGAGATTGTTAGGATGTATACTAAAAGCCTAGCTTTTGGTATAAACATTTATCTAGAAATAAGAATCACATTGGTCAAATGTCTACATTTATGATAAATGTAGTTGTTCAATTAATTTATATTGTAGATAACATGGTGTGTGGTGTCACACACAGAGGATCATGTTATCAGTACCTTATAAATTATAAACAGTAGCTCACGACCAAGATGGAAAGGAACAAACCATTGGAAGGTCGTAGTGTAATTAGATATTAGTTTATCTTAACTATATAATTACACTAGTACACTTAAAGTGTATTGAGTAGGACCATTAGAGGTCGTTTCTTTTATACTGACTTTATAAAGGAACAAACACCTCAGTTATTATGGAAGTGTGTGCTCTTAATCCTAATATAATAACAAGCACATATATTTGATATTTATTTCTTTAATTTATCAATGGGTGAGATTTAGTTCGATAAATCAATAAGTCCGATAAGTTGGGAAATGATATCACTTATAGTGTGTGTTGTTGATTATAGAAGGAAACTGTGTCCTAGTAATCTAGGTTGAGAATGTCCCCAAGAGGAGCTCATAAGGATTGTCATGTTAAACCTTGTAGGTGGACTTAGTCCGACATGACGATGAGGTTGAGTGGTACTACTCTTGGACTAAGATATTAATTAAATAAGTTATCAGTAACTCACTTAATTAGTGGACATTCGACATCTTAAACACAGGGAGACTAACACACTTATAATAAGAAGGAGCCCAAAATGTAATTTGGGATTGATGCGGTAGTTCAATAATCGTTCTCTAGTGGAATGAATTATTATTGATAAAATTAAGTTGTGTGTTCGGGGCGAACACGGGATGCTTAATTTTATTGGGAGACCAAAACTAATTCCTCCGCTCGGTCCCTATCATAGCCTCTTAATTATAGAGTACTATACCCACCTATACCCACCTTCCTACCCATCCTATAGGGGCCGACCAAGCTAGCTTGGAGACCAAGCTAGGGCCGGCCATGGCTTGGTTCATGGGTGAATTCATTGTTGGTGCAACCTTAGGTCAAGGTTGACCTGGTTGACCCGACTCGAGGTGACTTGACTCGAGTTGTATTTTGATGTTTGACTTGGGAAGATTGTCGGTGCAACCTTAGGTCAAGGTTGACCTAGTTGAGTTGCATGTTGATGTTTGACACTCGTGAGAGAGTTCTATTCTTGATGTGAGACAAGAATAGATGGTTGGGAGATTATTGGTGCAACCCTAGGTCAAGGTTGACCTGGTTGACCTGAAAAGTCCAAGTATGGAGACTTGGCACTGGAAAAGTCCAAGCAGAGAGCTTGGCACGCGAAAAGTCCAAGTATGGAGATTTGGCACTGGAAAAGTCCAAGCAGGGAGCTTGGCACGCGAAAAATCCAAGTATGGAGACTTGGCTGGCACGGGAAAAGTCCAAGAGGTTGCTACTCGGAAAGCCTAGAGGTTCCACTGTACAAAAATTTTGTACAAAGGTCTGAACCTTTTCCTAGCTACCATGTGTTCTTTTTAAATTAAATTTTGGATCGCCTGCGGAACTTAACACGTTTGATCCAAAACTTAATCTATTTGTTCTTTTAGGTTTTGACTTGGATCTCCTGCGGAACTTAACACGTTCGACCCAAATCACCTTAAGTTATTAATTCCATTAAATATTAATTTCCATAATTGGTTCCCAGTACTGACGTGGCGAGGCACATGGCCTTCTTGGATATGGGAGCAACCACCACCGACTAGACAAAACCTTTTATAGAAATCTAATATTTAATTTCCTAAAATAACTTTAGGTTAACCGAAAAGAACAATCAAATCACAAGGAAAAATAAAACAAAAGAACACAACTTCGAAAACATATTCGAAATACTAGAATCGTAAGCCTCTTGTATTTGGTATTATTTCCAAAATAACTAGTATGATGCGGAAGAAAAATACTAGTTATACCTTTTAGAAAGACCTCTTGATCTTCTACCGTATTCCTCTTCTAACCTCGGACGTTGTGTAAGCAACGATCTTCCGAGATGAGAATCCACCAAAGCACCTTCTTCTCCTTTCTTCAAGTTTCGGCCAAGCACAAAGCTTCCAAAAGATGAAGATCTTTTTCCACCAACCAAGCTCCAAGGGATACAAGCTTTCTCTCCTTCTTCTTCTTCTTCTCCAAGTAGTATCCGGCCACCACAAGAGCTCCAAGCAAATATAAAAGGTTCGGCCACCTCCAAGAGGAAGAGAGGAAGAGAAGTTGGCCGGCCACAACACCACGGACAACAGGGAGAGAAATACTAGAGGACGTGAACCATGAAGCCTTCTCTAACCCCACTTTTATAATCCTTGGTCTTGGCAAATAAGGAAATTTAATTAAAACTTCCTTAATTCTTTTGCCATGAAAAGGAAAAATTTATTTAATTAAAAATAATTTTCCTTTTCTCAATTTACATGGTTGGCCACACCAAAGTTACAAACAAGGAGAGTTTTAATTAATTAAAACTTCCTAATTTGTCTCCAGAAATTTATAAAATTTCTCCAATAATTTAATCCCTTCATGATTGGTTTATAAAAGGGAATTTAATAAATTAAAATCTTTCTTTTAAACATGTGGATAAAAAGAAAGTTATCTCTAAAAATTAAAATCTCTTTTAATCTACAAATAAGGAAAGATATCAAATCTTTTCTCAATCTTTTGTAGAAACTAATAAAAGAGAATTATTAATTTTTAAACTTTTCTTTTAAATCATGAACATGGTTAAAAAGGAAAGTTTTCTTAAAATTTAAAATCCTCCTTTAATCAACAAATAAGGAAAGATTTCAAATTTTAAACTCTCTTTTAAACATGTAGATGATTTACAAATAAGGAAAGTTTTTACCAAAAATTAAAATCATCCTTTTAAACTACAAATAAGGAAAGAGATTAATCTCTTCTCTTAATCTTTTGTAGAAAACTATAAAAGAAATTTTTTTTAAACTCTCTTTTTAAAACCTTGATATCCACATAAGAAATAATTTTAATAAAAATCTCTTTTAATATTCTAGTGGCCGGCCACCTAAGCTTGGGACCCAAGCTTTGGCCGGCCACCTACATGGCTCATCCACTTGGTCTTGGCCGACCCTAGCTTGGGTTCCAAGCTAGCTTGGTCGGCCCCATTAGATGGGTAAGAAGGTGGGTATGCGGTGGGTATAAATCTCTATATACTAGAGGCTACGATAGGGACCGAGAGGAGGAATTGGTTTTGGTCTCCCGATGAAATTAAGCATCCCGTGTTCGCCCCGAACACACAACTTAATTTCATCAATAATAATTCATTCCACTAAAGAACTATTATTGAACTACCGCACCAATCCCAAATTACATTTTGGGCTCCTTCTTATTATGAGTGTGTTAGTCTCCCTGTGTTTAAGATAACAAATGTCCACTAATTAAGTAAGCTACTGACAACTCACTTAATTAATATCTAGCTCCAAGAGTAGTACCACTCAACTTCATCGTCATGTTGGACTAAGTCCACCTGCAGGGTTTAACATGACAATCCTTATGAGCTCCTCTTGGGGACATTCTCAACCTAGATCACTAGGACACAGTTTCCTTCTATAATCAACAACACACACTATAAGTGATATCATTTCCCAACTTATCAGGCTTATTGATTCATCGAACTAAATCTCACCCATTGATAAATTAAAGAAATAAATATCAAATATATGTGCTTGTTATTATATTAGGATTAAGAGCACACACTTCCATAATAACTGAGGTCTTTGTTTCTTTATAAAGTCAGTATAAAAGAAACGACCTCTAATGGTCCTACTCAATACACTCTAAGTGTACTAGTGTAATTATATAGTTAAGATAAACTAATACCTAATTACACTACGACCTTCCAATGGTTTGTTCCTTTCCATTATGGTCGTGAGCTACTGTTTATAATTTATAAGGTACTGATAACATGATCCTCTGTGTGTGACACCACACACCATGTTATCTACAATATAAATTAATTGAACAACTACATTTATCATAAATGTAGATATTTGACCAATGTGATTCTTATTTCTAGATAAATGTTTATACCAAAAGCTAGGCTTTTAGTATACACTCTAACACCTTAGGTCAAGGTTGACCTAGTTGAGTTGCATGTTGATGTTTGACACTCGTGAGAGAGTTCTATTCTTGATGTGAGACAAGAATAGATGGTTGGGAGATTATTGGTGCAACCCTAGGTCAAGGTTGACCTGGTTGACCTGAAAAGTCCAAGTATGGAGACTTGGCACTGGAAAAGTCCAAGCAGAGAGCTTGGCACGCGAAAAGTCCAAGTATGGAGACTTGGCACTGGAAAAGTCCAAGCAGGGAGCTTGGCACGCGAAAAGTCCAAGTATGGAGACTTGGCTGGCACGGGAAAAGTCCAAGCAGGGAGCTTGGCACGAGGGAAAGTCCTAACTGGAATGTTAGGCAGTTGGAAAGTCCTGGAAAGTCCTAACTGGGATGTTAGACAATTTCTTAAAACCAAATTTTTATTTCTACTAAAAGATAAGTAGACGTCTCCTACTGCAACAGCTGCCACCTTAGTAGCATTGCCCATGTAGACGGTAATCTCCCCTTCAGATAGTCGTCGGGTTTCCTGGAACCCCTGCAAGGAATTACAGACATGATCAATGGCTCCCGTATCTACACACCAGGTGCTGGTAGATAACACCGCTAAACATGTTTCAACAACTAGAGCATGAGATATACCTTTGTTTTGGTTCTTACGAGGACAGTCCGCCTTCCAATGCCCTGACTGTTTGCAGATGAAGCACTTGCCCTTCGGCTTCTTCACTCCAGCTTTAAATCCTGTACTCTGAGATTTATTCACTTTCTTTGCTGAACCAGCTTGTTTCTTCTTCTTCTTTCCTCTCGGTTTAGAAGTAGAACCATTTTCAGCATAGTGAATTTGAGAATTGTGACGAAATAATCCTTCTGCCGCTTGAAGTTCTGTCAGTAGTTCCCCTAATGAATAAATCCTCTTATTCATATTATAGTTCAGGCGGAACTGCTCAAAACTTCTAGGTAGCGTTTGGAGGATCATATCGATCTGGGTTTCCCCATCAATTTCTCCTCCAAGGATTTGTATCTCATTCAGATAAGCCATCATCTTTAGGATATGATCCCTTACAGGAGTACCCTCTTGCATGGTGGCTGTCATTATCTTTCTCATAGCTTCTTGTCTAGAAGCCCTATCCTGATGACCAAAGAGTTCCTTGAGATTGTTCATAATATCATAAGCTGTTGGTAAATCTTTATGCTGATGTTGCAATACATTTGACATTGAAGCCAAAATGTAACACCGCGCCATCTCATCTGCCTTTACCCATCTCTTATGATATTCAATCTCCTCTTGGGTTGATTCACCAGTGGGTGCATCAGGACAAGGTTCAGTCAGTACAAATTTATAGCTTTCAGCAGTCAGAACAATATCCAGGTTTCTTTTCCAATCTATGTAATTTGGTCCAGTAAGTCTATTTTGTTGAAGTATGATGGACAGTGGGTTGAAAGTCATCCTAAGAATCACAAATAACTTTTGGTCAGAACTCTAAATTTAGAATAATATTGATTCCTCAAACAATACTATTTTAAATTAACCAACACCTCATAACACCGTGAATTTTGTATGCCACGTTAGTGTGGACGTATACAATTTCAACATTTGTAAAAGGAGGGTTTTATCCCATTAATTTTATTATCTTGTCAACCTAATTTTTGACAAATAAAATTAATAGTTGGTATTATTTGGTCACACAAATAATAATAGTGACTCCGTTGGGGAGGATACTATTAGATGTGTCTAAGTGTATACCATTATTTGACACTAAGTCCATTAATAAGATTATGCCCCTTCCGTTGGGGAAGATCACACGCTCTTAATTAATTTCCTATAGTCATCCAAAAATGGAAGTCTGTTCTAGTGATCCACAAACAAGCTCATCCGTTATGGAGGAAGGCACTCAGAGCCAACGCGCAAGCTTGTTTGCATCTCTTACAAACCAGTAATGGAGACCATGGGATTTATTTAAAAATCCCTCTCCCACTTAGTTATTTATAAATGAGGAATTTTAACTATGCTAGCCTACTAAACTTGTAAACTAACATGCACACACAGCACAATATAAAAGCAATAAATAGAAAATTTAATTTTCAACTATTATGGCTTTTATCTCTAATTGTCCTCCGTGTGTTGTCATCCCAAGCTGCTGCCATATTTGGCCACCGCCTTCGGGTCTAGCTGTCGCATCCATCTTGCTCCTAGTTCCGCTGTGCCTCTGGTCCTTACAAGGTTCCACGCTTTGCAAGATTCGATCCGCGACATAAATAGAATTTTACATTTTTGATCCTATATTCCATAAAAGGAATGTACATGTATCTAGATCAAAAATAAAATCCTAATAAAACTAAATACAGCTCCTGCTGTATTTTAATACAATCATGCACACACATATAAATTGCCCTTGACATGTCCAAGGGTCCAATCACACACATAATTAACTAAAAGCCATAATAGTTGGATCCTGCATCCACAAAGTTAGCACATCCTACTATTACCCTGCCTAAATTATGTATGACATATGCATAATTAAACTAAATACCAAATACACAGAGGCAAAACCCTAGCTCTGATACCAATTGTTGGTTGCTACTCGGAAAACCTATAGGTTCCACTGTACAAAAATTTTGTACAAAGGTCTGAACCTTTTCCTAGCTACCATGTGTTCTTTTAAATTAAATTTTGGATCGCCTGCGGAACTTAACACGTTTGATCCAAAACTTAATCTATTTGTTCTTTTAGGTTTTGACTTGGATCTCCTGCGGAACTTAACACGTTCGACCCAAGTCTCCTTAAGTTATTAATTCCATTAAATATTAATTTCCATAAAAGGTTCCCAATCTCGACGTGGCGAGGCACATGGCCTTCTTGGATATGGGAGCAACCACCACCGACTAGACAAAACCTTTAATAGAAAGCTAATATTTAATTTCCTAAAATAACTTTAGGTTAACCAAAGAGAACAATCAAATCACAAGGAAAAGAAAGAAACAAAAGAACACAACTTCGAAAAACATATTCGAAATTCTAGAACGTAAGCCTCTTGTATTTGGTATTATTTCCATAAATAACTAGCATGATGCGGAAAAGGAAAAACTACTAGTTATACCTTCTAGAAAGACCTCTTGATCTTCTACCGTATTCCTCTTCTAACCTCGGACGTTGTGTGGGCAATGATCTTCCAAGATGAGAAACCACCAACCACCTTCTTCTCCTCCAAGCAAGGTTCGGCCACAAAGGAAAAACTTCACCAAGGAGAAAAACCAAAATACTAACCAAGCTCCAAGAGATGCTAGCTTCCTCTCCTTCTTCTTCTTCTTCTCCTAGTAGTATCCGGCCACCACAAGAGCTCCAAGGGAGAGGGAGAGGTTCGGCCACCACAAGAGGAAGAGAAGGAGATGATGGCCGGCCACACCAAGGAACAAAAGAGGGAGAGAAATAATAGATGTTGTCTCTCTTGAAGGCACCCTCACCCCTTCTTTTATATTCCTTGGCCTAGGAAAATTAGGAAATTTAATTACAATAAAATTTCCTTAATTTTCCTTGACATGAATTAATTGAGAAAAATAAAACAAAATTTCCCAATTAACTTGAGATGGCCGGCCACATCATTGGAAAACAAAAGAGGACAAGTTTTAATCAACAATTAAAACTTCCTAATTTGTTTCCGGAAATTTTAAAAAATAAAATTTCTCTTTAAAATCTCTTCATGGTTGATAAAAGGAAATTTCTATAATTTTAATTTTATCAACATGTGAATAATTTTTAAAGAAAAAATAAAACATCTCTCCAATCTACAAATAAGGAAAGAGATCTAATCTCTTTCTTTAATCTTTTGTAGATCTTTTACAAGAGAGATATTTTAATTTTAATTCTCTTTAAAATATATCTTCCACATAATAATAAAAATTAAAATTAAATTTCTTTTTAATTTTATTTGGCCGGCCCTACTAGCTTGGGTTCAAGCTAGGCCAATTTTATACCTAGGCCGGCCCTAGCTTGTTCCCAAGCTAGCTTGGCCGGCCCCCATTGGGTGGGTATAGAAGGTGGGTATAGGTGGGTATAGAACTCTATAAATAAGAGGCTACGATAGGGACCGATAGGAGGAATTGGTTTTGGTCTCCCGATAAAATTAAGCATCCCGTGTTCACCCCGAACACACAACTAAATTTTATCAATGATAATTCATTCCACTAGAGAACTATCATTGAACTACCGCACCAATCCCAAATTACATTTTTGAGCTCCTTCTTATTATGAGTGTGTTAGTCTCCCTGTATTTAAGATATCGAATGTCCACTAATTAAGTAAGTTACTGACAACTCATTTAATTAATGTCTAAGTCCAAGAGTAGTACCACTCAACCTTATCGTCATGTCGGACTAAGTCGACCTGCAGGGTTTAACATGACAATCCTTATGAGCTCCTCTTGGGGACATTATCAACCTAGTATCTCTAGGACACAGTTTCCTTCTATAATCAACAACACACACTATAAGTGATATCATTTCCCAATTTATCGGGCTTATTGATTCATCGAACTAAATCTCACCCATTGATAAATTAAAGAAATAAATATCAAATATATGTGCTTGTTATTATATTAGGATTAAGAGCACACACTTCCATAATAACCGAGGTCTTTGTTCCTTTATAAAGTCAGTATAAAAGAAACGACCTCAAATGGTCCTACTCAATACACTCTGAGTGTACTAGTGTAATTATATAGTCAAGATAAACTAATACCTAATTACACTACGACCTTCTAATGGTTTGTTCCTTTCCATTCTGGTCGTGAGCTACTGTTTATAATTTATAAGGTACTGATAACATCATCTTCTGTATGTGACACCATATACTATGTTATCTACAATATAAATTAAATGAACAACTACAAACAAATGTAGATAATTAGACCAAATGTGATTCTTTATTCATAATGAATGTTTACAAAGCTTAGGCTTTCAGTATACACTCCAACAGTTAGGCAGTTGGAAAGTCCTGGTGAGTGAAGCCAGGCAGTGAGGAAGTCCTAACTGGGATGTTAGGCAGTGTGGAAATCCTGGTGAGTGAAGTCAGGTGGAAAGTCCAGGTGAGTGAAGCCGGGCAAGGGAAAATCCAGATAGATCAAGGGTGATCGGACATCTGGTGTTGAGAAGTCCAAGTAAGTGAAGCTTGGCATATGGAGTCGGAGAGGGCTCGGTAGCTCGTTCTCCGAACTAGGTTAGAGAGGGCACTCTAAACCTAGGAGTTGGATCGGTCTGCAGACCGATCCAGTGATACTCAGTGTTTCCTGATCAGTCTGGTGACCGATCAGATTCCACTCAGTAGCATACTGTGGAGTTCCTGATCGGTCCCTGAACCGATCAGAAGTGAAGAAAGAAGCTCCTGATCGGTCCAGGGACCGATCAGGTGTATGCCTGATCGGTCTCCACGACCGATCTGGGAGAGCTGGGATCGGTCCGGGGACCGATCAACTCTCTGTGAAGCCTTCTGATCGGTCTGGGGACCGATCAGCACAGGACCTGATCGGTCCCCACGACCGATCAGGCAAGCCCCAGACCGATCAGGCTGAAGCCTGATTGGTCCAGGTTCTAGCCGTTGCGTAGCAACGGCTAGTTTCTTTGCTGTCTTTTTCGCAGGTATAAAGGGATCGAGGGCTACTGCTGCACACCTCTCCTTCTTCTTCCTTTCTACTAGAACTTCTGTTCTTCTGCTGCTGAAGCTTCTGCTTCAACTGAGCTTTGATTGAGCTCGCCTCCGAAGCTTCGCGTGAGCTTCCAGTCGTCGACCAGCTGCTGCGTTTGGGTTGTGAAGTTGCTGCTTCACCTCCAGTCGACAAGAAAGCAAGCAATTGGTAGAGTGCTATTGTATTCATATTGTATTGCTTTTCTTACTGTTCTTGTACTCTTTGTTTGCTGTTGCAAACGTTTGTGGCGAGGTTTCTCCACCCACAAGGAGTATATTGTATTAGCCGGTTCTCCGGGGACTCATCCACCGACGGATTGACTGGACTCGTCCACCTTACGGACACGCCGAGGAGTAGGAGCCCTAATCTCCGAACCTCGTTACATCCTTGTGTTAAGGTTTGGTTTTCTTCTCTTTCGTTTCTTTGTATTTTCCGCTGCGCTAACACGTTTTGTAGAAAGAAATGACGATTTGGGGTCGGCTATTCACACCCCCCCTCTCTAGCCGAGTACGAACGATCCTAACAAGTGGTATCAGAGCGAGGCCGCTCTTCGACGGATCAACACCCGGGGGAGCACAAGCTAGAGATGGATCAATTCGGAGAAGACATCACCATTCCACCCTTCTACAATGACAATTTCGCATATTGGAAGGTAAGGATGATGTATTTTCTTAGGACTAATATGTGGAACTGGTTTTGTGTACAAGAAGGGTTTACTCCTCCAATGGATAAAGAAGGAGAGCCTCTAGAGAAGAACAAGTGGACGAAGGAACAAGTCCACCAATCCACGATCAACAATGAGGTGACTAATGTAGGACCGTTGGGCCGGCTAGAGGGGTTGGTAAATAACCTGTCAATTAAAAACAAACAACCCTTCCTCGAACGATTAAGCTAACACTTGTAAAATGAATTAAGCAGATAAATAAAAGCATAAAAGAAGAAAACGAGGCACCAGATGTTTACTTGGTTACAACCGATGTGGTTGTTAATCCAAGGAAGATTAAGCTCAAAAACTCCTTTAGGCGGAGAAGCCTCTTACAGCGTTTAGGCACAGAAAACAGAAGCTTAACTACAACTAAAGCATACAAGTGTTTGGAAATAGAATGATCGTGATCGTTGAAAAGCTTCTGGACCAAGGCTATATTTATAGCCTTGGTCGGGGCGCCTGGATGGGTTCCGGGCGCCCTGGGGGGATAAAATTTATCCCCCAACGGTTGGATCGAGTCAAAGCTCGATCCTGTGAAAAAGTCCCTTCCGGGCGCCCCGGACAGCTCCGGGCGCCCCGGATAGTTCCGGGCGCCCCGGAGCCAAAAGTCAACCCAGTTGACTTTTGGTCCATGCTCTCTTCTCTGGTTCAGCTCGCCTCTGGTCCGGGTCTTTCTACTCCGGCTCCGCTTGCTTGGGTGATCTCTGACATCCGGAATAGGGCTCACTCGAACCCATCTTCCGGTCTTCTCGAGCGTGCTTCCCTCCGGCTTCTCGTCCCTCGGAATTACCGCGTGTCCCTTCTCGTCCACCAGCGTACTCATCCGTAGACTTCGTCCCTCGGTCGTACCCTGTGCCGCCTGCTCCCCGAGCAATCTTCCGCTCCGGCTTTCGTACCTCGGAACCACCGCGCGCACTTCCTTCTCGTCCGCCGGTGTACTCTTCCGCAGCACCTCGTCCCTTGGACGCACAGCGTGCCGTCCTTCTCGCTAGCTGCGTCTTCCGCTCGAGTACCTATGCTCCTAAGCTCCTGCACACTTAGACACAAGGTTAGAAACAACGCAGGACCTAACTTAACTTGTTGATCACACCAAAACAACCTTGGGGTTCCAACAACTAAAACAATTGAATTTTCATTACCTACTAATGTTTTGTGTAAGATAGGTAAATACAACAATGCCAAGGAGTTGTGGGATAACTTGGTCAAGTACCATGAGGAGAGCTCCACTTCAAGCCATGAAGAGGAGCCTAGTGAGCCAAGTAGCTCACATCATGGAGGGAGCGGATTGGGAGTTGAGGGCTACTCAACATCCAAGGAAGAAGAGGAGGAGAGTTCCTCTTGTTCAAGTTCGGAGCAAGAAGAAGAAGTTCCCACCTCCGGAAGGGTTGAAGAAGAAAGCTCATCTCCATCCACAACCCTAGGTAACTCAAACACTGTGATTTCAAGCAAATTACACATAATGTGTTTTGAGTGTAGGAAACATGGACATTACAAGAGCAAATGTCCAAAGAAGGTTAGGAAGATTCCACCGGCACCAAAGGTCAAGGAAGTCGGAGTCCCAACACGCAAAGGCAAGAAGCACGTGGTGTGCTTTCAATGCAAGCAACGGGGACACTATAGGAGCCAATGTCCGAAGGGGAGGAAACCTCACAAGGACAAGGGATGCACATCGATAGGGGGAGCTAAGGCAAACCCTAAGGTATCTTTTAAGGCTCATTCGTGCAATTCTAGTAGGATACATGCTAGTAATTTTATTGCATTAGTCAATAATGATAAGCATGTTAACACTAAAAATCAATACATGTGCTTAGGTGCTAAACATGTTAGCCTAGATAAGGATAACACTAGGAAAGCCAACCCTAGGATCAACTCATCTAAGGCTAAGGAAAATCTAGGTAGAAATCCCAAAACTACTCGATATATGCCTAGGAGTACCTCAAGGAACAATGACAAATTAAAACTTGAGGTATTAGAAAAGGAGAATCAAGTCTTGAGGTCAAGACTTGATACTTTGGAAAAGGCTCTTAAGAACTTGGAGAAGTCATCTCTAGGGTTTAAGGGTCAAAAATCCAAGTCCAAGGACAAGAAAGGTTTGGGTCACAAATCTAAGTCTCAAGTGGTCAAGCCCACTTACCACAATGTTCCATTCGATTATGGAACAAAACCTAGGGCTAGGAAGACCATTACCAAGGTTACAAGGGGAGTCACCCCTATAGTTGACCTTGATGAGACCCAAATGACCAAGGCTTCAAAGCCTAAGAGGGTCATTAGGAGGGTTGCTAGGGAAGTCATCCCTAGTGAATATTTAGTGAACCCAATGAGCTCAAATAGGTATTGGGTTCCTAGGAGCATCTTCTCTACCCCATAAATGGGTTAGAGAGTGTCAACTCTAATAAGAAGGGTAGTTAACCCAACTTTGAGGAAATTGACACTCAAGGAGCAT
The DNA here is from genome assembly GCF_018446385.1 of Zingiber officinale. NCBI lineage: Eukaryota > Viridiplantae > Streptophyta > Magnoliopsida > Zingiberales > Zingiberaceae > Zingiber > Zingiber officinale. The sequence continues at coordinate 110,007,822 of NC_055996.1, forward strand.
TTTCAAGGTTTTGTGAACCTTTGAAAATGAAATGGAATTATCATTTACTCCTTGGAAAAGTAAAATGTGCCATTATGGAAAAGAATGATTTTAATTGGCACAATTTGGGAAAATCTAGAGAACTCTCGAGGAAAAATGAAACATGCCAAGTTTTGAGGATAAATTTGATCTTTAAGTGGCATGAATTAATCTAGAGTTCAAGAAGTGTCAAAATTAGGATTTTGGCATTTTAGGGCAATCAAGGGTTAAATTTTAGGTTAGCAAAGTGGTTAAGGATACTTAGATAGGTAATCTAGGTATATTTATTTATGCTAAATCTTGTCATGATTGTTTGCCCTCACATGTCATGACATCATGTTTAGTTTTATTATCATTTGAAATGTCATGATAATGCTTAGGCTAGTTTATATGTCATGTTTTTTTTTTAAGTTTTCAAACTTTATGCCATGACATCATGACATTGGCACATGTTTTTACTTATGATATCATTATATGTCATGTCATCATCTCTTGCATTATAATCAATGAAATTGATTTAAGAACAAACATATAATTTGATATTGAGATCAAATTGGTGTTTAGAAAATGCATGAGAACTTAGCCTAAGTTGACCTTAATCCATATCTCACATCAAATTGACTTGAATGTGGTTTGATACACCTTAGATGTGTGTGAGATATTAGGATCATGAGTTAGGATCAAGGTGCATAGTCCTTGTACCTAGATGACCCTAATTCAAGAAATTAAGGATCATAGGGAAAGCTTGTGTACAAGTCATGTACATCTAGCCCTAAGATTATGGTCCTAAATTCAAATGGTTTTAAAAGCATTTTAAAATTGATTTGAAAAACCTTGATGAAGCTTTCCTAGTGATAGCATTCATCATTGAACATTGTGATACAAAGTTGAGTTAAACTTGAACTATTTCAAAGTTTTTGAACTTTATATCAAGATTGAAAAATGGAAACTATTTTCATAGAAAATTATTTTTCCTTGATAGTGTATGATATGAGGAATGTATCCTCAAAATTTTACAATTTTTGAAATTTTCTGTGATTTTCTAGAGGTTTCTGAATTTCGGGAGAAGAAATCAGAAATCTGATATCAGACTTGTGGACCGATCAGGAGGTTGCCTGATCGGTCCAGGGGATGTTGGATCGGTCACTGTGACCGATCCAGGGAATCCCTGATCGGTCTGGTGACCGATCAGGGCGTGCCAAATGCTGATTTTTCGACTGTTTTGTCTGAAATTTCAGCTGGGAGTTGGTGTTTTGGATTTCTAAAGGTTTGAAACTCACCAATGTTAGGATCCTTTGTACGGCTAGAGAGGGGGGTGTGAATAGCCGACCCCAATTCGTTCGATTCTTTCTACAATGTCGAGTTAGCGCAGCGGAAATAAAACAATAGAAGCGACAAAGAAAGAAATCAAACCTCAAACTCGATGGATGTAACGAGGTTCGGAGATTAGGGCTCCTACTCCTCGGCGTGTCCGTAAGGTGGACGAGTCCGGTCAATCCGTCGGTGGATGAGTCCCCGGAGAACCGGCTAATATAAACTCCTTATGGGTGGAGAAACCTCGCCACACTCTTTTGCAACAGCAAACAAAGGAGTACAACAATGGAGAAAACAAACAAGAACAATAGAAATTGTAATACACTTGCTTGCCTCTTGTTGTCGACTGAACCTTGATGAAGCAGCAGCTTCTCGGATCCAGCAGCTAGAACACCAGCAGGAAACTCACGCAGAGCTTCGACGAGTTCAACAGAACTCAGCACAATGAGAGCTCAACCAAAGCTCAGCAGGAAGCAGAAAAGATTCAGCAGAAGAAGAGCAGAAAAAAAAAACCTTTGGCTCGCAGCCGTAGCCCTCCTTTATAACTGCGAGAAAGCGAAGAAAACACGAAGAAATCTCAGCTGCGACGCAACGGTTAGTACTGATCGGTCGTGGGACCGATCAGACCTATTCGATCGGTCCCGGACCGATCAGCTTCTTCATGTAAAGCCGCCCACCTTCGCGGGTTCGATCGGTGCGTGGACCGATCCAGCGGATCGGTCCACGCATCGATCCCAACCTCAGCGACATCGTCTCGATCGGTCCCCGAACCGATCAGGACGTAACCTGATCGGTCTGCGTGGACCGATCACCGCTCTCTTTGCCTCTGTTGCTGGGGCTACTGGTCAGCTCATAAGAATCGAACAGAGAGCTTCTGGATCGATCGGGATCGGTCACCGGACCGATCCAGTGAAGACCGATCGGTTTGGTGACCGATCCGGAGCTTGGGTTTGGCCCAAACCAAGTCCCAAGACTTCAAACCAATATCCGGTCAACCTTGACCTATTGGTACTTCATCCCAACATCTGGTCACTCCCTTGACCTAGAACTCCCTCGCCAGTGTCCGTCAACCTTTGACCTACTTGGACTTTCCAACACAGTCCGATCATCCCGATCCATCTGGATTTTCCTTGCAGCTTCACTCACGGGACTTTCACCGCTTCACTCACAGGATTTCCACATTGCCTAACATCCCAGTTAGGACTTTCCCACTCCTCGGCTTCACTCACGGGACTTTCCACCTGCCTGGCTTCACTCACGGGACTTTCCACACCGCCTAACATCCAGTTAGGACTTTCTCATTCACCTAGCTTCACTCACTAGGATTTTCACCGGCTTCACTCACCAGATTTTCCCACCGCCTAACATCCCAGTTAGGACTTCCCATTCACCTAGCTTCACTCACTAGGATTTTCACGCTTCACTCACGAGGATTTTCCTGGCTTCACTCACCGTGACTTTCACCTTCACCTAGCTTCACTCACTAGGATTTTCACTGGATTCACTCACCGGGATTTCCCGTGCCCGGCTTCACTCACGGGACTTTTCCCCGCCAAACTCCTGTTTGGACTTTCCCTGCCAAGTCTCCATACTTGGACTTTTCGCCAAGCTCCTGCTTGGACTTTTCCGTGCCAAGTCCCCATACTTGGACTTTTCCCGTGCCCAGTCTCCGTACAAGTCTCCATACTTGGACTTTTCCGAATCAGTCAACCAGTCAACCTTGACCTACTTGCCTAATAATCTCCCAAACATCTATTCTTGTCCCACATCAAGAATAGAACTCTCTCACAGTGTCAAACATCAACATGCAACACAACTAGGTCAACCTTGACCTAAGGTTGCAACCGACAATCTTCCCAAGTCAAACATCAAAATACAACTCGAGTCACGTCAACTCGAGTCGGGTCAACCAGTCAACCTTGACCTAAGGTTGCACCAACAATCTCCCCTTTTGATGTTTGACAAAACCATAATCAAGTTAGGTTAACCGATAACCTAACTTAGGTTTTCCAACCATCTTCCAATGTCCAATGTTCTTTCCTTGAACATTCTCTAGACATTCTCCTTAGGTTAACCCGATAACCTAACTTGGGTTCTCTAATAATTCTCCCCCTTTTCGACACACATCAAAAGTATTCCAATGTTCTTCCTTGACAATCTTCCCCTAGCTTAGGTTAAACCGATAACCTAACTTGGGTTCTCCAATAATTCTCCAATGAACACTCTCCCTTTTGACACACATCAAAAGAATAAGGAGGGTATCAAGGTCAAGAGTTTCTTCCTAATGAAAGTCCCATACCTTTCATTGAAACTCTTATTTTCCCTTTGATACTAAGCTCAACGATCCACTTAGTGATAATCCCATATCACTAATCCTCAAAAACTCAAAAGCCAACTAGTGACTAATATGACTAATCCAAGGCGTAAAAACTCCCCTCGACCATTGCACCAACAATGTCTTGGAGAGTTTCAAACCTTTAGAAATCTAAAACCAACTTTCACCGAAATTTCAGACATGCAATGAATTTCAGACATTGGCACGCTTATCAGACCTCCGGATCGGTCACCGACCGATCCACAACACTCTGGATCGGTCCAGTGACCGATCCAGCCCTCCCTGGATCGGTCCAGCGACCGATCCAGACACTGATCACAGGGATTTCTGATTTTTCCTCTCCCGAAATTCAGAAACCCCTAATAAATTCCAGAAAATTCGAAAAATTGTGAAATTTTGAGGATACATTCCTCATAACATATACTATCATGGAAAAATAGTTTTCTATGAGAATAACTTCCATTTTCAAATCTTGATACAAAATTCAAAAACTTTGAAATAGTTCAAAGTTAAGTCAACTTTGTATCACTAAGTTCAATGATGAATGCTATCACTAGGAAAGCTTCATCAAGGTTTTTCAAATCAATTTTAAAATGCTTTTAAAACCATTTGAATTTAGGACCATAATCTTAGGGCTAGATGTACATGACTTGTACACAAGCTTTCCCTATGATCCTCAATTTCTTGAATTAGGCTCATCTAGGTACAAGAACTATGCACCTTGATCCTAATTCATGATCCTAATATCTCACACACATCTAAGGTGTATCAAACCACATTCAAGTCAATTTGATGTGAGATATGGGTTAAGGTCAACTTAGGCTAAGTTCTCATGCATTTTCTAAACACAAATTTGATCTCAATATCAAAATGTATTTTTCATCCTTAAATCAATTCAATTGATTATTAATGCAAGAGATGATGACATGGCATAAAATGGTATCATAAATGAAAACATGTGCCAATGTCATGATGTCATGGCATAAAGTTTGAAACTTAAATAAACATGACATAAAAACTAGCCTAAGCATTATCATGACATTTCAAATGATAATAAAATAAATATGATGTCATGGCATGGCATATGGTAACCAATCATGGCAAGTTAGCACAAATAAAATACCTAAATTCCCTATCTAAGTATCCTTAGCCTTAGCTAACTTAAAATCTAACCCTAGATTGCCCATATATCCCTAAGAGAAAACCAAAATCCCAATTATGGTATTTCTCTAGGTTTTCTTAAATTGTGCCACTTAAGATTAAAATCGATATTTCTCAATTATGGCACAATTTACTCTTCAAGGAGTAAATGATAATTCCATTTCATTTTCAAAAGTTCTCAAAACCTTGAAAATGCTCCTTGAGTGTCAATTTCCTCAAAGTTGGGTTAACTACCCTTCTTATTGGAGTTGACACTCTCTAACCCATTTATGGGGTAGAGAAGATGCTCCTAGGAACCCAATACCTATTTGAGCTCATTGGGTTCACTAAATATTCACTAGGGATAACTTCCCTAGCAACCCTCCTAATGACCCTCTTAGGCTTTAAAGCCTTGGTCATTTAGGTCTCCTCAAGGTCAACTATAGGGGTGACTCCTTGTGACCTTGGTAATGGTCTTCCTAGCCCTAGGTTTTGTTCCATAATCAAATGGAACATTGTGGTAAGTGGGCTTGACCACTTGGGACTTAGGTTTGTGACCCAAACCTTTCTTGTCCTTGGACATTGGTTTTTGACTCTTAGAGCCTAGAGATGACTTCTCCAAATTCTTAAGAGTCTTTTCCAAAGTATCAAGTCTTGACTTCAAGACTTGATTCTCCTTCTCTAATACCTCAATTTTTGATTTATCACTCTTCCTTGAGGTATTCCTAGGCATGTGTCTAATTGATTTAGGATTCCTACCTAGGTTATCCTTAGCCTTAGATGGGTTGATCCTAGGGTTAGCCTTCCTAGTGTTATCCTTATCTAGGCTCACATGTTTGGCACCTAAGCACATATATTGATTCCTAAGATTATCATGCTTATCATTATTTGCAATTGCAATAAAACTCCTAGCATGCATTTTATTAGAATTGCAAAAATGAACCTTAGAGGTTACCTTAGGGTTTGCCTTAGCTCCCCCTATCGATGTGCCCGGTCTCTTGCCCTTGTGAGGTTGCCTCCCCCTCGGACAATGACTCCGATAATGTCCCCTTCGCTTGCATTGGAAGCATACCACGTGCTCCTTGCCTTTGCGTGTCGGGACTCCGGCTCCCTTGACTTTTGGTGCCGGTGGAGTCTTCCTAACCCTCCTTGGACACTTACTCTTGTAGTGCCCAAACTCCCTACACTCAAAGCATATTATATGTAACTTATTTGAAATTACGATGCTTGAGTTACCTAGGGTTGAGGATGGATGAAGGCTCTTTTCCTCATCCCTTCCGGAGGTAGATGCTTCTTCTTGCTCCGATCTTGAAGAAGAGCTCTCTTCCTCTTCTTCCTTGGATGTTGAGTAGCCCTCAACTCCCAACTCGCTCCCTCCATGATGTGAGCTACTTGGCTCACTAGGCTCCTCTTCATGGCTTGAAGTGGAACTCTCCTCATGGTACTTGGCCAAGTTATCCCACAACTCCTTGGCATTGTTGTATTCACCTATCTTACGCAAAATATTAGTAGGTAATGAAAATTCAATTGTTTTAGTTACCTCATTGTTGATCGTTGATTGATGGACTTGTTCCTTTGTCCACTTGTTCTTCTCTAGAGGCTCTCCTTCTTTATCCATTGGAGGAGTAAACCCTTCTTGTACACAAAACCAATTCCACATATTAGTCCTAAGAAAATACATCATCCTTACCTTCCAATATGCGAAGTTGTCGTTGTAGAAGGGTGGAATGGTGATGTCTTCTCCGAATTGATCCATCTCTAGCGCTTGTGCTCCCACGGGTGTGAATCCGATGAAGAGCGACCTAGCTCTGATACCACTTGTTAGGATCCTTTGTACGGCTAGAGAGGGGGGTGTGAATAGCCGACCCCAATTCGTTCGATTCTTTCTACAATGTCGAGTTAGCGCAGCGGAAATAAAACAATAGAAGCGACAAAGAAAGAAATCAAACCTCAAACTCGATGGATGTAACGAGGTTCGGAGATTAGGGCTCCTACTCCTCGGCGTGTCCGTAAGGTGGACGAGTCCGGTCAATCCGTCGGTGGATGAGTCCCCGGAGAACCGGCTAATATAAACTCCTTATGGGTGGAGAAACCTCGCCACACTCTTTTGCAACAGCAAACAAAGGAGTACAACAATGGAGAAAACAAACAAGAACAATAGAAATTGTAATACACTTGCTTGCCTCTTGTTGTCGATCGAACCTTGATGAAGCGCTTCTCGGATCCAGAGCCTAGAACACCAAAGAAACTCACGCGAGCTTCGACGAGTTCAAGAACTCAGCACAATGAGAGCTCAACCAAAGCTCAGCAGGAAGCAAAAATTCAGCGTAAGAAGAGCAAAAAAACCTTGGGTGAACAGTAGCCCTCTTTTATAACCTGCGAAGAAAGCGAAGAAAACACAGAAGAAATCTGGCGTTGCGGCCGCGGCTAGTACTGAATCGGTCGGGGACCGATCGGGACCTATTCGATCGGTCCCCGCATCGATCAGCTTTCTTCAGCAGCCGCCCACCTTCATGCGGGTTACGATCGGATGCGTGGACCGATCAAAGACACCGGATCGGTCCCAGCACCGATCCCAACCTCAGCGACATCGTCTCTGATCGGTCCCGACCGATCAGGACATAACTGATCGGATGCGTGGACCGATCAGCTGCCTCTCTTTGCCTCGTTGCTGGCGATCGGTCACCGATCGATCAAGAACGAAAGAGCTTGGATATCGATCGGTCACCGGACCGATCGAAGCAAACAAGTTTGGATCGGTTTGGTGACCGATCCGGAGCTTGGGTTTAGCCCAAACCAAGTCCCAAGACTTCAAACCAATATCCGGTCAACCTTGACCTATTGGTACTTCATCCCTAACATCCGGTCACTCCCTTGACTGCTAGAACTCCCCGCCGTCAATCCTTTGACCTACTTGGACTTTCCAACACCAGAAGTCCGATCATCCCTGATCCATCTGGATTTTCCCTTGCCTGGCTTCACTCACCAGGACTTTCACCTGGCTTCACTCACCAGGATTTCCACATTGCCTAACATCCCAGTTAGGACTTTCCCACTGCCTGGCTTCACTCACCAGGACTTTCCACACTGCCTGGCTTCACTCACCAGGACTTTCCACACTGCCTAACATCCCAGTTAGGACTTTCTCATTCACCTAGCTTCACTCACTAGGATTTTCACCTGGCTTCACTCACCAGGATTTTCCACACTGCCTAACATCCCAGTTAGGACTTCCCATTCACCTAGCTTCACTCACTAGGATTTTCACCTGGCTTCACTCACCAGGATTTTCCCGAATGCCTGGCTTCACTCACCGGGACTTTCACCTTCACCTAGCTTCACTCACTAGGATTTTCACCTGGATTCACTCACCAGGATTTCCCGACTGCCTGGCTTCACTCACCAGGACTTCTCCGTGCCAAACTCCCTGTTTGGACTTTCCCCGTGCCAAGTCTCCATACTTGGACTTTTCGCGTGCCAAGCTCCCTGCTTGGACTTTTCCGTGCCAAGTCCCCATACTTGGACTTTTCCAGTGCCAAGCTCCCTGCTTGGACTTTTCCGTGCCAAGTCTCCATACTTGGACTTTTCCCGAATCAGGTCAACCAGGTCAACCTTGACCTACGGTTGCACCAATAATCTCCCAAACATCTATTCTTGTCCCACATCAAGAATAGAACTCTCTCACGAGTGTCAAACATCAACATGCAACACAACTAGGTCAACCTTGACCTAAGGTTGCACCGACAATCTTCCCAAGTCAAACATCAAAATACAACTCGAGTCACGTCAACTCGAGTCGGGTCAACCAGGTCAACCTTGACCTAAGGTTGCACCAACAACCAAGACATTGTTGGTGCAATGGTCAATGGGGAGTTAACCTTTAGGGGGAGTTTTACCTAATTGTCAAGGGGGAGTTGATTTTTAGGGGGAGTTTTTACTCCTTAAGACTTTTGAGGATTAGTGATATGGGATTATCACTAAGTTGATTGTTGAGTTTAGTATCAAGGGGGAAATTAAGAGTTCCTATGAAAGGTATGGGACTTTCATTAGGAAGAAACTCTTGACCTTGATACCCTCCTTTTTCTTTTTGATGTGTGTCAAAAAGGGGAGAGTGCTCATTGGAGAATTATTGGAGAACCCAAGTTAGGTTATCGGGTTAACCTAAGCTAGGGGAAGAATGTCAAGAAATGTTCGAGGAAGAACATTGGAATTCTTTTTGATGTGTGTCAAAAAGGGGGAGAATTATTGGAGAACCCAAGTTAGGTTATCGGGTTAACCTAAGGGGAGAATGTCCAGAGAATGTTCAAGGAAAGAACATTGGACATTGGAAGATGGTTGGAAAACCTAAGTTAGGTTATCGGGTTAACCTAACTTGATTATGGGTTTTGTCAAACATCAAAAAGGGGGAGATTGTTGGTGCAACCTTAGGTCAAGGTTGACCTGGTTGACCCGACTCGAGGTGACTTGACTCGAGTTGTATTTTGATGTTTGACTTGGGAAGATTGTCGGTGCAACCTTAGGTCAAGGTTGACCTAGTTGAGTTGCATGTTGATGTTTGACACTCGTGAGAGAGTTCTATTCTTGATGTGAGACAAGAATAGATGGTTGGGAGATTATTGGTGCAACCCTAGGTCAAGGTTGACCTGGTTGACCTGAAAAGTCCAAGTATGGAGACTTGGCACTGGAAAAGTCCAAGCAGGGAGCTTGGCACGTGAAAAGTCCAAGTATGGAGACTTGGCACTGGAAAAGTCCAAGCAGGGAGCTTGGCACGCGAAAAGTCCAAGTATGGAGACTTGGCTGGCACGGGAAAAGTCCAAGCAGGGAGCTTGGCACGAGGGAAAGTCCTAACTGGGATGTTAGGCAGTTGGAAAGTCCTGGTGAGTGAAGCCAGGCAGTGGGAAAGTCCTAACTGGGATGTTAGGCAGTTGGAAAGTCCTGGTGAGTGAAGCCAGGCAGTGAGGAAGTCCTAACTAGGATGTTAGGCAGTGTGGAAATCCTGGTGAGTGAAGCCAGGTGGAAAGTCCTGGTGAGTGAAGCCGGGCAAGGGAAAATCCAGATAGATCAAGGGTGATCGGACATCTGGTGTTGAGAAGTCCAAGTAAGTGAATCTTGGCATATGGAGTCGGAGATGGCTCGGTAGCTCGTTCTCCGAACTAGGTTAGAGAGGGCACTCTAAACCTAGGAGTTGGATCAGTCTGCAGACCGATCCAGTGATACTCAGTGTTTCCTGATTGGTCTGGTGACCGATCAGATTCCACTCAGTAGCATACTGTGGAGTTCCTGATCGGTCCACAGACCGATCAGGCGACGATCAGAAGTGAAGAAAGAAGCTCCTGATCGGTCCAAGGACCGATCAGGTGTATGCCTGATCGGTCTCCACGACCGATCTGGGAGAGCTGGGATCGGTCCGGGGACCGATCAGATTCCACACAGAGAGTTGGGCAACTCTCTGTGAAGCCTTCTGATCGGTCTGGGGACCGATCAGCACAGGGCCTGATCGGTCCCCACGACCGATCAGGCAAGCCCCAGACCGATCAGGCTGAAGCCTGATCGGTCCAGGTTCTAGCCGTTGCTTACAACGGCTAGTTTCTTCGCTGTCTTCTTCGCAGGTATAAAGGGATCGAGGGCTGCTGTTGCACACCTCTCCTTCTTCTTCCTTTCTACTAGAACTTCTGTTCTTCTGCTGCTGAAGCTTCTGCTTCAACTGAGCTTTGATTGAGCTCGCCTCCGAAGCTTCGCGTGAGCTTCCAGTCGTCGACCAGCTGCTGCGTTTGGGTTGTGAAGTTGCTGCTTCACCTCTAGTCGACAAGAAAGCAAGCAATTGGTAGAGTGCTATTGTATTCATATTGTATTGCTTTTCTTACTGTTCTTGTACTCTTTGTTTGCTGTTGCAAACGTTTGTGGCGAGGTTTCTCCACCCACAAGGAGTATATTGTATTAGCCGGTTCTCCGGGGGCTCATCCACCGACGGATTGACTGGACTCATCCACCTTACGGACACGCCGAGGAGTAGGAGCCCTAATCTCCGAACCTCGTTACATCCTTGTGTTAAGGTTTGATTTTCTTCTCTTTCGTTTCTTTGTATTTTCCGCTGCGCTAACACGTTTTGTAGAAAGAAACGACGATTTGGGGTCGGCTATTCACACCCCCCCTCTCTAGCCGAGTACGAACGATCCTAACATTCATGTGGTCGGCCCTAGCTTGAACTCAAGGTTAGGTGGTCGGCCCTATTAAAATAAAAAGAAATTTTAATTTTAAAATTTTTCTTATATATGTGGATAACATGATTTAAAAGAGAGTTTAAAAATTTAAATCTTTCCTTTTATAAGATTCTACAAAAGATTAAGAGAAGAGCTAAATCTCTTTCCTTATTTGTAGATTAAAAGGTTGATTTTAATTTTGGTAAAAACTTTCCTTTTAATCATGTTCATGAAGAAAGTTTAAAAATTAAAAATTAAAAATTATCTTTTATTAGTTTCTACAAAAGATTAAGAAAAGATTTAATATCTTTCCTTATTTGTAGATTGAAAGGAGATTTTAATTTTTAGAGATAACTTTCCTTTTTGGAAATTATCCACATGTTTAAAAAAAATATTTTAATTTTTAAAATTTCCTTTTTATTAACCAATCATGAAGGGATAAAAATTATTAGAGAAATTTTTATAAATTTCCGAAAACAAATTAGGAAGTTTTAATTCTTGTTTTAATTAAAACTTTCCTTGTTTTGGGGAGAAAGTGGCCGGCCAAATAAGTTGGAAAAAGAAAATTGATTTTTAATTAATTAATTTTTCTTTTTCATGACAAAGGAATTAAGGAAGTTTTTATTTAAATTTCCTTATTTGTCAAGGCCAAGGATTATAAAAGAGGAGGTAGATGTGCCTTGAAAAATACACAACAACCTCTATTCTTTTTCTCCCTCTTTTCCTTGGTGGCGTGTGTTAGGATGTATACTAAAAACCTAGCTTTTGGTATAAACATTTATCTAGAAATAAGAATCACATTGGTCAAATGTCTACATTTATGATAAATGTAATTGTTTAATTAATTTATATTGTAGATAACATGGTGTGTGGTGTCACACACAGAAATCATGTTATCGGTTCCTTATAAATTATAAATAGTAGTTCACGACCAAGATGGAAAGGAACAAACCATTGGAAGGTCGTAGTGTAATTAGATATTAGTTTATCTTAACTATATAATTACACTAGTACACTTAGAGTGTATTGAGTAGGACCATTATAGGTCGTTTCTTTTATACTGACTTTATAAAGGAACAAACACCTCAGTTATTATGGAAGTGTGTGCTCTTAATCCCAATATAATAACAAGCACATATATTTGATATTTATTTTTTTAATTTATCAATGGGTGAGATTTAGTTCAATAAATCAATAAGCCCGATAAGTTGGGAAATGATATCACTTATAGTGTGTGTTGTTGATTATAGAAGGAAACTGTGTCCTAGTAATCTAGGTTGAGAATGTCCCCAAGAGGAGCTCATAAGGATTGTCATGTTAAACCCTACAGGTGGACTTAGTCCGACATGACGATGAGGTTGAGTGGTACTACTCTTGGACTAAGATATTAATTAAATAAGTTATCAGTAACTCACTTAATTACTGGACATTCGACATCTTAAACACAGGGAGACTAGCACACTTATAATAAGAAGGAGCCCAAAAATGTAATTTGGGATTGGTGCGGTAGTTCAATAATAATTCTTTAGTGGAATGAATTATTATTGATAAAATTAAGTTGTGTGTTCGGGGCGAACACGGGATGCTTAATTTTATCGGGAGACCAAAACCAATTTCTCCTCTCGGTCCCTATCGTAGCCTCTTAATTATAGAGTACTATACCCACCTATACCCACCTTCTTACCCATCCCATAGGGGCCGGCCAAGCTAGCTTGGAGACCAAGCTAGGGCCGGCCAAAGGTTGGTTCATGGGTGCTTCAAGGTGGCCGACCCTAGCTTGGGTTCAAGCTTGGTGTGGCCGGCCCAAATTAAAATAAAAGGATTTTTATTTTTTAAAATTTTTCTTATGTGGATAACATGATTTAAAAGAGAGTTTAAAAATTTAAATCTTTCCTTTTATAAGATTCTACAAAAGATTAAGAGAAGAGCTAAATCTCTTTCCTTATTTATAGATTAAAAGGTTGATTTTAATTTTGGTAAAAACTTTCCTTTTAACCATGTTCATGATTTAAAAGAAAGTTTAAAAAATTAATAATTCTCTTTTATTAGTTTCTACAAAAGATTAAGAAAAGATTTAATATCTTTCCTTATTTGTAGATTAAAAGAGATTTTAATTTTTAGAGATAACTTTCTTTTTATCCACATGTTAAAAGAAAGATTTTAATTTATAAAATTTCTTTTTTTATTAACCAATCATGAAGGGAAAAATTATTGGAGAAATTTTTTATAAATTTCCGGAAGCAAATAAGGAAGTTTTAATTTGTGTTTAAAATTTTATTTGCTTGAAAATTTTATGGTGTGGCCGGCCATTGTAAATTGAAAAGAAAAATTGCTTTTAATTAAATAAATTTTCCTTTTCAATGGAAAAAGAATTAAGGAAGTTTTTATTAAATTTTCCTTATTTGCCAAGACCAAGGATTATAAAAGAGGGGGTAGAGAAGGCTTCATGGTGAACAACTCTATTCTATTTTCTCCCTCTTTTTCTTCCTTGGTGTGGCCGGCTATCCTCTCCTCCTCTCTTCTCTTTGATGGCCGAACCTCATCCTTCTTGTGGAGATTCATATGGTGGCCGGATCAAGTTTAGAGAAGAAGAAGAAGAAGGAGAGAAAGAAAGCTTTGTTTCTAGCATCCCTTGGAGCATGGTGGTGGTGGCCGAACCTCTTCATCCTAGGAGAAGTTTTGATGGCCGAAACTTGTAAGGAAGAAGAAGGTGCTTGGTGGTTCTCATCTCGGAAGATCGTTGCCCACACAACGTCCGAGGTTAGAAGAGGAATACGGTAGAAGATCAAGAGGTCTTTCTAAAAGGTATAACTAGTATTTTTCCTTTCTGCATCATACTAGTTATTTTTGGAAATAATACTAAATACAAGAGGCATGCGATTCTAGTATTTCGAATTTGTTTTCGATGTTGTGTTCTTTTATTTTTTTTCTTTTCCTTGTGATTTGATTGTTCTTTTCGGTTGACCTAAAGTTATTTAAGGAAATTAAATATTAACTTTCCTTAAAAGGCTTTGTCTAGTCGGTGGTGGTTGTTCCCATATCCAAGAAGGTCATGTGCCTCGCCACGTCAGTACTGGAAGCCAATTTTGGAAATTAATATTTAATGAAATTAATAACCTAGGTGATTTGGATCGAACGTGTTAAGTTCCGCAGGAGATCCGAGTCTAAACCTAAAAGAACAAATAGATTAAACTTTGGATCAAACGTGTTAAGTTCCGCAGGCGATCCAAGTTTAATTTAAAAGAACACATGGTAGCTAGGAAAAAGTTCAGACCTTTGTACAAAATTTTTGTATAGTGGAACCATTAGGTTTTCCGAGTAGCAACCAACAGTGTGGCCGACCCTTTCTTCTTCTCTTCTTCTTCTCTTTGTGGCCGAACCTCTTCATGCTCTTGGAGTTTTAATTGGTGGCCGAATTCTAGCTTGGAGAAGAAGGAGAGAAAGTTTGCATCCCTTGGAGCTTGGTTGGTGGAAAAAGTTCTTCATCCTTAGGAGGTTTTGTGCTTGGCCGAAACTTGAAGGAAGAAGAAGGTGCTAGGTGGTTCTCGTCTCGGAAGATCGTTGCCCACACAACGTCCGAGATTAGAAGAGGAATACGGTAGAAGATCAAGAGGTCATTATCCACAAAGAAAGGTATAACTAATAATTGTTTTCCGCATCATGTTAGTTTTGTTTCTTTGTAAAAATACCAAATACAATAAGCATACGATTCTAGTTTTTTGAATTAGTTTTCGAAGTTGTGTTCTTTTATTTTTTTTTTCTTTTCCTTGTGATTTGATTGTTCTTAGTGGTTAACCTAGGGTTACTATGGGAAGGTTAAATATTTAATTTCTTTAAAAGGCTTTGTCTAGTCGGTGGTGGTTGCTCCCATATCCAAGAAGGCCAAGTGTCTCGCCATGCAGTACTGGAAGCCAATTTTGGAAATAGATATTTAATTATCTTCGTGACCTAGGTGATTGGATCGAATGTGTTAAGTTCTGCAGGAGATCCAAGTCTAAACCTAAAAGAACAAATAAATTAAACTTAGGATCAAACGTGTTAAGTTCCGCAGGCGATCCAAGTTTAATTTAAAAGAACACATGGTAGCTAGGAAAAGTTTCAGACCTTTGTACAAAATTTTTGTACAGTAGAACCGTTAGGCTTTCCGAGTAGCAACCAACAGATGAGAAGCGAAGGAAGAAGGCGAGGGATCGCCGGAATGCCGAGGAACAGGATCGCCGGGGCACTGAGCAGGAGGAGGCTTCTAGACGCGAGGGCGAAGGTGCGGCGAAGGAGAAGGGCGAAGGCTTTATAGGGTTATGCCCGATTGTCCTGAGCTGTCGGATTCAAGTCACAGGGATCTAGGCCCACATCGCGCCGTCCATTTCAAACCGACAGACGTCGCATCAGGCGTAAGGCGGCGGTCGTACGATGACGTCAGCCGCGCCACGTGGCACTCGATTAGAGGAAGGCATTTAATGAGCCCCATCACGAGGTAGAACCCGTGTGCTCACCCATAATGGCAGAGATTTACACGCATTCAGAGAAGATCCCGAGGACATCATCACAGGCCAATGGGGCAGCCCTCGGCAATTAGCCGACCGGCCCCATTCGACCCCGTAGGGGCCGAGCGGAGGTATACTTTCGGGAGTGACGGATCGGTTGTCGCTTGGCCAGACTCATAGTCCAGTCAGTCGGACTTAGTGCCTCCTTCGACTAGACTTGAGGAGGAGGCATGTGATCCGGTGGTAAGGATGGGGGATCACTCGTTGGCAGGAGGTCAATGACACGTGGAGGTCAATGGTCAAGAGGGTCAAGCCCAAGGTCGTGTCGAGCGGCCATATGTCGTGCCGAGTGGAGTGACGAGGCCAACCAAGCATCCGGCCGACGGGACATCTGGCCAAGGGTCTCCCGGACCGGACGAAAGACAACCCGACAAGGGGTCGGGTTTCCGATGCTCAAGGTAAGAGGGGAGGGTCTATGGGTCGGGCGGACAAGCCGCTCGGCCGAGCCACAGGACAATAAGACGCAATACCAGCCGTGCACGTGAACAGGGCTTCCCGGAGGCCATGAGCGCCGAGCGGCTGGTCCGCTCGGCCCGGGAACAGGTAAGAGAGCTAGGAGACAAAAAAGACAACTGGTAGCTTCGTCCTCGAGACACCTGCCGCCGACAAACAGCATGGTCGGCGGCCGGAGCGGACAGAATATCGTACGGTGGAAGTTTTCACCGTCACATCCAGGATATAATCGGACGATTGCGGAATGTCATCAGGCGTACTTTTCTAACACAACCCTACTGAGGTATGTTTAGGGAAACGTGCACGCAACGAAAAACGTGTCCGCGCCTCCCCGGGGTCCTATATAAGGACCCCCAGACTTCGACGGAAGTATACAATCTTGATCACTATAGCCACAGTAGCGTGACTCTGCTCTTCTTCATCACTGTCTGACTTGAGCGTCGGAGGGTCGTCGCCGGGAAACCCCTCCTAGCTCAGCTTCTTTGCAGGTCCGCCGGAGATCCACATCGCCCGTCGAAGACAGCGGAGAGTGCCACGTTCCCAGCATCCGTCGACTTAGCGTCCGGACAGGATCAAATTGGCACAGGTCCACCGGGATCAGACTTGAAGGGGAGGCATGTGATCCGATGGTAAGGACGGGGATCACTCGTTGGCAGGAGGTCAACGACACGTGGAGGTCAATGGTCAAGAGGGTCAAGCCCAAGGTCGTTCCGAGCGGCCATATGTCGTGCCGAGCTGAGTGACGAGGCCGACCAAGCATCCGGCCGACCGGACATCTGGCCAAGGGTCTCCCGGACCGAACAAAAGACAGCCCGACCAGGGGTCGGGTTTCCGATGCTCACGGTAAGAGGGTCTATGGGTCGGGCGGACAAGCCTCTCGGTCGAGCCACGGGACAATAAGGCGCAATCCCAGCCGAGCACGTGAACAGGGCTTCCCAGAGGCCATGAGCGCCGAGCGGCTGGTCCGCTCAGCCCGGGAACAGGTAAGAGCGCTAGGAGACAAAAAGGACAACTGGTAGCTTCGTCCTCGAGACACCTGCCGCCGACAAACAGCATGGTCGGCGGCCGGAGCGGACAGAATATCGTACGGTGGAAGCTTCCACTGTCACATCCGGGATATGCTCGGACGATTGCGGAATGGAGTCAGGCGTACTTTTCTAGCACAACCATACTGAGGTATGTTTAGGGAAACGTACACGCATTGAGAAGCGTGCCCGCGCCATCACGGGGTCCTATATAAGGACCCCCAGACTTCGACGGAGGTATGCAATCTTGATCACTGTAGCCACAGTAGCGTGACTCTGCTCTTCTTCATTGCTGCCTGACTTGAGCGTCGGAGGGTCATTGCCGGGAAACCCCTCCCGGCTCAGCTTCTTTGCAGGTCCGCCGGAGATCCACATCGCCCGTCGAAGATAGCGGAGAGTGCCACGTCCCCAGCATCCGTCGACTTAGCGCCTGGACAGGATCAATAACTATTTAGTGATCTATTCTAAGCTGAAGAATCACTACTTTGTGGGTTATGAGCCCACCTGTTGTAGCTACACCCACATTACCATCTAGCTAACTGTTGTGGATAAAATCCTATAGGTATGAATGATCTTCTTGCTGCCTTTGATGTCCATCTTGCATGTTTAAAGTAAGTACTCAAGTCAATAAATTGTGCACTTTGTCCATCTATTTGTCTGAAATTATTCACAAAAATGAAGTTTTGTACATGTAACTCGTTGGAAACACCACCAAATAATCTAAAGAGTCTGTCTAAAGGGTCAATAAAAATTGGTCGAACTTGGTTAATCGGTCAACGATCACCTAAATCGAATCATGCACCATCTAACGTACCAAAATCATCCTAAATAAGTCTACTGATCTCTGATGCTCTTAGTGGGTTAGGGGCCCACTACCGTTCTACTACGCCACTTTGGTGTTTTGTCTTCACTTGTTGACACACAAAGCATCGGACTCCAAAGTCCACAATATCTTTTTTCCTACCATTCCACTAGTGGGGTGCTTTAGGTCTTGATGCATAAGAGTATCCCCTAACAACCCATTAATTATCATCAATGTGTTTCTCGATATAGATCTTCTATAATCGGATGTGTTTCAGGAATACATAATCTTCCTCAAAAATGGAGAGTCTCCTCAGAATACGAGGTCTTGTTTACCAACTGGAGCTTCCTTGTTGTGTGCAACAAAAAGATGACCAAACAACCCTAGGCACCCATAAGTGATCTAACTTTCCAGCTAGTACTAGCTTTCTACCATTTTGAGGATACATGAAAATGCCTTTGCCAGAACCCCATATCCGAGAAGTCCCACAGAAAATAACTACAATGTGTATTTATTAAACTTTACATATCAACACTCCTTTCGTAATAATTTGGATATACTTCTTCTTTGATGTTGAATATCAAGATATCCTCTATGAACGATAATAAATTGATCCAAATACTCAAAGGGCACCAGGCTTGTCAATCCATGCAACTGGCTGGAGAATTGGTAAGGCCAAATGGCATCACCAAAACTCGTAATGTTCATACCGTATGTGGAACATCATCTTCTATATGTCTACAACTTTTACTCTATGCTGATATCAGCCAAATCTTAATGTGATCTTAGAGTATACCTATGTGTCCTTGAGTTGATCAACAAATCCTCTAGATGGTCTCTATATTAAGTTGTCTCATCTTGCTAGAATTATCAATGATTCATCCTCTTCTCAACAAAGAAAACCGATGCTCCCTAACGAGTGACACTAGAAAAAATAAGTCCTCTATTATCACTAGGGATATTTATTCCTGATGGTCTTTGTGTTAAGTTGTCTGGACTTGCTAGACCATTTCAACTATGCATCCTTCTTCTTACCTTAATCCAACACAGTACATGGAGTCAATCATCCAATCAACTAGAGTAAACAACGTAAGTGTGTATTGAAGATACTTAGTCTAAAGTTCATCAAATTCGCACCCAGACACACTCAATTGTAATATCACTGGCAACGAGTTTATAAGTTAATCACCAACTGTAAATTATCAAATCTATAAATATCACCCCATGTCACTCCTTACGCTACAATCAATGACAAATATCTAATGATACACCATTAAATTCATATCCACTAATAGACCATCAGAAATCAACATATCACCAAATCTGATTTCACAATATTCATCAATGTCTCATATCTTCCTCAACATCAATCAAACATGATCGCTTCCTGAACAACGATAGAGGAAAATAAAGTCATCCACCCGTAAGTGTATGACTACTGAAGTCCATGGGACATCCCTAGACTTCCTGATTGATTATCATCCCTCTCCAGGTGGTAAAGATGCGACTAATCCATACAATATGAGTATAGAAACACTACTAATCTTATCCAAAAATATCCTTCAATATGTGCCGACAAAGTGTTGACTAATCTGATATAATATAGACTTCAAGACCTTGGATAAATGATCATGTGCTTAAGGTCTTGAACTAGTTGATGGAGACAATGTTAGTTGGATCAACTAACCATTATTTTATAATCCATCACACTACAGAGGAGCACTAACATTAGATGGCCAGTCAAAATAATTGTCAATCGATGCTCTGTCACTCGAAGACCATCATCGTAAATTTCCACTCAACTACGGTCCGATCTCATAGGTGTTAAATAACTAACACCACATCCTCCGTATCATTGTGGGTCATAAGTTTCAATGTATCATCAAGGTTATCCACCATGTACGACTGATCCATGAGTCAAAATATCCTATAGAAAAGCGTTAGGTGAGTTCACTAACAATCGCCTTGAAATTCATTACACTATGGAGCGGGAAAGTACTGCCTCTATAAGGCATCCCGAAATAAAACCAAGTGATGCATTGTTCCCCGAATATCATCTTCTGCATTTTCCATCAAGTACGGCCTGATTTCGTAGATGGTATGCAGTTAATTCCACCTTGTCTATATCTATACAAATTATGTCCCCCAAATGTGTCTTCCAAGTTATCTAACTAGACACAACCTACCTAAGGTCCGAAACTCTATGAAACAAAGTAAATCAGTCCTTTACTGACCGAGCCAACAATGATATGCGGTTTATATCCTTCTTCGCATCAGGTCCAGCAACGTACTCGTAAGTGTTAAGCAGCTAGCTCTACACTCTTCCCGTATCGGTGTAGATCACATACTAGAGGTACTTTCTAAGTTAGCTAACCAAGTACAAGTAATTCATAGTCAAAGTCCCCATGACTAGGATGCATCGATCCTCTACTAACTATGAGTATGAGTATATATTCCTTGTCCTTTACTAAACCGGTAATAACAACGGATGACTTGAGACTATGTTCCTTGATCTCCACTAGGTTGTTAATAGATTCAACCCTTACTTTCTAACTCGGTATCAGTCAACGTTACTAGAGAAATAACATTCTCTTCATCAAGGTCGAGTCCTCAACGGGCCACTAATCGCTTCCATGGTCAACCTCGACCACAATTGCAAATAGGTTGATTGACTAAGCATCATCATAGTACACTAAGTCAATGAATACTTACTAGACAAATATAGAAACAGATACACAATCCAACTAAATTGGAGAGTGTCTAACTATAACCTAACAAGATAGTGAACATAGAAGATAAGATAATCATCAGAGGTATATCTTACTTCCTATAGCTTAGAGATGTCCTTCGGCTTGCCTTGTCCCAAACTCAAAAAATCATAAATTGAAATGAGATCAAAACCCCAAAGACATAAAACTCAGCATTTGAACTCGAACCATGCTCTGATACTAATAAAATTGTCACGCCCTGAGGGTTTACTTGTTCGTCAAATCAGACGGTACCCCCTAGTGACAATATGTGAAATACGATATCAAACCAATTCAAGCCAATGTAAAATACCAATATAATATAATAACACCAAGTCACAAAAATAATGTGTATGTATGCATGTACACATGAAACACTCAAAATTCCAGAACAGAAAGAACTATAACTATAAGCAATGGAAATGATAAAACGAAGCAACTCAGCATAAATCCAACTCGAGTGAGACTGGTAGTCAGGACCTCTAAGCAACACAACACCTCCTCTGTCTTATAACCTGAAAGTCAAGGGAAAAGTAAAGGATAATGAGTACAATCACTCAATGTGTAGAAGAAGATAGTGCATGAATAATATACTAATAGGAGATCAAAGGATGCAGTGTTAGGTAAACTACTTACTAACTAATGTAGGTGTCCCAACATAATCACCAACTAACCAAAAGTATAATAAATAGCATAACACTTCACTAACTTGCTCAACCAAGTAACCAACAAATTGGGAGTACATACAATCATCCAAATTTGCATGAACAAATACATGACCGACATGCATAAGTATATAATAAGCACTGACTGCAGGAGAACGCTCTACCACGGATGGTCCCATGGGCAATCAGGATAAACAAATTATTGGAGTGTATACTGAAAGCCTAATCTTTTGTAAACATTTATTTTGAATAAAGAATCACATTTGGTCAAATTATCTACATTTGTTTATAGTTATTCAATTGATTTATATTGCAGATAACATAGCATGTGGTGTCACATGCAGAAGATGATGTTATCAGTACCTTATAAATTATAAACAGTAGCTCACGATCAAAATGGAAAGGAACAAACCATTAGAAGGTCGTAGTATAATTAGGTATCAGTTTATCTTGACTGTATAATTACACTAGTACACTTAGAGTGTATTGAGTAGGACCATTTGAGGTCGTTTCTTTTATACTGACTTTATAAAGGAACAAAGACCTTAGTTATTATGGAAGTGTGCGCTCTTAATCCTAATATAATAACAAGCACATATATTTGATATTTATTTCTTTAATTTATCAATGGGTGAGATTTAGTTCGATGAATCAATAAGCCCGATAAGTTGGGAAATGATATCACTTATAGTGTGTGTTGTTGATTATAGAAGGAAACTGTGTCCTAGAGATACTAGGTTGATAATGTCCCCAAGAGGAGCTCATAAGGATTGTCATGTTAAACCCTGCAGGTGGACTTAGTCCGACATGACAATAAGGTTGAGTGGTACTACTTTTGGACTAAGATATTAATTAAATGAGTTGTCAGTAACTCACTTAATTAGTGGACATTCGATATCTTAAACACAGGGAGACTAACACACTCATAATAAGAAGGAGCCCAAAAAATGTAATTTGGGATTGGTGCGGTAGTTCAATAATAGTTCTCTAGTGGAATAAATTATTATTGATAAAATTAAGTTGTGTGTTCGGGGCGAACACGGGATGCTTAATTTTATCGGGAGACCAAAACCAATTCCTCCTCTCGGTCCCTATCGTAGCCTCTTATTTATAGAGTATTATACCCACCTATACCCACCTTCTATACCCACCTAAAGGGGGTCGGCCAAGCTAGCTTGGAATCAAGCTAGGGCCGGCCTAAGCATGGTTTAGGGTGGCCGGCCCTAGCTTGAACCCAAGCTAGAGGGGGCCGGCCATAATTAAATTAAAAAGAATTTTAATTTTAAATTTTATTATGTGGAAGATATAATTTATTGAAGAGAATTAAAATTAAAATATCTCTTTTTAAAAAGGATCTACAAAAGATTAAAGAAAGAGATTAGATCTCTTTCCTTATTTGTAGATTGGTGAGATATTTTATTTTCTCTTTGAAAATTATTCACCTGTTGAAAAATTAAAATTATAGAAATTTCTTTTTATCAACCATGAAGGGATTTTGAAGAGAAATTTTATTTTTTAAAATTTTTGGAAACAAATTAGGAAGTTTTAATTTGTTGATTGAAACTTGTCTAATTTGCCTCTCTATGATGTGGCCGGCCATTAAGAGTTTAATTGGGAAATTTTATTTTTCTCAATTAAATCATGTCAAGGAAATTAAGGAAATTTTATTGTAATTAAATTTCCTAATTTACCAAGGCTAAGGAATATAAAAGAAGGGGTGGGGTGCCTTCATGAGACACAACTTTTATTATTCTCCCTCTCCTATTCCTTGGTGTGGCCGGCCAACATCCTCTCCCTCTCTTCCTCTTTGTGGTGGCTGAAACATCCCTCTTGCTTGGAGCTCTTGTGGTGGCCGGATACTACTTGGAGAAGAAGAAGAAGAAGGAGAGAAAGCTTGCATCCCTTGGAGCTTGGTTGGTGTTTTTCTTCTTCCTTGGTGAAGCTTTCTTGTTTTGGCCGAACCTAGCTAGGAGGAGAAGAAGGTGTTTGGTGGTTTCTCATCTCGGAAGATCGTTGCCCACACAACGTCCGAGGTTAGAAGAGGAATACGGTAGAAGATCAAGAGGTCTTTCTAAAAGATATAACTAGTAATTTTTCTTTCCGCATCATACTAGTTATTTTTGGAAATAATACCAAATACAAGAGGCTTACGATTCTAGGATTTCGAATATGTTTTTCGATGTTGTGTTCTTTTATTTTATCTTTTCCTTGTGATTTGATTGTTCCTTTTGGTTAACCTAAAGTTATTTTAGGAAATTAAATATTAGCTTTCCATAAAATATTTTGTCTAGTCGGTGGTGGTTGCTCTCATATCCAAGAAGGTCATGTGCCTCGCCACGTCAGTACTGGGAACCAATTATGGAAATTAATATTTAATGGAATTAATAACTTAAGGTGACTTGGGTCGAACGTGTTAAGTTCCGCAGGAGATCCAAGTCAAAACCTAAAAGAAAAAATAGATTAAGTTTTGGATCAAACGTGTTAAGTTCCGCAGGCGATCCAAAATTTAATTTAAAAGAACGCATGGTAGCTAGGAAAAGGTTCAGACCTTTGTACAAAATTTTTGTACAGTGAAACATCTAGGTTTTCCGAGTAGCAACCAACACAAATAGTCACTGTTTGCAAGCGAACTCACTACTACGAATGATCTTGTGGGCAGACAGGATAGGTAAACAATCACTATCTGCAGGCGAATTCACTACCACAAATGGTCTCGTGGACAAATAGGGTATATATGTAGATATCTAGCTACGGACTGCGTACAAACTCGCTACCACGAATGGTCTTGTGGGCAGTCGTATATATCATAATTACTAACGATTCTCTCAACCATGAATGAGAGATAATGGTCGACAGGATATACCAATTGTTGCTAACGACTCTCTCAACCATGAATGGAGACAATGGTCGACATAATATAGTAACCAAGGGTCTAGTAGAATACTCAAAATACTACACTATGGTATAATCTTACTAATGTATAAGCATGGGCCTATATAACAAGTAAGGGTCTACTAGGATACTCGGTATCCTATATTGCAATATAATTCTACTAATCTATAGGCAGAAAATAGACAATCAAGTCTCCAAAATACCTGTCATCTAGTAGTAACATCTTGACTAATTTCGTGAAATCATCTCAAATATAATAAACAACGGAATCAAGATCAAGTAATTATAGGGGTTGATTCAGAAGGGAACGCCTCGTGGAATACACTCCCCTTTTGCTAAGGAGTGATTTACATCAAGTCTAGGTCAATATAATCTCACTAATATATATGCCCTCACTCCAATGTACAACTATACTACCTGTAATATCAGCGCCCTGCAGGCATGAGCCTAAGTATATAACCATACTATAAAATAAATTCATGAACATAAGCTATAAGCCTAAATAACAACAAGGGTCTATAGAATATTCAATATCCTACACTATAGTACGAAATAACAAACACAGGTTTAGCAAGATGCTTAATATCCTATACAACGGTATGATCATCCTAACCATAAATATAAACTCAAATCACCTACTAGGCGTCTATCAAAATATCCAACGTCTTATACTATGATATGATAATATTATGCACATCTGTAAGCACAATCATAAATATCAAACATAACTGTCTAGCTATCGACAATAAATCAATATATAAGGACAAACATTAAGGTATCAAACTCAAGAGTGATATAGGACAGACTTAAGATAAGCGAGTAACTACGACTTCATCAAAACATGACAGTAGACAATCATGCACTATAATCAAAACTATCAAAAAGATAAACAAGATCTACCCACCTCAAATGTAGATCGTCTTAATCGTCTTCAAGTCAAAGATTTGTCTTGAGCTCAACTCCTACAAATATTGGATACAAATCTAGTATAAGTACTAGAGTACTCCTATTAATAATTTAATTAACCATTAAATTAATTAAACTAACTTAGTTAACTCCTAGTTGATCTTTAATCAATTATCTATCGTTAATTAATCATTAATCAATAAATTCATAAATCTATTAATTAACTAATTCATTTATCACTTTATAAGTAATTCAATTAATTTACTTGTTACTAAATGAATTCATTCATCAATTACCCAATTCGTGACTTACTCATCATTCATTAACTTCATCAACCTTACATACCAATAAATTATTAATTATATCAGTTAATACTAATTACTGGATTAAGAAATTTACCAAACTGTTATTAATTAAAACTTACTTCTTTCCCAGCAAAATATTGCTACGATGGTCGACGACGATCGACAGTGCCCGCAGTTCATCACGATGGAACAACAACAACGGAACAACGATGGTAGGGAGGCGACTAGGATAGGACGGAGAAAAGGTACCGACTTCAGTGGGGTGCACAATAGCTTCCTCCCAGATGACGGCGGTGGCGATGCAGCAGCAAATATGGCACATCCATGCACGCAGCGGTTGTTCGCTGAGAGGGGAGGCAAGCAGCGATGACTTGCTCGTCGACGTCGTCTCGGCTCTCTGGCGATGACCCATGGCAGTCGACGGCGATCTATTGTCCAAGACATGGAAGGAGTAGTGCGGCGATGGCTGGCAACAACCAGTGTTGCAAGCTCGACAAAGACGATGTGGCATGTTGCGGTCGCAGCGCTCCGACGGCAGCACAAGGAGTTGCATTGAGGATCGGGAACGCGGTTGCACCTGCTTGGTCTGGGTGAGAGTCGGCTATAGCTGACATCGGCGTTGGAGTAGGAAGGCGTTGGGCGTCGTCGTCATCCTCACGACGGAAACGCCGCACGCGTTAAGGCGAGACACGGAGAGGACAGCGGACGCAACTGGCCTTTGCGACGGTCGCAAGCCTCCCGATGGTCGGCAGTGGGGCGGTGACGGTGAGGTGGTGCAAACGACGTCGTTTGTCGAGCCGCGCATCGCGCGTGTGGGGAAGGAAGGTGACGGCGTGTTTCTAATTAAAACTTAGTTTTAAATAATTAAAATCTAAAGGGATTTCAATGACTTTTAATTATTTTGAATGATTTTTACAGATTTTAAAAATATAAGTGTATTTAATTTAAATTTTTATAAATTCTATAGAAATCTAATGGTATCCAAATTGATTTTTAATAGAATTTTAAAAAATCATGTGGTTTTCAAACTCGACTTTTTAAAACTCTATTAAATTCTTTTGGTATCCAAAATTTTAATAGATTTTTATGGATTCTTTTAGAATTCCTTGGACATAAATTTTAACCAATAAGAGCTCTCCAAAATATTTGATACAAGTTTAAATATAAAATAAAAAGTCTTCTCCTCACCCTTAGATTTCTATAGACTTCAAATCATTTTAATTTTTATGAATAAGTTCTTTCTCTTTCCATTCTCGATTTTGATTATTTCTTTGAGCCCCATTCAAGTCTGCCAATACAATAGTACACAGTTCAACTTGACGCATATTCAACAAAGAATCTTCACCGCCTTGATCAAATTTAACACTGTTCTCGATGTTATTCCTTCACCACCTTGATCATGTGACAGTCTATCATAGAGATTACTTTAGGGATGTGTTATCCTCTGTTACAAAACCAACTATACACATTTTTTTTGAACTTTATTATTATTATTATTTTTTATTTTATACTTTTCTCTAATTTTTTTTGTTTTTAAAGTTTACGTTTTTTTTTTAAATTTATGTTTTTTCTAATTTAGGTTTTTTTAAAAAAAAAATTTACTTTACGTTTTTTTAGTTTATGGTTTTTTAACTTTTACGTTTTTTTACTTTACATTTTTTTTAGTTTAATTTTTTTAAAAAAAAATTATGCTTTTTTCTTTAATTTTTTTAAAGTTTAATTTTTTTTTTTAGTTTATGTTTTTTTAGTTTACCATTTTTTAATTTTTTTTATTTATTTTAAAATTTACGGTCTTTTTTAAAATAAAATTTTTATTATAAAAAGTTTAGCTTGTGCTGGATTGCATAATTTTCTTCGCAAGGAGTGTCGTTCTGATGAATTCCTAGTTGAACCAAGTAATGAAGCTTCATCATCTTTACTAGAACAAGTTTATGGTGTCGATTGCTTTGATCAATTATCTGATACTCAAGAACAACAATGAACAAATGTCAATGCATGGAGAGATAAAATAGCGAATCGAATGTAGAAGTGATGTTTATCATATTGGCAATAACGAAATGAATTTTTCTTTCTCATAAATACACATGTTTCCATGAAAAAGTTTATAAATGTCTATAAAAGTCTTGCAAAAAAGTCTATAGAACTCCATAAAATTCTTTTCACAATTACGCGAGATTCTATACAAGTCAATAAAAATCAATCAATTCCACAAAAGTCTATCATTAAAAAAAAATCAATGAAACTCATTCAATCTCTTGATTGAACACACCCCCCTAAGTTTATATTTCAATCAACTCCTAGTATTTTAAACGAGTCTTATCTCTTATCATTTTATTCCGATTAAAACTAAAACGACTCATTAAAAATCTATAAAAATATTAAAAAAATTCTAAAATTCACATAAACTCTTTTATAATTATTTCTTTATTTATTATCAATTATTTTATCCATATTTTCATATATAAATTCTATTAGATCAAATTTTAACTATTTTATATTTTCCTCCTGAATGCGCGACGCGCACAGTGCGCGACTATGCGCGTCGCGCATGATATCAGCATTTTTTTTTATTATTTTGAATTAAAAAATAATTTAAATATTTTTTTAAAAAATCATTTCTAGGATTCATGCTTTCCAATTAGGGATGACAATGGGACGGGGTGGGGGCGAGTTTGTCATTCTCATCCCCGCCCCATTCTCATTTTTTCAGGTTCGGGAATTCCCCGAATCCACGGGGATCAAATCCCCATCCCCGCCCCCATCCCCGCCTCATTCTCAAATTTAATTTATATTATTATTATTATTTAATAATTATTATTAATGATAATATTAATATTAATATCAATATTAATAATATTATTAATAATAATATTTTCAAATTTTTTAATATTAATATTAACACAATTATTAATACTTTTTTTAAAAAATCATATTATTATTTATTAATATTAATAATAATAATATTCGGGACGGGTTCGGGGATGGGGATAGTATATACCAGCCCCGAACCCATCCCATCCCCGAAAAATCGAGGATCCCCATTCCCATTTCAAATTTTCCCTGTGGGACCCCCCAAACCCACGGAAAAAATTGTCATCCCTATTCCCAATTGGGTTATAGTTTGTAAGCTATTTTTTTTTAAAGATTTTACCTCTAGGGTTCAGGTTTTCCAATTGGGTTATAGTATTTAGTAAAAAGAAAAATTAAAAATGAAATAAATTTAAGTATTTATGGAGTATTGTAATGTGTTTAGGGGATATATTCATGGATTAAAGATTTATATATAAGGAAATATTGATTTTTTAAAATTCAAAATCGAAATAATTGATATCGTATGTTATAATTTTTATTATCATTTTTTAAAAAATTTGAATTAAAAAAATTAATTAAAATAATTTTTAAGATTTTATTTTAGGGTTCATGCATCCCAATTGAGTTATAATGTTTAGTAAAAAGAAAAATTAAAAATGAAATAAATTTAAATATTTATGGAATATTATAATGTGTTTAGGGGATATATTTATATATTAAGGATTTATATATAGAAATATTGATTTTTTAATTCAAATTATAAAAAAATAATTAGAAAAGTCTGATATGATCTGCGCGCGTACAGTCGTGTACTGTGCGGCGCGCAGCATATCACCACTATATATATATATATATATATATATATATATATAATATATATTGGATATATTACAAAATACATGAAGGAGTAAATGCTAAACTAAAATCTTGCAGAAAACACTAAGGAATTATTTTAGGCTTAGTAGAATAAAAACATAATATAACAACAACAACAACAACCAAGCCTTTTCCCACTAGGTGGGGTCGGCTGTATGAATCTTTTTACGCCATTGAGCTCTATCTTCTATTATATCATCATCTATATTTAAATAAATTTTATCTTGTTTTATTGTTGCTAACCAAGTCTTTTTTTGTCTTCCTCTTCCTCGTTTGATATGCATGTTTATCATAGTTTCACATCACCTAACTGGAGCATTTATCGGTCGTCTAAGTACATGTCTGTACCTTTTTAAACGTGTCTCTCGGAGTTTTTCCTCAATAGATGCAACTCCGACTTTTTCTCTAATGCTCTCATTTCTTATTTTGTCCATCTTCGTATGTCCACACATCCACCTTAACATTCTCATCTCTGCAACTCTTATCTTCTGCTCATGTGCTCGAGTCATAGCTCAATATTCAGCTCCATATAACATAGCAGGTCTAACTACGATTTTATAGAACTTACCTTTAAGTTTAAGAGGTACTTTACGGTCACATAAAACACTCGACGCTCCCCTCCATTTCACCCATCCTGTTTGTATTCTATGTAAGACATCTCTCTTAATCCCTCCATCATTTTGTAAAAATGATCCTAAATATTTAAATCTCTCGGTTCCGGTCAACTCGTCCTCTCCTATCTTAACAATTATTTCATTACTTCTAATATTGCTAAACTTAAATTCCATATATTCTGTCTTTAATCTACTAAGCTTAAAACTTTTCCCTTCTAGTGTTTCCCTCCAAGATTCTAGTTTTGCATTTACTCCTTCACGTGTCTCATCTACCAAAATAATATCATCTGCAAACAACATGCACCACGGTACTGTGTCTTGGATGTGCGCAGTGAGTTCGTCCATAATTAGTATAAAAAGATAGGGACTTAGAGCTGATCCTTGATGTAACCCTATCTTTATTAGAAATGCTTCAGTTACTCCGCCTGAAGTCTTTAATCTGGTCGTTACATCCTTATACATATCCTTAATTAGTTCAATATATGTTACGCTAACACATCTCTTTTCTAAAATTTTTCATATAATTTCCCTTGGGACTCTATCATAAGCTTTTTCTAAGTCAATGAATACCATGTATAGATCTTGTTTTTGCTCCCGATATTTTTCAATTAATTGTCTAAGAAGATGTATAGTTTCTATTGTCGACCTTCCAGGCATGAACCCAAATTGATTTTATGTCATTGTTGTCTCATTCCTTAATCTTTTTTCTATTACTTTTTCCCAAAGTTTCATAGTATGACTCATTAGTTTAATATCTCTATAGTTTGCACAATTTTGTACGTCTCCCTTGTTCTTGTATAAGGGAACTAGAGTACTTATCTTCCATTAACCAGACATTGTTTTCGTTTTCAATATCATGTTAAATAATTTTGTAAACCACTCAATACCTTGTTTCCCTAAGCACTTCCATACCTCTATCGGAATATCATCTGGTCCAACGGCTTTTCCATTGTGCATCTCATTTAAAGTTTGTTTTACTTCTGAAGTTTGAATTCTACGATAAAAATTAAAACTTCTATGCTCATTTGACCTAATTAAATTACCTAAGTTAAGTTGGTCACCTAAACCTTCATTAAAAAGTTGATGAAAATACCTCTTCCACCGCTCTTTTATTTCTTCATTGTTTACTAATACCCTATTACATTCATCTTTAATACATTTTATTTGGTTAAGATCTCTTATTTTCCTTTCTCGCACTTTAGCTATTCTATAAATGTCTCTTTCCCCTTCTTTTGTATCCAATTTTTTATATAACCGTTCAAAAGTTTCATTTTTTGCTTCATTCACTACTTTCTTAGCTTCTTTCTTGGCTATTATATATTTTTTAAAATTTTTCTCGTTCTTACAAATATATAATTCCTTATAAGCTATTCGTTTTTCCTTCACTTTCTCTTGTACTTTCTCATTCCACCACCAAGATTCTTTACTTAGTGGTGTATGTCCCTTTGACTCACCGAATACACTCTTAGCTACTATTTTCAACTTTGATACCGTCTTATCTTATATTATATTAGAGTCATCGTATATTTCACCTAATGTTTGTACTTCAACCTTCTCCTTAAATATATTTCGTTTCCCATCCTTTAACTTCCACCACAATTCTAGGAATTGTATATATTTCTTTTCTATTGATACTATGTTTGAGGCGTATATCCAACACTACTACCCTATGTTGGGTAGTTAAGTTTTCTCCAGAGATGACTTTGTAATCTTTACAAATCTTTCTATCCTTCTTTCTAACCATAAGAAAATCAATTTGTGATTTATTATTCCCGCTTTTGAATGTGACTAAGTGTTCTTCTTTTTTCTTAAAAAACGTATTAGCTAATATAAGGTCATATGTAATCGCAAAATCTAATATAGTTTTCTCTTCCTCATTCCTCGTTCCAAACACATAACTCCCATGTACTCTCTCATATTTCTCATTTTTCACTCCGACATGCCTATTTAGATCACCTCCTATTAAAATCATTTCATTTGGTGGAATATTTTGTAATATTTCATCTAAGTCCTCCCAAAATCTTGATTTGGTAGCTTCATCTAATCCTACTTGTGGTGCATATACGCTAATTATGTTTATAGTTTCTTTCGCCACTATTATTTTAAGGGCTATAATTCTTTACCCTTTTCTAACTA
Organism: Zingiber officinale; assembly: GCF_018446385.1. Taxonomy (NCBI): domain Eukaryota; kingdom Viridiplantae; phylum Streptophyta; class Magnoliopsida; order Zingiberales; family Zingiberaceae; genus Zingiber; species Zingiber officinale. Next base: position 110,039,605 of record NC_055996.1, read on the forward strand.
CTCCTACAACTTCTTTCTTTAACAAACTATCTACAATAATACCCACTCCATTTCTGGTTTTACTCTTTCCAGTGTACCAGCACTTAAAACCTGAGTTCTCTATAATCTTTGCCTTCTCGCCTGTCCATTTTGTCTCTTGTACACACAAAATACTAATTTTTCTCCTAATCATCATATCTACTACCTCCATTGATTTACCAGTGAGAGTTCTTATGTTCCATGTTCCAAACCTTAGATTATTAGTTTTCCTATCATATTTGTTCTTATCCAACCTATGGTGTGAGAACTCTTGCCTATTTAACACTACACCCAAGTTCTCATGGAGATGTAGCGGTCCTTGCTGAGACATTACAGTCGGGTCCTGTAATGCAAACTCTTGCATATTATCACTACACCCGAGTTTTGGAGATGTAGCGGTCCTTGCCGAGACGTTATAGTCGGACCCTGCAACCTGTTCCTTCCGAGGAACAACCTAGCATTAGCATAATAGTTTAATGGATTCATTCATTGAATATTTGTCATAGTTTGACGTTGGCTGGCAACCTAACGCACCCCTCCTCTTTTATCCGGGCTTAGGACCGGCCATGACCGGTCATCATGGGCGGAGTTAATAAAGACATAATATATGGATTTTAAATTTAACAATATTAGACGTAATGAGATAATTATTAAGATAGAAGATGATGAGTTATCCGGAATCGAGAACTTTAAATATTTAAGATCATTTTTATAAAACGATAGAGAGATTGAGAGAGATGTCTTACATAGAATACAAGTAGAATTATTGAAATAGATGAAAGCTTCAGGTGTTTTATCTTACAGTAAAATACCTCTAAAACTTAAAAGGAAAGTTCTACAAAACTGTAGTTAGACCTGATATATTATATGGAGCGGAATATTGGACTATGACTCGAGCATATGAGTAGAAGATGAGAGTTACAGAGATGAGGATATTAATGTGGATGTGTGGGCATATGAGGATGGACAAAATAAAAAATGAAAGTATTAAAGAAAAAATCGGAGTTGCATCTATTAAGACAAAACTCCAAGAACATGTTTAAGATGGTACGAGCATGTACTTAGACGACTAATAAATGCTCCAGTTAAGTAATGTGAAACTATGATAAATACATATATCAAATGAGGAAAATAAAAAAAAGACTTAGTTAGCAACAAAAAAAAAAATAAGATAAAATTTATTTAAATATAGATGATATAGTAAGATATAGAACTCAATGGTATAAAAGGATTCATATAATTGATCTTATCAACTAGATTAAGATTTAATTATTATTATTGTATTTGCATCCAAGTGTTGGCTTTTTAGGAGTCAATCACTTCTATCTGCAGTTCTTTTTGCCAGCTTGCTTAACAAAAGGTCAAAAGAATATTAGTGAAAAGAATTAGTCTCATGTATTGTGGCAATAGCATGATAGCAATGGTAATCTCAAAGTTTATATATACTAGATACTCACCACTGCCACTAGTGCTCTACCTTTTTTGATTTTTGTCTAAGATGTGCAATTGATTCTATCTTTTGGAATTTGGCAATCAAGCTGCAGCTGCCTTATAATCCACCTAATATTCCTAGGTTCAAATGGTACATGTATAATAAACCTAGTAGCTAAACACAAGGCCATATAGAATCTATATCTTTTTTTCCTGCTTATTAAAAATTTAATTGAATTTCTACCAAATTTTTAGTCTTAAAACTATGCATTTTATTTTTTAAATTTTCTAGTAGAAAACAAAAACTACGCAATATCATTCCTTGTTCTTACAGTGAGATCCCATGTAAGTTAGTTGACAAAAACTAAGCTTAGAACTATAAGAGAATATATGAAATTTATTAAATTTTTTATATGTCGGGATTAACATAGTTTTTCAAGTTGTGAGATCTTCAAAACTTGAACTAGATCTCATCGTATACTCTGCGACGAGTTTCGAAAATAAAGATGACTTGTTTTCCAACAATCTTGCCGGCGTGTCACGCTCCACAATTACTCCTGGCCAAAGAGAAGAAATTGCATTTGAAATGAAGAATGAGGTAACTTGAGTTGATGGAAGACATGAATAGTTAGCTTACTGACCATTATCTAGAAGTAGAACCATATCACTGTCAAGAACAGATGTAATCCTATGCGCGATAGTGATCACAGTAGATTCTGAAAATTGCTGCCTCAGGGTTCTCTGGATCACACTGTCTGTAGCAGTATCGACCGAAGCTGTTGCTTCATCGAGAACCAACACCTTACTTTTTTTCAGGATCACCCTACCCAAACAAATAAGCTGACGCTGCCCCACGCTCCAATTTTCTCCATTTTCAGTCACTGGAAAGATCGAGTCCATAGCAAATATAGGCTTAACTCAATTGTGAAGGAGTCTTAAGCCAAAAGCAATGATGAGCTACGATAACTAATTATGAAGGTCTTTTACCTTCCGAGTCGAGCTTTAGTTCTTTCTTCCTCACTTCCTCCCCGAGCTGACAGTTATCCAAGGCCTAAAACATTTGCATTGAATTAGATCAACAGTTTGGCAGGCCTGAATAAACAACTGAGAGCTAGCCATGAGTTCACCTGCCATATCTCTTCATCTTTGTACTCCTCCAGTGGGTCTAGGTTGCTGCGAACAGTTCCCTCAAACATCGTTGGGTCTTGTGGGATTATGCTTAATCTTGATCTTAGATCGTGAAGTCCTACCGTGGAAATGTCAATCCCATCAATAACTATATGGCCGATGGTTGGATCAAGTATGCGGAAGAGTGCTTGTATTAGAGTAGATTTCCCACTGCCAGTCCTACCAACAATCCCAGTTTTCATTCCTCCAGGAAAAGTACAAGTCAGGCCTCTCAATACCAAAGGCGTATTTTGTCTATAGCGAACCTGAATCATCAAATCATGGAATAAGATAGGATCAACAAATATCTACACTTGAACAATCGAGAAGAAGTCGCAAATCAGAATTAAATCTATTTCCACCCGGAGAAAAAAGAAGAGACTGATCAATAAAAATATGAATATACTATTGATGATCATATAACTCTAACAATCGACAAGAAGAAGCCACAAATCAGAATTACATGGAGGAAACTAGAAAAAACTAGTTTTACATAAGTTTGGTGTCACGTGTACCTGCAAATTATGAAGTTCAATTTCTCCGATGGATGGCCAACTTGAGTCTAGTTTATTTGATTCTATTGACAAAGGTGGTTCACTGTCAATGGCCGTGTACTGCAGTATTCGCTCAACAGATATCATTAGATTTTCAAGTTGACAGAGATCCCTTATGACCCAGGTTAGTACCATATTAAGATTAAGTCCATATGTGACAGCAAGGCCAGAAATACCTGAGAAGAAGAGGATGCCAACCCATAATGGTAGAAATTAATATCACATGTACTTGAATAACATAGAATTGAACTGTCTGCTAGGAAATTACCAGGATCGATCACCCCTCTTGGCACGGAGATTAGGAAAAGTAAAGAAAAGGCAAACATAAGTGACGATAACATATCCAAACGAATGCAAAGCCATTGCATTGCAGCGGCAGTGTGAAACTTTGGTCTAGAAAACTGATCTGATAGGTTGAAATTAGTGTTTATAAATCTTTGATTCTGATCAAAGCTTCTAATAGTAGTTGATCCAGACAGGGATTCCGAGAAATGTTGTATGATTGGAGCTTTGCAAACACCATTCAACCTAGACAGTTCTCGGGCTGTACCTATGTAATAGTTCTTCGACAATAGAAGGGCAAATGCATGATCAGCAAGCGAACATTAATGAGAGGAAATAACAGCATATCAGAGTTACTGACATTGTCATCGTCGTGATTAACCTAAATATAATGGAAAAAGATAATCCAAATCGTAAGAACTGGGAGCAAAACAATAAAAGAACCTAGTGGGCTCCACAAGTTTCATCCATTTCTTGTTTCTGCTAAAGCTATCATTTGTCTATTAGCCTAGAAGTGTCATAATGTATAGAGAGGAAAAGAATCAAGTAATCAACAAAAAAGCACCCCAAGTCCTAGAACACACTTTCTGGCTAATAGCAGTCCTTGAGGATTAAATAGTTTGATTTTCAAGAGACCAAAGCCATGCAGAAGTACGTGGTCTTACCCATGCACACAAAAAGGTGATGAATATAAGAATATGATTGGATTATTTCATAATAGCTTGAGTTTTGGGGGCATGTGGTTAGTCAAATCAAATTTCACATGATATTACAGTAGAAGGTCTACATTTCAATTTCTACCCATGTCAAAAAAAATTTCTCTAATCAATTCATATGGTAAGTTAGAATTCAAGTGAAATACAATCATCTACACATGAAAGAAAATGTCAATATTATATAAAACAAATCAGTCACTTTCCTAACAACTCGAAGTTTAGGGGTAAATGGTTAGCCAATCAATTTTAACAAACTATAAATCTTAGATTGTGTTCACAATGGGCTAACTTTAAAGCAACTGTCCAACTTAATAAAACAAAAACAGAATGGTATATTTGTTTAGGAATAGATTATGGAAACCTCAGATGCCTATCTTTTCCTAAAAGTTACATGGGTTTAGTAATAACAGATAGAGAAGATGAGGAATAAAATCTAGGTTCATGTTCTTGAACAACATCATCAGCAAGAAGCCAAGTCTTGATTGTTTTAATTATTTTGGATTGGCTGTATATTCTTGTCTGTCTTTGAAGTCTATAAATCAATATAATTGCCATAGTGTCAAATTTCTAGGCAGATTTTGGACTTTTCTTGTCCTGTGTTAGACCATTGTTAATTTGGTGAAACATTTGATTTAACTACTAAAATCACAGAACAAATAAAAGAAAACAACCTTAATAGGGGAAACGAATACCTGATACCAAAGGCAGGTGGCAATCACAGGAATAAAGACAATGAATACTTGCCATGCAACTTGTGACATAACTGCAACTATCCCAATGAGTTGAATGAAATCAAATGCAACCGCACAAATTCGGGAAGGAATATCAGTATCAACGGCATTTTGATCTGTTGATGCCTGAAAAATAAAGAAAAGAGTGATGAGGTATTATTACACATGGCAAACAAAACACTACTAGGATGATTTATGAAATTACATACTCTATTAAGAATACGACCACTTGGGGTGGAATCAAAGAACGACATAGGTGCACGGAAAATGCAGTTATGCAGCTTGTTAAATAAAAGTGTTGCTGTCTTGTATCCAGCTGTTACAAGAAGCATAGCTCTCATAAGTATACAAAAGGAACTGCCAACAGCCAGTGCAACATAAACATAGATGAGCGTTGATCCAGTAACAGGAGGTTGTTCATCTTCTGAGACAGGAGCTGCCCAAGCCATCCAATAATTGCTTCCAATCTGGAGAACTTGTAACAGAACTTGTGCCAACAAAATTAGAGGAACAAGAGCTCCGCCATAAGCCATTGTTACATATTTCCAGTAGACCCAAAATCCAACACGGCCTTTCTCCCTCTCTTCTTCTTGAACAAGTTGTCCCTTTTGGCTGTATGTTTCATCTGCCATACCATTTTGTGTATCGCTATTGACCCTATGGCTGGGAGATCCTAGCCCAATTTTTGTGTCAGTGTTACCAACTTGTGCATCGTTATCGGGAGCATCACTGCCAAGCTCAATGGAGTCAAGTACTGCTAAAGCATCCTTGTGGGCAGTAACCAATTCCCTGAATTCTGTCCCTAACATTAGCATGTCATAGTACTTGCCTGCTTGTACAACCCTTCCATCTTTCATGCACTACGGATTAGAAAGCAACATTTGTTATGTTCCCTAACAATCCTATGTAGCAATCACATGAAGCAATAGTCAAGAAGAAGAAAGAAAGAAAAGGACATTACTCACCAAAACAAGATCAGCTGAAGGTAAGAACTCCACTTGATGGGTGACATATATTACAGTTTTTGAAGCTAGATGACCAAGCAAGCATTCCTGCAATTCAGAAGATTATGTGGGGAAAAAAGATGACTCTCGAATGAATATGCTAATGATCTCTATGCTAATAAAAGAATGGATTTCCTATTTTAGATCACAGTCACACACAAAAAAGATAGAAATTATAGTAAACCAGCTTTTAATTTGATACGTGCCAATTGCTTCACTATCAGTTTACAAAAGTACAATATGATCATTAAAATTGAAGGGAGCAATGCATCCTACTCATGCTAGATAAAGGCTTTTTCAACTAAAGATAAAGACTTTCAACCACAGGCAGGAAACACCCTACTTGACAGTGTGCAAACTTCAATAAAAGTTGCAAAGAGTTATTTTTGCTAAAAGAAAACGTGGATATTGCTGGAAATTATTCAACTGTTATGTGTAAAATTTCGAGTATAAATTCAATCTAGAAAAATTAATCTAAAGCCTAAGAGTGAGGTGTTCACATAATAGAAGTTCGTCAAACCATATTAGATTACGAAAAACAATGTGTACCTTAAACAGATGGGTTCCTGTGTGAGCATCCACAGCACTGAAAGGATCATCAAACAAGAAAATATCAGCATCATGGTACAGAGCCCGGGCAATCTGAATCCTTTGCTTCTGTCCCCCACTTAAGTTGATGCCTCGCTCTCCTATCAGTGTCTGGTCTCCAAATGCCAGGATCTCCAAGTCTTTCTTCAATGAGCAAGCTTCAAGCACCTTATCATACTTCTCACGATCCATCTCCCTACCGAACAAAATGTTATCTTGAATTGTACCACTCTGTATCCAAGGAGACTGTGGTACATATGCAGTTGTGCCACATAGCCTAACACTTCCAGAGATCTTTGGCACCTCGCCTAACAGGCTAGACAACAAGCTTGATTTCCCAGAACCAACAGTGCCACAAACAGCAACTTTCATGCCACGGAGCACCTTGAAGTTCAAATCATTCAAGGTCGGAGAATCCAAAGAGTGATTCCACGAGAAGGTTCCATTTACTACTTCCACTGCAATCTCCAATGAGCCACTTGGAAGCCTCTCTGAAGAATCGGAGTGCAACTCTTCGAGGCGTAAGAATGAAGCAATTCGATCAAGAGAAACCTTGGTCTGGATGATCATGGATATTGCGTCAGGGAGGGAGTAGATGGGATCTTGCAACACTCTAAAAGTTGCCAGCGACGACAGAACCTTCCCCGACGATAAGGGAATGCCCACAAGCATGCAGAATCCAAAAGTGATCACTGCCACAAAAATCGGCGCGCCCCAGAAGACAGAGGTTGTCATGGCCGACGTGTAGACGAACTTCTTCAACCAGCATTCCTCGTTCTCCCTCAGCTTGATTATTTTCGACAAGAACTTCATCTCCCATCCTTGCAGCTTGAGAATTCTCATGTTCCTCAAGATCTCCGACGTCGCCTTCATTCTCGTATCCTTGCACTCCATCACCTTCTCCTGGTACTTCTCCTGCATCTTCCCGAGAGGCACATTGGCCAGCATTACAAGGACCGTGGCCACCAGAGAGGCGACAGAAGCGAGGCCTAAATTGGCGTACAATATGAGCAAGGCGAGCGTGACCTGCAACGGAACCATCCAGAGATCGTGCATGTACCAGCTGAAGAGACCGATTCGGTCGGCGTCGACGCTCATCAGGTTGATGACCTCACCGCTGGACCGGCTCTGCTTCGACCGACTCGACAGGATGAGCCCCTTTTGGTAGATCACGGCGACGAGGGCGGCGCGGATTCTGAACCCGGCTTGCTGTAACCGGAAGAACCAGTGGCGCTGCGAGAGACACTCCAGGATCTTCCCCGCGATGAATGCTGCCACCAGCCAGTAGCCGGCGCCGGCGAGCAAAGGGTCGCCGTTGAGGTAGCGAACGAGGAAGTCGATTAGGTAGGGGCCCACGTAGGTGGCGAAGGTATACATGCTCGCATAAATGGCCGTCACCACCACTTGCTGCCACGTGGTGAGGAGCAACGCCTTCGCCAGCTGGAATGTGGTTACGGTTGAAGTGCCGCCTGTGATGGAGCAGGAGTCGAGGTTGCTTTTGAAGACCGGAAAGACACCGTTAATACTATCGCGTGCCTCCAGCTGCGGCACGTCGGCGAGGTCGAGGGTTTTCCGGTTGCCGACGGCGAACAGCGGGCCGATCCAATAGAAGGTGAGTGAGCTGAAGAACCCAGCATTAGCGAACAAGGAGATGTTCCCTGTGACACTCTCTGCATTTGCAGAGACGCCGTTCAACAGCGGCTCCTCGACATCAGGCACCCCTTCCGCCTCACGGGTGTTCCCAAAGAAGGCGGCGGAAGTCATAATAAGAGCCGAGAAGGCGGAACCGATATCAAACACCCATGCGGGAATCGACAAAACAGCTCGTTTTCTCAGATAGACGAAATCGACGGCGAGGGAGGAACACGACATAAACAAGAACAATCCCCACCAGATCCGAAGGAAAATCGGAAATCGGGGAGACCGGAGACCGACGGTGAGGTAAGCGGCGGTGGCGAGCCAAGTGACGGCTCGGAGGGCGGCGTCGCCGAGAACGACCGCCTGATCACGCTGCCAACGCCGTCCGTCCTTGTACCACAAGAAGGTGAGCACGCAAAGAGAAAGATAAAACACGCCGACGGCGGCGCATGTCGAGATCAGCAATCCCCGGAACAGAGACTTGCGACGCTCTGTTATTCGTTTGGCGCTGCCGGCGTGCTTTGTGGCAGCTCTGATCCAGAAGAAGGCTAAGGCGATGAGGAAGAGGAGATGGATGGAGACGAAGAAGCCATGGACGACGACGGGTTGCAGGAGCGACGACATCGCTTCAGCGGGCATGGCAACGAATGAAACAGTCCCCATGGTTAGTTCTTCTGCTGCTTGAGGAGTGTTTGGTTAATATAGAGAAGGAAGCGGCTCCTTGCGGTGCAAGCTATGGAACGCGCGGCGGACGATGAGGATGGTGGGGGCAGAGGAAAGAAGGCGATCAGGCTGCGTTGACGAGTATCCAATTGTGAGACGGGAATGTGGAGCAAAGGAAAGAAGGCGATCGGGTTCGACCGCGGGTATCCAATAGTGAGACAGGAATGTGGAGCGGCGGAAACAATACGATAGGGTGTATTGACGGGTATCGAATAGGGAGACAGGAATCTTTCGTTGTTGTCGATTGCGGAGTAAAAGAAAAGAGGTAGGAATTAATTATGGTCAGCATTTTCGAGGGTCAATTCAAGGGGTTAAAATACTCAAATCCGTTTGGAGAGCTGCGGCAGAAAAATCAATAAACGAGCGAATAGGAGGAGATCAATATGCAGATGGTGGGTATGTTATATATAAACAATCCTTCGATTTTTACAAAATGACCCTAAATTTTACAATGACAAAGACATGAATAGAAAAAAAAAATTGTAAGCCTTTGGATCTTAGAGTATCTTCAATGCAAACAGACCGTTTATAAAATTAGTAAAATTAAAAACTCAATAAAAAAGTTTTAATAAATGCGGGCTATTAATCATTAAAAAAAATATATTATATTTTTAAAAAATTTTAAAAATTTTATTTAATGGTCAAAATTATACTCTTTCTTAAAAAAATATATATATTTGATAAGTTAAAAAAATAAATCACTATAATTAAATTAAAATTCATAAGTAATTAAATATTAATTAAAAATTAAATAAAAATAATAAGTTAATTAATTTATTAATTAAAAAATATAAATAAATTAAATTAAAGATCAATTAATTAAAATATTAAGTAAAAATTATATAGAGATATTAAATAAATAATAATAAATAAAGAATGTGATTTGTAATGTAGGACTTGTAAAAAAGTTGTATGGAGGTTTTTTTTATTGTGGAGAGAATAGTAAATTTTTTCATTTTTGATGTGATATTAATGTGGTATATTGGAAATTAAAAAAAAAAAACTTATGAGAGATTTAACTATTGGAGAAGCCCTTCGAGGGTGTTTAGTTCGCGGAAGGGAATGAGAATAAGAATGAGATTGATAGAAGTGTAAAATAGGAATACGAATGGAACTAAGGGTTTCCATTCTCCCCATTTTACTAAATAATTATCTATTCCCATATTTACGGGATTGAATTTTTGAGACTCACTACTAATTTCTAAACTATGCACAAACTTTCAATCCCTTTCTCATTTCTCACTCTAATTTCATCCAACCAAGCATCTCTTAGTTTTTTTTTTTAAATCACTTGGTATGGTAAAGACGTTATGGAGATTACTTGAGATGGGATATACATCATCATTAAATTTAATGGAAATTTTGGAATAGATCGTTGCCGGTCAATGATATTTTGAGATGTTTTAGGTGACATTTGGTTTAGGAGTTTGGGAATAAGGGAATGATTTCATTCTTAAATCTTATATTTGGTTGATGGAAATTGAATCAAAATTTTGAAATAAAATCTAAAAACTTGAGTATTGATGAAACTCACTTCTTCCCTTGGGTTTTGATAGAAATGAGAATGAAAATTAAGTTTTGGATAAAAATACCCTTAATATATTTGTTCAATTTTTCTTTCATTTCACTCTCTCCTTGTTCTCTCTTATCAATTAGACTTTCTCTCTCCTCATTCTCTCATCGCACTTTCTCTCTCAACATACTTTCTCTATCATCACACATTTTCTATCATTTTCTCCTTATATTCTCTCTCATCATACACTCTCTCTTCTCATTTTCTCTCTCTTCATTCTCTTTCATCACACTTCCTCTCTCATACATACTCTCTCCTCATTTTTTTCATTATATTTTCTCTCTCATCATACTTTCTTTCTCTCAATCTCTTCTACCACACTGTCTTCTCATTTTCTCTCATCACACTTTCTCTCTCTTCATTCTCTCTCATTACACTCTCTCTCTCTTCTCATTTTCTCTCATCACACTTTCCCTCTCTTCATTTTTCTCATCATATTTTTCTCTCTCATCATACTTTATCTCTCCTCAATCTCTTCTCATTTTCTCTCATCACATTTTCCCTATCATCATACTTTTTCTCTCCTCAATCTCTCTTATCACGCTCTCTCTCACCACACTTTCCTTCTCTTCATTTTTTCTCATCATACTTTCTCTCTCACCAATCTCTCTCATCATATTTTTCTCTCATATTCAACTTTCTCTTACATATAATTTTTTTCTCTTATTTTCCTCTAAAGATAAAAAAGAAAATTTAGGTTCATTCCGATTGAAAATATTCGACTAACCAAATATTATTTTTAAGAATGATACCCAAGCTCATACTCATTCTCATTCCATAATATTATAATACACATTCTCATTCTGATTTCTAGGAGTGAACCAAACGTCACCTTAGTGAGATTCAGAGCGAAGTTTTCTAGATCACTCAGGACTAACATGGCCATGTTGTGATACGATAAATAAGATAGGGTCCCTGAAGTCGGAGATAAAATCAAGAAAATTGCCTAATGTGGTGGTCAAAGTCATGAAGGGGTCAACACTCATGGCTAGCACGATCACCTATTTCGGTCGAGTGGTCCAGCCGATCGGACCTTTGGTCTGATCGGATCTCGAGTCAGAAGTTCGATCCGATCTCAAGTCCCTCAAGGTTGATATAACCTCGAGTTGTTTCAGTGTCATTCCTAGTTGAGTCCTCTTGGTCACTCGGGGCTAACACGAGCACGTTATGATACAACGACTAAGGCGGGGCTCCTGCAGTTGGGGACAAAGTCAAGAAAGTTGGTTGATGTGGCGGTTAAAGTCAAGAAGGGGTCAACACTCAAGGCTAGCACGATCACTTGTTTCAACCGAGTGGTCCAACCAATCGATCCATTTGGTCCGATCAGATCCCGATGAAACCTTGAGTTGTTTCAATGTCATTTAAAGTTGAGTCCTCTAGGTCATTCGGGGCTAACACGAGCACATGTCTCAACCGAGTGGTCTGGCCGATCGGACCTACAGTCTGATGGGACATGCTAAGCACATGGCTCGACCAGGTTCTTTTGCCGAGCATAGTGGTTAAGTGAAGGTCGAGTCCTTGAAAGGGTCATTATTCTTTAGCTAACTCAACCTTGTATGCAACGAGTTTCGATTGGGCAATAGAGGTGACTCGGTCAACTTACCATTTGAGCATACTAATGGCCCACTAATAATCCAACAGCCTAATATTCCTTGTTGGCATTTGTTGTAATGATTGCCAGAGAGAATCGAGGGAATATTCCCTATACAATATTTATGATAGAAGCTTCCACTTTGCAAAGTACAGAGGTGGTGGATCTTTTTTGAAAATGTATTAGAATATTAGAATGGTCGATCCTTTTTTGGAAATACATCGATATTTGTACACAAGGGAAAATTGACACTATTTAAGAGGTCTCCTCCAAAAGGCGCAGGTACGTAGGAGCAAGTACGTTACACAACATTATGTACTTAGTGTCACTGTTCATTACACTCTTTTTCCTCTCAAGCATCTATTTAACTTGAGCGTCGGAGTACCGACACTGGAGACCCTTCTCTGGCTCGATTGTTGATATTTTTTCTCTCTATTTCCCTTTTTGACATGCATGATGGCTCGGTGCCCTTAGGTTCTAGCTAAAAATTTTCTCACGATCAATATCAAGATCACTTATCTATAACGTACTATCTTCTTTGATTTCAAATAGGATCATACGTCAATAATTATCATGACTTTGTCGTTATACAAATTATTTTTCATGTCATTTAAATTTGGTAACCTTTTTGTATTGTTTAATCAAGTAGACTTTGCCTATGATGAAAAATGGTCTCGTCATTATTTTTATTTAATTAGCTAATTAATTGCTGGAAAGGACAGTAAAATATTTTCTAAATGTTTGTTTACTCCCTAAATCATGAAAACATGCCCACTTAAATTTTGATTTTCATCAAATTTATTATAATAGGATAGGGATAAATTTGATGGGCACAGAGCTGATCCTTACTATTTAAAGGTCTTAGACGAAACTATAAATTATACTCTAATTTTATCTTCCAAATACTATTTCATCCAAAAAGAAATTTTTACAGAATTCATCATAAAATATATACACCTACAAAAAAAAAAACATAGAATTAACTCATTTAAAATGCTTTCATGATGTACTTTTAATAATAAAATCATTAATAATAGCATCATTTTCAATGTTTTCCAAAATATTTTTTCAATACATAAAATTACTAATCTATTTAGCCTATTGAGTCATTATGATTCATAAATAAGATTTTATTAATTTTAATTTTGAAAAACTTTTTTCGACAGATGTCACTGCCACGGATATTGTTAATAATATCATATAAGCAATCATCACATTTGGAAACATATCTATTATTTTTGAAAACTCTAATATTTGAATGTAAGACCATTTTTTATTTGTTTCATAGGATTCACTTGATAACATTACTTGTAAAATTTGTAGTTCTGGAAATTTATATTTTGCATCAATATTAAAAGTGTCATCATTTCTTAATTAATTATTTTCAAGATTCATATGAGAACACATTAATTCATCGTCATCTAATGAACGTAATTTTGCAACATTATACAAGAATCCAAATATAGATTCAAAATATTACAATTGTTCAAACCTACTCTTCAATTGTCCAAGAATAATATCGACCACTAAGACAAAAAAATTTATTCGAAAAGATTCTTCTGGTGATTGATTTTCCTTTTCAGTGTTAGCAATCTCATCAAAATGCATCTTTGTACCAATTTTACGTTTTGTAGGAAATACATGTTCAATTTCCATATTAGATGTTATTTTTTTACATCAACCACAACAGAAGTAAAATCATTTTTTCTATATTTTTCAAAAAAAGTAAACAAGAGACTAGAGAATTATTTTATAGCAACATCAAGATGTATATCCTCTAACTATAATTTTTTGCTAACTAAGTTAATTTTATTCAAAATATCATGCTAAATAATAAGGCTTAATATAAATTCAAAACTTAAAAGTTCACAAGATGTTAAAGCTTCAAAATCTCTAATTAATTTGTTATCTTCACTTATTTCTACTAATTTGAACAAAACTTCTCTAATTTGGGAAGCTTGAGCTAGTATTGTTTTAACTGTTTTAATATGGATTTCTCATCTTATCGTTGACACTGATTTTAAAGTTAATCAATCAATATATTCAAGCAAAACATTTCATATTTTTGTTAAATTAGATAGCACAATGTATATATATTGACATGTTCCAAAAAATGATTTTGCTTTAGCATAAAAATTTGTCATGTCACAAACAACTAAATTAAGAGAATGAGAACCATATGACATGTAAAATGCTCTAGGATTAATATCAAGTAATCTCCTTTGCACACCTTGATTTTTGCCTTTTATATTAGATCCATTATCATAATTTTGTCCTCTCACATTATCAATATCAAATTCTAAAAATTGTAAAATAATTTGCAATTTATTGAAAAAACCAACTAGTCATATCTTCTACATTTACAAATTCTAAGAAGTACTCTTCTATTTTAATTGGAGTCTCTGAAATATCTACACGTCTTAATATGAGAGTTATTTGTTCTTTGTGATTTGCATATGGTGTACAAGCAAAAATTACTAAAAAATATTTTGTCTCTTAATTTTTTAATTATTGCATTCTTAACTTTAGAGGCTAGAATAGATATTAATTTATTTTGAATTTTATGACTAAGATAATGATAATAAATTTTTTTATCTTAAATGAGTTAAAAATACTTTTATATTATTGGATCAAAATCTGCAATCATTTCAAGTAGACCCAAAAAATTACCATTACCATCTTCATAAAATGTCAAATTATAGCAAGACATTTGACGACGACAACTATTCTTAAAATGTTCTATTCTCAGCATAACATGTTTCTAATGTTTTGAGTCCTTTCTTTAATCTCATTTTTAGTTCAACAAAAATTCTTAGATTACTGAGGTGTTCAATATCATTTTCATATTGTTTAAGTTTTTCACATAAATGTTTCTAGACATTAACTCCTCTTGCTAAATTACTTTCAGTATGTATTACTTTAAACAACTTACCACAAATATAAAATATTTTGTCCAACTAAAGTCCACTAACCATTTTTGATCACGGGGCTCATCATTTGATAACATTTGAACATAGTAAGTATAAGAAAAGTGTTAAGATTCTTTATTTAAAGGAAACTTGAGAATATCTTTTCTTTTATGACCTCTTTCCATAAGTAAAATTTTTTTTATCAAGATTATCCAAAACACTTGGATCAAATATGTTCAAATCATATCTAAGTGTTGAACATTGATATTCATTTATATGTTCATCATCACAACAATTATCAATATCTTTAGTTTTGTCAATTTTAGTTTCATCCAAATCATTAAAATTTATATTTTTTCATTCTCATTTTCTACAAATTACTCATTCTCATCACTTTCATTTCTCACAAATTCTTCATTTTCATCATTTTTATTTTTAATAAAATCTTTATTTACATTTGATTTATTAGTTAAAATATGAACTAAACTTTCTATTATGTTATATGATTTTTTTTACTAAAATATTTATTTAATGAACCCTTTATGCTTTGGGCTATCTCTTCTTCTTTTTATTTTTTTCTATTTTGATATCCAGAGAGTTGTTTTATGATGATCGAAATTATGAACAATAAACAATAAATAAATAATAATAAAATCTAATATGGAGAATTGCTCTATTATTATCGAAATCCACTTATATAAAATGTTACATAGATATCTTACAAATTTATAAAAAAATATAGCAATTCAATTGTTCACGAGTTAGGATCTTATTCATGCAATTAAATATACAAGTACCTCAACTTTATTGAAGAAACCAAAATATGAATATACCTTAAAATAATAGTGATTAGATGAAAATCATCAAAAAGTGAATGTGTTTTTCTTTTCCTTAAGATTAAGGTTTCCTTGACTTGATATAACTGAAAGCAAATGGTTCGTAATCATGCAATTTCTAAAAATGATAAACAATAAAAAGCAAATACGAAGGAATTATAATTCAGAAAATGAAAAACATGAGCATGTACTAGCAAGGGAGTTTTGTCGCGGTGAGGGAGGGTAAGGCATAGCAAGGAAAATCAACAGGCGAAGTAACTTTTCGATCATTTAGAGAGAAAACTTATAGATCAAAATTCAGCTAGCTAGTGCTATTCTTTAAAAGTTTTCCTATCTGAAATTTATATTTGCCGGCAATGGAGCTTCGTCGCGACAAGGGAGGGAGTCGGGAGGCTCGAGGAAACCCTAGCTTCATGCGACGAGTGAAGGAGGCTCGAGGGTCGATGTCTCGAGAAACTTGGAGCTTTGTCGCGTTAAGGGAGGGGCGTAGTGAGCGAGTGTCAGAAAACCTAAATTCGCGGGAGAGCGAGAAGAGAGAGCCAGAGAAGGCTTGTCTCGCAGAGGGGGGCTCGTAGTCGTCGCGGCAAGGGAGGGAAGGCGCAGCAAGGGATGTCTTTGGTGAGGAGAATCGCGAGGACGACAGAGAATTAGGGTTTCAGTGAGGAGAATAGTCAGGCTTGGCAAGTAAAAGAGAAAAAGATGATTTTTTTAAAAAATATACTATATATATATATATAATTTTGATTTTCAAAATATTAGTCTCTACTAAAATTTAAATTTTAATCTTTTTAATTATTTTTTTAATGATTTATCGTTGTATCATATTTGTGGGAGCTTTAATTGAAATTTTATTTCTCTCTTAGTTATTTGTCAACAAGCAAGCTCTATGTTCTTTTGTGATATGATCTTTCATTCCACTTTCTTGGTAGCTGACGACGTCCTGCCTTCTAATTTTTCTTAAAACAGTGTCATATTGCTTGATTTGTAGAATTATTTTTGTAAAGAAAGTTATAGTTGATTCATGAATATGAAAGAAAGATTTCACATATCCAATGCCCCATGAAAAGCATGTAGGAGCTGCACCAGATTGGGATATGGTTTGGCAGAGGATTCATACAATCTCCAACTCTTGCACAACGTCTTGGCCCCTGGAACCTGCCTTGACGACTGCCATTATCTTCCTCTGAAGCGCCAGCAACCCTATGCGCTTCCAGACGACGTAGAGCACAGCACTTGTAAATATGAGAAATCCAACCACCAGTATCACCCTGTTTTGATACAGTCAAGTATTACAATCAAGCAATACGCGTGTAACACAGTTGATGTAACATGAGAAAAACAGTCTTAGAAATTTCAATTCTGACCATAAAAGATTAAGATTGCCTGGTGAAAACAAAATAAGTGGAAACAAGAAGATTATGTTCAAGGACGAAGCAACAGTGAACTCATCCCAAATGAGCTCACTGATGCTTGAGAATTAAATACAGTTGTATTGCCACTCACTTCGCAGTACAAATTTTTCATTTGTCTTCTGCCCTTGATGTTTTTTAGTATAATCTATGTGATACTTTTCAATTTTCATTGCCAACTTTAGACATGGTCCAGTTAAGCAATACATCAAGATTGATCCGTCAGCAAATTTTAATAGTATATGAACTGTTTGTTATAACCACCAAACTTACGCTTTTTTTACTTGTATGATCTAATTTTGAGACATTTGATATGTATGAGGATGTCATGGGACCATGCGTCAGCAATGGTGGGAATTTGGTGATTTCAATTGTTAGGTCTTCATATGAACAAACAATTGATAATATCTATACCTGTCAAGAACATCTTGCCGACGCATTGTGGATAGCAAGTTGCGTGTTCGCATCAGTAGAGGCCGATGTCCTTTGTATTCACTTTCAGCTCGTCTCAAGACACCCGTTGATTCCTCTGCATGGTACATTCCAGAGGTAGGAGAATTAGGGCCACATTCACAACAGTCAAAAATAATTTTCCGAAAAACACAACAGCTAAAATTGCAAACAGTCTTCATAGAAGTATTGACAAGAACAATAAGAAAATCGAGAATGGTGCACATAAAAAAATGAAGGACAGTCCGATGTACGAAGCTCTCGCCATGCGGGATTCTGGGAAAAGATCCATTGTACATAGCCTTAATCCTACTTTTTGCAAAAGGTTGTTTCCAGGATTCAAACCCGTGACCTTTTGGTTACAAAGCAACAATTTTACCGTTGCACCAAGACTCCCCTTCTCACTCATGGTATACAACCAAGCACAAGAACAAGAACAATAAGAAAATCAAGAATGGTGTACATATCAAAAAATACATTGTCAATCCCATCTCACTCATGGTATATAACCAAGCACAAGAACAAAAATCAAAATAATAAGTGCTAAAGATTTGATAGGACAACCATTTACTCTTAAACTAGTAAAAACCCAATTTATCTATATAATAGATCAAAATTTTCCACGTGCTTAACCAACGGAGCAAATTGCAAGAGTGCATAACAAGGATCCATGAAATGTTAGGAAGAGTTGCATCTCGCCCCCAGGGCGTAGCGCAGACGGTGGGTGCATGGTATCTCTGGCGTAATGGTCAGGGGTCGATTCTCAGGAATTGACGACCTGAGGTTTATCCCGCCATGCGCCTATGTACCTACATGAACCTCCCTCCATATCCATGGGGCCGACACTAGGAGGGCCGCTAAGGTAGCGGATCTACCTTTTTTTTTAAGGAAGAGTTGCATCTCAATAGAATATGTTTTAAAAGTATGTCATCAGATACCTGTTTGATATCACTATCATGCTGCAAATGTGTGGGTAACATGGGTTACATCTGAAGCTTTCAAAGGTTAAGCTGAGATCATTCACCCGATAGCCAATATAACAGCTAGACCAAGTGGTTTAATGTCACAATGAGAAACAACTTACACGAGTAAATCAACAATCTCCAGTAATCAGAGTCTAATTAAGTAACCAGATAATGGAACAACCTGATTTTCATTCAACTTGGCATTTAAAATAGTCAGCAGGTGCCATTTTTTCAATGCTATATAACTAAACATTAGAGCCACCAACTCACTATTCCACCATTTACATAGATCAATGTTACCCAAACTTGGTTATATAATTGAACAATTGAAACCATCTTAATCTACAATCAGGCATGTTATATAATAGTAGGTTAGATTACAAAAGTTATTGTACTAAGTTCAGCGTTTTTGCTAACCTAAACACAATGATATGATCAAGTCTGCCCTCGGGCATGCTATAAAAAATAAGTTAGATTACAAAATGATTGTACAAAGTTCAATTTTTTTGCTCTTCTCTCTTCAGTATGTTTCAAGGAATCTCTAAAACCAATTCTCAATTCATTTGGTGTTTATCACAATGTTTAAAGTGTCAATAGGCATGGTTGGCTTGGTGGACCCATATCATTTTCAGATTGTCAGCTGACAATCAGTACAAACTTCTTATTGGTATGGTGCTAGTGTTGATACAGTACCACCTATGGCAAGGTAGTAAAATTCAATGCTGGACAGGACTATTTGCATCTTATCTTGCACTTCACCTCTTACCTCCGAATATAAGTCTGTAACGACTAAAAAATTAATTGAACTAAAATTTAAAATTTTGGTAACTGGTCATTTGAACTGTTAGTCAATGTTGATCAATCAAGGTTTCTTTTTCTATTATACCTCCTATGTACCTAAGTAGGCACAACGTGAGAAACATCTCTCTCCCTTCGTTCTGTTTCTCCATCAAATTCTTGTTTCTACTCTGAGTAAACAAGAGGCTTAGAGTTATTATTTAAAGTAGGATGGTGTATATTGTGATATTCAGCATATTAGCAGCTAGCACATTTGGTAATCAACTGGCACACAAAGAAAATAGAGGATATTTATCTTGTCAATGTAGTATAACTATCAGTGCTCAATCTTATTCTTTGAAAATCTTAAAGAGATTGACCATACCAAATGTTGCCAAAGTACTTGCACTTCTTTCTACTTCCTGTAAAAGGTTAGGTAAATGGTCTTTAGGACTATGATGTTGATGAGGTAGTTGTAGCATATATATATATACATCATGTCTCAATACTAACCTGAACCATAATTTGGCGCGTACGGCGGAGGCTCTCTGTAATGCTTTCTGCAGCTGATGTCATTCCAACCTTTGTTCTACATCCATGAATAATTGGCCCACTATAAGCTTTTAAGCTTTAAAAAAATCATAAAATGGAACTCGAAGGGCTTTATTTATCATAATCTGAATCCAATTTTTTAAACGAACAAAATATATTACTTAATATAAATAAATGGCATCTGCTTTGAACATGTTGAGATAAGAAGAAATAAACTAGAACAGTTATCAAACAATAAACCTCCAAAATTTGGATACAAATCTCACAAGGCTATAATAAAAAGGAATTTTCATATAGAAAGACGCAACTTTGGAGTAATCAAAAACAAACATACATGCATATATTCTAAAGGATGGGATTTAAATTTTGTTATCTACTAACTGATATGTGGCAATTACCAACCTGACAAAATTTTGGAATGCACAATACTACAATAGTAAATGCCAATTAGCCATATATAATGTAGGCCATTCAAATCTTTAAATTATTTACTATTATATTTTGTTTTTTTTATTCTACAAGATAACAATTCATCATCAAGCCAAGATTTGAGTTGGCTATATGAATTATGAATCTTATGTCTTCAGAGTTCTTACAACAATAAGGTTAAAATCCATGTTTGAGATTTGGACAACTTTCGTATTGGCTGTTTGTGCATCACACAATCCTCACCCCTTTCCATTTAGGCTTTTTCATCCTTGCTAGCCAAAGCTATCCCTCCCCCTTCTTTTCTCCTTGCCTCCTCCCTCCTCTTCTATATTTGTCACAAAGGTAATAAATTGATACCGTGCATCTCGTACAAGTCCAACTATATATTTTGTAGCCTATATAAATGCTCCGCATGGATCATTATTTAAAAGTCTAACAATTGTTCTAGAAAATAGATAATGGCGCAGAACTTAATGCCAAAACATACTTGATCATAAAAACAAAGAGTATCGACATTATTTTATTGTTTTCCCTTCTAATATTGACCAGCCAATCACCTGGAATATTTCTATCTTTCTGTCCCAATTGAAGATCCATTTATATATTCTTAGAATAAGAAAAGTGCTACTTTAGAAGTTATCAATGTGACAAGGTAGATAACATACTGCAGATTACGTCTACGGATGGTTGACTCTTCTCCACCTCCTAGAAGAAGTTCTCTCTGCAAAGTAAAAAATCCAATATTGGAGACAACAAACAACTAAAACCAAATAAAGAGAAAATTAAAGAGAACAAAATAAGACAGTAAGTTTTGTACGTAATATATATTCACCTGATGACCTGCAAAACATAATGGATAGTGTTTTGGCATATTACAGAGGAACTTGAAGAAGAATTTTAACCATCACAGGAAATTCAAGTTAAATAATGATCACCTCTTGCTGAGCAGCTTTTCGAATGTTGTTTTTGGCTTGCAAGTTGGCATCCCTCAAACTCTTATGCAAACTAAATAAATGGATACAAAACGATTCAAGAAAGAGAATATTTAATTTCAGTAAATACAGTAAATGCTTGAGAGTTGAACGCATACACGGGGAAGTAAAATTTCAGAAACATTATCTTCAGAGCATCACGAGAAAAATTTAGTCAGAAACTTACCTTTGATACTGCTCCTTCCAAAATTCTAAGGTAAGCTGCGCAGATTGAATTTCCTCTTCTGTTGAAAGCTGCTGGGCAAAAAAATCAAGTTTAAACTGCAATGACCTAAGCACTGCAAGTCCATCTTGTGCAGCACCGTTTAACCGAGGAAGTGAATTTGCTTCCTCTGTTCCTTTTCCAGACGTTCCGCAACTTTCTATCAACCTGATACGATCTTGAATCTGGACAACCGATTGATCCCACTCCTTCTTCACTTTTGCAACAGCTTGTGCAACCTCATCCATTCTAAAATTACCAACACAAATGCAATCAGACCAATGTAAAGAAATAAAAATGAAGGTAAACTTTTTTTGCTGTGAACATCTGTCGAAATTCATGCAGTGGAAGAAATTTTATTTGTCATTTCTAGTCATAACTACCACGCTACCATCTTAATGTTTTGATCCACTATCCTATGTTGTCTCTATAAAAACAAGGGTTTGCCCAGGCGCAATTGAACGCCAGGAACTTTCTCCACCTAACTGAAGTAAGATCCGTCCGTCAAACGTGAATGAAAAGGGGATGATCTTGAAAAACCACTAGATCTGCTCACCGGAGGGAGCGTTCACCGTCCGCCGTCTAGACAGGGGGCTGAGGTTGCGGCTCGCAACCGAGAGACACACGGACTCTCGCGAGAGGAGACTAGGAGATGAAGGATGACCACCGAGAAGCGTAGCGGCCGGCTCCGCTCGCGCGCAGCCTAGGGAGGCTATGGCCAGCGATCCGCGAGGGCGAACGAAGTCGGGAGAGTATGAGATCGGAAGGGGAGGAGCTCTCTATCCTGAAGGCAAGTAATCGGAAAACAGCCAACTTTCAAAATAGCCCCAACTATTTAAGAGTATTTTCAAAATGCCCTTACGTTTCATATACTAAAACCCTTATACAATTTTATTGTATTATTAAAATTCCATATCCAAAATTATATATACACACAAACATATGCAGTTTTAACATACAAGAATACCAAAAGGCTTTCCTACGACTTGACCTCGAAGGAAGACTTAACCGGCATATTTGTTTGTTGATTTATTATTAAAAGAGGTCTCACCTCTTATAAAATCATATAATTGTCCTCCGTAAAATAGCTACTTATTCTCATTATTATTCCTCTAATATTTTTTTCTCAGCTAAATTGATAAGGAACCCGCAAAAATCACACACAGTAAAATTGCATCTCCTGGTTAACCGACATGGTTTCAGCATTTCAAAATCCACTAAGCTCAATTAATTTGATCTTCCACATGGGACAAGAAAGAAAAAGCACAAATTCCACATTCGCCCAAAAAATCAAAATACATTAAACAAAATTTAAGGGGTGTTTAATTTAGGGGAATAAGAGTGGAGAATTGAAATGAGCATCATTGATTGTCATTTTTAATGTTTCGATTATAGGAATAGAAATGTAAATAAGGGAATGAATCCTTGAAATTGGATAATGACTCATTCCCATGTACCTCCCCTTCAATGAGTCATTACTTTATTTTCATCAATCAAAATATTTCCTTATTCAAAAAATACCCTTGACCTAAAATTAAAATTTTCTCCCTTAATATCAAATATCAAAATTTATTTATTTATTTATTTTTCATATCACTTCTCTCTCCTTGTTCTCTTTCATCATATTTTCTCTCTCATCATTTTATCACACACTTTCTCTCTCCTAAATCTCTCCTATCGCACTCTCTTTCCTTTTTTTTTCTCATTACACTTTCTTTCTCATCATACTTTCTCTCTCCTCACTCTCTTCCATTGCATTATCTTTTTTTTTTCTCATCATATTTTCTCTCTCCTCAATCTCTCTCATTACACTCACTGTTCTATTTTTTTTCTCATCACACTCTCTCTCACACCATACTTTCTCTCTTCTAAAACTCTCTCATCACACTCTCTCTCCTTTTTTTTTTTCATTACATTTTCTCTCTTTTCATCCTCTCTCATCATACTTTCTCTCATATCATATTTTCTCTCTCATCTTCTCTCATCATGCTCTCTCCTATCACACTCTCTTTTCTCATTTTCTCTCATCACACTTTCTTTTCTTCATTTTTTCTCATCACACTTTCTCTCTCATCACATTTTCTCTCTTATCATTCTCTCTCATCATATTTTTCTCTCACATTCATCTTTTCTCTCACATCTAATTTTTTCTCTTATTTTCCTTTAAAGGTAAAAAAAAAAATTAATTTATTCCGATAGAAAATATGCAAGTAATCAAACATTACTTTTAAAAATGATATCCATACTCATACTCATTCTCATTCCATAATACAATGATTCTCATTTTGATTTCTATTCTTAGGAAAAAAATCAAACGCCCCTCGGATGTGGTGAGGAGAAAGAACTGCACCATCGATGAAACCGGAGAATTGGACAAGAAAAGCATTAATCTGATCCTTTTAACATATCCAGCATCCCGAACCCTCAGACGACACCGAACAAAAGAAATCCAGCGAAGATCATCCCCTTCAGAGCGGCGTCCCCACGGAGGCTCCCCTCGCCATCCTCCGTGAGGTCCCCATCGTCCCTTCCCTTGCCGTTTTCGAAAGTGAGGTTATGGGGCACGTCACTGGCCTTGCGGAGGGTGGCCTTCTTGGCTCCTTGAGGAAGGAGAAAAGGGAGGAAGGCGGCGATGCGGCGCGGAGTGGGAGAGGGAGAGAAGGCAAGGCAGTGCATGGTTTAGATGTCGAGGACTGACAGTGAGCGGAGAAACTGAGAAGACGACGAGAATCGATCTGTTGGGAGCTGTTCTTGTCTACTTTACCTCTGTTTATAGAAATGTTAAGAAAAGAATCGATGGCCGGAAAAATCTATATGATGAGAGAAAAGAAAACAATACGAGGGAAGGGAAAAAAACGGAACGGGAAAAAAAAACGAAGGAGGAAAAAAATCACGGACTCACATGGAGTCTTCGGTCTCGGCCGTGCGAGGCCACATGCCTCTGCCGCGGCTGTGCATGACACGTGTAGGTAGAACTTGCTTGCGCACATGTCATCTCGGTTCAGTGTAATTTAAAAAAAGTAGTAAAATTTTTAATGCGAAATTAAATTATATTTTCAAGAAAACGATGGATGCAAGAGAGCTCACGCAATCGAGTAATGTAGAACATCTTATTTAAACCCCTAATCCTCCCTCTCTTTCCAACCATCGATTCCATGGATCGCCTTCTCCTCAGCTGGAGGAGATGAGATCTTCTGTCTCCAAAATACTGTGTCTCCATGTCCCAACGTCGATCAAACGGTTATGATATTTTCATGATGTACACTACATTCTTGAGATATGATTTAGTCCGTCCGATCGGCGTTGGGACATGGGGACACAACATTTTGGGGACAGAGGATCTCATCTCCAGCTGGAGAATGTTAACCGCTGCAGGCTGCCGCCTCCGTTGCTGAAGCTGCTGGATCAACCGCCTCTGCTTGCTGCCACCTCCGCAATGGCCTCCACTGAACTCGCCTCCTCCAACAAACCCGCCTCTGCTTCCATCTCCACCGTCGAACCCGCCTTTGCCGTCAAACTCACTGCCGCCGTTAGGTTCCAGTATCATTTTGACTACGAATATAGTATGCCAGCACAGAATAGAAAAATGATTCGTGGTTTAAGATACATATAAAAGTAGTTCGGATCCTCTGTCCCGAACTACCTTTGTCCTCATGTCCCACTGCCGATCGGACGGTTCAGATTGCATCTCAAGGATGCATTGCATCTTTAAGATGTGTGCAATATTCTTGTGATATGCAATGCATCATTGAGATGCAATCTGGACCGTCCGATCGACAATGAAACATGGGGACAGAGGTAATTCGGGACAGATGATCTGAACTGATATAAAAGGACTACCCTATTGGTAAGTACATAATTTTTGGATGATCGGACCAATGAAAAAGGATTTGTAATTTTTTTTTAAGTAATTTTTTTTCTCTTCTGACAGACATAACATTTGATGTTAATAACACTATATACATTCTATAATTCTTTTTTATGGTTCAATTGGGTGATGTTCATCTTCATTTATTATTCAAAGGAAACATTTACTAATCTTTATTGTTTAGCAGTTAGCACATGTTACATGTATCAGTAGGGTTCGGATTGATGAAAATGTTAAGACGAATATATTCATCTTTTACTATAATGTATCAGTAGAGTTCAATTACTCTACTGGTAATTGAGAGATTGCTACTTCCAGTTAGCTAACCTTTGGGTCAGCCTTATAATTTTCATTGTTTTATTATTATTATTTTTGCATGTAGGACAAGTGGGCAAATATTTATTTGACAAGCATTATATTATTTAGAACAAGAAATCTTCTTTTCTATATTTTTTTTTTCTATGTAAAGCGAAGTTCGATGTTTATTTTATGCGAAAAAATTATAAAGAGAAGGATCAGGGGTAAGAAATCGATTAATAATCCAATGAATTAAATCATTTAAATTAAAATCAAATAATTTATTTTTTTTATTTAATCGAACTGATCAAATTTTTATATAAAAATCAAACAAACCGAATGATAAAAATATCAGTTAAATCGATTAAAAATTAAAATGATCAAACTTTTAATTAAATTGAGACTAGGGAGAAAAGTTACATATTATAGAATTAGGTATTTTAACCTCACGATTCCAATTCTGATTCAAGCATAGTAATCCAATATAATGGATTTAATTGAATTTTAAATTTTAAAATCAATGCCCAATTAATCTATTCCACTGAAATAACTAATATTTCAAGAAAAGTTTAAATTTCTGAATTAACCGAAATATAATTTGTAAAATATCTCTTAAGAATTAATAAATACGAAATGACTGACATTATTTAAATCCTAATTCTCCCTCTCTCCCGCCAATCCTTAATCCATAGATCACTGTTATCTTCCCCTTCACCGGAGAATGTTCAGCTGTAGCTGCCGCCTCTACAGTGTCAGCCTGCCTCTGTCAGGATTCAAGATCGCTGCGATAAAAATTGTATGTCAACCGAATATATAATTTATTCCGGATTCAAGTACATAATTTTTTTTTTATGACACCTCCTGTGGTAAAAAAAAAAAAAAAAAAAAAAAAAACATGATTCGTTTGCTCCCAGCGTCTCAGTCAATCCGTCCCTAGGCCAATACGAAGGAGGTAAATCACGGATGACTACTAGTCATTAGTGCAAATGGCTAAGACATGAGGGAGGTTATACTCGATCACGCCGAGTTTCGATCCCAAGATCTCATGTGGCAACACAGACATCTCCTGAACTATGAATTCGAAGAAGGATTTGTAATTTTTTTAAAATAATTTTTTTTTTTTAATACAAAACATTTGATGTTAGTGACACTATACATTTTATAATTTTTTTCTATAGTTCAATTTGGAGATGTTCAATTTGGTAACATTAACTAATCGTTATTGATCTGTATTGTTTACCCATGCTAGCTACATGTTACAATTCGGATTGGTCATCGGATGGTCTAGTGACCAGCACATAAAATATTATCATCATAAAATCTGGAGTTCGAATCTTGACAAAATCGAGATAAATGATTCTCTTATGTGCTAGTCACTATTTCAAAGCCTAATAGTCATCCGTGATTTATCTTTTCCGTGTTGACTCTGAAAAAAATTAAGGGGATGTTGAGGATGAACATATTCACTTTTTACCATCATGTTATAGTTCGAAATTAAATAATTACTATTTTCTGTCAGCTGGCAGTTGGGTCATATAATTTTTATTATTTTATTATTATTTTTAGTTTTATGACAAATAAGTATTATATTATTAAGAATAAGATATTGTTTTTTGTATTATTTTTTTTATTGCAAAGGAATGAAATTGTTTTTTTTCCTAATCGAACCGACCGTACTTTTATAAAAAAATAATAATAAATGGAACTGATAAAATATAAGTTAAATGGGTAAAAAAGATACAAATAACAAACTTTCAATTAAATTGAAACTTATAAGGGTAATCCTGAATTAAGAAATTTAAAATTAAGTTAAATTTAATAAACAGAACTTGGTTAATAATAGAACTGACTAAACTGTTTAAATTAAAATTGAACCATTCAAATTTTTTTATTTAATTGAAACTGTCAAATTTTTATATAAAAAGTATATCAACTGAAACGATAAAAATATAGATTAAATAGGTTGAACATTGAAATAACTGAACTTTTAATTAAATTCCAACATTTTCTTCACGATCACAACTACAGCTGTCGTGGGTTATCGGAGAAAAGGATAAGTAAAAGGTGAGCAAAATATTTAAAGATCATTTAAAAAAATATTTTAATTAAATTGATTTGATTATAAATTTTTAAAAATTGTTAAATAAAATAATTATTTTTATAAATGATATAAAATGTTAATTAATTTTTTATTAAAAACTTAATTTTTTTACTTTTAAAAAGTTATTTTTTAAATAATTAAATTAATTATTTTTTTATTAATTTGATTTATTAAGTTTTAATCATAAAAATCTATTAGTAAAGATAATAGAGTGATTTATTGATATGACTATATTTGATACTATTATACTTTTAACTCTTATTTGATACATTTATTGAATTCAAGAAGGATAATTAATTCAATTTTTAAATTTAAAACAAATCAAATATTTGTTTGTTAGATTAGTTTGGTAAAAAAAATTATTTATATTTATTTATTATATAAAAAGTAGATTAAAATGAATAGTATTAAATAATTTATAAGATTAAGGAGGTGTTTGGTTGATGAGTTTAGGAATGAAGAAATAGAATGATAGTAAAAAATAGTGTTTGGATTATGGATTTAGGAATGATATTTTAGGAATGATTACTAGATTTATGGGAATCAACCAAACTCATATAACTTGATGGGTTTCATTTCCATTCCTATTCCCATTCCACCCTACTATCAAATCCATACCTATAGTCATTTTCATTATTTAACTAAACACCCCCTAAATTAATGAATAATATTCTTCTATAAAATTTTTTAAGGATATAAAAAATTTAAAAAATTAAAATAAAACTCTTATTAAAAGTTTAGGAATATTTTTAAAAAGACAAGTTAAATTTAAAATTAAGTTAAGGTTGCATTTTAATAGCTTTTATCAAATATATTTGAACAAAATAAATTTTAGTCAACAACACAAAAACTTCGAAGGACAAAATAGACAGATCAAACACGGAGGAGATAAATCACGGGTAGCTACTAGCATTTAAAATAGTGACTAACATATAAGGGAGGTATTTACCTCGACTTTACGAGATTCGAATCTCAAATCTCATTATGACAACGCTTCATACGCTAGCCACTAAATCCATTCGAGGGACCATCCAACTCCAAATCAAATTGGATAATAGAGTGATTTATTGATTTGACTATATTTGATATTATTGTACTTTTGACTTTTATTATATACTTTTATTGGATCATCATCAATTTATGTTTTTAATTTAAAATAAATCAATATTTATTTGTTAGTTTTGTGTTTAGTTTGGTAAAAAAATTATTTATATTTATTTATTAGGTAAAATGTCGATTATAATATTAAATAGTTTGTTAAACTAAATTAATAAATCATATTCTTCTAAAAAAAAAAGTTTTAAAATATAAAAAAATTAAACAATTTAAATAAACTCTAATTATAAGTCAATATTTCTAAAAAGATAAGTTAAATTTAAATTTAAGTTAAGCTTTCATTTTAATAGCTTTTATTAAATAAATTTTAGCGAAATAAGTTTTAGATCGAGTTCACTTATTTAAACACAAAACTTAAAAGGGCAAAGTGGGAGGATCCAATTCTGGGATCCGATCTATCTCCGAATCCGATAAACCCCAAATGTTCCGATTCCGGATTCCGGTTGGGCTTATCCCGCCTGCTTCCTTCTTCTTCCTCGGCCGCAATCACAGAAGGCAATTAGGGTTTGGGTGTCTCTTGCGCGCGGAGGAAGCTAATTGCCATGGAGGAGGTCACGGAAGGCGTCAACAATCTCCAAATAGCGGATACTGATGGACACAAGAAGAACCGGATCCAGGTCTCCAACACCAAGAAGCCGCTCTTCTTCTACGTCAACCTCGCCAAGGTTCGACCTTCATCCTCCTCTTGGATTTCTATTCTAGTTTTTTGTCGGTATTAGTTGAAAAGCCCTATTTTTATGTGTTTTTATCTCGCTGGCTGCCGAATACTCAAGTTTCTGATGATTCTCTTCTCCCCTCTATCTTGTTTTGTCGTTGTTATTTTTTTATTGCGTTAAATTGATCATGGCTATACAATTTCAGAGATACATGCAGCAGCATAACGAAGTCGAGCTATCAGCTCTTGGAATGGGTGAGTTCTCTAGTTTATGGTGTTTTTATTTTAGTTCTTTTGGTAAGTTTTCAGTTTATAAGCATAATTAAGTGCTTATATTATTTTTGTTTTTTTGCTCCATCAGAGTCTCACAGTTACCATTCAGTGAATTCGTTCATTATATTATTTCTCAGGTGGATGTTCTCAGAGTCTGTCTTGTTCCTTTTTAGATCATTAGATGCTTCTATGCGCTGATATTTTATTATAGCAAAATTTGTTACGGTTTATCTTTTCTAGGCATGTGCGGGTTCTCTTGATTGTACCTCAAATAAGCATCAACATGATGTGTTTGACACAGCTGTTTGGGTCGGGATACATGGATCTTTTTATGCCATTGAAATTAATGCAAGACTATAGTAAATTATACCTTTGAACAAATATCTTACTTGAAGAAGTTAACCTAGGTTAGCTTGAAATAGAAAATTTGGCTTTTAAAATAGAAACTTATGAACAAAGTTTGAGTTTAAGAAAACTCATGAACAAGCTTATCAACAAAGTCAACCTAGATTTTAATTTGTTTGTAAAAATAGGTGAACAAAGTCTACTGAAATTAGAAAGAAAGTGAAAATGATGGTATTCTATATATTTAATAAGAAAATGATTTTGAATTTGGGAAAAAGTTTGAGTTTAAGAAAATTACTAATTTGATTTATTGTAATATTATGTCTAAAAGTTTATGTGAGCCATGGTTTTAATTTCATTATGTTATGGTTGGCATAGGAAAAACTTATGTCTCACCTTGATTTTTCAAGTGTGTTGAGTTGCGAGCTGTCTTCCTTGACTTCAGAGTCATCTCCTTGCCCTCTGTCTTCTTATTCTGCTCCCTCTTTATCGATTCTGCATCAGGCTCCTTTCTCTTCCTCACCGGTGCTACTTGCACCATGTGTTAGCATTGTCAAAATGACATCATACTATTTATTCCAGCTAGGGAACCTTGGTACAAAACTTAATTATAAACTTTGATATAAATATAAAAGGAAATGAAAAATAAGTTAATGAATTATTTGAAAACAACAGGAACAATGATTAAGGGGGTACTAAGATGCAAGATTTTTTTGTTTGAAATTCAACAAGGATGCTTTGAAAATGGAAGATTAATGTATTCATGTTAAAATGTAGGAATTTAGATATTATGAATAAATTAGTCATCAATAAGGATGAATTAATGATGACATTTCATAAGAAAAGTTGGGTTGGCTGAAATAGTAGGTGTTTTTGGAGTTTAGTGCAAGCCTTATATACCTCTTAGGTTAAAAAGGTTGTATAAGATGAGATAAGATCATTCATACTTCATGAGTTTAATTGTTGGGGTTGTAAAGATAAAACACATGCAAAGTTGGTGTTAGCTGAAATGAAAATTTCAGAATGATGGAGATTTGGGGTTACTTGGAGAGAGAGAATAAAAATGCCAGTGATTCTTGAATACTTAGATCTTAATCGATGGCTTGGTAAAGAAAATAGTTGTAAACATGTTGAAAGGCAACCAGTAGCTTCTTTAGTTAGTTAAGTTTAATAGTTAGAGTTGAAAGGTGAGAACTAATGAATACAATCATAAATTCTGGTTGAAAATCTACAGAAGTCTGAATAATGTGTCTGTTAGTTATTTCTGATGTTTTGATCTAACATGGATCTTAACAGAGTGAAATAGATATGATTCATGTTGCTACCCACAAATATTTGGGGTTAACAAGTCATTGGATGTTGACTGTGCATGCTGATGGAATTAGTTTGTACCTGACATGATCATCAAAACCGCGTTAAGAACTAGGTTTATTGAGATTTAATTAGTTTCTTTGGTTTGTTGCAAAATTAAAAGTTTGAGATAGTTTTATTGCCTTTGAAACTTGTGGGTTGGATATATTACAAAATCTATGATGTTCAAGCTAGATTTAATAGTTAATTCGTATAAATATGGCAAAGTATCTTATGAGTGATGCATTTCAAGTATAGATATGTCTACATGTTTCTTTTGTTCAATTGTCTTCTAATTCATATAACTTTTATCATCCATATACCTATTCATCTCCTTGGTCAAGACAGGATAAAGGTATTAAACTGGCCAGGGTATTTATCCTTATTTTTTGCATTTTTATCAAATCATCATTATGTAGTCTTTATCATTTATGTTAGGTTCTTATAAGATAACTACATAGATTGTCATGATTACTGTTCTCTATTTCTTCTCTTTTCTTTTTTTCATATAGTACACTTACATACCATATGAGGATTTATAGATGTTTGATATTTATCCCGTCAATGTTTTTCTTAATTATATGATTTAAGTATTTTAATGCCTGAAGGTTTGTTGTGTTTAGCCTAAATTGTATGAAATTACCCTGTATTATTAATTTTTGACTGACCAATAACCAATTGCTTCCAGGGAATAACTAGTTACACAGTGATGTGGTGAATACAGCCAAAATTGCATCTATAACCCATGTCACTACACTAAATTAGTTGTGTTTTTTCCTAATAGTTCCAAAATTCATTTTGCTGATGCTGCTCCGTGGTCGATATATCATAAGTAGTCATATATGGTGAATGTGGAAGATGATGTATGTTGTGCCTATTTGATATGTTTATGTCTTCTAATGCTTATCTAGCTCTTGGAGTTTCTCTCTTAAATCTTTAGTGCAATAGTTTTGTTTCAACTTCTCTCCTTGGATAGTCGTTTTCATTATCTGACACACTACTGATGCCTTTTCTTTCATCACCTCATTGTCTCTGTCACTATTCGACTTTCCACTGAAATCATCCTAGTCAAATGAAATTCTCTATATCTACTCCAGCTTCTTTGTAGTTTATGTTTAAGTCTCTCTTTGTATCTTGTTCCATATGATCTTCTTTGGACCAATTCTCCAAGTATTCAATCTTCACTGTAGCTGTTAGCTTTATGAACTTTGACATTGGAGTTTGTCTTTTTGGTGATTAGGAGTTCATCTTTTCTGTTCTCACTCCTGTACTGCATCTGTAATATTAAAACTCATTTACTTTCAAATTCAGCATTTAGGACTATGATTGCTTTGTCAAATACAGCATTCTGTGGGATTATTGATAAAAGTGTTATTTATTGCTGATTTTTTTTTTTTATTTATACATTACTTTAAAGGAAGGGGAGTCTTGGTGCAACGGTAAAGTTGTTGCCATGTGACCAAAAGGTCACGGGTTCGAATCCTGAAAACAACCTCTTGCAAAAAGCAAGATAAGGTTGCGTACAATGGATCCTTCCCCAGGACCCCACATGGCGGGAGTTTCGTGCACCAGCTGACCTTTTTTTTTTATGCATTACATGTTATTCAAATAGCAAGTAAATTCCTTTTATGATTATCTGCTTTTAACTATTAATTAACCTATCATATTTAACTTTTTAGCAATTGCAACTGTTGTCACTATTGCGGAGATACTGAAAAACAATGGACTTGCTGTTGAGAGAAGTAAAATTCTATCTTTTTCTACTTTTTTGTCCCTTATTTCAAGTTCCTAAGAGATTGAATTTTGATCAATTTGGTGCAGAGATTACAACATCTACTGTTGATATCACGGATGAATCACGGGGCAGACCAATCCAAAAAGCCAAGGTACAAATTCAGTATATTGTAGTATTAATATTCATTTGGCAGGGTATTGGATTCCCCTTGGATTTGTTTACTACAAATAAAAGTTGAAAAAGAATAATTCACAAACATCTGGTTCAGAGGAAGTGCTAATTACAGTTTGTTCATTTTGGAAAATATCGTAAAAACATGAGCAATGGCAATATAATCAAGGCATTAATAGCTCCATATTTAAATTGCCATGAGAGATGCCACATGTCACGCTTACATCTTTGGACTTGAAATGTAGCGCTTCACAATGACAATTTGTAAGTGGAAAATTATAGGAACACCAAAATCCAACTATAAGTGCAACGCAAAAGTTGCAAAAGTAGCATGTTTTTGTTTAGTTCAATAAATTGATTAGTATAGCAGCTATGGGTCATGTGATGCTGTTTATCTAATGGTTTGTGTTCTGCATTCAGATTGAGATATTGTTGGGCAAAACAGAAAACTTCGATGAACTAATGGCTGCTGCAGCTGCTGAGAGGGAGTTGGCGGACGGCGAAGAGCAAAACTGAAACTGAAGTAACTCTGGCTTTTAAAAGCAATATGCTGGGTCGATCTGATTATCACATTATAAGAGCTGGTTTGTTAACTGGTATCGAAGTATTGCTGCCATGTTTCTTGCAAAACTTGCATGTGATGACTATTTGTTAGCCATTGTAATGGGTAGACAAGTCCTTAAGACGAAGTTTGGAGGTTCTTTGATTTCATTGTGTTATTATGGGGAATCACTGCACGATCAGCATTGGAACTATATTTAAATATTATGTTCGTCTCGTATGTGAATGATAAATAGCCTGTTTTTTGTTATTTTGGACGCCTGAATTTTCCCTGTGGAGTGGATCTGTCACCATGGCCATTGGCCAATATATCGATGGAAATAAAAAGGTATAAAGTATAAGTAAAAATAAAAAAATGAATTGAAATTAAACGGAATCAACTAAAGCATTTGGATTTGTTTACTCCGGGAGATGAAAAGGCAAAGGAAAGAAATTGAGTCGTCGGTCTCGGCCGTGCAAGGTCGTCATCTTGTGCGTGCGGGGCCGTTGGTTGCAGTTGCGTGAGGTCGTTGTCTCTATCAGGACTGTCGAGCTCGACTGCGTGAGGTTAATTGTTGCCTTGCAGGGGGCCGTCGGCCGTGCAAGGTCGTCGCCTCGCAAGGGGCCACCGGCCGCACTGCTGTGCGAGAGATCCAGTTGTGTCTTTTTGAGTTGGATTGGAGAAATTCGGTTGAGCGGCAAGGAGGGAGAGGGAGGAAATTGCTTTTTGATTTTTGTTGGATTTACCTATGAGCAATATAGTGAGGTTCTTCCAAGCAACATAGCTGAATTCCTCCCAACAAGCAAATTAAATTTAGCAATATTACTGAGATCTCAAAGAGCAATAATACCAAGATTTCACAGAAGCAATAATACTAAGATTTTGCAGAGGAATATTACCAAGTCCCGCAAAGTAATAATACTAAGCTTTCACAAAGCAATATCTTCAAGTTCCACATATCAACATTATTGGGTTTTTCAGAGTAATACTGCTGAGCTCCGCAGAGCAATATTACTGAGATCCCATAGAGCAATAATACCAAGGTTTCACAAAAGCAATATTATCAAGTTCTGCAAAGCAATAATACTACAATTTTATAGAGTAATATCGCCAAGTTTTACAGATCAATATTATTGAGTTTTGCAGAGTAACATAGTTGAGTTCCACAGAACAATATTGTTAAGCTTTTCCGAGCAATATGATGAGATTTATCCTCACGAATTAATTAAAGTTCTTTGAGCAATACAATTATACTCTTCCAAGTAATATGGTTGAATCTCTCGGAAATAACATAAATGAATCTAGCAAAGTATTATGAAGCTTATGGTTGCCAACGTGTGGCGATGGATGAAGGGAGAAATAAATAGTGAATGTCGAAGTTGATTTTCTTGATTTCTTCCTCATTTTACATGGCGACGAATGAATGAAGAAATACGTAGTGGGTGTCAGAGGTAGTTCCCTTGATTCTTTTCTCATCTTACGCGGTGACAAGTGAATGGAGAAATACATAGTAGGTGTTAGAGGTAATTCCCTTGATTTCTTTCTTAGTTTGTGTGGCAATCAACAAGTGGAGGAACAATAATGAATTGTTAGAAAGCTCATCCTCACTAGGAGGGAAGAGGTGAGCGTGAAGGCTAATCATGTCTGAAGGATGAGGAGATGGCTGACTTAGATAGATGATTTGTCGATGAATAGTTGACTCTCCAATCTAAGATAAAGCTCCTCGATGATCCTACATGTTGCATAAAGAAGGGGCAACACCTCTCAATCTCTAACGTATGGAAGAAGAAGAAGAGAGAAAAGAGATCGCGCAGAGCAACAAGACAAAGATGCACAAAAGGATAGCAAACACGAGAAAGGAGAAGAAAAAGAGAAAAAAGAAGAGTTACTGTGGTTCGACGACGTGCCTACTCTACAAAAAGGGCCGAAGCTTTATTAGAATTCTCTCTACTCAATAGAATCACATCTAATGATTCTTGTGATTGTTGTATAATAGGTTTACAATGATCCCTATAAATAATGCATAAATCTCAGACCCAGTAAAATCATAACAGAATTTTGCTATGAAAATCGCAACAGAATTCTGTTATGAAAAACTATAATAGAATTCTGTTATATAAAATTGTAATATAATTTTATTACGAAAAATCTTAACAGATTTTTCTTCCATAGCATCCATCGCATTGACCTTCATTCAAATATGAGTCACCCGTCAATAATTTTCCACCTTGGTGAATATTCACCCTTCAAAGAATACGAGTATCTGAACAAAACTCTACCTGGATCTCTAGGTCTGAGCTTCCTTCCTCCAGCATCTAGAGATATGGATTAAGTTCAAGCAATGCCTGAAATTCTCTGTGGTTACTGGCTTTGTTAGCATGACTGCAGTATTGTTTGCAGTGTGAATCTTCTCAAGTTGAATTTCCTCGAAAGTAATCAACTATCTGATCTTGAGAAACCTCACATCAATGTGCTTGGTTCTCGCATAATACACTTGATTTTTCGCCAAATAGATAGCACTCTGACTATCGTATAACAACTTGACTCCACCTTATTGAACATCCAGTTCTCTGACCAACCCTGTAAGCCATAAAGTTTCCTTCGTTGCTTTAACTACTGCGATGTACTCCGACTCTATAGTAGACAATGCAACAATAGATTGTATTATACATTTTCAACAAATAGGTCCTCCTGCCATAGTAAACACGTATCCTGTAGTAGAACTCCTGTTATCTAAATCTCCTGCATAGTCCACATCTATGTACCCAACAACTGAAGGATCTTTTGGTTGTCTACTGAATATGATACTATAATCAGTTGTATTTCTCAAGTATCTGAAAATTCACTTCACTGCATCCCAATGTGGTCCACTAGGATTTGAGAGAAACTTGCTTATCATACTAACTGCTTGCGCCAAATCTAGTCTCGTACAAACCATGGCATACATCAGACTAACCAACTGCACTAGCATAAGGAACCTTTGATATCTTTTGGATCTCGTCATCCGTCTTTGGATACTGTGTACTGGATAACTTGAAGTGATGTGCCATGGGTGTGCTCATCAACTTTACATTCTTCATGTTGAACCTACCCAATACCTTCTCCACATAGCTACGTTGAGACAACCATAATCTCCCTGCAGCTCTATCCCTGTGAATCTCCATCCCAAGAATCTTCTTGGCCTCTTCCAAATCTTTCATGCCAAATTCCTTGCTCAGTAGCCTCTTCAATTTATCAACCTCTTTTATTTCTTCGTAACAATGAGCATGTCATCTACGTATATTAATAAGAAAATCAGTGATTCATCTTTAAGGCTCTTCACATATATGCAGCAGTCATACTCACATCTCCTATATCCGTTTTGAATCATGTATGAATTAAAACATTTGTATCATGCCCTACGAGATTGTTTCAATTCTTAGAGTGATTTCTTCAACTTGCAAACCAACCGCTCTTGTCCGGACTGACTAAATCCCTTAGGTTGTGACATAAAAATCTGCTCCTCTAAATTTCCATGAAGAAATGTAATCTTCACATCCATTTGCTCTAGTTGCAAATTGTGATGTGCCACCAAAGCCAACACGCTCTAATTGACGTATGTCTTACCACTGGAGAGAAAATTTCCTCATAGTCAATCCCCTTTCTCTGTGAATACCTCTTTGCTACCAACTGAGCTTTGAATTTCACTTCTTCTCCCTCTGACATTGCTTCTTTCTTCTTGAATATCCACTTGCACCCTATAGCTTTCTCTCCTTCAGGAAGTTCCACTAGATCCCACGTTTGGTTCTTATGCAATGACTCTATCTCCTCTGTCATAACACCCATCCTCCTGTCCTTATCAGAGCTATGTATCACCTCCTGAAAAGATGTAGGGTCTCCGCTACTAGTGATAAACGCATAAGATACCAAGTCTTCGAATCCGTATTTGGTGGGTGGTTTTACGACTCGTCTCGTTCTGCCACCAGCTATAGTGCGATGCTCCGTGTGCTCTAAGCTATAATCATCTGGGTCATAAGTCTCTAGCTCCACCTGCATAATATCTTTCTCTATGTTGCTTTATTATGTTTCATTTCCTCCTTTCTGAGTACGCTGTAGCATATCTTTTGTCAAACACCATATCTTTGCTGATCACCACCTTGTTTTCCTTAGGATCCCAAAGCTTAAAGCCTTTAACTCCTTTTTGATACCCCGAAAAAATGCACTGTTTTGACTTTGCATCCAATATTGATCTTTCCTCACTAGATATATGCATATAGGCTGGACATCCAAAAACTCGAAGATGGGAGTAATCTACTTAATCCCCTGTCCATACTTCCTCTGATACTTTGCCTTCTAGTGTTGCCTTTGGTGATCTATTACTGAGATAACATGTCATGTTAACCGCTTTCGCTCAGAAATTCTTTGCAAGCTTTACATTTAGCCTGAGACATTTTGCCTTCTCAATGATTATCCTGTTCAACCTTTCCACTATCCCATTTTGCTGAGGTGTCCTACGAACCGACAAATACCTCATTATCCCATGTTGCTCACAAAATTCCTAAAACTTTGAATTTGTGTACTCAGTCTCATTGTCTGACCTAAGACATTTGATATTTCTTCCAGTCTGGTTCTCTACTTAAGTTTTCCATAATTTTAACTTTGCAAAAGTTTTTGACTTATGACGCATAAAGTATACTCAGACATTTCGTGAGAAATCATCAGAAAAACTTACAAAATACAAGTGCTCTCCACGTGATGTTACACTGGCTGATCCCCATAGATCCGTATGTACGTAGTCCAGAATCTCTTCTGTCTTGTTGCCGTCTTGAATTTCACTTTGCTCTGTTTCTCAAGAACATAGAGTTTACATAATTCAAGCTTGCATGTTTTGACACCCTTCAACAAATCTCTCTTGTGAAGTTCTAGCATCCCATGTTCATTGATATGCCCTAGATGTTAGTTAGAGCCCTAGAGTCAATCATATGATGATTGTTGTATGGACTCGATGTATCATATTCCTATATATTTATAAAGGAATTTCTTTATGGTTGTTATACTTACTTGTATTGGTGCCAAATAATTAAGTGTAATAGCGTCCTTGAGTAGAAGGTTCTTATCTATATCAATCGATTGGTTGAATCGATAGTGAGATGATATAGAGAACACTACTCTTAATCATTTCTAATCATGTATTAACATTCAGGGATAATTTTAATGTGCTGAGACTAGCATGTAGGTCAACTTGATGACTTGATATCACAAGTCATGGATATAGAGATATCAAGTTGACACATGAGTATGCATTGGAGAATGTATATTGAATAACCCGCCATAAGAAAGTATCATGGATCGTTATATGAGTGTCATATACTTTCTCATGTGACTATTAGTATGACTATGAGTCATTGGACCTGAAGTCACCATGGTTCCCTACATAAGGAGTTGCATACTTTGGCTTCGTCAAACGTCACCCATAACTGGGTGAACTATAAAGGCGATTACTGGATATGTAACAAATTATGCGGAGTGATGTAGATGGGATCTATCCCTCCTATATGACGGGAGTGACATCATGATTCTTGATAGAGTGAGACCACTAAGTGCATGGCCATGCCCAAATGAGTCAATATAAGATATTGAGCTCATTTGATTAGAGTGAGTCTACTTGGAGTTCAAGATATAAATTGATTAGAGGATGACACGGTCTATGCCTCATTTGATCAATTTAGATGTCAAGGATAGAAGGACATTGTCACATATTGTGAGAGTCACAATTAGTAGTCACAAAGATGATGTTGGATCTCAATATTCTTGTAACTTGGGTAGTAATGATGTGTTGCTAGATACCGCTCATTACTTATGCTTCTAAATGGGTTTAGGAGCATTGCCAACGTTACAAGAACCTATAGGGTCACACACAAAGGGCAATTAGATGGAGAATAGGTTCATATGATGAACCAAGAGGATTAGGTTAATATAATGAACCAAATTGGATTAAGAGTAATCCAAATTAGATTAATTGAGTTTGACTCAATTTGATTCATGCATTGAATGAGTCTAATTTAGATTATGACTCATTGAATCAATTTAATTTAATGAATAGAGATTCATTAAATCAAATTTACTTAAATTAATGGTTAGATTTGATCAACCATGGGAGATAAAGAGGTCAAGTTTGACTTGACTTGAGAGGGAAGATGAAGGTCAAGTTTGACTTGACCAATTGCCACCTCATTGTGACTTGGCATAGGGCCGGCCAATGATGGTGTTCCACATCATCAAGAGCCACCTCATTGTGTGCCACCTCATGAGGAAGACCAAAATCCATGACTCTTGGTATTACATGGAGGTATATAACACTCAATGTGTGGCCGACCAAATTAAGTGTTGCATTCACTCTTTCCTTTTCCTCCTCTCTTATTTCTTGATCTCCCTCTCCTCCATTGCCGTGACTCCTTTGGGGTGCTAGCACACTCTAAGGTGTTTTCTCCATTTTCTTGTCCGTGTGGATACATATAGAGGAGTGTACGCTTGACACTCTCGAGATCTGGCAACCTTTTGGACGAACGGGATAAGCGAAGGGCTTCACAACAAGGGTAACACTTCTTGTTCATGTAGATCTAAGGTAGATCTAGGTTAGAAACATGTACATGATTTATTTTATATATCTTCGCACGGATCCGTGGCAAGACTTCGAGATTTCCGCAACGCAAAAAACGATTTTTGTGGCTCGAAATTCCCAACAGTGGTATCAGAGCCACATGCGAAGCATGTACAATTTTATATTTTAATTTTATGAAAATATTTCAGATCTGTAAGTTTGCTAATTTTATAGATTTTGTGAGTATTTTTCTCGTAGAAGCGAAGCAACAAGTGCTTGGACACTTGTAGGCTTCGACTACCGAGAAAAACTTTCCGAAATGGCAAGGTCTCGCCCAAATTATTTTGGGACAGCGACTTAAGGCACTGTTAGATCAAGATGAGGCCCTCGCGATATTCATTTCACGAGAAGGGGCGCTGCCCCTAACCCTACAAAGGGCATTGTCCCACGATTGCGCCCGAAAAATCGCTAAACGAGATCGCCGGGAAGTTGTGACTCATAAAATCGATAAAATCAGTAGTAAAATTATAGAAATTTATGTAAAATACATAATTTATAATTATTTGTGATTTTGTGATGATCATGACCCAAAAACCCCAATATGATTGGTTAAAATATGTTGTAATTCATAATATGACCTGCGCGTCATTTTTGTGTTGTGCGTGTTGTATATGTTATATGCGACCTGCGCGTTGTGCCTCTCTTTTATATTCTTATTGTAAATAGATTTTAGACTCGAATGTAACTCGAGTTTCACATTTGTAATGTACAAAATGAAGCGTGGAAGGTCCACTCAAGAAGGAGTTACGAGGAGGGTAATTTCAACACATGACGGTCAAAGGGAGGCGCTTAAAGAAGTTGTTGACCCTACGTTGACCGTCCGATCTTTTCATTGGCTTGAAAAGATCGTAGTAGGGCCATGACCTCATCACAAAATAATTAATTATCTATCATTGCTTGTGTATGTGATGCATGATAATGTAGGGTAATTAGTGCCTTGATGCGTATATGATACACATTCACGATTAGATTAGATCTTAATCAAGTCAACTTGAAATGTCTACCAAGTT
This sequence comes from Zingiber officinale, assembly GCF_018446385.1. NCBI lineage: Eukaryota > Viridiplantae > Streptophyta > Magnoliopsida > Zingiberales > Zingiberaceae > Zingiber > Zingiber officinale. The sequence continues at coordinate 110,081,244 of NC_055996.1, forward strand.
TTGATACTCATCACTACCTCGATCATTTGTTGTTGTTGAATATGCCAAAGCAGAGCAACGCATATTATTTTGGTAGGGTGCAGAGGGGCAACCTTGGTCCCGCCTATCAAAGCTTGGGTGAGTACAAACTCAATTAGATTGAGCATAACTAGTTAACTCAATTGTATCGGGTAAAACTATAGGCATTTTCCAACGGTTGGACGATAGGATAAAAATCACATTTATACTAAATCTTGGGCGATTTAGCCAAAGCTAACTCAAGTTTTAATATAAATGAGATTTTTGATCCTATATACAAGAATTGCATAAAGATGTAATTGATAAATTCGTTATCTACCGATTATACTAAGTCTTGGGCGATTTAGCCAAAGCTAGCTCAAGTGATAGTATGATGTGGATCTTGTCCCACGAAAATTATAGCGAATTGGTATGAATCTAGTAGTGTGGTTTGACCACATCCATGATTTGATTTTACAAAAGCTCTATAATTCAGTGGGAGTATCATTTAGTTAAAGACCTAATTAAATGATAAATAGAATATGATATTTACTTTCTGCATTATTTCTGTTGTAGATTGTCATGTCGACAAATATGAACACCTTCTCCCTGCGTTATGTCCTTGACAAGGACAAGCTCAATGGAGCTAATTTCCTGGACTGATACAGGAATCTGAGAATCGTTCTCACTCAAGAAAGAAAACTGTACGTCTTGGAGAAGTCCATTCCCGAGGCACCTCCTGCCACTGCCACGCGAGCTGACCGAGATGCTTATAAGAAGCATCAAGATGACGCATTAGATGTGTCATGCCTCATGCTCGCAACCATGAACTCTGAGCTTCAGAAGCAATATGAGTTGATGTCTGCTTATGATATGGTTGAACATCTTCGTCAACTATATCAAGGACAAGCGAGACACGAGAGATTCGATATCTCCAAGGCACTGTTTCAGTGCAAGATGCAAGATGGGACTCCCGTAGGTCCATATGTGCTCAAGATGATTGGGTACATAGAGAACTTACAGAGGTTGGGATTCCCACTTGGCCAAGAGCTGGCCATAGACTTGATCTTGCAATCCTTGCCAGAGAGCTACAATCAATTTGTCATGAATTACAACATAAACGAAATTGACAAGCCACTGCCTGAGCTGCTAAGCATGTTGAGAACTGCTGAGCTCAACCTTAAGAAGGTAAAGCCCAACTCCATTTTGATGGTACAAAAGCATAAAGGAAAGGGCAAGCCTAAAGGTAAGGGAAAGTCCCAAGCCAAGAGCAAAGACAAGATAATGAAGCCTAAAGGAGGGGTTACCAAGGATGCTACCTGCTTCCACTGCGATCAGACCGGGCACTGGAAGAGGAACTGCAAAGTATATCTTGAAGAACTTAAGAAGAAAAGAAGTGAGACTTCTACTTTAGGTATATATGTTATAGAAGTCAATATATCTATTTCTGCATCGTGGGTATTGGATACAAGATGTGCTTCTCACATTTGTACTAATGTGCAGGCGCTGAGAAATAGCAGGCCATTGACGAAGGGTGAGGTGGACCTACGAGTAGGCAATGGAGCACGGGTTACTGTTGTTACTGTAGGAACTTACTATCTATCTCTGCCCTCTAGGCTTGTACTAGAATTAGATGAATGTTGTTATGTGCCTACTCTTACAAAGAACGTCATTTCAGTCTCTTGTTTGGACAAGAAAGGTTTTTCTTTTGTAATAAAAAATAAATGTTGTTCTATTTTTTTAAAAGATATGTTCTACTGTAGTACATCTCTGATAAACGGATCCTATATTCTAGACTTAGAGAACCCCATCTATAACATAAATACCAAAAAGTTCAAGTCAAACGATATGAACCAAACATATCTCTGACATTGTCGCTTAGGTCATATAAATGAGAATCGCTTATACGAGCTCCATAAAGATGGTTTGCTGGACTCATTTGATTTTGAATCATATGAGACATGCGAGTCATGCCTACGAGGCAAGATGACCAAGACTCCCTTTAGTAAGCACAGTGAAAGAGCGACTGAGTTGTTAGGACTTATACATAGTGATGTATGTGGCCCTTTCAATGTCGTTGTCAGAGGTGATTATAGGTACTTCATTACATTTACTGATGACTTCAGTAGATATGGTTATGTGTATTTGATGACACATAAGTTACAATCCTTTGAAAAGTTCAAAGAATTCAAGAATGAAGTACAAAACCAGCTAGGCAAGAGTATTAAGATACTTCGATCAGATCGAGGTGGAAAATACCTTAGCCATGAGTTTCATGACTATCTAGCTGAGTGTGGGATTCTATCCCAACTCACCCCTCCTGGAACACCACAGTGGAATGATGTATCCGAAAGGAGGAATCGTACCCTATTAGATATGGTACGGTCTATGATGAGTCACACAGATCTTCCTATGTCTTTTTGGGGATATGCTCTAGACACAGCAACCTTCACACTTAACCGTGTTCCACCCAAGGATGTGATAAAGACACCATATATGGTCTGGGAAAGATGCCCAGATGTCTTTTATGAGGATTTGGGGTTGTGAGGCTTACGTTCGACGTCAAGTCTCGGACAAACTGAGACCCAAATATGATAAGTGCTATTTTATAGGATATCCCAAGGAAACGAAGGGATATTACTTCTACATTCCCAGTCAACACAAAATGTTTGTGGCTAAGACAGGTATTTCTAGAAAGAGACTTTGTTTCTAGAAAAACTAGTGAGAGTACGTTCGATCTTGAAGAAGTTCAAGATATGGACCATAGCACTGAGGTCTTGATGGAAGTTGAACTGAAACCACAAAGTGTTGTAGATGATGACATTGTTCCACAAAGAGTTGAGGAACAACAACCAGTTCAAGTAGACCTACCTCTTCGCAGGTCTGATAGGGTACGTCGTTAGCCTGAGAGATACTCATTTCTCTTGTCTAACCATGATGACATTATGCTCATTGAGAATGAGCCTACCTCCTATCAGGAAGCTGTGATGAGCCCAGATTCTGAGTCATGGCTAGAGGCCATGAGATCCGAGATGAAATCCATGTACACCAACCAAGTATGGACTTTGATTGATCCACCTGAAGGCGTCAAACCCATTGGGTATAAGTGGGTCTTTAAGAGAAAGACTGACATGGATGGACTTATTACCTATAAGGGTCGCTTGGTAGCTAAAGGTTTCAAGCAAATTCATGGTATTAACTATGATGAAACTTTTTCTCCAGTAGCAATGTTTAAGTCCATTCGGATCATGCTTGCTATTGCAACATACTACGATTATGAGATCTGGCAAATGGATGTCAAAATCGCATTTCTGAATGGAAACTTGCTCGAGGATGTGTACATGACACAACCTGAGGGTTTTGTAGATCCACAGCATACTGGCAGAGTATGCAAGCTGCATAAGTCCATATATAGACTAAAGTAAGTTTCTCAGAGCTGGAATCTTCGATTCGATGATGCGATCAAACAGTTTGGTTTCATCAAAAATGAAGATGAACCCTTGTCTACAAGAAGGTTGTTGGGAACACAGTTGTCTTCCTTGTATTGTATGTGGATGACATACTACTCATTGGAAATGACATCCCTTTGCTGCAGTCTGTAAAGACTTGGCTGGAGAATTGTTTCTCAATGAAGGACTTAGGTGAAGCAACCTGTATTCTAGGCATAAAGATCTATAAAGATAGATCTAAGAAATTGCTTGGCCTAAGTCAAAGTACATATATTGACACGGTATTACTACGGTGTGCCTTGCAGAATTCCAAGAAAGGATTTCTGCCGATGTCACATGGTCTGAGTCTTTCGAAGACTCAAAGTCCCTTTTCTAGAAAGGAGAGAGACCGCATGGATCATATCCCTTATGCTTCAGCCATAGGATCTATCATGTACGTCATGCTATGTACTCGTCCTGATGTCTCGTATACTTTGAGCATGACGAGCAGATACCAGTCAGATCCAGGTGAAAGTCACTGGATAACGGTCAAGAATATTCTTAAGTACTTGAGAAGGACTAAAGAGTATTTCTTGATATATAGAGGCGATGACGAGCTAGCTGTAAAGGGTTACAGTGATGCTAGCTTCCAAATTGACCAGGATGATTATCGATCGCAATCTGGGGTTCGTGTTTTGCATAAATGGTGGTGTTATGAGCTGGAAGAGTTCGAAGCAGGACACAGTCGCTGATTCTACAACAGAGGCCGAGTATATTGCTGCATCAGAAGCAGCAAAGAAGGCAGTTTGAATTCGCAAGTTCATTACTAAGCTTGGGGTGGTTCCTAGCATAGCCGATCCTATAGAGCTCTATTGTGACAATAATGGAGCAATTGCACAGGCTAAGGAACCTCGCTCACACCAGCGGACCAAACACATGCTACGGCGCTTCCATCTCATTCGAGAAATCATCGATAGAGGAGATGTGAAGATTTGCAGAGTACCCACAGAGGCTAACGTAGCTGATCCCTTGACCAAGGCTTTGGCACAGAGAAAGCATGATGGTCACACTAGGTCATTAGGCCTTAGAGCCTACACTGATTGACATTAATGCTAATGAGAGATTGATAGTTATAGCCCTAGAGTCAATCATATGATGATTATTGTATGAACTCGATGTATTATATTCCTATATATTTATAAAGATATTTCTTTATGGTTGTTATACTTACTTGTATTGGTGCCAAATAACTAAGTGTAATAGCGTCCTTGAGTAGAAGGTTCTTATCTATATCAATCGATTGGTTGAATCGATAGTGAGATGATATAGAGAACACTACTCTTAATCATTCCTAATCCTGTATTAACATTCAGGGATAATTTTAATGCGCTGAGACTAGCATGTAGGTCAACTTGATGACTTGATCTCGCAAGTCATAGATATAGAGATATCAAGTTGACACATGGGTATGCATTGGAGAATGTATATTGAATAACCCGCCATGAGAAAGTATCATGGATCGTTATATGAGTGTCATATACTTTCTCATGTGACTATTAGTATGACTATGAGTCCTTGGACCTGAAGTCACCATGGTTCCCTACATAAGGAGTTGCATACTTTGGCTTCGTTAAACGTCACCCATAACTGGGTGGACTATAAAGGCGATTACTGGGTATGTAACAAATTATGCGGAGGGATGTGAGTGATGTAGATGGGATTTATCCCTCCTATATGACGGGAGTGACATCATGATTCTTGATAGAGTGAGACCACTAAGTGCATGGCCATGCCCAAATGAGTCAATATAAGATATTGAGCTCATTTGATTAGAGTGAGTCTACTTGGAGTTCAAGATATAAATTGATTAGAGGATGACACGGTCTATGCCTCATTTGATCAATTTAGATGTCAAGGATAGAAGGACATTGTCACATATTGTACATGTGAGAGTCACAATTAGTAGTCACAGAGGTGATGTTGGATCTCAATATTCTTGTAACTTGGGTAGTAATGATGTGTTGCTAGATACCGCTCATTACTTATGCTTCTAAATGGGTTTAGGAGCATTGCCAACGTTACAAGAACCTATAGGGTCACACACAAAGGGTAATTAGATGGAGAATAGGTTCATATGATGAACCAAGAGGATTAGGTTAATATGATGAACCAAATTGGATTAAGAGTAATCCAAATTAGACTAATTGAGTTGGACTCAATTTGATTCATGTATTGAATGAGTCTAATTTAGATTATGACTCATTGAATCAATTTAATTTAATGAATAGAGATTCATTAAATCAAATTGACTTGAATCAATGGTTATATTTAATCAACCATGGGAGATAAAGAGGTCAAGTTTAACTTGACTTGAGATGGAAGATGAAGGGACAAGTTTGACTTGACCAATTGCCACCTCATTGTGACTTGGCATAGGGCCAGCCAATGATGGTGTTCCACATCATCAAGAGCCACCTCATTGTGTGCCACCTCATGAGGAAGATCAAGAGCCATGACTCTTGGTATTACATGGAGGTATATAGCACTTAATGTGTGGCCGACCAAATTAAGTGTTGTTGGTTAGTCTTAAGAAAACGTACCGGTTCCACTGTACAAAATTTTTTTGTATAAGTGTCGAACGTATCCTTAAATAACCTATTGTGTTCTTTAGAAGTTAAATTAGGAATCGTAGACGAAACTTAACATCATTGATTCCAAATTTAACTTATCTGTTCTTAATGGTTTAGATTTGAATCGCAAGCGGAACTTAACACTATTGATTCAAATCCACCTATGTTATTAATTTCATTAAATATTAATTTCCAAAATTGGCTTCCAAGACTGCATGGCGAGGCACATGACCTTCTTGGATATGGGAGCAACCACCACCACCTAGACAAAGCCTTTTAAGGAAAACTAATATTTAATTTCCTTAAATAACTCTAGGTTAACCAAAAAGAACAATCGAATAACAAATTCGAAAAAGAAGAAAACACAAACTCGAAAAACTTATTCGAAAAACTAGATCTAATGTCTCTTGTGTTTGGAATTCATATAAAGAAAAATAAACTAGCATGATACGGAAAATAAATACTAGTAATACCTTTCTTTGTGAACTTTAATGACCTCTTGATCTTCTACCGTATTCCTCTTCTTATCTCGGACATTGTGTGGGCAACGATCTTCCGAGACGAGAACCACCCAAACCCTTCTTCTCCAAGCAAGTTTCGGCCACCACATAAACTCCAAGAGATGTGAGGTTCGACCACCACCACCAAGCTCCAAGGGATGATAGAAACGAAGCCTTCTTTCTCTCCTTCTTCTCCTAGCTAGAACCGGCCACCATGGACTTCCCTTATGTTGATGCCGCCGGCCACAAAGGAGGAAGAGAAAAGAAGGAGAAGAGGAGACCCTAGGGCCGACCACACCGAGGAAAAGAGAGGAAGAAAAGAATAGAGTCGTTAACAATGAAGGCACCTCTACCCCCTCTTTTATAATCATTGGTCTTGGCAAATAAAGAAATTTAAATAATAACTTCCTTAATTCTTTTGCCATGAAAAGGAAAATTTTAATTAATTAAAATCAAATTTCTTTTCTCAATTTCAATGGTCGGCCACTTTCTCCCCAAAACAAGGAAAGTTTTAATTAAAATAAGAATTAAAACTTCCTAATTTGTTTCCAGAAATTTATAAAAAATTTCAATAATTTTAATCCCTTCATGATTGATTAGTAAAAAGGAAATTTTATAAATTAAAATATTTCTTTTAAACATGTGGATAATTTTCAAAAAGGAAAGTTATCTCTAAAAATTAAAATCTCTTTTCAATCTACAAATAAGGAAAGATATCAAATCTTTTCTTAATCTTTTGTAGAAACTAATAAAAGAGAATATTTAATTTTTAAACTCTCTTTTAAATCATGAACATGGTTAAAAAAGGAAAGTTTTCTCAAAATTAAAATCTCCTTTCAATTTACAAATAAGGAAGGATTTCAAATCTTTTCTTAATCTTTTGTAGAAAGCTATAAAAGGAAAGATTTAAATTTTAAACTCTCTTTTAAAACCATGACATCTACATAAGAAATAATTTTAATAAAAATTCCTTTTAATTTTCTAGTGGCCGGCCACCTAAGCTTGGGACCCAAGCTTTGGCCGGCCACCAACTTGGCTCATCCACTTGGTCTTGGCCAGCCCTAACTTGGGTTCCAAGCTAGCTTGGCCGGCCCCATTAGGATGGGTAAGAAGGTGGGTATAAATCTCTATATACAAGAGGCTACGATAGGGACCGAGAGGAGGAATTGGTTTTGGTCTCCCGATGAAATTAAGCTTCCCGTGTTCGCCCTGAACACACAACTTAACTTCATCAATAATAATTCATACCACTAAAGAATTATTATTGAACTACCGCACCAATCCTAAATTACATTTTTTTGGGCTCCTTCTTATTATGAGTGTGTTAGTCTCCCTGTGTTTAAGATGTCGAATATCCACTAATTAAGTAACTTACTGACAACTCATTTAATTAATATCTTAGTTCCAAGAGTAGTACCACTCAACCTTATCATCATGTCGGACTAAGTCCACCTGCAAGGTTTAACATGATAATCCTTATGAGCTCCTCTTGGGGACATTATCAACCTAGATCACTAGGACACAGTTTCCTTCTATAATCAACAACACACACTATAAGTGATATCATTTCTCAACTTATCGGGCTTATTGATTTATCGAACTAAATCTCACCCATTGATAAATTAAAGAAATAAATATCAAATATATATGCTTGTTATTATATTAGGCTTAAGAGCACACACTTCCATAATAACTGAGCTCTTTGTTCCTTTATAAAGTCAGTATAAAAAGAAATGACCTCTAATGGTCCTACTTAATACACTCTAAGTGTACTAATGTAATTATATAGTTAAGATAAACTAATACCTAATTACACTACGACCTTCCAATGGTTTGTTCTTTTCCATCTTGGTTGTGAGCTATTGTTTATAATTTATAAAGAACCGATAACACGATCTTCTGTGTGCGATACCACACACTATGTTATCTACAATATAAATTAATCGAACATCTACATTTGGTATATATAAATGTAGACACTTGACCAATGTGATTCTTATAAATGTTTATACAAAAGCTAGGCTTTTAGTATAACTCTAACAAGTGTTGCATTCACTCTTTCTTCTTCCTCCTCTCTTCTTTCTTGATCCCCCTCTCCTCCATTGCCGTGACTCCTTTGGGGTGCTAGCACACTCTAAGGTGTTTTCTCCATTTTCTTGTTCGTGTGGATACATATAGAGGAATGTACGCTTGACACTCTCGAGATCTGACAACCTTTTGGACGAGCGGGATAAGCGAAGGGCTTCACAACAAGGGTAACACTTCTTGTTCATGTAGATCTAAGGTAGATCTAGGTTAGAAACATGTACATGATTTATTTTATATATCTTTGCACGGATTTGTGGCAAGACTTCGAGGTTTCCGCAACGCAAAAAGTGGTTTTTACGGCTCGAAAGTCCCAACACTAGCCACATATGCCACAAGTCTGTACTGTCTGATTCAGACTCCATCGAGGCGATTCCACCTACAATTGTAGTCCCCATCAACTTATAGATATTTCCTGCTACCTTTTATCCTTTTATTACCATCAGAGCTCTCTTGTTAACCATCATCACCCCGCTTACTGATTTGTAATTACAACCAATACCATCCAATGTGCCTAGTGAGATCAAGTTCTTCCTTAACTCTGGTATATCTCTGACATCACATAAAGTTCTGATCACACCATCAAACATCTTGATTCTGACGTTCTCTATGCCAATAACTTTGCATGACGCATCATTTCCCATCAACACTGAACAGAATCAACTGCCCTATAGGTGTCAAACCAATCCTTGTTTGGAGTCATATGATATGAACATACAGAGTATAAAATCCATGCATCTGTCAACTGCTCTGAACTCAATATAACTGATAGCATATCTCCAACACCTCTCTCTGAATTTTCTTCTTCAACTATATTTGTAGACTTTGTCGAATTACCTTTGTTCTCTGCAACATGTTTCTTTATCTTCGGACAATCTCTCTTGATATGACCTTTGCCTCCATATTTATAGCACTTGATCACTTTCTTCCTTCTCGATTTAGAACGAGTCTTATTGTTGTTACTTGATCCATGTCGAGATTTTCTCCTACCACACTCTTGGTTGCTATTTATCAAAAGTCTTTCTCCTTGAGAAACTTCATCACTTGTTTTCTTCCTTTGGTGAAAACCTAGCAACACACCTGTGATCTCCTCCAATATATGATTTTCCTTACCCCACATCAAGGTAGTAACCAAATTCTCGTACGTAGGAGATGAAGGTAGAGAATTCAACAACATCAGCGCTTTGTCCTCGTCTTCGATCTTCACATCAAACCGCTTCAGATCGCTCACAATCTATTTGAATACGTTGATGTGCTGACTCAGATCAGCTCCTTCTGTCATCTTTAGCCCGAATAATTTCTTCTTGAGTAATAACTTGTTTGTCAATGACTTTGACATGTATCGATTTTTCAACTTTTGTCAAACTGCCACCGATAACTCCTCGTCCATGACATGGTACATCACATCATCTATAAGACAAAGCCTGATTATTATCACTGCCTTTGCCTAAAGTTCTTCCCAATTTGATCTCTCAATGCATTCTGGTTTCCTTTCTCCTAGCGCCTTCACCATGCCTTGTTGTACCAACAAATCCTTAACTCTTCTATGCCATAATCTGAAGTTTTCGGTTCCGCCAAACTTCACCATATTAAACTTCGTAGAAGTCGTCCCTGACATGTTGAAGAAATCTGTCAAAAACTGTAGCTCTGATACCAATTGTTGTACCCAAAGAATATCCACATATCTTCACAATGACATGATATTGTCTACTTTAGGCATAAGCCCTCATAACTTTGCTTTTGGGTTCTCCCTAAAAGGTCTCATATCAATGGAGATATTCTACATCCTTTTAACCCCATGATTTTTCCCAAATCTTTTCAATCTGGGGCTTTTATTGAATCCCAACACTGCATACAATCAAACGATCTAATGAAGCGTTAGTGACTAAAGACCAGGGAAAGGATCCCTGACAAGGCCCTCCGATGCTCAAGTCAATACCGAGGAAGAAGAATAGTAGTGGATGTGTTAATGAAGTTCTCATATGCGAAAATTGCGTACCTTGCCAACGGAAAAAACCCCCTTTTTATACCACCTCTCACGATCTCCATGACCATGAGATGACTTCATGCATCAGAGTTTGTTAGGTAGTTCCTCGAAGAGTTTCCGAGGAATCTTTTTTTACCAATAGATGTACCTCTTTTGTCATTTATAACTTAAACCTTTTCTGAAGTCGTTAGAAGAGGATGTTGTTATAGATAAATCACTAATGGGAAACCAGATAGACTCCGAAGGAGCTTTCAAAAGAATATTTTCCGATAATTATGCCAGGCTGTTAAAATATTATCGGTTGTTTGCCTACTGAATATATCTCTGTCAGTCCACAAGGTCAGCCGTATTGCTTGTCATTGTATCAATTTGCTCTGTTATATGTTAAATACTGCAAGATCTATTCTAATATAGTGGTCATAGTATGCTAAAGCTTCATTCAAGTAGTCATATGATAGATTATGTATGTTAGAGCTTTATTGTAAGGACAAGATGATATTAAGTAACTTAAACTCAGTCGACCTGTGCCTGATCGAGCAGATATGTAAAGTTTCCTAAGGATAAGTATCTTTAAGCTCATCCGATCTTTTCATGCCTGACCGGGTATACACAGATATCCTTATGCTCGATCGACCTCTATCAGGTCGACCTTATGCTAAGAACTTTATGAGGCCAAGTGTCTTTAAATTCGCTCGATTTTTACCTGGACGGGCATACACAGAGAGTATTGTGTTTGATCATCCCTCGTCCGACTGATCTTATATTAAGAGTTTTATAAGGCCAAGTGTCTTTAAGCCTACCCGATCTTTATTTGGTTAAGCGTACACGGAGAGTCTTGTGTCCGATCATCCTTCCTCCGGTCGATCTTATACTGAAAGGTTTTCAGAATGCCTAAACTCTTATAGCTCAGTTAGATTTTTTACTTGGTCAGACTCCCTTGTACTTGGTTGACTACTCAACTAATCAAATACATTATTTCTTGACTTCCAGAGTCAAATATTAGAATTTTTATATCCGATCGACTTTTACGTCTGATCGACTTTATTTGAGCATCCTACTTTATAACTACTCGGGTAGGACCCTAGAGTTTTAACACGGTACGATCAACAAGTCATATGGGAGACGCTCCCCTATTCTGCCTTCGACCCTCACCTTATTTTGACTTTAACTACTACATCATCTTTACGATCAACTCATTATAATCGATATCAGTGAATGACATGGAGATTCTTTTTAGATATCTATATAAGCACTATGAGAGGTAAGGTATAGATATGTTGACTTTTCTGATTCTGGTAAGGAAAGACAACTCTCCTCCTTTAAGTTTTCCTTTTTTTTTTTTTTTTTTTTTTTTTTAATCATCGTCTTCTTCTTTTTCTAATATGTATCTGACTTAGTATCGACAAGCAACCCAAACTTAATCTATATTACACCTTAGGATATCAGATCTCATAAGTTAAAAGGCGGATCTAAGCTTTCTGGAAATGAGGCCATCACTTTCTGCTCTTTCTGCTCGGACAAAAAAAAAATGGTCAAAAATTAATTTTCTTGCATATTCATAATTACATAGGTCTATGTCTATCCGGTTAAAAGAAAAAAATCATTCTTTTTTACTAAGTAAATTAGGAAAATTTTATTTTCTGCCAACCCAAGTAACAGAGCTTTAGTTCAATTGGTGAAGATGGATGACATGGGCTTTTAGGCCCAAATCCGTCGTTTGTTTCTTCTTAGTGCTCGTCGTCTTCGTCGTCGTCGTCGACTAATCCTTCTAAGGAACAGTGTAAATCTCTGCTTCAATCTCCGCACTTATCTTTGTGAATCATCCACTTCCTCTTCTACGCTGCAGTTGGAGTTGGATCATGCCGGAGAATCCCTTGGAGTCCTTTTTTCGGGCGTACGAATCCATCTCGCGCAGCGTCCAAGTCCATCTCTCTCGCTTTTTCCTTCCGCCGCAATCCGACCGTCGCGACCAGCATTCTCTTTCCGGCGATACGCGCCGACCTCTATCCTCCCTCATATCGATTCCTTTCTCTGAAGTCGATGAAGGAAGCGAACTTTTCCGACCAAAGAAAGAGGTTTTTTTTTTTTTAATATTGACATCAAGCTCTAGTTGGAAAAGCCGATGGGGGTTGCTTTGCTGATATATCTTCATTTCTTTCAGATCAAGCCTGCGGGCCCTTTGACCAAGGAAGAACTTGGGAGGGCGACTTGGACTCTGCTACACTCTATTGCTGCACAGGTGTTCGATCAATTTCCTCTGCTCTGGTTTGGTTCGTTTTAAATTCTAAAGCCTTGTTTCTCTCAGGAACGTTGATGATTTTTTTTATTTGCTTGATATTTGGGAATATTCTGCGGTTTTCGTTTGATCGGCTTATTAGAACACATTCATGTTTCGAACTGGATATGATTCATTTTTTAGTCGGATGCTTTCAAGTTGGAAATTTTAAGTTTACTGAATAACAAATCTTAATATTTCTTTTTTGTTTATTTATAGTTACAATTTTCGCTTTGGGTGGTTAAATTTATTCTATGTTTGGGAGATTAAATAGTTTCCAACATGAATGTTAGACACTTTTTTTTTGGTTATTCTTTAAATAATGAATAAAATTATGAGCTAATTAATGTGAGATTTCTTTGACCTTTACAGTATCCAGATCATCCAACAAGACAGCAAAAGCATGATGCGAAGGAACTGGTAAAATTATACAACATGGAAGTTTATTTTTATGCAGATATTGGTTTTCAAAAACATCCTGTTGAATTGGATAATTAAGTGGAAATTTTGCATTGTTTCACTATCTCTGACGATTTCTGGACCCCCAAGAATGATGAATAGATTACTTAGGAGATTTGGTAGACTTCTAAGGATCCCTATTTATAAGCATAGCAGATAACCATGTTTCTTAAAGAGTATTTCATGTCTATAAGATATCTTTATTTGGACAATGGTTTGTTAGTTGTTATGCAGACTAAGTTGTTTCATTTCCTTTTTTGTTTTAGATGGCCATCATTTCTCGACTTTATCCTTGCAAGGAATGCGCCGATCATTTTAAGGAGGTTTTGAAGTAAGTTAACAGTCTCAAAAGTGACAACCTTAAATTGTAATGGTGTAACCAATACAAATTCTTCCTCTGACATTTAAAACATTTGCTGGATCTCTTAATGAGTGAAAGGCCAGTTGAAACTTGATAAAGATGACCCAATATGCATGCTCCTTATTGTTTGATTGTATTTCAGAGCAAGTCCTGTACAAGCTGGGTCACAAGAGGAATTTTCTCAGTATTTATGCCATATACATAATGTTGTAAATAGGAGGTACTGGGCGCTTTGGATTTTATTATCCCTTTTCTGTGAATGTGCTTCTCATTACTTCGTTAAGACTAAGTTTTCACTGGTTTCAGATCTAATAATCTGACAATTTCTTATTGATTCTTTTGTCAGCCTGGGGAAGGTGACATTTCCATGTAATAGAGTAAATGCGAGATGGGGAAAATTGGACTGCCCTGAACGTAATTGTGATCTGCAAGGGACTTAGGATATGAACATTTTCAATGGTTGATAAGAAAAACTTTCATTAGTTAATGTAAACTATCAATGATGCTACTGTTTAAATGTTTTGTTTGTGAAGCCATGATGTTACTGATAGATCAGAACCTATTCTATCATATTTTCATTGGTTCTTTAATCATTTTCTTTTTGATTCTTTCATTTGAGTCTTTTAAATTTGGATAAGACTTGATTGTGGTTGATGATAAACAAATACTAGCATCAGACAGATTTTTTCTGTACAATAGGTTTGAAAGTAAGGTCACTGAAAGACAATACTAAAGAAAAGGAACCTTTAGGTTTCATGTGACTCCACCTAAACACCAGACATGCTATTCTGGAGTCGGCTACATATATACAAGTTATACTTACAGTTATGTACACTATATACGAAACAACTAGTACTAGTTTTATTCTACCAGCCAGTCCAAGTTGAAACTTTCCTCAGCTACTTGAATGCGGAGATCTGGTATATCTTTTTCCGCTTCTTTCCATAAGGATGCAATGTCTTCGTCACAAATCACATGCCCAAGAGACTTCAAGGATGATGAGGATCTTGGTAGAGTCTTCAATTGGGAACATTCTCGCATGTCAATCTTCTCCAAACTCGTCATGTGGCCAAGTTCTTCTGGCAACTCTTGGAGATTAAAAGACTGAGAAATGTCGAGATACTTTAATCCTTTCAACAAGCAGATTGACTGAGGTAGTCTCTTCAGAGCAGGGCAAGCATAAACCCTTAAAATCCCTAGAGAACTTAGCTTGCCAAATTCACATGGCAACTCAGACAAATCATGACAGTTGGATATACTTAAGCATTCGAGCGAGTTGATGTCGCAAATGGCAGAAGGAAGTTTGGTTATGTCAATGCAATGATCTATTGCTAGATGCGACAGGCGTGGAAATGTCAAGGAGAGCTCCACCTTAGAACATCTGAGGCTGTTGGTTAATTCACATAAAACAAGAGATACTTTCCGCAAGTTCTGCAGGGGGACTGTGGTCCTTGGCAAAGGCGGGACGGCTATTTTCTCGAGCCAGAGGCTTCTCAAGTTACTTAAAGATGTGAATACAGAGAGATTTTGTAATGTTGTACATGAAGCACCATAATTGATCAAGATGAGAGTCTTCAGCTTGGGCATAACACTCAGAAAAGGTGGCAAGAAGTATGCATCGGCAGCAAAATTCAAAATTAGTACCTCAGTCTTGGGAAAATGCATCTGAAACCAATCAGATTCATTCATTTCACCTGCAAAAGCGAGAGATTATTTAATTTGTGAAGCACATTTCAGATCATCAACCATGTAATGGAATTCTCTAAATATCCCTACATGGTTAGTGGTTTCATTGCCAGGAATATGAAATGGCCAAACAATGCCAAAATCTAATTTTAAACACTCTACATAGACTTTGTTCATTCTGGAAATACCGCAAGTGATGCTAAAATATCAACCAAGAACAAGTCACATGCTTCTTTTTAGCACGAAGTTGAATACCTGTATTAAAGGAAACAATCTGCGCCTCCAACTGCTGATCCTTGAATCTCTCCCATTCCTTTGGAAGTTCTTTTTCCCTCCTCGGCATGATCAACCTCCTTCGAGTATTTAGAGGCTCTTGATTATTCACATGGAGTGCGAGGTCCCTCAACAAATCATGTTGAGTAACACAAAGCTCTGTGTAACTGCTGTAGATATCTCCAGCCCTATTCCTGTAGTATGCATAAAATCGAGTCAAGGTTAAACTGTGAACGTAAGAACAACATCGATTCTAAGGGAAATTATTACAGTGCTTACTGTGCATCTTTCAATAGAGTTAAAAGGTTCTTATTAGAAAGCTCCACTAAAATAGCAAAAGCATCTTCCTCATCAAGATCATGGAGCTCCATCCACAAGTTGATTAGCACATCCAAAGGGATCCTCTTGTCTTCCGGAAAAGATCCAAGATCTAGGAAACACTCCCTCGCTTTCCCTGATAGAAAATCTATGGATGATGCCATTCTTTCTAGCACTTTATTTTCATGGGATTCAGATATAGTTTCTCCACGGGCAAGTTTATTTTTGGCTCTTAGCCAAAATTTTGGAGGTTGGTCTCTTAAAGAAGCACCAATGACCTTTAGAGCTAGAGGAAGCCCTTTGCACTCTTCAACAACCTGTATTAACAGTGAAACCACTTCAAAGAAAATTCAGCCTATGATTTAAAAGTTTTAATTAAACAATTCCCATTGAACTGTTGTAATCATAAAAAACTAATTGATAATTGGTCACTGTCAAAACAGTACAAAATAAGATATGATGCAACTTTAGATAGAACCTGAAAGAATGGCGCACCAGAAGAATATTGAAAAAATCAAATCCCTATCAGAAACTCAAAAGTTTTGACAAACATATTTACGTGTCTTTCTTATCACTGAAAAATTGTGGAAGCGTGTGAAATATTCACGGCAACTAAAGTCAAGCTACTGAAATAAGCATACAAACGATAGTTCTACCTGCTTGATTAACTTCTGGTCAACAGTGGATGGTATATATGTCTGCTCAAAAGCTGCATGGCAGAAGAGAGACAAAGCATCCTCTTCTCCCAGTAATTCCATCTCATAAGTGCTCTTGACAATCGCCGGGAATTTGAACCGTGACACCACAAGAATCTTGCATCCTGGCACTCTGAAAATAAGTTCTTCGAGCTCTGAGACTGACCACACATCATCTAATACCAGAAGAAATGGTCCTTTATCTTTAGGCACCAACTCCATCTGCCACTGTGGAATCTGATTATATACACCAAGAACTATATTGCCACTAATTTGTTCCCACAGCCTCAACTTCAAACTCTCCAAATTTTGAGATTGTGATAAAGTCTCAAAGTAAATTCTATCTTCAAAGTAACCTAAAGAAGAACAAGAACCAAATGAGGTTAAATATATATATATAAGAACATAATGAAGACTATCTCTTATTCATCTAAAAATCTATGGTAGAGTTTTGTGCCAATTCTAACCAAATGTTTAAGTATTTATCACTACAATAAACTTCTTCCCCCAGCAAAGAATCCGGCCTAATGATTTATAGTTTGCAGAATAAAGTGCCTTCCGGAAATCAATTATCTAGACTAAGCTTTGGTATAAAAGAATGTCAAAACTCTTTAGTCAATCCAAGAAAACCATAAGAAGGAATTGCTTGTTTGAGAATCTAATTCAAGAGTGACTATAATAAAATCTCGAAGTCAATCGGATAAGAAGTTATTAGGTTTTTATGACCTTATATTTGTTAGAAATGTGTTAAAAAAAATCCAAACTTCCTGAAGCATAATCTGGATCTCTGCAAAAGGAAGGAAAGAAAAGGCGAAAACACAGAGCTAAAAGGCGCTTACTTCTAATCTCTGGATCTCTACAAATCTCTCTGGCGAGAGTCGTCTTGCCGCTCCCTCCGATGCCGGAGATTCCCACCACGGCTATTCTATTAATGCCTTCCATCAACATCTCCTTCACCTTCTCCTTTCCGACCCTGATTCCGACCCCCACGGGTTTCACCCCTTCTCCCGCCAGCATCAGCCCCTCCATAATTTCAGCAACCGGGAACCTTGACGACGGCGACTTCCCCATCGCCACCGGTGCTTCCGCAGCTGCTTCGGTGGGCATCATCAACCCCTCCATCATCTCCGGCATCGGGAAGCACGACGTTGCAGGCGGGCTCCACATCGCAATCGGTGCCCTAATGGGCACAAATCCCTCTATCGTTTCGGGGAACACCGAGAATGGCGCAGTCCCAAACGCTACCGGGCCTCTCGCGACCGCGGAGGCGGCCGTGAGGTCGAGGGTCCTCTCGATGCGGTCGAGGCGAGCGGTGTAGTCGACGCGGATGTGATGGACGTCGGCCAGGAGGTGGGCGGGCACCTGGCGCTCAAGCCAGCGGGTAATCCAGTGATCGATTCGCTCCATTTTGCGAGCGAGCTGCATGGACCGGTAGACATTCCAGCGGGGGGAGGCGGCGGCCTTGCGGGCGAGGTCGAGGGCGAGGCGGAGGTTGTCCGCGAGCTCGGAGAGCTGCTTCTGTCGGTGCTGCGGGAGCTCGACGCCGGAGAGGCGGATCTCCTGGATGATGGGAAGCAAAGAATCGACGGAGCGCTTCAGCTGCTCGGCGGCCGGCCGGCAAAGATAGGTCTGCCTGACCACATTCAAGAGTTCCTTTATCAATTCTTTTGCAATATCACCAGCGAAGAATGTCTCCATCGCCGCCTGACCACATTCAGATTCCGACGAAGGTTGTGGAAAGAGGAAGGAAGTAGAGCGAATAATATAGTGCGGGATGAAAGGTATGCTTGTCATTTCAGTATCACTCGTCTTTCTTAGTCAACCGTATTCCAGATTTATTCGATAAACGAATTAAAAAAATCATCTATTTTTAAAAATAATTAGATAAAATCAAGACATTTAGGTTATAAAATTTTAACAAAACTTGGGCAATTTTTTATTTTATAACAAAACTTGGGCAATTTTTTATTTTAAATCACTTTACTTCGAATTTTTACCACTCTACTATTTAAGAGTTGAGATGTTCTTATCCGCGATCTCTAATCTCCTTTTCAATCCCTAATTATATAATGTCATGATAAAATATTTAAATTATCACCTAGGTACTCGTGATTCAAATTCTAATTACGATATATTTATTATAGGATTTTTTTTTAAAAAAATGATGAGCACAATCAAAGGATGTTACGCTTCTGAGCTGGCCACCATGTGCACTTTTCGATTTATCTTAGTAGTTGGTGGAAAATTTTCATGGGATCGGACCGATCACCTACAGGGATAGTCAATGAGACTAACTGAGATTATCAATGTTTTTTGCTAGTCCCCTCCCAATCCCTTCCATAATTCGCATGTTGAATCATAGTTAGAATTTGACCAAAATTGACTATAATTTCCTTTGAGTTCACCTTTCTCCTAGATTCATCTTCCCATTTAGGTTATAGTTTGGATCAAGCCAGATGCTCAGAAACTACCGGCAGTTGAGCAAACTATATGGCACTGACCAGGAGCGGCCTATCCACCGTCGACGACATCCAACCGCCTGGTTCGACCCAAATTATAACCTAACTCTTAACTAAATCTCATTTAATATATTAGGTCTATAAAATTAAATCTATTACATTAGGTGAAATCCTTATATGATATTAGTACTTAGATATACGATAGAGAAATGTGACAAATCCACTAGCATATATATATAGTTATACTCGATTGTGTCCATTCGTACATTAACAAATTTGATAGATATAATTAATTAATTTATTAAAAAGTTCATTATTCCGAATGATTTGTTGACATATAGCAGTAATAAAATTATAGTTGTTGATCCCGTCCGGAAGTTGAATCGGATGGAAGCGGGCCGCGCTGTCCTCCTGGTTGGCGGAAAGTCGTTGCGAAGCCTGGTCGATCTGGCACCCGTCGGAAGGGCTCACACGCGCGGATGACGCGTACACTCAGACAAGCCGCCTTTGCGTTAGAGACCAAGAACCAGGGAAAAAGTCCCCGGGTCAAGCCCTCCGACACTCAAGTCAGGTACTTTTTCCTCAAAAACACAGTGAAAAGGACAAAAAGTAAAAGACGAGAATGAAATGACGAGTGAGCGTACATGTGTAAGGGACAAATCTTCCCTTTTTATACTGCAATGGATGTTTTTGGAGCCTGACGGATGTCAGGGAATATCGGATGTCAGATTTTGTTTGGCGGTGAATGACACGTGGTGTCCCCCTATAGGTCTAGGAAGGAATCAGCGGGTGGTGAGCACCAGACCGTTAGCATATTCTCTGACAGGCAGTGATTATTTCCTGACAGGTTGTTACGATTCCCTGACTCGATTTCTTGGCTTGCTTGTCATGTAGTGTATGCTTTCCCCGATCTGTTAACCTTGGACTGGATCCCTTTGCTTGTCGGCCTCGTTCTGTGGGGTGTAGACCTATATTTCCTAACATGCGTTTACCGCTTCACAAATCCAGATCTGTACATCCAGCCCTGTCCTGCGTATCTTGTCTTGTGAACTCCTGACCTGCCTTACCTTGTATCATGACCTGTATGCCTTGGTTTGGTTCCGCTTATCCTGCGTCCCGACCTGTACGCCTCCGTCCGATTCCGTCTGTCCCGACCTGTACGCCTTAGTCCGATTCCGTCTGTCCCGACCTGTACGCCTTAGCCTGATTCCGTCCGTTCCGACCTGTACACCTTCGTCCGATTCTGTCTGTCCCGATCTGTACGTCTTAATCCATGTATCCTATGTCAGAAATCCTGACCTGTACCCTTAGCCGACCCATCTCGACCTGCACATTTTGGTCCCTGTGTTCTGTGCCAGAAGCCCTGACCCATATCCATAGTTGGCATATTTCGCCCTGCACGTTTTGGTCCCTGTGTTATGTGCCAGAAGTCCTGACCTGTAGCCTTAGCTTGCACATCCCGACCTGCACGCTTTGATCCAGGTATCCTATGTCATAAGACTATAAATCCTGACCTGTATCCTTAGCTTGCACATCCCGACCTGTACGCTTTGATCCAGGTATCCTGTGCCATAAGGCTATAAATCCTGACTTGTATCCTTAGCTTGCACATCCCGACCTACACACTTTGATCCAGGTATCTTGTGTCATAAGGCTATAAATCCTGACCTGTATCCTTGGTTGACACATCCCGACCTGTACGCTTTGGTCCCTGTGTTCCGTGCCGCAAGACTATAAGTCATAACCTGTATCCTTGGTTTGCACATCCCGACCTGTACGCTTTGGTCCCCGTATTCCGTGCTACAAGGCTATAAGTCTTGACCTGTATCCTTGGTTAGCACATCCCGACATGTACGCTTCGGTCCCTGTGTTCCGTGCCGCAAGGCTATAAGTTCTGACCTGTATCCTTGGTTAGCACATCCCGACCTGTATGCTTCGGTCCTTGTGTTCCATGCCGCAAGGCTATAAGTTCCTACTCGACGCGTAGGTCTAACCTCGGATTGCCACTTGTGCCTGACCAGGACCATCTTGTAATTCTGACCCTTTGATCTCCACGTAGGCCGGATTCTTGACCCCCCATGTAGGCCAGACTCTTGACCACCACGCGGGCTTGACTTTTGACCACCATGCGGGGCTTGACTTCTGACCGCCATGTGGGCTTGACTTCTGACCGCTACATGGACTTGACTTCCGATCATGTCTGTTGTCCGACCCTACTATCATGCACCGTATTAGTTGTTATAATGAGATTAAAATTTAGATGGAACACAGTTGAATAATTGATAATTTAAAATAAAATTTATATTTGCCCATTTATCTTTTCGATCAATTTAAGCTCTCTGAAAATGACTTAAAGGTGGAGCATCCAAACTATTCCTACCGATGTAACACACATTCAATGCTCGAGCGAATCCGATCGCAAATGGGACTTTCTTATATCAGAGGCCACACATCCACATCTTAGCGAATTGATCAATCTCAGCCCTAGCCAATCCATGGCTGACACCATCAAAGAATTCAAATCAAATTTGGTTGCTCACTAATCGTTGAAACGATAAGGTCTCTGTCGTCCTTTCCCTCTCATGTTCGTCTTACGCTGGCATGTGTGTCGCAAATAACACAGTCTTAATCGCAGACTTGGCACAGCGATTGCGTTTATTGTTGATAAATGATAACGACTGAGAGATTGAAATTTATTTAATAAAATTATATTCACATATGTATTTAATTAAATTTCTTCTCGTAAACAGTAGAGTGATTGTGATGCCTTATGTAGTTCAAATGGCAAATCGTCACACGTTTACTGTAGTCCGAACCAGTTCCTACGTTGCTTAATCTTCCAATCGGCAAATGGCCCCACACCTGTCTCTAAGTCAAGGCCACGAGTCACACAAAATGGTCCAAAACTCACACCTCCATTTCCTCTCACGATATTTTGTTAGATTTTTTTTTTCCTTCATAAAAATCATCCTTAATTGTATTAGATCCTGATCGATAACAAGAGTGATGAAAATAAATCAATACAATAAATAAATGTAGCAAAAGATGAGGTACCCAGTTTGTTTTAATAATAAGAAAGACTTCAAATTTCATAATTAATTGAATTGCAATACCTAGTCAAGAAGTCCAGAAGTCAAGAAGTCAAAAGTCAAATAAGATTAAAGAAGAAAAAAAAAAAAAAGACTGTTATAGATATTTCATTTTTTTTATTTTTATCCTGTCCGAATGAGATGGATATTAGAGACGTGACGCTCCTGCTGACTCCTGTGGACTTCGCTTCCACCTGCAACACAAGTAACGTCAATGCCGAGCCAGGGAAGAGGTCCCGACGTTGGCCCTCCGATGCTCAAGTCAGTCTTCGACGAAGCAAGAAACAAGAAAAAACAACGAGAACTGTAGCGCAACAGTAGAAATCGCGTGTAAAGCATACCTCCGCCGATTATTGGACCTCCTTTATATGGAGCCCCGGAAGTACGTGTGCATGCTTCCCAAGACGAGCACGCATCTCAAAACTTTCCCTAAAAAGACGCGTCAGTAAAGTATCCCTGACATAATACCTTAACGGGTCGAGCATATCTCTGAAGTGACAATGGAAGCTTCCACTGTACGATCTTCTGTCTGACCATGCCGCCTGTCAGCGACACTAGCTCCCAAAAGAATATCAAAAGATATCCTGTTGTGTCTGTTGCTCGGCCGAGCGGAATGACCGCTCGGCTGAAATTCTATTGCCCTTGCGTTGTCTGCTGTCACGCTGAGCGGGATAGCCGCTCAGTTAAAAGTCCACTGTCCAAGTGTCGTCCATTGTCGGACCAAGTGAGATAGCCGCTCGGTAGAAAGCCCACTATCCACATGCTCTATTGCTGGGCCGAGCAGGATAGCTGTTTGACGAGTAGTTCACTGCCCGCGTGCTCGTCTAATGTCGAGTCTGCTGCTAGGCCGAGCGGAGGAGCCGCTCGGCTCGACTTCTGCGCGTCCCTTGAGCATCGGTTTGATTACACCTTTTGTTGAAGACGGTGGGTCGATGCTTAATCCTCAGTCGGAGTATGTCTCCCCCGACCGACCAACACCGTTCACCCATTGACCATCTTAACTTTGATCTCCTTTAACCTCTATCGTGGCATCAGGGTGGGACTCCTCCTAATCACTGCATCACAAGTCTCCCCTTCAAGTCTAGTCGAAGGAGGTTGCAGTCCGAATGACTGAATAATTGTGTGAGCAGTTTCCCTCCCGATTAGCCTTCGTTACTGTGTGCCCTCCGATCGGGATAAGCCCGATCCTCGTCGATCAACCTGTTGAAGCTTGTCGAACGGGCATAAGTACGCTCCCTCGATCCGATTTGCATGATGAAGGTTTGCACTTGTAAAAGTTCTTCTTGAGCTGTCTCGGACGAGCGTGATTTGGCTGACGCAACCCAGATTTTTTGAAAATCATGCAAATCCCTGCGCATTAAGGCTGAACGCGCTTCCGTTCCGCCATTAAATGCCGACCCATGGCAGTACGCCATGTGTCGCACCTGTTGTCGCCGCACGCCTGATGTGACGTTTGGCAGTTTGAATTCAACGGTGAGATCTTGGCCCGGGTTTCCGCGACCTAAATCGGACGGCTCCGGTTGGCCGAGCCCGGGCATTATAAGCCCACTGCACTGCTTCCTTCGATCTCTGGCGATCTTCGGCGCTTCTCCTCCAGCGATCTCAATTTTCCCAGTGCCCCTTCTCCCGTAAGCCTTCTCCTCCTCGCGTCTGCCTTTGATCTTTTTTCGACGTTTCTCTTTGTTTCAGCGACCTTTTTCTTTCTTTTTGATCGTATTTCTTCCTCTTTCCATCTGTTTTTACAATGGCAAGCTCTTCACAGCTGCTTGCTCCTATCCCTGGACCCTGGTATACCTCTATGGAGTCCATGTTTGATGGGGATGACGCTGATAGCTAGTGAGATGTTTTTGAAATCCCTCCTGACCATCAAATCATTCTGCCTTCTTTGTATTGGTGCGGTTAGCACTAATGGTCTAACTCAAGTTTTGATGAATGGCAAAATAGGTTAACTTAGTTTCATTGTTATCTAACACTCTGACCGAGTGTGTAGGAGAAACCTAGACAGGTCGACGGGCTGACCTGATGTTTAGCACGAAGCCTAGCTAGGTCGACGTGCCGATTGGATAGCTGGCACGAAGTCCAAACGGGTCGATGGGCTGACCAGATGTTTGGCATGAAGTCCAGCTAGGTCGACGGGCCAATTGGATAGCTGGCACGAAGTCCAAACGGGTTGATGGGCTGACCGGATGTTTGGCACGAAGTCCAGTTAGGCCGACGGGCTGACCGAATAGTTGGCACGAAGCCCAGATGGGTCGAAGGGCTGATCGGACGTCTGGCAGGTAAGTGAAGGTAAGTCACTGGAGGGGAGTGACTATGAGGATGCGTTCCAGGGAAGGGAACATTAGGTGTCGATCCGACTTAGATCTATTTCGGATATCTAAGTCGAAATCGTGACTAGATTCCGGTCTCGAGGAGACGAAATTTAATTACTATTCTGCTTATATATAAATTGTGCTAACATTATATTTTATAGGATATGATTTATACTTGCCTCGGACTAACGTTTTCTTACAGGAAAGAGATTGCAGAAAACAAGGGTCCGAGCGCCCGGAGGCAATTTTTATTCATATCGTCGCTTCGCCACGTGGAGATCGCTGACTAGCTCGGCTATGTCACATTCAAGGTGCCCTGAAGGGATTCGGGCGCCCCGAACCTCCTATATAAGGAGGGTGAAGGATGAATTGCAAAGGAACAACTCACGATCTACGCTTCTATGCTCCTGCGATGCTACGAAGGCTCTCCGACAAGTTTTGTTTTTGGTCTTATTCTCTTATTGTCGGTTTCTTTTCTTTTACTAAATAATTCCTGTACTGCATTTGTAAAAACCTTTCGAATTATTAGTGATTGCCCAACGAAAGCACTCAATGAGTGCGGACCTTGGAGTAGGAGTCGATAAAGGCTCTGAACCAAGTAAAACGACCTTGTTAGCATTGTCTTTTCATTTTTCCGCTGCCTACTCTATACGCCGAAAGTTTTAAATCACTATTCACCCCCTCTAGCGAAACTCATCGATCCAACACTTTGTCCAATCGACCCAATTCCCCACCGACTGGCTGCCTTTATTTTTTCTGAGATCAATTTGTCGCCGGTCTGCGGTTTCCCCTCCATCCTTTTATTCCAGCGGTTTGTAAATATTTTCGCATTTCACTTTCTCACCTTGTGCCGAACTCCTTTCAACTGCTGTGCGGAGTCATCATCCTATTCCGTCTGCACGACATTCCTCTCATTCCCCGGATCTTTCATTATTTTTACTACCCCAAACTGTCTGATCCGGGGACCTTCCTCTTCCAGTCTCGGGTCGACTTGGTATTCTTCGACAAGATGCCGACCTCCAACAAGCATTGGAAAGAGTATTTTTTTTCTTTATACATCTTCCTGAGCGGCCAGACTTCCAGACCAGCTGGCAGCTCAAAGTGGCGCCTCGACCTCCTCTGAAAAGCTACAAGAGCCGATCAGACTACTTGAACGCAACCTCCATGCTAGCCGGTCAGAAATATGATATCTATAAACTGCTGCTGGAGGGTGTCTTGTACATCTTCAGCCTCCTTTGATGCTAGCCTAGGTATGAAGCTTCTTTAATTCCTCCTTTGATACTAACTGATTTTTCCTTCTTTTTTGCAGTCGAAGTCATGATGCGAGCACGTGTAGCTGGCAAGACGAAGCTCAAGGATGCCACGATCAATGCGGTGGCCATTGAAGAGCTGGTGAGCCGAGGCCTGCAGCCGGTCGGCTCCCACGAAGATCCGTTTGGCCTGTGCGAGGAGACACCTATGGTGGTGGGCGAAGGCGAGGCTATCTACGCGTCGAGTGGAGGAGCTGCCACGAGCTCACAGCCTCCCTCTAGGCGATGTCCGACCATCCCGGTGGAGGAGCCATCAGGTTCGACCTCCTCCGACGTACCACTGAACAGGTGCAAGAGCCGCCAAGCAGAGCCCTCCCCGTGTTCTGCTACTTCGGGAGCCTAGTCTGCCAAGTCAGTTGAGACTTCGACCCCTACTCCCATCCCAGAGATTGTGGCGGCGACATCGTCTAATCGCACGCCTTCTCTAGCCGAGCTGCCATAAGGGACCCTCGATGCTCCGCCAGTGGCTTTCATGCCACCACCTTCGAAGCCATTGAAGGTAAAAAAGTTCGGCATATGTCCGGCATCCGTCTCCCGACCGTCCAGCCGGGCAACTTTGGTGCAATCGGCCACGAGCGGCTAACGTCATATCACAACGATCCTTCAATTTACCTCCGATCGGCCCTCACAACTCTTTTTTGCTTGTCCGTAGTACTGGGTGGAGAGCCTGGCCATGTACCACAGGCTCGCGTTTTTGGAGGAGGAGGTAAAACAACTTAAGGCGTTGAGCGACCAATCCTCCGTTGCTCAGGAAAAGACAGACACCGAGGTCGCCAGACTCCAAGTCGCTCAGGAGAAGAGCGATAAGCTTCTCGAGGTCGAACGGGCCAAGAGCGACGGGCAGGCCACCATGCTGGAGCGACTGAATAAGCAGGTCATCACTTTCAATAATAAGATCAAGTCGGTGAACGTGAGGAAGAACTGGGCCATCGCCGACCTGGATGAGAAGAATAAGGAGGCCCGGGCTCTCGCCCAGAAGCTGAAAGAGGCCGAAGATTTCCTGGTCATCAAGCGGAACAGTCGTTCGGCCGAAGAAAAGGCCCTTCGCGGCCAAATTGCCTCCAGGGATGTTGCACTAGCCACCACCAAGGATGAGCTGAAGGGCTCCCGAGCGGCATTAAGGATCTATCAGGATGTCGAGGGGAGTAGGTTCGATGCCATGAAGCAAGCCTACATCCGCTCGGATGCATTCTGCGATAAAGACACGGATCGGGCCCTCCGACTATTCGACGTGGCGATCGAGGGGACCATCGATTAGCTTCGCAAGGGAGGCCACTTGCCGGCCGATCTGATTAGTAAGGTCATAAGTCGAGACAAGCTTATAGCCGCACTGCCCGATGACACTCTGGATTATCTCGAGTGAGGCAGAGCCCTGTAATTTGTAACCCTCTAAAGCTTTAATGAACGCTCGTTCGTTCGGACGACTTTTATTTTCTTGCATGTTTCTTCGACTCCTTTGATTTTGAAACGAACTCGTGGCCTTGTGACCCCGCTCGTCCACAGTTGGTCCTCTTAGATGACCGACCCACTTCAAATTCAATGGCGCACTAGTTCTATGTGTCGTCGCTCGGTCCCGGGGACACTTTGACGAGCAGTGCTGAACGGTCACTGTATTTTGCAGACTTGGACCTTTGAGTAGCCGATGCTTGTCGTCTCACTGAGCCAAGTGTTTACGGTCGCTGATCAACCGTTGGCGAAGGTAGGGGTTTAATGTCGCCGCTCGATGATTTGTTGTGGGCTCGCATTTAATGTCGTCGCTCGACAAACGACAGTTTGACACTGACTCGGGTTTAATATCGTCACTCGACCGCTGAGGGGGACCAGAGTTTAAGGTCGCCGCTCGATGATTTGACAAAGACTCAGGTTTAAGGTCGTCGCTCGACCGCTGAGGGGGACCAAAGTTTAATGTCGTCGCTCGACGATTTGACGAAGACTCGAGTTTAAGGTCGCTGCTCGACCGCTGAGGGGGATAAGAGTTTAACGTCGTCGCTCGACGATTTGTCAAAGATTTGGATTTAAGGTTGTCGCTCGATCGCTGATGGAGATATGATTTTAACGTCGTTGCTCGACGGTCTGACGAAGACTTGGGTTTAAGGTCGTCGCTCAACCGCTGATGGAGATAAGGTTTTAACGTGACACTCGACTGCTGATGGAGACAAGATTTTAACGTCGCCGCTCGACGGTAGGTGGAGTGAGCACCTGTGAGACAGGATGTATTTTGAGAGGATGGTACAGTGAGAGTACATTGCATGTACAGGGGCTTCTTCGAGGCCGTCCCGCAGATACCCATCCGGATCTGACACTTCGTCAGATCTGACTGGATATCCTAGGACATGTAGATTGTACACATTTCTTTGATGATATATAATTTACCTTTCATCAAAAAAAAAAAGTTTTAACGTCGTCGCTCGATGGTCGGTGGTGACAAGGTTTTAACGTTGTCGCTCGATGGTCGGTGGAGACAAGGCTTTAACGTCACTACTCGACGGTCGGTGGAGACAAGGTTTTAACGTCACCGCTCGACGATTTGTTGTAGACCCACGTTTAACGTCCCTGCTCGACGATTTGTCGTAGACCCGCGTTTAATGTTACCGTTCGACGATTTGGTGCTGACTCATGTTTAAGGTCGTCGCTCGACTGTTGATATAAACTTATGCACCTGGGTTTAAGGTCGTCGTTCGACCGCTGAGGGAGATGCACTTAAGTGGCCTTTTTCTTTTTTTATTCAAAGTTTACCTTGCGTTCGACAAACATACAATAGATACAAAGTACAGGATTCACTTGTGCACCTCTCATCTAGCCCTGTAGGGTTATAGATGATTCGTGCTCCATGACATCTCGAGCTGTCTCCCCTCTTCATCCTCCAGATAGTAGGTGCCTGAACGGAGCTTCTGCACAACCTTAAACGGTCCTGCCCATGGTGCCTCGAGCTTGGCAACGTCGTCGATCAGCTTCATTTTCTTTCAGACGAGGTCGCTGACCTAGAAGGACCTCGAGATCACTCGCAGGTTGTAGTTTTGCTTCATTCGCTATCGGTATGCCGTTAGCCAAACGACTGCTTAAGCGCGCGCTTCATCCACCAAGTCGAGTTCTATCAGCCTCCGTTTGATGTTCCCCCCGTTGTAGAGCTGCACCCGATTGGATTCTACTCCGACCTCCACGGGGACCACTGCCTCATTGCCGTACACCAACTGGAATGGGGTTATGCCGGTCGGCCTTCGATTCTAACCCCATACGGAGGGTTGCTCCGCTCGCCTGTCGACCACCGATGTTGTAGGCAGTGGCGCTAGCCGATCGACTAGAGCCTGCTGTTGTTGTTGCTCGATTATTTTCGCTGCTCGTGCTTACACGAGCATCTCTAGCTCCTCTTGAGTGAGCGTCACAGTGGTTAGTCGTCCAGCATCTTCCATCTTCTCGGCTCGGATTCAGGTGACGCTCCTACAGACAGTGCCAAATATGATCTTGTCCGGAAGTCGATGAGATGGATGCTAGGGACGTGGTGCTCCAGCTGACCTCCTGTGAAATTCGCTCCCACCTGTAACACAAGCAACGTCAGTGCCGAGCCAGGTAAGGGGTCCCTGGCGATGGCCTGTCGAGCGAAGCGAGAAACAAGAAGAAGCAACAAGAACTGTAGTGCAACAGTAGAAATCGTGTGTAAAGCATACCTCCGCTGATGTTTGGACCCCCTTTATATAGAGCCCCGGAAGCATGCGTGCATGTTTATCAAGGCGAACATGCATCTCAAAACTTTCCTTGAAAAGACGTGTCAGTAAAGTGTCCCTGACACAATACCTTAACGAGCCGAGCATATCTCTGAAGTGATAGTGGAAGCTTCCGCCGTACGATCTTCTGTCTGACCATGTCGCCTATCAGCGACACTAGCTCCCAAAAGGATATCAAAAGATATCCTACTGTGTCTGTTGCTCGGTCAAGTGGAATGACCACTCGGCCGAAATTCTGCTATCTTTGTTGTCACATCGAGCGGGATAGCCGTTCGGCTAAAAGTCCATTGTCCAAGTGTCGTCCATTGTCGGACCGAGCGGGATAGCCACTCGGCGAGTAGTTCACTATCCGCGTGCTCGTCTGATGTCGAGTCTGCTGCTAGGCCGAGCAGAGGAGCCGCTCGGCTCGGGTTCTGGCGCCCCTTGAGCGTCGATTTGATTACTCCTTGTGTCAAAGATGGTGGGTCGGTGCTTAATCCCCGGTTGGAGTATGTCTCACCCGACCGACCAACACCATTCACCTATTGACTGTCTTGACTTTGACTTCCTTTGGCCTCTACCATGGCAACAGGATGGGATCCCTCCTAATCACCTCATTAGTTTTATTAATAGACCATGTGATGCCATGTGTTGTAGAAGTGGGGAAGTAGAGGGATAATTATTATAAGGATTTGAGACTAAAGATTTAAATAATGAGTTTGAGATAAGTATATGAAAAATATAAGTTTAGAATTTCTAAATAACTACTTTCATGAACAAGTAACATAAGATATTTAACATATAATGGTACAAATAGGTCAGCTCGTAATGTTAGTTTATTAAAAGCCATTAACATCTTAATAGTCATACTTATAAGTGATTGCCACAATTTTATTAATCTATTTGGCAAAGAATAGAATGATTCTTAAGCTAATTTTCAAATTGGTATGATTTTAATACCAATATTTTATTTTAGTTTTTTGGGTTACATATTTATTTACTTATAGTTTTTAGGATAATTTAATATTTTTTCTTAAAAAAAAAGACAGTTCAGTGCATGAAACTCCCGTTATATGGGTTACGGGAATGGATCCATTGTATGCAGCCTTACCCTATTTTTTTTGCAAGAGACTGTTTCTAGGATTTGAACACTGACCTTTTAGTCACAAAGCAACAACTTTAAGATTTCTTAACTTAGTTAAAAAAGATTTATGCGCCCTTATAGTTTTTTATTCTGAGCATTACAATTTTGATTAATTTTCTTTTATTTTTGCATCAATTTGGTTTTATTTACTGTTCGATTATTCATGAGTATTATTCGTTCTGTCATCATGAGTGGTCATACAGATGATTTACGTCAATTGATTAATGCCCGATAGGATGGAAAGAACTTATTTTTATCGGGGATATGTTATGAAAAACTTCTTGAGGGGAAAATCTATGTGGGGATATGTTTCAGGTATGCGAGTTAAATCTACAGATAATAACGTTGATTGTTATGCAAAGTCGTTGGATGTTTGAGAGATCGATAATGCGAAGATTATTAAGTGTTTCAATAATTCTATTTCATACTCCATTGGTGCTCATTGGTCAAGTATGAGACTACCAAAGAGGTTTATATCATTTGGCAAGATTATACACGCAGTCCAACTTTTCCAAATAATAACAAATGGAAGTAGATATCCACGCACTTCTGCAGAAAGATATGAGCGCCCAAGATTTTTATTCTTCCATATTAGAACTATGGGATCAGTTGACACTCATAGAATCCTCAGAACTGCAAGCATTCCCAGCTTATATCACTCATAGAGAAGAACAACATTTGGTCCAATTCTTAATGGCTCTTCATGATGATTTTGAAGGATTACGTAGGATAATTTTGTATTGTAGTCATCTCTCTTCCGTTGATTCAGTGGTACATGAATTGATAGCTAAGGAGATTCATCTTAAGTCTCAGGTTGATAAGAAGACTATTGCACTGTTTACGCCATCTGTTTTTACAGCTCCACAGCGGCCTTCGCCTCATAACCAAAATCGATCAACTTCAAAGGTTTCTAATGATGAGTGTGCTTATTGCAAAAGCAAGGGACACTGAAACTCTGAAAGTCTTAGTGTCCATTATTGTTGAACAAAGGTAAACCACAACAATAGCAGAAACAATCACCGGAGTAATAGTATCAGTAGCAACAATCTCAACAACCACTATTACTACATTAGAATGTTTCATGGAAACCTAGTAATATGTTGGATCGAAATGCAGGTGAGAGGGGGTGAATCACGTAGTTTTAAAACTTATCAGAATCATGTGGGTTTAAAACTAATCTTTTTATCTTCGAAATCAAAGTATACGTAATGGAATATTTAAACACAAAAATAGTAAATAAGAAAACACGGTTTTACTTGGTTAGTAGCCTTTGGCGATTTCTACTCCAAGACCCAGTCCCATGAACCTATCAACGGGTAATCTATTGGAGCAGCGAGGGCTGGCAAGAGGAGGGGGGGGGGGGGAATTTCCTACAAAATAAAATTATCCCTTCTCGTTCTTTCAACTTAGATTAGTAGGCACAATTAAATTAAACATAAAAATAAACAACTAAAAGAAAGAAGTAAGAAGGCAAAAAATTAACTTGGTTACAACTTACGTGGTTGTTAATCCAAGGCTCTAAAAGTGCTCCACTAGAATTCTCCTTCGTTGTAGACAGAGAAACCGCTTACAGAAGTTAACAACTCAAAAGAAAGACTAGGAAATAGTATAAGATTTGTTGTTCAAGTTGTTGTTGAATTCCTAGGTCCAGGAGTCTTTTTATAGTTCCTGAAAAATGGTATTCACAACTTGAAGGCGCCTTTAAAGTGGTCTAAGGCGCCTCTTATTGGATAGATTTTATCTGCTGAGGATAAAATTTTATCCTCGGCTAAAGGCTAGTGAAGGCACCTTCCATAGGCTGGAAGACACCTTTAATAAGACATTGAAGGTGCCTTCCAGCCCATGGCAAACCAGATTGGTCTTCTTCGCTTCTTCACGTGGGTGATGCTCCAATTATCTCGAATTGAGCTCACCCGAACCCAACTCCAATTTTTTTCTCGAGCAGCCTTTCTCCCTGTCTTCTCGTCCCTCAGACCACAACTCGTGTCCTTCTCATCTGCTGATATACTCTTCTGCAGTATCTCGTCCTTCGGATGCATCAAGTCCGTCGGCTCCCTTCCCATGTCATCATTCTCGCTAGCTCGTCTTCCGCTTGACTTCTTGTGTTCTAAAATGCCTGTACATTTAGACATAAGGATCAAATATACAGGGCCTAATTTAACCAAGTTGATCACATCAAAATTAATTCGGGATACTTACAATCTCCCCTTTTTTGATGTGCATCAATTCAAGTTAAGTTAGGATTAAACCAAAATGAAATAACATAGTAAATTATAATTAGAACTAAAAAATTACAATGCAATGATTTAAATAAGTTAATAAAATTCCAAACTAAGTATAAAAAAAATTATCCTATCCTAATTCCCCCTTAATCCCTCTTTACTTTTACCTATTTCTCCCTCTTTAATCACATAAAAAAATCAGGAAAAATAAAATAAATAGTTAGAAAATTTTGAAATAATTTTCTAGGGATACATAACAATAATTAAAAGTAGGCTAATATTTTTAAAAAATAATTTTCAAACATATTGTATTTTTAATAATTAATCTTATATTTTGACAAAAAATAATTAAAAAATTACTTTTCTGTTTCAAAAAATCCGAAAAAGTTTTGTTGAGTTTAAGAAGAATAAATTAGACCAGTAGAAAAATATTTATTTTATTAAAGCAACTGATTTTCAAAAATAACCCCCCCCCCATTTCAACTCTAAAAATTCTTCTAATTTCCTCGAATATGTAAAACACATTGTTTAATAGTAGAAAAATAAAATTTTCCAAATTTATATTTTCTTGAGTTTTTAATATTAAAAATTTACTTTTCACAAAATAATTTGTAATAATTCAGATAATATTCGAAATAATTAAAACATTTAGTTAAGATAGAAAATATTATGTTTTATCATAGAAAAATAAAATATTTCAAAAATAAGTCTACCATTTCATCTGAAAACAAATTTTAAAATAAATTCTTTAATAAAAATACTACTGTTCTATAAGTATAAAAATTTTGAATAAGGAATTCGAATAAAAAAATTTACTTGAAATATATTTTTTAATTAAAACAATTTCTATCCTAATAATTTAAAATTTTAGGAATTTAATCTAAAGAAGTTTTAGGAACCTAATATAGGTTTCTACCTACTGGATTTATTAAAAATTTTATTGGTAAATAATTTTTAGAGATTTTCCTAATTTATCCTTGGTGATTTCTGACGTAGTAGTTAATGCTTCCATAATTTTTTAATTCTGATTTTCAAAACATATTTGAACTCAAACATGCATTGTCATTTTCTACTTTTTTCTATTTGTGCTTTTAATTTTTCATTTTCTACTATTGGCTATCATACATTTTTAAAGGGCATGAATTGGCTAAGGTCATTTTTATCTTAGCATTTTCTTTGTATAGTTTTACTATATTCTTAGAAAGCATCTTGATAAATTGAAATGACTTTTTAGGAGGTAGGGTACGTATCTCACTTACCTCGTGTTATGATACTCCCCCTTCATCGTAGCTTTCTTATGTGAATCCTTCCCCTTCATTGATGCTTATCTCTGAGCTGCTTTCATCTTCTGCTTGGTGGTCCACCAATAGGGCTAGTCTGACGTAATCTTTAACTTTTGATTCTGATGATGACTCTTCGCATGTTGCTTTTAAATTTTTGTGCCTTGATTTGGCTAGCTCTTTCTTCTTCTTCTTCTTCGTCTTCAGCTTTGGATAATCATCCTTGATGTGACATTCTTCATTGTAGTTGTAGTATCAAATCTTCCTTTTGCTCCGAGAATGTTTCTTAATATGTGCTTTATTAAATTTATTAGATTTAATAAACTTACTAAATTTTCTTACCATTAGGGTCGCTTTATCTTCATCGATTAACGCTTCGGAGTCTGGATCGCCCATTCTTGCCTTCAGGGCAACATTTTGACTGGGCTCCTTTTTCAATTCTGCACATCTATATTTATGAAGTTCTAAAGTGGAAAATAAACTCTCTAAAGAACTTTCCTCTAGATCTTTTGAAATATAATAGGAGTCTATTATAGACATCTATTATTGGGTCCTAGGAAAAGCATTTAATGCATACCTTAAAGAATCTCAGTTTATTACCTGTTCTCTGAGATTTGTAAGTCTAGTGATTAACTCCTTCAGCTTGGCCTACAGTTGTGCTACTAACTCTCCTTCTTTTAGCCGAAAGTTGGTCAGTTTATTCCAGAGTAGGTCTCGTTTTACAAGTTTGGCTTTGGAGATACCTTCATGTAGTTTCAGGAACTTCTCCTAAAGATTTTTTGTTAATTTTTAAGCTCCGATTCGACTAACTTCCTGGGGTAGAAGTATGCTCAACAGGTGGAACTCGACTCATCGTTCGCTAGGAAGTCGACTTGTTCTTTTTTGATCCATTGGTATTTTTTCCTTT
Organism: Zingiber officinale; assembly: GCF_018446385.1. Taxonomy (NCBI): domain Eukaryota; kingdom Viridiplantae; phylum Streptophyta; class Magnoliopsida; order Zingiberales; family Zingiberaceae; genus Zingiber; species Zingiber officinale. The sequence continues at coordinate 110,116,362 of NC_055996.1, forward strand.
TCAGCTCCTTGTTGGTCTTTGGGGGCTACAAAACCATATTTAATTATTAAAAGTAATTAAAAATTAGTTTTAAAAAATACCTCCATGCATTTCTTCCATAACGTAAATTCTTCCTTGAACTTCAGCAGGTAGATGCTCGATCCGACCATCGTCTTAGTGCTTCAGTCGACGATTAATCCTTTTGAGGAATTCTGGCTCTGATACCACTTGTTGGTATAGTGGGGGCCGGTAAGAGGGGGATGAATTGCCTACAAAATAAAATTATCCCTTCTTGTTCTTTCAACTTAGATTAGTAGGCACAATTAAAATAAACATAAAAATGAACAACTAAAAGAAAGATGTAAGAAGGTCAAAAATTAACTTGGCTACAACCTAGGTGGTTGTTAATCCAAGACTCTGAATGTGCTCCACTAGAATTTTCCTTTGTTGTAGGCAGAGAAGCCTCTTATAGAAGTTGACATCTCAAAAGAAAGACTAGGAAATAGTACAAGACTTGTTGTCCAAATTGTTGTTGAATTCCTAGGTCCAGGGGTCTTTTTATAACTCATGGAAAATGTTATCCATAACTTGAAGGCACCTTTCAGGAGGTGGAAGGCGCCTTCTGCAAGGTAGACCAGACTCATCTTCTTCGCTTCTTCGTGTGGGTGATGCTCCGGTTATCCGGAGTTGAGCTCACGAACCCAACTCCAACCTTCTCCTCGAGCAGTCTTCCTCCCCGGCTTCTCGTCCCTTGGACCGCCGCACGCGTCCTTCTCGTCCGTTGATTTACTCTTTCGTAGTACCTTGTCCTTTGAATGCACCGAGCTCGTCGACTCCCTACCCATGCCATCCTTCTTGCTAGCTATGTCTTCTTCTTGACTTCTTGTGTTCCTAAGTTCATGCACACTTAGACACAAGGATCAAATACATAGGACCTAACTTAATCTGGTTGATCACATCAAAACTAACCCAGGGTACTTACATAATCTACTAAATACTTCTTTCAGAACCGCTGGAAGAGGGGATCGAGTACAAAAAGAATAGGAATAAGTGTAACACGCTGCAATTTTCCTTTTACAAAAAGTATCTACAGAATTTAACTTTGTTACCCAACACTTTCGAAGATGATCGAATTGCTCGGTGTTGGATGGCTCCTCAACAATAGTAGGGCGCAACAGCGTCGTAGCAAAACAGTAACAGAAAACCAGAGTAGTCAGAATGCTAATCGGACATGTAGAAGCTTATATGAGAGATGTTTTTGAGTTGTCCTTGAAGGCTGGTCGAAACACACTTTTATTGAGCATTGGAGGAGTCTTTTGTTGAGATATGCCCGATGCGGTGTGTGCTAAAACACGTTTCATAAATATGTGCAGTGAAAAATAAAATAA